>NC_071326.1:58142910-58821880 GCF_943734725.1 Anopheles marshallii
AAACATTACGAAGCTATCAACCCTGTTTACATCCGAAGTGATTACAGTTTTAAAGTGCGACACAGTTTATCACCTGTACACATCATTATGAGCGATTTGAACCGCGAGCGTCGTACCGGTGGTTTTTACAAACGGGCGGCTAAATTTCTGAAAGGAGACGCGGCCGAACAAACTGACCCGCAAGCCGGCCCTAGCCGGAATGGCAAGTTGTAGTGTTGTGTGTGAAAGTGTCGTGTGAAATAACGGTTCCGCTTTTATTAGTTCCCATCGAAGCGTTTGATGAATCGCCTGGATCGGTGAATTCGGTTGAACCGGTGGATACGGTGAATCCGGTCGATACGCTACCGCTGGATCCGGCGCAACCCTTGTCGGAGGGACCGGAAGATCTGGACGATTCCGAAAGGATATCGGTCGTACTGGACAACACAGAGAGCTTTTCCGACGACAGCGACGAGGAAGGGTCCTACGAGCGGACGTTTCACTCGATGTCGATCGAGGATGGCATACGTTACTGGGCGCTATCTAATAACGCCACGCATCGATCCATCAACATGGTATGGTTAGCCTTTTTCATAGCACATTTTCTTCAGCCTAATACATCTTGCTTCATATGCGGACAGGTGTTGCAGCTATTCAGGAAGGTAGGTGTGAAAGTGCCCGGCACCGCCAAAACCTTGCTGCGAACCAAACGGAACGCGTCGAGTGAAATTACAGAACTTGGCGGTGGACATTACTGGTATAACTGGTTTGAAAAGACGTTATTCAGCTATTTTCGGTAAGTACAATGATGATCAACCATATGCCGTGTGTTCGGGTCTAATCCTGGGTACGTGTGTGTGTTTGTTTGTTCTTATGTATTTTAGTCTACAGGCTCCACCGGCAACAGTTCGACAGTTCACCATCACGTTGTCCGTTGATGGATTGCCGCTCCACAGGAGCGGGGCACTACAGTTTTGGCCCGTGATGTTTGCCATTGATGAGTTGCCGGCAGCTCCAGTTATGACTGCTGCGATATATTGTGGGATCACGAAGCCCATTAGTATTGAGCAATACCTGCGCCCGGTGGTCGATGAGCTGAACGGCCTGATACGGAATGGTATACTTCTCTGCGGAAAGCATATCACTGTTCAGGTTCGTGCCATTGTCGCCGACACTCTCGCCAGAGCGTTCATCAAAGGTAAGGAAAATTGCGATGCAACATCTTACACCGGTGGTGGTGGGTTGCTGAATGCTGAAATTATTATTAATTTCATGTTTATTTTATTTCCATCAGGCGTTTCTGGACACACCGGATACTGGAGCTGCCAAAAATGCACAGTCAAGGGCGAATATAACCAGCAAAGGAGAACGATGGTGTTTCCTTTTGGCCATGAACCGAAACGCACGGATGCCGGCTTCCGGGTTAATGAGCCACCGGGACACCGCAAACACGCAACGCCGCTAACCGAGCTCGCCGATTTCGACATCGTGGAAGACGTTCCTGTCGGAGACCGGCTTCATATTTTGGAGCTGGGCAACTGCAGGCGGTTTGTGATGGGATGGCGCGATGGTAAGCTTAGCAATACGAAGTGGACAAGTTCCCAAAGAAATATGATTTCTTCTGCCCTGCAACAGACGGCCCAGCCCTGCGAAGTGCATCGCAAGCCACGGCACATAAAGTATGCGGGCTTCTGGAAGGGATCGGAATATGCCTTCTTCTTTCACTACAGTTCCTTCATAGTGTTGGAACGGCATATTTCCCCCGCAGAGTATCAACACTTTATGTTGCTGTTTTGTGCCACGACATCTGACATCTGCCAAAGCGCACAGAGCAAATTGGCCACTTGCGGAACAAATGATGGAGCAATTCGTGAAGGATTACGAAACGGTATATGGGGTTGGTTATATGACCATTAATGTCCACAATTTGATGCATGTGCACGATGAAGTGGTTCGTTTCGGATCATTATCTGCCATTTCGATATACCGGTTCGAAAGCGAACTCCAGCATTTGAAGCGTTTGCTTCGCAGCGGTTGGAAAAACCTGGAGCAGGCGGTCAATCGGATCTCGGAGTTTGAAAACTTCGGCATGCCAAAGCCACCGGAGCAAACCATCACCTATCCCTCGCAGGTGTCCAAGTTCAACACCAAAGTGTTTGTGCGTCCGCGACTCACTTTGCAGACAGGCTGGGGAAATGCATGGTTTCTGACTGCGGACGGCAGCATCGGCAAGCTGCAGTCTGCCGCGGACGGCACGGATGCTGATGTAGGGAAAGTGCTCGTGAGGGTACATAGACTATGCCGGAAAATGCCAGCATTTGACACGCCTATGAACTCGAACGATATGCTCATCTACAGAGGATGCATCCGTGACCTGTCGAGCGATGCTGACCTGCAGTGTTCGACGGACGAGATCGTGTGTAAGTTAGTGGTAACCGCGAGCAGGAGTAGGCAGGAGTTTACGTTGGTGCCACTGTTACACACGTTTCGGGACGACTGAGACTGAAGGGTCAGGTCTTCGGTCTGGTAGTGGACGGTGAACCGCAGTGTCGGAAAGAGCGATAGCGTGTTACGTGCTTCCTGCACACCATTCATGTCATCCTTGCGCACACACATGTACACACTTACATTACCTCGAGAGCGATGCATCGTACCATTCATCTGTCGCTACATTGTGATATTACATTGTGATATAACACAGTAAAACTGCCTCTGTGATTGTGATATCTGAAACGGGAACAAATAAAAAAATGCATTTGTTGTTTGTTCAAGTGCCCATCCAAGCTGAAGTATATTAACGAATTTACAGCGTTCGACCCAGTGTTGTGTCAATATGTGAATGTGGTTCCATGTTTGGTATCTTATTCTTTGGTCTTATCACATCATCTCTATCACTTATTGCTATATCACATTATTGCTATATCACATCATTGCTATATCACATAGTTTTCTATCACTAATGCCTAATGTCGTGAAGCGTGCTTCGTGTCGTCTTTGTTTTTTTTCTTTGGTTAGTGATCTGCTGCAGCCCTGGTTAGCTTATTGTTTGTTATAGTGTGTCGTTGTGTTTTTTTTTGTTTTGGTTTCTGGTCTTTCGATTCGATCTTTGGTATTGGCATTTTGTTGTCACCACCACTACCACTACCCCTTCCCCCTCCCCCGTCTGACTGAACAAGCCCAACGCAAGAAAATAACACTGAGAAGCAAGAGAAGCGAGGACCATTTCACTGTACACCGAGAGGCTTTTGGAGGAATTTTCGGACGGCACTGAATTACGCTACGGCGCTAGAAACGGAAGAAAAGCTACAGAACACACAAGGACAGAAGGCCAGATCCGGGGCAAAAGAAAAAGGCTGAGGCACAGCATTATACTCGCGCAGAAGTAAAAATCGTCCATCAATTGATCGATTTGGTGTGCAGCAAACACTGGTGCCAGCAAAACGAAGGGTAACGCAAAACACAATCAAACAAGTGCGATTACGCTTTACAATTATTTGAACAGGTGGGAGGCACGAAACGCTGTTCACTAACAGCAAAATATGTGGCAGAATTTGTATGCATGCACCTGCAACAAAAATAACAAGGCCGGTATGTGTCAATGTAAAAATAGAAATTAAAAAGTAAAAAATAGTAATAAAAAAATTAAATTGTCAATGATTAAAAATAGCTAATAAAAAAATTATCTTAAATTAAACATCACTAGGTAAATCTAGGTCGTTTATGGCTACTTGTTATTTTTGTTGCAGGTATATGCATACGAGCCTTTGCGTGCTTCAATTTAAGTTTCAAATATTCTGCCACATACTGTGCTGTTGGTAGTAGCGAATCGTTACCTCCTACGGTTCTGAATAGTTGCAAAACATTCGTGAACTTATTCAATTGTATCTTGCGTTTCTCTGACCTACCGCCACCAGTCCACGATATTAGAGCAAAAAAAGGTTTGCTGAACAGCAAATCGATCGCCTGAAGCAGACGATTGTTGACGTCTGCGCGAGGAATTTGCTGACGTAAAAATTGCTCTACCTTTTCCCTATACTCCGAATCTGCCTGCAGGCCTTGATCGAAATCCTCCAGCTGTGCCTCCGTTTCTAGCGGTGAAAACTCAAACTCCAGCCGCCGAACAAACCCTTCGCGCGGCTGTGTTGCCGCCAAAAATTCCTCCATCGCCTGTCTTTGGCGAGCAGCATCCCGCGTTAACGCGTCCAATCGTACGTCTATGCGTGTTTTCAAATACGCGTTCTCTTGCTCCAGGTCGCGAATCCTTTGCTGGGCTTGCCGCAGCAACTCACTACAGTCACAGCAACGTCTTCCGGGGAAAGAGGTCGGGGCATCACGAGCTAAAAAGTCGAAAATGCGTCTTAGATTGTTTTCTTCACATTTTACTAAGCTACATTAGCAAGCACTGATATTCTTACCAGGTGGGTGTAGTGATGTACTGCCCATTGTCCCCGCTTCGGAACGACTAGACAATACCGGGGACACTGACGAAGACAAGACGGGTGGCGACAATCGGACAACAGGAACGGGGACACTGTGGCTCGACGAACTGCCCGGAACGGCCGCAGCTGGTTGCGAAACGCCGGTAGCGGTTCCGGAACTACCTGTAGAACAAAATAAGAAAACACATTTCACGCCACTTTTGCCGCTTACACATTCACAACAGTACCGTTTGGCCAGACTTACCAGCAGCCCCCGCATTGATGGTATAGCTAATAGAAGGTTGCGCATGCAGCGGTGGTTGAGTGGGCACTGCAAAGGAAAGAAACATGCATTAATGCACATGTCACGCAATCTTACTCTGCACAACACTTCACTTACATTGCGGGAGCTGCATCGAAGCAACATTAGCGTCCGCCAGCGCGGCCGACTCGGGATTAACAATTAGCAATGGGACGCCGTTTACGTATACAATTTGCCCTTCCATATCAAACACACACACAACAATGCACACAACAATAGAAAAACACACGAAACACTAAAAAAGAAAAAAATGAAAATACCGGCAACAAAAAACACCACAACAATTTCACTGCAGGCACGAAAAATTTGCACAACACTATAATGCGTTCAGCATCCACGCACTAACATCATCACAGCATCGCAGCTGATCGATGCGTCACTGACCGGCATTAAGTTCAATGCGCTATGCGTAGAACAAAATGTGCTTGGTAGCAACGTTGGCGCGCGCTATCGCCGTAGCATCGTCTTTACACGGGCACCGCAAACACACGAGGTAAGTTACACGTCTTATAATCGAAGTTCAATTCCGTTTTAAAAGGGGAAGGGGAGCAATTGGACCTTTTCAATACAAAATCGGAAGTGCTCGCTCTAACAGCTATTTCACTCTTGCTTGCACTCTCGTCGAATCGAGCCCCCCATCGAAAGCTCTCTCAATCGGAGCGAAATTTCTCGTGCTGTTCGCTTCTTCGAAGTCGTTCCTTCTCGGTCGTGTCCGTTGCAGGCATACACAAACGTCAACAAACGTACACACACTCATTTCAACTCAAATCACTCACTCATTTCACTCAAAACTCATTTTAAACATTGCAGATCTGTTTTGTTCGCTTAATGCACGCATGTATTTTGCTCATAGTAAGATTCTTTACATGTTTTAATATCCATAACACTATTCCAGAGGATGTTTCGTACTTTACCAGTCATTCCACTAGTACAATTATAGTTGCTAAAATCTATTGTAGATTCACGTCTGATGTTTTGTGGTTTGTTTGTTGTTTGTCTGGTCATATGTTGTGACGAACTAGTTTTGTTTGTCATGAGTATAAATATGTCATCCGTGCAATTGTAACGGTAAATGCTACAACAGGATCGAACAACAGGATGAGCAACGCACGAGTTCCTTGCCACATGTGTTTGATTCCAGTCATGTTTCTTCTGTTGTAGCTCAGATTAAGATTTTGTTCACGTTATCAGCTAATTTGTTAGGCAAATGCTATCGAAGTTATGTTAGAACTTTTAGCAACAGTTAAAAATGGCAATCGAAATCAAAGTGATCCCTCCGTTCTTTCTGTTGGTTGAAGGAAGTGATGGGAAATGATCCCAAAGTTGGGATCGGATCGTGTAAATTTACTCGATACCGGAATAGGATGGGATCTTATGATCCCTGATCTCTGTTGGAATGGTTGGCGGAGTGGAGGGGGGGAAGGGGGGGAGAGCTATTTCCGTGCAACGATGTTCCCGGATCGCTGTGGATCACAATCCCCATACAAGGCATCACCTTTTCCATGCAACGATGATCCCGGATGGCTAGCGATCAAAAGCGCTATTCAACAGTGATCCCATATAATAGGATTGGATCAGATTTTTCAAGCCTGGATCGGCCCTCTAACTTCTCATCACTAGTTAAAGGACTCATCTTGTTTGTAAACTTTATTATGCGTCAGGTTCTGCTCAGGCCAATCGGATGTGCGCAAATAGGTAGCTCTCTCAAGCAGTGACTGAAGGTTTGGGTCTGTTAAAGGATAACATTTTACAGAGAAAAAAGATTCCTCCAAACAGCGCTCACAAGCGATGAACATAACTGTATACTCCCTAACCTCAGACGGATGATTTATCCAACACGTAGAGACAGTTGATCGCCAAGGCAAAAGACTATCCGTAGACTGATACTGACTTTTTAATCGGACTTTGCATTGCTAGCAAGACGGCGTAAAAATGGTTCATAGACTTGTAGCGCTACATGAAAAGCTACAGGCTTTTGTATACATTACGCTTTCTAGCAGTACGGTGAGGTCGGCCTTTTTAAATCAGTCAATTTTTCATCGGTAGGACGTTACCGATGGATTGATAGGATCACTATTTAGCTGAATCTTATTCTATGCAGAACAGATCCATCGAGTTATGTACACAAATATAACAACATGTTTAAAACAACATGTGCCAATGAAAGGTACACCAACATGCTCCTGTCTATGCCCCTCACCCACAATCACCTCCTGTTATGATTTTCGGAAAGGAAAGAAATCGAACATGGTATGTCACCATACACCCAAAGGCTTCATGACAACAACAAAAAACATTGGTTCTAGTAAGACCGAACATACACGTTTTTGCCTCAGCTATGCTACCTGATCGGAATCCGAACAAACTAGCAGTAATAGTTTACTCTCGATATACGATTTGTTAACATCTGCGAAAACTAACTCCATGAACCATCTTGACCTTCTTTGTGCGGTACTGTACCTTATGCGCATAAGTTCCGTTATCTTCGTGCGCACGCATATACATCTTCACACGTTTGTTTCAGACTCAACCAATAACGACTAACACGGTACGCAAATTGGTACCAGCCAGATCGGTCATCGAATATCATTCGGAGTAAAATGGAAAGAAACCATGTTAAACCTGCAGTAGTCTCTTTTTCCTGAATGATGTTTCGACATCAATCATCAAATATTATCAATAGTTTACTTATTTGCATCGTAAAGCAACTGCAGTACCTATCTGCAAGATGACATTCAAAACATGTTTCTAGTACTGTCTATTGTATCAACATTTTATAAGAGGGAATACGAATGTTCGATTGTCATTGTTTCAACCATATGACAATAACAAATCAAAGGGATTGTTCTCAAACACTGACCCAAACTTTACTGAACATATCCTTCTAAAATCATTGCATCATTGAAATATTTGCATCTTCAATGCGCATCGCACTTATTTTTTGCTTAGCGCGTTAGAGCCTATTGCGCATCATGACACATTTGGTCAAATGACCGAAATGTATTTTCACCAAAGTTGCATACACACACAACACTCGACGCACTGACTACATAAAACAAAACTCGACGCGGTTGTGTACCCTCTGACTAGGATTCCGCGGCAACATCGATTCGACGGCGACTTGAGGTAAATTGTAAACATAAGTTCTCTACTCGTTCTCCCAACAGCTGATCACGAAGGAATAAAACATCTGCCACACTCCTCTACACTCCACACGCACTTCCACCTGCGCCGAAACGTGCAAGAAAAAGCAGTACAAACGAGCGCTAGCACAGATAGGCGAAAGGCACTAGATAGAACAGAGCGAAGATAGAGAGCATAAACCGGAGAGAAATTAATTTTTATATTTTCCAACTGGAAAATAGTTGCAGCTTTTTATTGCACTACCACAATCGCACCGAAAAGCTTCCAAAAATTTGTGCCACTCCCCCTGACAAATTTCGCGACAGGTCCAATTTGCTTCCTTTGGAGTATAAACGGGACCTATTTAGGACGTCCTAAAACGGTCCTGTTTTATTCCGAAATGGCTGCAAAAAGACTGCTTGGGCAAATTGGACCTGTCGCGAAATTTGTCAGGGGGAGTGGCACAAATTTTTGGAAGCTTTTCGGTGCGATTGTGGTAGTGCAATAAAAAGCTGCAACTATTTTCCAGTTGGAAAATTTAAAAATTAATTTCTCTCCGGTTTATGCTCTCTATCTTCGCTCTGTTCTATCTAGTGCCTTTCGCCTATCTGTGCTAGCGCTCGTTTGTACTGCTTTTTCTTTCACGTTTCGGCGCAGGTGGAAGTGCGTGTGGAGTGTAGAGGAGTGTGGCAGATGTTTTTTCCTTCGTGATCAGCTGTTGGGAGAACGAGTAGAGAACTTATGTTTACAATTTACCTCAAGTCGCCGTCGAATCGATGTTGCCGCGGAATCCTAGTCAGAGGGTACACAACCGCGTCGAGTTTTGTTTTATGCAGTCAGTGCGTCGAGTGTTGTGTGTGTATGCAACTTTGGTGGAAATACATTTCGGTCATTTGACCAAATGTGTCATGATGCGCAATAGGCTCTAACGCGCTAAGCAAAAAATAAGTGCGATGCGCATTGAAGATGCAAATATTTCAATGATGCAATGATTTTAGAAGGATATGTTCAGTAAAGTTTGGGTCAGTGTTTGAGAACAATCCCTTTGATTTGTTATTGTCATATGGTTGAAACAATGACAATCGAACATTCGTATTCCCTCTTATAAAATGTTGATACAATAGACAGTACTAGAAACAGGTTTTGAATGTCATCAAGCAGATATGTGCTGCAGTTGCTTTACGATGCAAATAAGTAAACTATTGATAATATTTGATGATTGATGTCGAAACATCCTTCAGGATAAAGAGACTACTGCAGGTTTAGCATGGTTTCTTTCCATTTTACTCCGAATGAAATTCGATGACCGATCTGGCTGGTACCAATTTGCGTACCGTGTTAGTCGCTACTGGTTGAGCCTGAAACAAACGTGTGAAGATGTATATGCGTGCGCACGAAGATAACGGTACTTATGCGCATAAGGTACAGTACCGCACAAAGAAGGTCAAGACGGCTTATGGAGTTAGTTTTCGTAGATGTTAACAAATCGTATATCGATAGTAAACTATTACTGCTAGTTTGTTCGGATTCCTATCAGATAGCATAGCTGAGGAAAAAGCGTGTATGTTCGGTCTTACTAGAACCAATGTTTTTTGTTGTTGTCATGAAGCCTTTGGGTGTATGGTGACATACCATGTTCGATTTCTTTCCTTTCCGAAAATCATAACAGGAGGTGATTGTGGGTGAGGGGCATAGACAGGAGCATGTTGGTGTACCTTTCATTGGCACATGTTGTTTTAAACATGTTGTTATATTTGTGTACATAACTCGATGGATCTGTTCTGCATAGAATAAGATTCAGCTAAATAGTGATCCTATCAATCCATCGGTAACGTCCTACCGATGAAAAATTGACTGATTTAAAAAGGCCGACCTCACCGTACTGCAGGAAAGCGTAATGTTCACAAAAGCCTGTAGCTTTTCATGTAGCGCTACAAGTCTATGAACCATTTTTACGCCGTCTTGCTAGCAATGCAAAGTCCGATTAAAAAGTCAGTATCAGTCTACGGATAGTCTTTTGCCTTGGCGATCAACTGTCTCTACGTGTTGGATAAATCATCCGTCTGAGGTTAGGGAGTATACAGTTATGTTCATCGCTTGTGAGCGCTGTTTGGAGGAATCTTTTTTCTCTGTAAAATGTTATCCTTTAACAGACCCAAACCTTCAGTCACTGCTTGAGACAGCTACCTATTTGCGCACATCCGATTGGCCTGAGCAGAACCTGACGCATAATAAAGTTTACAAACAAGATGAGTCCTTTAACTAGTGATGAGAAGTTAGAGGGCCGATCCAGGCTTGAAAAATCTGATCCAATCCTATTATATGGGATCACTGTTGAATAGCGCTTTTGATCGCTAGCCATCCGGGATCATCGTTGCATGGAAAAGGTGATGCCTTGTATGGGGATTGTGATCCCTAGCGATCCGGGATCATCGTTGCACGGAAATAGCTCTCCTCCCCTCCCCCCTCCACCCCGCCAACCATTCCACAAGAGATCAGGGATCATTCGATCCCATCCTATTCCGGTATCGAGTAAATTTACACGATCCGATCCCAACTTTGGGATCATTTCCCATCACTTCCTTCAACCAACAGAAAGAACGGAGGGATCACTTTGATTTCGATTGCCATCTTTAACTGTTGCTAATAGTTCTAACATAACTTCGATAGCATTTGCCTAACAAATTAGCTGATAACGTGAACAAAATCTTAATCTGAGCTACAACAGAAGAAACATGACTGGAATCAAACACATGTGGCAAGGAACTCGTGCGTTGCTCATCCTGTTGTTCGATCCTGTTGTAGCATTTACCGTTACAATTGCACGGATGACATATTTATACTCATGACAAACAAAACTAGTTCGTCACAACATATGACCAGACAAACAACAAACAAACCACAAAACATCAGACGTGAATCTACAATAGATTTTAGCAACTATAATTGTACTAGTGGAATGACTGGTAAAGTACGAAACATCCTCTGGGATAGTGTTATGGATATTAAAATGTGTAGAGAATCTTACTATGAACGAAATACATGCGTGCATTGAGCGAACCAAACAGTTCTGCAATGTTTCAAATCAGTTTTTTGCCATGAATCCCTCTGCGCAAAGTGAATTCACATTCAAAAAGTGAGGTTAAAAACGAAGGATTTTTGCAACAGTGGACTGTGTGTGTACGTTTGTTGACGTTTGTGTATGCCTGCAACGGACACGACCGAGAAGGAATGACTTCGAAGAAGCGAACAACACGAGAAATTTCGCTCCGATCGGGAGAGCTTTCGAGGGGGGGCTCGATTCGACGAGAGTGCAAGCAGGAGCGAAGTAGCTGTTAGAGCGAGCACTTCCGATTTTGTATTGAAAAGGTCCAATTGCTCCCCTTCCCCTTTTAAAACGGAATTGAACTTCGATTATAAGACGTGTAACTTACCTCGTGTGTTTGCGGTGCCCGTGTAAAGACGATGCTACGGCGATAGCGCGCGCCAACGTTGCTACCAAGCACATTTTGTTCTACGCATAGCGCATTGAACTTAATGCCGGTCAGTGACGCATCGATCAGCTGCGATGCTGTGATGATGTTAGTGCGTGGATGCTGAACGCATTATAGTGTTGTGCAAATTTTTCGTGCCTGCAGTGAAATTGTTGTGGTGTTTTTTGTTGCCGGTATTTTCATTTTTTTCTTTTTTAGTGTTTCGTGTGTTTTTCTATTGTTGTGTGCATTGTTGTGTGTGTGTTTGATATGGAAGGGCAAATTGTATACGTAAACGGCGTCCCATTGCTAATTGTTAATCCCGAGTCGGCCGCGCTGGCGGACGCTAATGTTGCTTCGATGCAGCTCCCGCAATGTAAGTGAAGTGTTGTGCAGAGTAAGATTGCGTGACATGTGCATTAATGCATGTTTCTTTCCTTTGCAGTGCCCACTCAACCACCGCTGCATGCGCAACCTTCTATTAGCTATACCATCAATGCGGGGGCTGCTGGTAAGTCTGGCCAAACGGTACTGTTGTGAATGTGTTGTGTAAGCGGCAAAAGTGGCGTGAAATGTGTTTTCTTATTTTGTTCTACAGGTAGTTCCGGAACCGCTACCGGCGTTTCGCAACCAGCTGCGGCCGTTCCGGGCAGTTCGTCGAGCCACAGTGTCCCCGTTCCTGTTGTCCGATTGTCGCCACCCGTCTTGTCTTCGTCAGTGTCCCCGGTATTGTCTAGTCGTTCCGAAGCGGGGACAATGGGCAGTACATCACTACACCCACCTGGTAAGAATATCAGTGCTAGCTAATGTAGCTTAGTAAAATGTGAAGAAAACAATCTAAGACGCATTTTCGACTTTTTAGCTCGTGATGCCCCGACCTCTTTCCCCGGAGGACGTTGCTGTGACTGTAGTGAGTTGCTGCGGCAAGCCCAGCAAAGGATTCGCGACCTGGAGCAAGAGAACGCGTATTTGAAAACACGCATAGACGTACGATTGGACGCGTTAACGCGGGATGCTGCTCGCCAAAGACAGGCGATGGAGGAATTTTTGGCGGCAACACAGCCGCGCGAAGGGTTTGTTCGGCGGCTGGAGTTTGAGTTTTCACCGCTAGAAACGGAGGCACAGCTGGAGGATTTCGATCAAGGCCTGCAGGCAGATTCGGAGTATAGGGAAAAGGTAGAGCAATTTTTACGTCAGCAAATTCCTCGCGCAGACGTCAACAATCGTCTGCTTCAGGCGATCGATTTGCTGTTCAGCAAACCTTTTTTTGCTCTAATATCGTGGACTGGTGGCGGTAGGTCAGAGAAACGCAAGATACAATTGAATAAGTTCACGAATGTTTTGCAACTATTCAGAACCGTAGGAGGTAACGATTCGCTACTACCAACAGCACAGTATGTGGCAGAATATTTGAAACTTAAATTGAAGCACGCAAAGGCTCGTATGCATATACCTGCAACAAAAATAACAAGTAGCCATAAACGACCTAGATTTACCTAGTGATGTTTAATTTAAGATAATTTTTTTATTAGCTATTTTTAATCATTGACAATTTAATTTTTTTATTACTATTTTTACTATTTAATTTCTATTTTTACATTGACACATACCGGCCTTGTTATTTTTGTTGCAGGTGCATGCATACAAATTCTGCCACATATTTTGCTGTTAGTGAACAGCGTTTCGTGCCTCCCACCTGTTCAAATAATTGTAAAGCGTAATCGCACTTGTTTGATTGTGTTTTGCGTTACCCTTCGTTTTGCTGGCACCAGTGTTTGCTGCACACCAAATCGATCAATTGATGGACGATTTTTACTTCTGCGCGAGTATAATGCTGTGCCTCAGCCTTTTTCTTTTGCCCCGGATCTGGCCTTCTGTCCTTGTGTGTTCTGTAGCCTTTCTTCCGTTTCTAGCGCCGTAGCGTAATTCAGTGCCGTCCGAAAATTCCTCCAAAAGCCTCTCGGTGTACAGTGAAATGATCCTCGCTTCTCTTGCTTCTCAGTGTTATTTTCTTGCGTTGGGCTTGTTCAGTCAGACGGGGGAGGGGGAAGGGGTAGTGGTAGTGGTGGTGACAACAAAATGCCAATACCAAAGATCGAATCGAAAGACCAGAAACCAAAACAAAAAAAAAACACAACGACACACTATAACAAACAATAAGCTAACCAGGGCTGCAGCAGATCACTAACCAAAGAAAAAAAACAAAGACGACACGAAGCACGCTTCACGACATTAGGCATTAGTGATAGAAAACTATGTGATATAGCAATGATGTGATATAGCAATAATGTGATATAGCAATAAGTGATAGAGATGATGTGATAAGACCAAAGAATAAGATACCAAACATGGAACCACATTCACATATTGACACAACACTGGGTCGAACGCTGTAAATTCGTTAATATACTTCAGCTTGGATGGGCACTTGAACAAACAACAAATGCATTTTTTTATTTGTTCCCGTTTCAGATATCACAATCACAGAGGCAGTTTTACTGTGTTATATCACAATGTAATATCACAATGTAGCGACAGATGAATGGTACGATGCATCGCTCTCGAGGTAATGTAAGTGTGTACATGTGTGTGCGCAAGGATGACATGAATGGTGTGCAGGAAGCACGTAACACGCTATCGCTCTTTCCGACACTGCGGTTCACCGTCCACTACCAGACCGAAGACCTGACCCTTCAGTCTCAGTCGTCCCGAAACGTGTGTAACAGTGGCACCAACGTAAACTCCTGCCTACTCCTGCTCGCGGTTACCACTAACTTACACACGATCTCGTCCGTCGAACACTGCAGGTCAGCATCGCTCGACAGGTCACGGATGCATCCTCTGTAGATGAGCATATCGTTCGAGTTCATAGGCGTGTCAAATGCTGGCATTTTCCGGCATAGTCTATGTACCCTCACGAGCACTTTCTCTACATCAGCATCCGTGCCGTCCGCGGCAGACTGCAGCTTGCCGATGCTGCCGTCCGCAGTCAGAAACCATGCATTTCCCCAGCCTGTCTGCAAAGTGTGTCGCGGACGCACAAACACTTTGGTGTTGAACTTGGACACCTGCGAGGGATAGGTGATGGTTTGCTCCGGTGGCTTTGGCATGCCGAAGTTTTCAAACTCCGAGATCCGATTGACCGCCTGCTCCAGGTTTTTCCAACCGCTGCGAAGCAAACGCTTCAAATGCTGGAGTTCGCTTTCGAACCGGTATATCGAAATGGCAGATAATGATCCGAAACGAACCACTTCATCGTGCACATGCATCAAATTGTGGACATTAATGGTCATATAACCAACCCCATATACCGTTTCGTAATCCTTCACGAATTGCTCCATCATTTGTTCCGCAAGTGGCCAATTTGCTCTGTGCGCTTTGGCAGATGTCAGATGTCGTGGCACAAAACAGCAACATAAAGTGTTGATACTCTGCGGGGGAAATATGCCGTTCCAACACTATGAAGGAACTGTAGTGAAAGAAGAAGGCATATTCCGATCCCTTCCAGAAGCCCGCATACTTTATGTGCCGTGGCTTGCGATGCACTTCGCAGGGCTGGGCCGTCTGTTGCAGGGCAGAAGAAATCATATTTCTTTGGGAACTTGTCCACTTCGTATTGCTAAGCTTACCATCGCGCCATCCCATCACAAACCGCCTGCAGTTGCCCAGCTCCAAAATATGAAGCCGGTCTCCGACAGGAACGTCTTCCACGATGTCGAAATCGGCGAGCTCGGTTAGCGGCGTTGCGTGTTTGCGGTGTCCCGGTGGCTCATTAACCCGGAAGCCGGCATCCGTGCGTTTCGGTTCATGGCCAAAAGGAAACACCATCGTTCTCCTTTGCTGGTTATATTCGCCCTTGACTGTGCATTTTTGGCAGCTCCAGTATCCGGTGTGTCCAGAAACGCCTGATGGAAATAAAATAAACATGAAATTAATAATAATTTCAGCATTCAGCAACCCACCACCACCGGTGTAAGATGTTGCATCGCAATTTTCCTTACCTTTGATGAACGCTCTGGCGAGAGTGTCGGCGACAATGGCACGAACCTGAACAGTGATATGCTTTCCGCAGAGAAGTATACCATTCCGTATCAGGCCGTTCAGCTCATCGACCACCGGGCGCAGGTATTGCTCAATACTAATGGGCTTCGTGATCCCACAATATATCGCAGCAGTCATAACTGGAGCTGCCGGCAACTCATCAATGGCAAACATCACGGGCCAAAACTGTAGTGCCCCGCTCCTGTGGAGCGGCAATCCATCAACGGACAACGTGATGGTGAACTGTCGAACTGTTGCCGGTGGAGCCTGTAGACTAAAATACATAAGAACAAACAAACACACACACGTACCCAGGATTAGACCCGAACACACGGCATATGGTTGATCATCATTGTACTTACCGAAAATAGCTGAATAACGTCTTTTCAAACCAGTTATACCAGTAATGTCCACCGCCAAGTTCTGTAATTTCACTCGACGCGTTCCGTTTGGTTCGCAGCAAGGTTTTGGCGGTGCCGGGCACTTTCACACCTACCTTCCTGAATAGCTGCAACACCTGTCCGCATATGAAGCAAGATGTATTAGGCTGAAGAAAATGTGCTATGAAAAAGGCTAACCATACCATGTTGATGGATCGATGCGTGGCGTTATTAGATAGCGCCCAGTAACGTATGCCATCCTCGATCGACATCGAGTGAAACGTCCGCTCGTAGGACCCTTCCTCGTCGCTGTCGTCGGAAAAGCTCTCTGTGTTGTCCAGTACGACCGATATCCTTTCGGAATCGTCCAGATCTTCCGGTCCCTCCGACAAGGGTTGCGCCGGATCCAGCGGTAACGTATCGACCGGATTCACCGTATCCACCGGTTCAACCGAATTCACCGATCCAGGCGATTCATCAAACGCTTCGATGGGAACTAAAAAAGCGGAACCGTTATTTCACACGACACTTTCACACACAACACTACAACTTGCCATTCCGGCTTGCGGGTCAGTTTGTTCGGCCGCGTCTCCTTTCAGAAATTTAGCCGCCCGTTTGTAAAAACCACCGGTACGACGCTCGCGGTTCAAATCGCTCATAATGATGTGTACAGGTGATAAACTGTGTCGCACTTTAAAACTGTAATCACTTCGGATGTAAACAGGGTTGATAGCTTCGTAATGTTTTGTGTGTGTTGTGTTTGTCAAATAGTTGGATAAGGCAAAATCTGCGCGTTGAAGCAATCGATCCTTTCGTGATAGACGTGCCACTACCGTTCGTTGCTATAATGGCCTCGTTGAAATTAATTGTAATAATAATAAAATAAAGTAAATTCATAACAATAATGAACATGATAAACAAAATCTTTATTAAAGCCTTCATGACATGTAGAAATGACTGCAAACGTAATATTGAAACAGGGTGGGTAGGGGGTTCGATTCAGCGGGAGTGCAAGCAGGAGCGAAATAACTGTTAGAGCGAGCACTTTCTGATTTCGTATGGAAAAGGTCCTATTGCTCCCCTTGGGTAAATGAGCGGGAACGACCTTCCTGCCCTCTAGGGTCGACCCTGCAGGGCATTGGCGCTTTCTTCGGACGTAGCAGTAAGATCTGAAATAACAATATAATATTATAGAATAATAGAAATAGAAGCAGGTGGATAATAGTGCAGTCTAAGAAAAAGCAACAGAAGCTGCCCCCGCTGAATCGAGGGATGAACATGTAAAACCACCCCAACGTTTCCTGCTACGCATCCGACCAGAAGCTATTCTTGTTGGCGTAGCGGAACCAGCTTCGTTAAACGATGTAATGCGAAAGCTAAAGTCGGATCCTGAGCTAAAAGGCTTAGAGGAAAATGTGTCCAAAGTGCGACGGACTCAAAACGGTGGCATGTTGCTCGAGCTGAAGAAGGGTGCTGACAACATTGCGGCTTCTTACAGCGAAATGGTATAGAGATCGGTTGGCGATGCAGGGCCAAATGGAAACAGTTGAACTCCGAAATGTGGATGTGTCGACAAAAGTAGAAGAGATTGAAATGACCCCTAGGGATCAGTTTGAGCAGCTTAGGAGTCCAGCGAACCTGGAGATAAGGTTAAAACCATCTTTTGACGGAACGCAGACAGCTTACATCAAGATGCCAGCCAAACTGGCCAGCTCTGTGGCTTCAACGGGAGAGGTAAAAGTCGGATGGTGTGTATGCACGGTGCGGTTACGCCCTCCCACCAAGAAGTGCTACAAATGCTGGAGCCCGGACCACCAAGCTAGGGATTGTAAAGGCCCAGACAGGTCTAAACTCTGTATGCGCTGCGGGGAGGAAGGCCGTTCGTGCAACAAGAACGCAAAATGCGTAGTGAGTGCGCCTGTTGTAAATGAGCATCAAACAGGGAGTTTTCGGTGCCCATCCCGAAAGTCATGGAAGTAATCCAGCACAATTTAAATCATTGTGAAGGATTGGTGGAGGAAAATGGAAATATTGCCATCATCAAACAGGGAGTATCCAATGCCCATCATGAAAGTCATGGAAGTAATCCATCACAATTTAAATCATTGTGAAGCTGCGCAGGATCTGCTAGGGCAGATCTTGGTGGAGTAAAAGGGAAATATTGCCATCATCAAACAAGGAGTATCCGGTGCCCATCACGAAAGTCATGGAAGTAATCCAGCACAACTTAAATCATTGTGAAGCAGCGCAGGATCTGCTGGGGCAGATCTTGGTGGAGGAAAATGGAGATATTGCCATCATATCGGAACCGTACCAAGCCCAAACTGGGTCAACCAATTGGGTCGCTGACAGGACTGGAAAGGCGGCAATATGGGCAATCGGCAGATATCCCGTTCAGCGTATTGCATCCTCCAAATTTGAGGGGTTCTGCATCACGGAGATTAACGGGGTGTTTTTCTGTATCTGCTACGCTCCACCCAGTTAGGAAACTGATAGGTTCAACGCGATGCTGCCCAAGGAGAGCAATTGGACCTTCTCCATACAAAATCAGAAAGTGCTCGCTCTAACAGCTACTTCGCTCCTGCTTGCACTCTCGTCGAATCGAGCCCCCCCTCGAAAGCTCTCCCGATCGGAGCGAATTTCTCGTGCTGTTCGCTTCTTCGAAGTCATTCCTTCTCGGTCGTGTCCGTTGCAGGCATACACAAACGTCAACAAACGTACACACACAGTCCACTGTTGCAAAAATCCTTCGTTTTTAACCTCACTTTTTGAATGTGAATTCACTTTGCGCAGAGGGATTCATGGCAAAAAACTCATTTTAAACATTGCAGAGCTGTTTTGTTCGCTCAATGCACGCATGTATTTCGCACATAGTGAGATTCTCTACATATTTTAATATCCATAACACTATCCCAGAGGATGTTTGGTACTTTACTGGTCATTCCACTAGTACAATTATAGTTGCTAAAATCTATTGTAGATTCACGTATTTGTTGTTTTTTGGTTTGTTGTTTGTCTGGTCGTATGTTGTGACGAACTAGTTTTGTTTGTCATGATGATTGTAAATATGCCATCCGTGCAATTGTAACGGTAAATGATACAACAGGATCGAACAACAGGATAAGCAACGCACGAGTTCTTTGCCACATGTGTTTGATTCCAGTCATGTTTCTTCTGTTGTAGCTCAGATTAAGATTTTGTTCACGTTATCAGCTAATTTGTTAGGCAAATGCTATCGAAGTTATGTTAGAACAGATAGCAAAAGTTAAAGATGGCAATCGAAATCAAAGTGATCCCTCCGTTCTTTCTGTTGGTTGAAGGAAGTGATGGGAAATGATCCCAAAGTTGGGATCGGATCGTGTAAATTTACTCGATACCGGAATAGGATGGGATCGAATGATCCCTGATCTCTTGTGGAATGGTTGGCGGGGTGGAGGGGGGAGGGGAGGAGAGCTATTTCCGTGCAACGATGATCCCGGATCGCTAGGGATCACAATCCCCATACAAGGCATCACCTTTTCCATGCAACGATGATCCCGGATGGCTAGCGATCAAAAGCGCTATTCAACAGTGATCCCATATAATAGGATTGGATCAGATTTTTCAAGCCTGGATCGGCCCTCTAACTTCTCATCACTAGTTAAAGGACTCATCTTGTTTGTAAACTTTATTATGCGTCAGGTTCTGCTCAGGCCAATCGGATGTGCGCAAATAGGTAGCTCTCTCAAGCAGTGACTGAAGGTTTGGGTCTGTTAAAGGATAACATTTTACAGAGAAAAAAGATTCCTCCAAACAGCGCTCACAAGCGATGAACATAACTGTATACTCCCTAACCTCAGACGGATGATTTATCCAACACGTAGAGACAGTTGATCGCCAAGGCAAAAGACTATCCGTAGACTGATACTGACTTTTTAATCGGACTTTGCATTGCTAGCAAGACGGCGTAAAAATGGTTCATAGACTTGTAGCGCTACATGAAAAGCTACAGGCTTTTGTATACATTACGCTTTCTAGCAGTACGGTGAGGTCGGCCTTTTTAAATCAGTCAATTTTTCATCGGTAGGACGTTACCGATGGATTGATAGGATCACTATTTAGCTGAATCTTATTCTATGCAGAACAGATCCATCGAGTTATGTACACAAATATAACAACATGTTTAAAACAACATGTGCCAATGAAAGGTACACCAACATGCTCCTGTCTATGCCCCTCACCCACAATCACCTCCTGTTATGATTTTCGGAAAGGAAAGAAATCGAACATGGTATGTCACCATACACCCAAAGGCTTCATGACAACAACAAAAAACATTGGTTCTAGTAAGACCGAACATACACGCTTTTTCCTCAGCTATGCTATCTGATAGGAATCCGAACAAACTAGCAGTAATAGTTTACTATCGATATACGATTTGTTAACATCTACGAAAACTAACTCCATAAGCCGTCTTGACCTTCTTTGTGCGGTACTGTACCTTATGCGCATAAGTACCGTTATCTTCGTGCGCACGCATATACATCTTCACACGTTTGTTTCAGGCTCAACCAGTAGCGACTAACACGGTACGCAAATTGGTACCAGCCAGATCGGTCATCGAATTTCATTCGGAGTAAAATGGAAAGAAACCATGCTAAACCTGCAGTAGTCTCTTTTTCCTGAAGGATGTTTCGACATCAATCATCAAATATTATCAATAGTTTACTTATTTGCATCGTAAAGCAACTGCAGCACATATCTGCTTGATGACATTCAAAACCTGTTTCTAGTACTGTCTATTGTATCAACATTTTATAAGAGGGAATACGAATGTTCGATTGTCATTGTTTCAACCATATGACAATAACAAATCAAAGGGATTGTTCTCAAACACTGACCCAATCCATACTGTACACATCCTTCTAAAATCATTGCATCATTGAAATATTTGCATCTTCAATGCGCATCGCACTTATTTTTTGCTTAGCGCGTTAGAGCCTACTGCGCATCATGACACATTTGGTCAAATGACCGAAATGTATTTCCACCAAAGTTGCATACACACACAACACTCGACGCACTGACTGCATAAAACAAAACTCGACGCGGTTGTGTACCCTCTGACTAGGATTCCGCGGCAACATCGATTCGACGGCGACTTGAGGTAAATTGTAAACATAAGTTCTCTACTCGTTCTCCCAACAGCTGATCACGAAGGAATAAAACATCTGCCACACTCCTCTACACTCCACACGCACTTCCACCTGCGCCGAAACGTGCAAGAAAAAGCAGTACAAACGAGCGCTAGCACAGATAGGCGAAAGGCACTAACTAGATAGAACAGAGCGAAGATAGCGAGCATAAACCGGAGAGAAATTAATTTTTGAATTTTCCAACTGGAAAAAAGTTGCAGCTTTTTATTGCACTACCACAATCGCACCGAAAAGCTTCCAAAAATTTGTGCCACTCCCCCTGACAAATTTCGCGACAGGTCCAATTTGCTTCCTTTGGAGTATAAACGGGACCTATTTAGGACGTCCTAAAACGGTCCTGTTTTATTCCGAAATGGCTGCAAAAAGACTGCTTGGGTCCTTGGGAAAACAGGACCGTTTTAGGACGTCCTAAATAGGTCCCGTTTATACTCCAAAGGAAGCAAATTGGACCTGTCGCGAAATTTGTCAGGGGGAGTGGCACAAATTTTTGGAAGCTTTTCGGTGCGATTGTGGTAGTGCAATAAAAAGCTGCAACTTTTTTCCAGTTGGAAAATTCAAAAATTAATTTCTCTCCGGTTTATGCTCGCTATCTTCGCTCTGTTCTATCTAGTGCCTTTCGCCTATCTGTGCTAGCGCTCGTTTGTACTGCTTTTTCTTGCACGTTTCGGCGCAGGTGGAAGTGCGTGTGGAGTGTAGAGGAGTGTGGCAGATGTTTTATTCCTTCGTGATCAGCTGTTGGGAGAACGAGTAGAGAACTTATGTTTACAATTTACCTCAAGTCGCCGTCGAATCGATGTTGCCGCGGAATCCTAGTCAGAGGGTACACAACCGCGTCGAGTTTTGTTTTATGCAGTCAGTGCGTCGAGTGTTGTGTGTGTATGCAACTTTGGTGGAAATACATTTCGGTCATTTGACCAAATGTGTCATGATGCGCAGTAGGCTCTAACGCGCTAAGCAAAAAATAAGTGCGATGCGCATTGAAGATGCAAATATTTCAATGATGCAATGATTTTAGAAGGATGTGTACAGTATGGATTGGGTCAGTGTTTGAGAACAATCCCTTTGATTTGTTATTGTCATATGGTTGAAACAATGACAATCGAACATTCGTATTCCCTCTTATAAAATGTTGATACAATAGACAGTACTAGAAACAGGTTTTGAATGTCATCAAGCAGATATGTGCTGCAGTTGCTTTACGATGCAAATAAGTAAACTATTGATAATATTTGATGATTGATGTCGAAACATCCTTCAGGAAAAAGAGACTACTGCAGGTTTAACATGGTTTCTTTCCATTTTACTCCGAATGAAATTCGATGACCGATCTGGCTGGTACCAATTTGCGTACCGTGTTAGTCGCTACTGGTTGAGCCTGAAACAAACGTGTGAAGATGTATATGCGTGCGCACGAAGATAACGGTACTTATGCGCATAAGGTACAGTACCGCACAAAGAAGGTCAAGACGGCTTATGGAGTTAGTTTTCGTAGATGTTAACAAATCGTATATCGATAGTAAACTATTACTGCTAGTTTGTTCGGATTCCTATCAGATAGCATAGCTGAGGAAAAAGCGTGTATGTTCGGTCTTACTAGAACCAATGTTTTTTGTTGTTGTCATGAAGCCTTTGGGTGTATGGTGACATACCATGTTCGATTTCTTTCCTTTCCGAAAATCATAACAGGAGGTGATTGTGGGTGAGGGGCATAGACAGGAGCATGTTGGTGTACCTTTCATTGGCACATGTTGTTTTAAACATGTTGTTATATTTGTGTACATAACTCGATGGATCTGTTCTGCATAGAATAAGATTCAGCTAAATAGTGATCCTATCAATCCATCGGTAACGTCCTACCGATGAAAAATTGACTGATTTAAAAAGGCCGACCTCACCGTACTGCTAGAAAGCGTAATGTATACAAAAGCCTGTAGCTTTTCATGTAGCGCTACAAGTCCATGAACCATTTTTACGCCGTCTTGCTAGCAATGCAAAGTCCGATTAAAAAGTCAGTATCAGTCTACGGATAGTCTTTTGCCTTGGCGATCAACTGTCTCTACGTGTTGGATAAATCATCCGTCTGAGGTTAGGGAGTATACAGTTATGTTCATCGCTTGTGAGCGCTGTTTGGAGGAATCTTTTTTCTCTGTAAAATGTTATCCTTTAACAGACCCAAACCTTCAGTCACTGCTTGAGAGAGCTACCTATTTGCGCACATCCGATTGGCCTGAGCAGAACCTGACGCATAATAAAGTTTACAAACAAGATGAGTCCTTTAACTAGTGATGAGAAGTTAGAGGGCCGATCCAGGCTTGAAAAATCTGATCCAATCCTATTATATGGGATCACTGTTGAATAGCGCTTTTGATCGCTAGCCATCCGGGATCATCGTTGCATGGAAAAGGTGATGCCTTGTATGGGGATTGTGATCCCTAGCGATCCGGGATCATCGTTGCACGGAAATAGCTCTCCTCCCCTCCCCCCTCCACCCCGCCAACCATTCCACAAGAGATCAGGGATCATTCGATCCCATCCTATTCCGGTATCGAGTAAATTTACACGATCCGATCCCAACTTTGGGATCATTTCCCATCACTTCCTTCAACCAACAGAAAGAACGGAGGGATCACTTTGATTTCGATTGCCATCTTTAACTGTTGCTAATAGTTCTAACATAACTTCGATAGCATTTGCCTAACAAATTAGCTGATAACGTGAACAAAATCTTAATCTGAGCTACAACAGAAGAAACATGACTGGAATCAAACACATGTGGCAAGGAACTCGTGCGTTGCTCATCCTGTTGTTCGATCCTGTTGTAGCATTTACCGTTACAATTGCACGGATGACATATTTATACTCATGACAAACAAAACTAGTTCGTCACAACATATGACCAGACAAACAACAAACAAACCACAAAACATCAGACGTGAATCTACAATAGATTTTAGCAACTATAATTGTACTAGTGGAATGACTGGTAAAGTACGAAACATCCTCTGGGATAGTGTTATGGATATTAAAATGTGTAGAGAATCTTACTATGAACGAAATACATGCGTGCATTGAGCGAACCAAACAGTTCTGCAATGTTTCAAATCAGTTTTTTGCCATGAATCCCTCTGCGCAAAGTGAATTCACATTCAAAAAGTGAGGTTAAAAACGAAGGATTTTTGCAACAGTGGACTGTGTGTGTACGTTTGTTGACGTTTGTGTATGCCTGCAACGGACACGACCGAGAAGGAATGACTTCGAAGAAGCGAACAGCACGAGAAATTCGCTCCGATCGGGAGAGCTTTCGAGGGGGGGCTCGATTCGACGAGAGTGCAAGCAGGAGCGAAGTAGCTGTTAGAGCGAGCACTTTCTGATTTTGTATGGAGAAGGTCCAATTGCTCTCCTTGGGGAAGTGTACAGACAAACAGAAGATGCAGTTCTCGAGAGCTTTGCCCGACTGAATGGTGTAGTGGGCAACGTTGGCTCGACTCCCACGTTCAGCAGAATCGACAGGACGTCGATTATTGACGTAACGTTTTGTAGCCCCGTCGTGGCGCAAAACCTAAACTGGCAAGTGAGTGAGGCGAACACCCTCATCGATCATCGTGTGATCCGGTACTCCATCAACAGCCGGCGCGGACCAACACAAACCTCCTCTACGGGTATGCGAGGTTGGAAAACCGAGTTGTTTGACGAAGCTCTGTTCGTGGAGGCGTTAAAATTCAGCGATTTTGGAGATACACTCGACGCGCAGGACTTGGTAACATCCTTGACCAAGGCGTGCGATGCCGCAATGCCCAGAAGGAAGGCACCAAACCGCAGAAGGCCCCCAGCTTACTGGTGGAACACGTCCATCCAAAGCCACCGGGCTGAATGCATTGCTGCTCGAAGGAAACTTCAGCGAGAGAGTTGTTCAGCGGCAAAAGATCACCTGCAGACTCTCTATGTTACGGCCAGGTCGGACCAGAAAAGAGAGATAAAGGCAATCAAAAGGCTGCACTTCCTAGAGCTCTGCGTCGCTGTCGCTCAAAAGCCGTGGGGGTTTGCCTTCAAAGTGCTGATGAAGAAAGGGAAAAAACACGAACCGGTAGAACGATGCCCCTTGTAGCTCAAGGGTATCATAGAACAACTGTTCCCGACCCATGATGCTCCGGTTTCGCTATACTTTCTATAACTCAGAGTCTGTACCTGAGCTGGTAAAAATCGACGAAATCCTCAGGATTGCTGATCGCCTCAAACCGGGGAAGGCACCCGGTCCGGATGGTATTCCTAACGAGACGATGAAAGCAGCTATGCAGACGTATCCATCGGTTTTCCAGGCCATCCTGAAAAGCACACTCTCTTCCGGCCAGTACCCGTCGATATGAAAGTGGCAGAGACTGGTGCTGCTACCAAAGCCAAGTAAACCCCCGGGCGATCCGTCAGCTCTAAGACCCTTGGGATTGATTGATAACTTGGCAAAGGTACAGGAGATGCCAATCCATCCGCCTGACTACTCACACAAAAGGTCAAAATGGACTTTCGGAACGGCAGTATGGTTTCCGGAAAAAGCGATCGACAGTAGATGCAATTCAAGCTGTGCTGAAAACGGCTATGCGGCGTTCCGGCGGAAGAGATGTTTAGCTCTCTGCGCGGTCATCGCCATCGACGTCAAGAACGCCTTCAATAGCGCTAGCTGGGCGGCGATTGCGGTAGCGCTAGAAGACATGAGGGTTCCCCCGTATTTATGCAGGGTGCTGAGAAGCTACCTAAGCGGACGCGTGTTGCAGTACGAAACGGAGGAAAGTGTGAGGACAGTAAGCATCACAGCAGGTGTTCCGCAAAGATCAATTATTGGTCCCACCCTGTGGAACGCCATGTATGATGACGTGCTAACCCTTGCAGTGCCACCAGGAGCACAGCTTGTCGGTTTTGCGGATGACATCGCACTGACGGTAAGCGGCGAGTCCATCGAAGAGGTGGAAATGCTTGCCACGGACGCCGTCCGAAGGATCGATGTGTGGATGAAAGCTACAATGTTGGAGATCGCACATGCGAAAACGGAATTTATACAGCTCAGCAGTCATAAAAAGGTTCAGAAGGCTTCGATAATGATAGCCTCAAAACGCATTGAGTCGATCAGGAACCTAAAGTACCTTGGGGTCAGAATCGACGACCGACAGAAATCCAAGGAGCACCTTCAGAAGGCCTGCAAGAAGGCTATGAGTACCGCAAACGCATTGGCATCATTTACGCCAAACATAGGAGGACCGAGTAGCAGCATAAGGCGTCTCCATGCCAAAGTTGCCACGTCCGCGTTGAGATATGGAGCGCCTGTTTGGGCGCACATCCTGACGGAAAAGCAGTATCAAAAGGCGGTTGGCTATGCGGGTTGTTAGTGCGTACCGTATCATCTCGTACGAAGCCCTCCTCAAGGATGATGCATAAAGGCATCATGCCCGCAATCACGCATACCGCTAGGAACGAATCGAACATAAAATTAAAAACATGTTTAAAAAAAATAAAAAATCTGAGAATTTGCGAATTGATGAAAAACATGTTTTACAAGGCATTCCAAAAGTTTCGAACAGATAGCTCTATTATATTTAATGTTATTAAGAATTAAAAGTGTGGGGCGGCCCGGTGGCATGATGGTAGCGGCGCCGGTCTTCACACGAACGGACCGGACCAAAATCCCATCCGGGCCAATCCCCCGTAGCAAGGACTGACTATCCGGCTACGTGGTAAAATAAGTCGATACGGCCAGGCCGTTCTAACGAAAAAAAAAAAAAAAAAGAATTAAAAGTGTAAAACATACCCGCATTGGTGGTCATTGAAATGAAGGTTAAACTATCCTTCCATCATGGTGTACACAGCAACTGTACAGCAAAATAACAATGAGGTTTTAGGGGGTTTGTCCGTAGTTCGGAGCCCTTATTTTATTCCTCCTTCCTTCTTTGTTGGGACTTAGCCACTCTTCGGTCCTCCTAGTGGTTGCAGCGAGATGTTCGTCGGTTGACGGGGAAACGATAACTACTTTTCGTTCGGACATGACACCGCTTTTATACTGTGCTGGCCATGTCTCGAACTTTCCTGTCTCCTTACAATTCGTGTTTGATCCTGTCTATTTTTCGTTTGTTCGCCTATTCTTTCGTTCCTCTCCTACAAACAAGGATCTTATTGTTTTAGCTTTACCGGTTGTCTAGTTTGGATTTACCTAGGAACAAAGAACTCATTGTATTCGTCTTGTCGTCTTGTAATTTCCCAACTAGCAATTTGTTTAGTACCTTCTTTTTTGCCTAGGTGGCGCTTTTTTGTGTCTTGGCTAATTACGACGCCCTGGTCGCCACAGTACTCCCCTCCTAGAGTGGTGTTACCAGAAACTGTGTGTGACTAGGAAACACCGGTCGAAAGATTCCGCCAGGAAGTGGCGACGAAGGATAACACATCGGTGATGGGATCCGGCGTCTGTTGTGGTGAAGCATCGGTGATGCGGTCGGATGACGGTTGTCACGACGTGATGAAGGCGGGCACATTGGTGATGTGATCAGGCAACGGTTGTTGCGAAGCCTCGGTGATGCAGTCGAGTGACGGTTGTCGCGACGCGGGATTACGGGCGAGATACATGCGGCTGATCTAAGGAACTCCCTCAACAGGTCGATCATCATTGGCGTCGCATCGTGTACTATGACGGTTGGCTCCTGTGGATGAGGGCAGGAGGTTGCGAGTCGTTCGAGGGCCTGAAAGTTGATCTAGAGGGCGTGAGGCGCGTGCCTGTGTTTGTCGCGTGTCGGAACCGAATGGTCAATCCAGGGAACTCCATCTGCAGGTCGGTGATCGTCAACGTTGTATCGTAAACCAATTCGGTTGGTTCCAATGGATGTCGTCAGACTCAGGATCAATGTGCCATCAGCGATGATGGTAGTTCGTTCGTTCCCAGGAAACTCAACGCGGTTGTGTTTGTCATTGTGCAGTGCAAGGAAAACAACCAGTAGATGATGGTGTGGCTACGTTCGTCTCGCAATAAGACGGCGTGGACAGCGTTTCTGGGGAAGTTACAGCGTCTAGTTTTGTCGAGTGTAGGGGCGCTCCGTATGTGCTTCCTGGCGCATTAATACGGCGTCACTGCGGATGACGAACGCTGTATATTTGATGGAATACGTGTAACGGAACGGCATCGAACGGGATGATGTCGTACGGAATGATGTCCTACGGAAAGGTGCGGACGGGATAGCGTCGGTACGGATGGTGCTTGTCGACGAGGTGTAAGTTAGCAGCATTTACGGGCCGAGGCGTTGGTACGGGGTGGTACCGGATGGTTCGTGGCTGCTGGTGTTGTTCCTCGGCTGCGGAGTTATCGGCAGGTTCCCCACGCTGGATCGGGCTGTGCAGCATGGCGATCACGAGACGTCAGCACGAATGGTCGTCTGCGATGGTTATCACGGCGTTGCGAAGAGCAAAGAAGCGATGGGCAAAATGGCGTACAGCGTGCACGGTAGAGATATTCCGAGTCAGCAGCGGCGTACGAAACACTCGAGGAATTCCTGAAAAGGAATTAATCCTACGGTGCCAGTTGTACGGTTTACTGAGAAGGAATTTGGTCGTTAATAATGATGGGCTCGAAAGCCGGCGTCCACGTTGAAAACTCGGCGTCTACGTTGAAAACTCGGCGTCCCGAAGGCAGGAGTGATCACGTCGGGGTCACCAGCTTTAGGGGGTTTGTCCGTAGTTCGGAGCCCTTATTTTATATCTCCTTCTTTCTTTGTTGGGACTTAGCCACTCTTCGGTCCTCCTTGGGGTTGAAGCGAGATTTTCGTCGGTTGACAGGGAATCGATAACTACTTTTCGTTCGGACATGCCACCGCTTTTATACTGTGCTGGCCATGTCTCGAATTTTCCTGCCTTCTTACAATTCGTGTTTGATCCTGTCTGTTTTTCGTTTGTTCGTCTATTCTTTCGTTCCTCTCCTACAAACAAGGATCTTATTGTTCTAGCCTTACCGGTTGTCTAGTTTGGGTTTATCTAGGAACAAAGAACTCATTGTATTCGTCTTGTCGTCTTGTAATTTCCCAACTAGCAATTTGTTTAGTACCTTCTTTTTTGCCTAGGTGGCGCTTTTTTGTGTCTTGGCTAATTACGACGCCCTGGTCGCCACAGTACTCCCCTCCTAGAGTGGTGTTACCAGAAACTGTGTGTGACTAGGAAACACCGGTCGAAAGATTCCGCCAGGAAGTGGCGACGAAGGATAACACATCGGTGATGGGATCCGGCGTCTGTTGTGGTGAAGCATCGGTGATGCGGTCGGATGACGGTTGTCACGACGTGATGAAGGCGGGCACATTGGTGATGTGATCAGGCAACGGTTGTTGCGAAGCCTCGGTGATGCAGTCGAGTGACGGTTGTCGCGACGCGGGATTACGGGCGAGATACATGCGGCTGATCTAAGGAACTCCCTCAACAGGTCGATCATCATTGGCGTCGCATCGTGTACTATGACGGTTGGCTCCTGTGGATGAGGGCAGGAGGTTGCGAGTCGTTCGAGGGCCTGAAAGTTGATCTAGAGGGCGTGAGGCGCGTGCCTGTGTTTGTCGCGTGTCGGAACCGAATGGTCAATCCAGGGAACTCCATCTGCAGGTCGGTGATCGTCAACGTTGTATCGTAAACCAATTCGATGGTTCCAATGGATGTCGTCAGACTCAGGATCAATGTGCCATCAGCGATGATGGTAGTTCGTTCGTTCCCAGGAAACTCAACGCGGTTGTGTTTGTCATTGTGCAGTGCAAGGAAAACAACCAGTAGATGATGGTGTGGCTACGTTCGTCTCGCAATAAGACGGCGTGGATAGCGTTTCTGGGGAAGTTACAGCGTCTAGTTTTGTCGAGTGTAGGGGCGCTCCGTATGTGCTTCCTGGCGCATTAATACGGCGTCACTGCGGATGTCGAACGCTGTATATTTGATGGAATACGTGTAACGGAACGGCATCGAACGGGATGATGTCGTACGGAATGATGTCCTACGGAAAGGTGCGGACGGGATAGCGTCGGTACGGATGGTGCTTGTCGACGAGGTGTAAGTTAGCAGCATTTACGGGCTAAGGCGTTGGTACGGGGTGGTACCGGATGGTTCGTGGCTGCTGGTGTTGTTCCTCGGCTGCGGAGTTATCGGCAGGTTCCCCACGCTGGATCGGGCTGTGCAGCATGGCGATCACGAGGCGTCAGCACGAATGGTCGTCTGCGATGGTTATCACGGCGTTGCGAAGAGCAAAGAAGCGATGGGCAAAATGGCGTACAGCGTGCACGGTAGAGATATTCCGAGTCAGCAGCGGCGTACGAAACACTCGAGGAATTCCTGAAAAGGAATTAATCCTACGGTGCCAGTTGTACGGTTTACTGAGAAGGAATTTGGTCGTTAATAATGATGGGCTCGAAAGCCAGCGTCCACGTTGAAAATCGGCGTCTATGTTGAAAACTCGGCGTCCCGAAGGCAGGAGTGATCACGTCGGGGTCACCAGCTTCAGGGGGTTTGTCCGTAGTTCGGAGCCCTTATTTTATAGCTTCTTCCTTCTTTGTTGGGACTTAGCCACTCTTCGGTCCTCCTTGGGGTTGAAGCGAGATTTTCGTCGGTTGACAGGGAATCGATAACTACTTTTCGTTCGGACATGCCACCGCTTTTATACTGTGCTGGCCATGTCTCGAACTTTCCTGTCTCCTTACAATTCGTGTTTGATCCTGTCTATTTTTCGTTTGTTCGCCTATTCTTTCGTTCCTCTCCTACAAACAAGGATCTTATTGTTTTAGCTTTACCGGTTGTCTAGTTTGGATTTACCTAGGAACAAAGAACTCATTGTATTCGTCTTGTCGTCTTGTAATTTCCCAACTAGCAATTTGTTTAGTACCCTCTTTTTTGCCTAGGTGGCGCTTTTTTGTGTCTTGGCTTATTACGACGCTCTGGTCGCCACAAGGTCGTCACCCGCGAGCTTGTCTGCAAAATGATTATACTTCGAAATTTTTATCATTGATATTAGGGTTTAAACATAAACCTGGGGAAAGATAGGTGTAGCATTAAAGCTTAATATTTAATCCATTCGAAATTTTTACAATTTATTCTAAAAAGGCTATTGCGGAATGTTTCTGTTATACGCCTCATGTGCGAATTCGAAACAATGTTATTTGAAACGACTAGCCATTCGTAGGCGCCAAATGACCAATACATCTACACACTTTTGTAATCGGTTATCATTTTTGGCACTGCTGCTATCCTATATCATTTGTTGAAGAGGAAGGAACGCGAAGCATAACGATATGAGCGAATTATTCAACGTTAAGAGTGTAGACGAGTTGATATGTTTAACGCAGGATAAGCGTAGACTTATCGTCCTGCTGGAAGACGCAGGGCTTTTGCGTTCTGCGCAGAACTGCGAATCGTGCGGCTCATCGATGAGCACAGTTAATACGTTGCGGCGCGATTTACAGAAGTAGAAGTGTGTGAACGGTGATTGCGTTCGTTCGGAGTGCTCAATACGCAAGGGCAGTGTTTTCGCGAACTCCAAACTGACCCTTACGCAATTAGTGCGTTTCATTTTTGAGCGGTCTCGCGATTCGATGAACATTTATAAGAGCAAGGACGCAAATGTATGCGAAACATCGGTTTGCAAGTGGAACAGTATAGTTAGGAAAAAGTGTAGGGTATATGTAGAAGATAGGCTAGCTGCAATAGGTGGCGACGGACTCACGGTCGAAATAGATGAGTCTGTCGTTACTAACCGTAAATACAATAGGGGTAGAGTTTCCGAAAATAATCAGGTTTGTGTAGTAGGCGGAATTTGTAGGGAAACGAAAGAAATTTTTATCGAAATTGTAGAAAAGCGAGATAGAGAGACACTACACGGACTAATTTTAAATAACGTTCATCTAGGATCTATCGTCGTTACGGACTGTTGGAAAGCGTACAACGGTATAGAAGATTATGGGTTTATACATAAAACAGTAAACCACTCACAAACTGTTGTTAATCCGTTAGATAGGGATGCTAGGACGCAGGAAATCGAGGGAGCATGGCGATGGTTGAAACAGCTTTTAAGGAATAAAGGCACGCATAAGGGTAGTCTGATTAGCTATATTAGGGAATACCAGTTTACCAGCGGCAGCATCGTAGCAACATTTTTAAAGCTACGATATATGCTTTAAAAGCAGAGGAGACTTAGGCTTAGAGCAGACGCGAAAAGGTAGTTGGTGATTAATAATAACTTATTTTAAATTTAAGTGGCTGACAAATGCTAAAGTCCACGGCGTAATGTTGCTTAAAGTGCCTTTAAGCGAAAAATGCGCGCAGATTTTTGGAACTCCGATCTCTTACCTCCTCGTGGTGTTAGCTGGAATACGATAGTTACGCTTTTTGATTGTGCAATTATCATATACAGAAAGAGATGGGGGTAGTCTTCTATATTTCATTCACAGGGGAAGCGGAGACTAAAGAAAATGAAATATCCCTAGTGTAGCCGGACATGTCTCTACGTTGAAGGTTCTCATCTTTGCATAATGCTTTAACATAAGTCTAAAAATCAGGCGAATGAAACCTGTGGTGAAATGCAATACAGGAATCTCCCGGGCTCATCCTCATCCCACATTTTCTGCCAACGTGCTATGTAAAACTGTTTTGCGGTGCGAAACAAATATATTTCATGTGAACGCACTAAGTAAAATAAATAAAATGAATGAAACAGGCAATTAAATGTTATTTGTTGGTTGTATTATTTTTATTATTATTATCGTTCTAGAAAGCATATTTTTGAATGGCAGAGATTGGTATAGATAAGCTAAACTATGACTTAAAGGTGAAATCCATAAACAAATTGTTATTTTTATAATTAGTTTATTTGCTCCAATAGGGTTAACAAAAACTAACTTCAATTAAGGAAGCGATTGGGAAGAGGAATCACGAACGGAAACGAAATGGGAACGGATATGGAATACAAGGACATTGAAATCGAACAGTCTATACGAGTCGGCCGAACGTGCTTTTAGAAACGGGTCAATCTGTCCGTGGTATGTATGGCGCATGCGAATAACAAATAGAGACGAGAGAGACCTTCTCGTAAGCGTAGGGAGGGAACATACGGAGGGGTCGAGGATAAAACGACCAGAGGATCGAGATCACGGAAGAGGAGAAAAGCTATGGGATAAGCTTGAGACTGGGAGTAACGCGTGCTCAACTGATCCAGGCCAATTAGCTGACAACGATGAGGATAAGAGGGAATAGCATTCAAGTATCGGGATAGGAGACGACCAGTAGCTACACGAGGCACCTAATGCTGAATCCTATATTATCCTTAAAACAAATTTTGTTAAGCATTTTAGTATCTAGTTAACTTAATACCGATTTACCGATTTGTATTGATTTAGGATACAAAATGTTGGGAATAATTTTATAAGACCAGGTCTTATAACAACCTTGAATGTACAGGTTGATTTCTCTTTTGCAATTAATTATAGTAGCACTGGTGGTTTATTTGTATTATTTGTACATCACATTAAACCCATATATTATTTTTCAAAGTGTTTGACGGAGTTTGATATGTATCGAAAGTGCTTAATTAACATCAACTACATGTTCGATGCACTGAAGGTTTGATAAAAATTTTTAAGCCACAAGTGTCAACACTACTTACGCAGAGAGCCAAGAACGATTAGTTAGTGATACAGAATCCTTTCCTCTCCGTGGGAATAAAAAAGGATGAGTGTGGAGGGGGCGATTGGGGGGAACTCTGCTGTACCGGCAATAGGGTCTCTTTGAGGATGAACCTGTGTCCTGATTACAGTCTAACGTATGCATTTCAAAAGGACAAACTTTTGGATTTTTCGTACGAGTACACTGCTACCGAAAGGAGGATCCAGCACCGAGCAGGACGTTTTGTAGTCATCTGCACTATGCACTAGCGATCAAACAGCATGCGTCACACCGAACCGAAAGAGTTAAACAAACTAATTTTTTTTCGCATCACACATCGTCGTTCAGCTCAGCGGAATCTTAAACTGAAGATCGAAGACAATGTGATCCCTGTGTTCCTTCTAGAAGTTAAAGCAATCGACCAAACAGTGAAGAAATACTTGGACACGATGGGCTTTGTTTTGTGAAAGTATTTTTCTAAACCAGTCGGCCAAGAGCGATCCGGCAGTACAGAAGAAGCGATTGGTAAAAATGACTTCGACTCTGATCATTTATACTTTTACTACATACACGTTACATTCCAACTCACCTGTTGATACCAGCCCAGACCTCAAACAAATAGAAGGGTTTGATAGAAAGAAATACAATTTTCTAGGTGGAGAAATACTAATACACTGGAAAGGCCGTTTGTGTATTTGGTAACGCCGATGGTCCCACACGACAGTAACGGTGTAAAATCCCACGCGTAGCTAGGACTGCCTAAGTGACAAAGCAATAGTAGTAAAACATAATTTTCAGATAAAACACTATGTTTGTAATTGCAAGCAGAACGGTGTGAACGAAACGAAGTAATGGTATTAATGTTTTTACTCATTTTCAAGAGGATGTATTTTGTGAGTTGGTTTTTGATTTGTTTTTTCAACACAGTCATATATAGGATTAAAGCTTATTGAATAATTGTTAATAATGATATGATTGCTATTAATAAATAATTATTAATAATTAATAAATGAAACACTATGATAATGAATTTCATGTCATTTTGATTTGGAAAACGAGGTTACTTTAATGAGAAGGTAAAACCGTCACGCCATCACGTTCGGGCTCTATACTACAACCACATACCTTTCGCTGGGGCCCCCTGCACGGCGACGCCCTAAGCAGTCCCCATTCTCCTACCGTTAGGTTCACAATTGCACAGAACATCTATTGCGATTATCATTGATAAATTTATTTTTGTTTTCTATGTTAGCAATTCGGAACATTAAGTACCTGTACTGTACAATCCTTGAAACATAATTGATGAATAGTTCCAATCGCAACTAATTATTAACTTCCATGTTTACCGAGTTATTGCATGAAAGTCAATGAAATCAAATTTGTTTAAATAATAAACAGTTATTTAAACACCAAATAACTTAGCTCCAGAAACGTTGAAGTTGGTGAGCGAATTTGATGAATTGCATAAATAAATTTAATTTAAATTTAAATTTAAAAATTTAATAAATTTAAAAGATTTTTGTAGTCCCCCCCCCCTCATAGGGTTCGAAGCTACCCTGAAACGTTTCACGCACATCAAAGGGTGGGGCATCGCGTACGGTTGGCTCCCGTGGATGAGGGCAGGAGGCTGCGAGTCGGTCGGTCAATCCAGGGAACTCCATCTGCAGGTCGGTGATCGTCAACGTTGTATCGTAAACCAATTCGATGGTTCCAATGGATGTCGTCAGACTCAGGATCAATGTGCCATCAGCGATGATGGTAGTTCGTTCGTTCCCAGGAAACTCAACGCGGTTGTGTTTGTCATTGTGCAGTGCAAGGAAAACAACCAGTAGATGATGGTGTGGCTACGTTCGTCTCGCAATAAGACGGCGTGGATAGCGTTTCTGGGGAAGTTACAGCGTCTAGTTTTGTCGAGTGTAGGGGCGCTCCGTATGTGCTTCCTGGCGCATTAATACGGCGTCACTGCGGATGACGAACGCTGTATATTTGATGGAATACGTGTAACGGAACGGCATCGAACGGGATGATGTCGTACGGAATGATGTCCTACGGAAAGGTGCGGACGGGATAGCGTCGGTACGGATGGTGCTTGTCGACGAGGTGTAAGTTAGCAGCATTTACGGGCTAAGGCGTTGGTACGGGGTGGTACCGGATGGTTCGTGGCTGCTGGTGTTGTTCCTCGGCTGCGGAGTTATCGGCAGGTTCCCCACGCTGGATCGGGCTGTGCAGCATGGCGATCACGAGGCGTCAGCACGAATGGTCGTCTGCGATGGTTATCACGGCGTTGCGAAGAGCAAAGAAGCGATGGGCAAAATGGCGTACAGCGTGCACGGTAGAGATATTCCGAGTCAGCAGCGGCGTACGAAACACTCGAGGAATTCCTGAAAAGGAATTAATCCTACGGTGCCAGTTGTACGGTTTACTGAGAAGGAATTTGGTCGTTAATAATGATGGGCTCGAAAGCCGGCGTCCACGTTGAAAACTCGGCGTCTACGTTGAAAACTCGGCGTCCCGAAGGCAGGAGTGATCACGTCGGGGTCACCAGTTTTAGGGGGTTTGTCCGTAGTTCGGAGCCCTTATTTTATTCCTCCTTCCTTCTTTGTTGGGACTTAGCCACTCTTCGGTCCTCCTTGGGGTTGCAGCGAGATCTTCGTCGGTTGACGGGGAAACGATAACTACTTTTCGTTCGGACATGCCACCGCTTTTATACTGTGCTGGCCATGTCTCGAATTTTCCTGTCTTCTTACAATTCGTGTTTGATCCTGTCTGTTTTTCGTTTGTTCGCCTATTCTTTCGTTCCTCTATCTTTTGTTCTAGTCTTACCGGTTATCTAGTATGGGTTTACCTAGGAACAAAGAACTCTTTGTATTCGTGTTGTCCAGGCCAAACTTCCCAACTAGCAATTTGTTTAGTACCCTCTTTTTTGCCTAGGTGGCGCTTTTTTGTGTCTTGGCTAATAACGATGCTCTGGTCGCCACATGTTTTATATCCGAGAAAGATCAAACCGAGAATACCTACATGCGCAAAATGACTTGGCTAATGTTTATGCTAACATATCAGGAAGAGATATAGCTTCAGGTCACCGGCTGTTAGCCAACGCTCGACGACGGGATGCTGCTGAATCTGTGAAAAAATTAAACTGAAAAGTTCTGCGTGAAGGATCCTAGCGGTTGATGGTCACCAGACCAGCACCGATCGATCGATCGCTATTGTACTGCTGTAGAAATGCCCCTACCGCGATATCCGATGAGCCGTAAATAAGCCTTTGGAGATCTTTAACGGATCCGTTCCGCTACAAGCCACATTCGTTTGGACAAATTAAGATAAGATAACACGGATAAGAACTTTAGCCAAATTTGCCTTGCATCCGGTGAAGTTTACGTATAACGTTTTATTTTTGTGGCATCTTTTTTGTCCGGTACTGTAGCGCGGTAACTCAGTACTGAATACACTAATACTTACGTAAAACCGATTACAAATACGCATTATAATACGCTACTAATCAATACTAACATTTACGTTGAACCGATTACGAATACGCATTATAACACGCTACTATCCGATACTAACACTAAAATAACATTATAATTTTATCTTTTAATTACAGACGAGATCATTCTCATTCGAACTACGAACGCGAACGCATACTGCTATTACAATTTATAAAATCAAGTGGAAAGAACTCTAAAGTGGTGACCCCGACGTGATTTTGGTTTAAAAATCGTTTAATTGTGTTCCGGTACAGTGTTTTACCTCGTAAAATATTTGGTAAATTACGGTAGTTTTTTTTCGTGTTACGATGATCAACGACGAAAAGATCACAACTGCCTCCGAAGGCACCATCGGGCGTGCAGTACAACCATTAGCAGCACAGCCGTACATTGAAGAAATAAAAGTTCCGAGACTGAACCCGCCCAGCATGCTCGATACCAACATAGAGACATATTTTCTGTCTCTTGAGTTCTGGTTCGCTGCATCGGGAGTTAGCACCATCCACGATACGCGGCGGTACAATATTGTAATGGCTCAAGTGCCGCCGAATAAGCTCACGGAGATTCGCTCTATTATCGACGGCACACCAGCGACCGACAAATACGCATACATTAAAAAAGGGCTGATTGAATATTTCGCTGATAGTCAACAACGCCGTCTTCAACGAGTTTTGTCGGAGATGCCTTAAGGAGACCGAAAACCGAGTCAGCTGTTTAGCGAGATGAGACGCGTGGTCGGTAATGCGCTAGGTGAAATGGTGTTGCTCGATTTGTGGGCAGCAAGATTACCACCACACGCACAAGCAGCGGTGATCACTTCCAGGGGAGACGCTACCGACAAGATCACCATCGCTGACGCCATCGTTGATTCGATGGGTCTCCGTAGAGTCGACGCCATTGACCACGTGCAGAATATCGCGATGGCGCCGCCACATGTTCAAGAAGAGGTCAGTGATCCGATAAAGTGTCTGCAACGTGAAATTGTTGAGTTATCTCGGAAGCTCGAGAAGGTGTTTCCCGGCAACAAACTTGTTCGCGGTCGATCACGTTCCCGCTCTCGCAATGAGTGGCATAATACGCGTCTCGAAAGGAATCCTTCCACTGAACCTTGTTGGTTTCATCGCACATTCGGAAACGACGCTCGAAAGTGCCGCAAACCCTGCACTTCTAATGTACGTGTTTCACCTAACCAACAATGAGGACGCTCTGCTGATTCTGTGGAGGAAAATGGCGAACCATCCAACACAGCAGCAATCTTTCGCCTAAAAATTACGGACTCGACCACTTGCACACACTTTTTGATCGATTCAGGAGCCGATGTGTCCGTAGTGCCACGAGGATTGCACTCAGCAAAAGTGAAGCCAACCGTATTACAATTGTTCGCCGCTAATGGAACACCAATAAAAGTTTACGGAGAGGTCTTGCTTAAGGTGAATCTAGGCCTTCGTCGAGAGTTTCTGTGGAGTTTCCTGATCGCTGACGTCACATCAGGGATAATAGGTGCTGATTTTTTGAGAAATTTCGATTTGCTAATCGATCTCAAGCGAAACCGCCTCATCGACAACACCACCCGCCTTGAAACGATTGGTTCACTCGCAAGTACATGTAAGCATTCCGTGAAAACCTTTAGTAAAATTTCTACATACGCAGATTTGCTCTCGGAATACCCAACCATCACCCGCCTCGCTCCCCCGGGCACGACCAGCCGATCGTCGATTTATCACCGTATCGAAACATCGGGGCAACCTGTGTACGCTCGACCACGCCGCCTACCGCCAGACAAACTAGAAGCTGCTCGCACTGAATTTCAACACCTGATGAAGCTTGGAATTTGTCGTCCGTCTAGCAGCAACTGGGCCAGCCCTCTACACATGGTGAAAAAGGCAGACGGTTCCTGGCGACCATGTGGAGACTACCGTGCACTAAACGCTCAGACTGTGCCGGATCGATACCCCCTGCCGTACCTACAAGACTTCTCAAACTTCTTCAAAAGTTGACTTGCAAAAAGCATTCCACCAGGTTCCGATTCATCCGGAAGACATCCCCAAAACGGCCATCACGACTCCTTTTGGCCTGTTCGAGTTTTCCTTCATGACGTTTGGACTACGGAACGCTGCTCAAACCTTTCAACGTTTGATACACGAAGTCGTGCGAGGGTTGGACTTCATATTTCCATACATCGATGATCTTTTCATCGCATCGTCATCACCAGCGGAGCACCGGGAACATTTGCGTCTGTTGTTTGAGAGGCTTAAGCAACACAATTTGGCGATAAACGTCGCAAAATGCGAACTGCGTCGTACAACGCTTGAATTCCTTGGACATTCTGTTTCCGCCGAAGGAATCCGTCCACTTCCAGACCGCGTAAAGGCCGTTAAGAACATCAAGCTTCCATCCACAGTGAAAGAGCTGAAAAGTTTCCTAGCGATGATAAACTTTTATCGACGTTTCATCCCAAACGCGATCCATGCGCAAATCCCGTTGCTGGCGTTGACTCCCGGGAATAAACGCAACGATCGTACGTCGTTGACCTGGACCGTGGAAACAGTTGGAAAAATCGACACCTGGTACTATTCTCTCTCTAATCGATTCCAAATTGTCGAATCTACATTTTTCAAATCAATATTTTGGTTTAATATTGTAAAAAGTTCTTCAGATTGTCCTTTTTGTTGTACGTTCGCCGTAAAAATTTGAGTTTGTCGCAACGATGATATTTTAACCGATGCAATCTGCGAATGAAAACTGTGTTAGCAAAACTATTGTAGAAGCCTACTACTTACTGTAATCCCCTTTCCAAATTGGGTTTTATCACAATCTTGGTTACCGCGGGTAAAAAACCAGTTAATACTCTTTTACCGTACGTTTAGACACGATTAATTTTGAGATTAATATTAATTTTGAGATTAATATTAATCTTGCGATTAATGCGAGATTGCGATTAATCTTTTTGACAGCTGTGCAAACGATTGTAACCCGAGGTTATATACGCAATTTGCGTCAAATTTTTTTTTATTTGCCTGAAAAATCGGGAGTATTCAAAACAAATCAACGGTTATGAATCCTTACTGTCCCGTGAAACGGAGTGTTGTGAAAAGCAAAATGTGGAAAAGACGAGTGAAGACGGATACATATGGTAGGCGACAGCGTAGAGACCGTCGATGGTGGGCAATTGAAATGTTCCATCGAAGAGACCATCCTGGATACTGGTTGATGGACACCATCGTGGCCGAAAAGAATTGATGTCCTAAAACCAATATTAAATGACAGACAAAACAGTTCATTCCTACTCGTTTATGAGTTCACTATCACCATAACCCAGCTACTTAAGCAATTGAGTGTTTCCGTTAGTGAACAGCAGTAACGCCAATAGCATCGATGAACAGGGCAGCAGGGGTACAAATAGAACAAGATAAAATAATCGTGTTCATAAAAGGTCAGATTCTTTGCGAAAAACAACACATTTCACACCTCAAAACATGAACACACAACACAGTGCTCCAGATTGCGAGTCAATGCCGCACCGTTGAGAGCGGTACATATTTACCAAATTGGAATAACTACGTGTCGTATTGTTTTCCATTGCTAAAATTTAAAACTGCACATATTTATTCGTACATTTCAGATTATCTTTGTATTTTGTTCCAAATTACCACTGCTGAAATTAATTATTGCGAACTATAATTACACGATTATAGGGTCCCCGAGCGATAATCGATTTTGACAGTTGGCGATTAATCTTTCTGTCAAAAAGATTAATCGCAATCGCTGATTTCACAGAAAGATTAATTTTATTCTCAAAATTAATCGTGTCTAAACGGACGGTAACTGTAGGAAACTGATGAAAAACTGTACGCTTGGTTGGAAAATCTTAGAAGGTGTTTTAAAAATTAGAAGTCATAAATGCACGCAAATGGAAGAAAAAGTGATCGCAGTAGTGGTACAATGGTTTACGAAATTGAAGGATGTTTATTATTAGCGTAGTACTTGTTTTACTTTTTTTCTCTAAGTGTTCCAAAGCTACAATCTTACAGCTTTATGTTAGCACTAATCTCTTTCGAAAATTACAGGTAACCACAAATATTACATGGCGTAACATCACATTTTTCCTGAAGTGTACCGAGTATCCTTTTTCATTTCATTTCATTCATTCATTTTTTTTCGATCTAGCCATTTGATGAGCATAAGGATGTCCAGGGAAGTATCAAAATTGGTCTTGTCCTCAGGAGTGTAAATCAAAGTCAAAGGAAAAAAGGTAAGGAAACACGATTACTCGTTCGGAATGTTGAATAATACTAATTCTTTATTCATGGTTATACGTAGCCACGCGGGTGCGATGCAGGTTTAGCTGCGTCGATACTACTGATGCGCTGATGGAGAAGAACGGTCTCGACCTTAATCCGATACGATGTACTGGTGCTGCGGATCTTCAACTTGATCTCGATTTCATCTCCATTATCACTTCGTTTATAAATGTCGAAGTATAGCTTTAAAACGGTAGGAAGCTGCTGCTATGTATCTATAGCGTGTAATGTGTTTAAACTATCAGCTACTGCTTGTCTGTAATGTATTGTATTGTATGGACTGTCTTTACTTGAGATGAAGTTAATAATTAAGCTAAATCTTTAATTGCATTATCAAAAGACAATTTGTAAAATGATAATTTGATTTGACCGTTTTTTACCATTTAAATATTAATTTAACAATATTTGAATATATATTTAGCTTGTAGCTATCATTCTCGTGGCTTTGGTACAATGAAATTATTTTTGATACAATCCATAATCGAATTTGCATTTTACATCCGAAATATTCTAAACTCACGCAATCTTCCATACCATCCTTGATGTAAATTTTTAATCAAAGAGCATATGCAGAATACTACGCAGAGTATAATTTTGCAAATAACATTCATGATGACATGCATTGCAGCCCTGGGTATTCCATCCTTTAGTAACGTCTGGTATGGGAAACATTGTTAGATTTTAAGGATTGAATGTCTTATTTTCAAACTCTACGGCTACATATGGTCCGTCATCGAATAATATGTCTGATATCTCTGGATTGTGCAAACATTGTTATATTAGCGTTTTTTTCTTCCTATATCGTCTTGGTTGATAGTGTCACTTATAAGCCCAGTTACCTTCTATCTATCTAGCTCTCTATCGATTGATAGTCCATCGGAAATGATGCGTCCGCGTGCGTGCTTACATACGTCTACTTTATGGGGATAGCAAACTAGCTCATATGATATGATATGATAGGATTGCAAAATTCTCATACTAGGACTGGTAGTTTCAAACGACCAGTATTGCATTAGGGTGTGCCGACAGGGCAAGCTAGGATCGGTTGTAAAATGTTCAATTAGACTATGAAACTATGACAAAATATGAGAAGAAAATAAATTTAAAAAAACATAAATTATTTCCCTTAATTTTCTGAACTAATGTCGCATCCCCAACCATAGGCCCGGCGGAGTTATTGATCTTTACTTTCAAATGTGATAGATGAATCTCGTCGCTAGTTGTTCTTTGCTGCATATAATATATTCCGCAAGATGGAGTACTTAGATGTAATGTTCTGTTTTCTATATTTTATTACGCTTTTTTACGAAAGGCTACGAACAGCTGAAAGGCATTCCCATTGACAAGTGGTATTATCTTAAGCTTAATTCTTCCTATTGATAAACGCTATGTCCCGTAAAAAACCCGTTTTGGCTAGACACAACCCGCGTACTGCGGACGTCTACAATTTAAATACCTGGATGTTCAGTTTATGTTTTGCCAACGCATGGAAATTCGTACCTCGTTAACCGATGCAAAGCAAGAAGGCATGACATTTGTCCTTAGGAATACAATGAAGACGATGGGCACACCTACCATCAATGAAACCCAATGTACCCACTGTACCCAATTGGCGCGAAAACTAGTAGTTACATACACCAATATCGGATCGAGACCAAGATTTTCCAACAAGCGTGTTTGAAGCTAGAACGATGGAAACTTTGGATGCAGTGCGAAGTTTGAGTGAATTGAAGAAAATCACCGAGGATGAGCAGCGTTTGGTGCTATTGTTGCAGGAAGCCGGTATAATGCCGTCGGAGCAAATGTGCAACAAGTGTAACCGGCGCATGAAGGTGAAAGCGACCAAAAAAGCTAATTCTTGTAAATGGATTTGCAAGCCGACGACCAGCTGCACCGGGTGGGAGTGTACCGTTCCTTACGGACAGTTCAAGAATTCGCGCCTATCCCTATCGAAGCTAATAGAAATAACCTTCGAGTGGTCGCGGGATGCGAAGCGGACGGAGGCAGCATCGGAGTGCAGTGCCGGCAAAAGTGCCATATCCAAATGGTACGCTATACTTCGAGCAGTATCCGCGGAATATATCGAGACTAACCAGGCTTCAATTGGTGGCGATGGAATGACCGTCGAGATTGACGAATCTGTCGTCACCAAGCGGAAGTACAACCGCGGACGCTTCGCGGAAGGCAACCAAGTCTGGTTGGTCGGCGGTAGCTGCCGCGAGACACGGGAAGTGTTTCTGGAGCTGGTGCAGCAACGGGATGCTGGCACATTGCATGGCATCATTGTGCAGCATGTGGCTCCGGAAACAACGTTAGTGACTGATGGTTGGAGGGCCTACAACGGCATCGAACAGTACGGATATGTTCACGTAGCGGTCAATCACTCCGAAAATTTCGTGGATCCGGACGATGGCTTTGTGCACACACAAAATATCGAAAACCTGTGGCATTGGGTAAAGCCCTTTTTAAGATCTAAGGGCACCAACCGAGAAGCTTTTATTGCGTACCTAAGGGAGTACCAAATGAAGCGGCGGAACCAGAACGGCTTCCTGAGTGTGTTGCGCGCAATCAAAGCTGTCCAGGACTTTGAGTAAGTTTTCTTTTATGCCGATTATCTGATTACCGAATGCTAGAGAGATGTTTGTAATTTGTATGTTTCTATTTCTCTTCAGATAATGTGCTCATCCATCCAACCGTCAGTCACACAGGAACATGGGTAAGTTTTCCATCAATTGTTCATTTACTCTTCCGTAAACATTTTTAATACTATATTGCTATTTAATACTTATTACTTATAATACTTATACTTATATAATTTAATACTATTTAACTATCTTCAAGGTGGCTAGCTAATGCCAAGAGCGAATGTATTCTTCATTTCTTAGCGTTTACATGTAATACATCCGCTATCTTCGAACTCCGTCTCCTACCTCCTCGTGGTGTTGGCTGGAATATGATGTGTGCTACCGGCCATCATATACTAACAGCATCGGGGGAAAACTATTTTATTTTTGTACTTTTTCAATTTACCATTTACCTTTCAACAAGTACCATGGTCTTATCTGTTTGTTTATCAACACTTTTACATTTTAATCCTACCTACTTGTGAAGATTCTTTTTTATTTTTAGAAAGACGTCCAGACCATATAGCTATGCAGGTACTTATAATGTAGACCAATAACGCAAATTGTATATATTTTCACAGTTATCATTAAATTCAACGGACCGTGTATACTTCCCTTAAGTCTTTTTTTATTTGCAAATTAAAAAATATTTACAGATAACAAGTAGTTAGCAGCACAGCAATTCCGGTAGCGTACAATTCCAAAAGGCGGTATCTGGTTCGAAACGAACATCGAATCGGATGCGTATTGATCCTACTAAGAAGCGATACAACACCTTTATATAGACCGGACATCATTCCCGACACGTGCTTTTTGCTCAGGCAGGTTGTTGGATGCGTTATGCAACCAAGCACTCACGAGTGCTCTCCGCGAGAGCATTCATCGGTTGACGAGGTACGAATTTCCATGCGTTGGCAAGATGGCAAAACATACACTGAACATCCAGGTATTTAAATTGTGGACGTCCGCAGTACGCGGGCTATGTCTAGCCAAAACGGGTTTTTTTACGGGACATAGCGTTTATCAATAGGAAGTGTCCTTTCGAATGGACACTTCCTATTCCTAACGACACGTGTCGCACCGTCGTCTCCGGGGTGTGCAGCTACTATCCTTGCAAGCGGCCAGTGTAGTGGAGGTGTATTCTGGTCTGCTAGTATTACAAGCGATCCCACCTTGATCACCTTCCGCTTCAGCCATTTCGACCGATTTTGGAGTTCCGGCAAGTACTCGGCAGTCCACCGTCTCCAGAAGTGTTGCAGCATAGTCTGCACCAACTGCCATCGTGAGAGACGATTCTCCTTCAGGGTGGAGTAGTCGGGTTCTGGAACAGTTTGCATTTCCCGGCCGATCAGGAAATGTGCGGAGGTGATTGCGGTGTAGTCGGATGGATCGTCTGAGCTCGGCGCTAAAGGCCGAGAATCGCTTCTATTTGTGTAAGCATCGTGTAGAGCTTCTCGTAGGAAAGTTTTCTATCACCAACTATGCGTTTCAGGTGGTACTTGACCTGCTTCACACCAGCCTCCCAGATACCGCCAAAGTGCGGACTTCGCGGTGGTATGAACGACCAGTCAATACCGTTGTCAGCCCAATAGTTGATGATCTTTTTCGTCGCGCACTCATTCTTGAACATACGCCAAAGCTCTTGCAGCTCCGTTTTGGCTCCGACAAAGTTGGTTGCATTGTCAGATCGTATCGATTTCAGATATCCTCGTCGAAACCGCCGCAAGCTTGCAGGGAACGCGTCCGTCGTCAAATCCGTGACCAATTCCAAGTGTATGGCTCGAGTCTGCAGGCATACGAATAGGCACACGTAGGCTTTCGTGATCTGCGGCTTACGGGAGGTCGATGACTTGATGAAGAAAGAACCGGCATAGTCTACACCGGTATTCGAAAAAACAGAGGCTGGCTGGACACGATACGATGGTAAATCACCCATCATCTGCGTCATCTTAAACGGATTCGCCTTGAAGCAGACGATGCATTTTCCTGTCACCTTACGGATGGTGCTCTTCACGTTCAACGGCCAGTACCGTTGACGTACAACTGCAAGCAGGCCTCTTTGCCCGATGTGCAAATTGTTAATGTGTAACTCACGAACAAGTGCTTCGGTGACGGGATGGCAACAGCATCTGATGCCGACTATTGTAGGGTATGATGGCTCGCTTGATTCTTCCACCAACTCGTATGATACCATCATCTGGATCCAAAAACGTCTTTAGTCCATTGTGTCGACGATTTGTATTCGCATCATCAATTAGAGCGAAGATTTCTTGCTAAAAGGCCTCTCGCTGAACCATTCGTATAATTACGTGTGTCGCTGTACGTAATTCTGTCGCTGTGAGTTGACCTTTTACCACCACCTTTTTGCGTGATTTGATAAACCTAGCAAAGCGCACCAAGTAGGCCATACTCCTAACCATTTTCGTGAAACTTCCCAACTTCTCAAAGATTGGAAAACGCTCAACAGGAACGGTAGTGGCCAACGCCACGCCAGCTTTTCTGGCAGCTCGTTGTCTGGAATTTCCTTATAGTCCGCCTTCTTAACGATGGGTTGTAGTGGCCGAGGTGCCACCACATCGTAGACTTAATCAATTTCTTGGGTGTGACTCCACGTGAAATCAAATCGGCCGGATTATCGTAAGTGGAAATATAATGCCAATGGAAAGATAGACTGAGTTGTTGAATTTCACTTACCCGATTTGATACGTACGTTTGCAGCAGCTCCGGGGGTTTCTTGAGCTAACACAAGACGATTTTTGAATCGCTCCAGAGATTAACAGATTCAAATCGAAGCTCCGTAACGTCCAGGAACTTCACGACCATTCTAGCAAGTAACAGTGCCTCCAGCAGTTCAGCTCGAGGGGTCGTGATGGCCTTCTCCTTCGGATTCCGTTTCTTTGGTAGAATTCGAGACTTGCTGCAGATCAATTGCATCTTGGGCTCCTCTTTCGAGAAAGAGCCCTGCACGTACAAACAGGCACCATAAGCTTGATCAGATGCATCGGCGAACCCTTGCAGTTCTTGCTTGAGCACATCATTCCAGAAAATCCATCTCGGAACTTGGACTTCCCTCAGCGCTGTCATCTCAGTTCGGAAATTTTGCCACTTCTCATTGACTTCGGTTGGAACCGTGTCATCCCAATCGATCCGAAGTTCGCTCACTTCGCGTAAAATCCGCTTTGCGAAGGTGATAACTGGCCCAAAGAATCCAAGCGAATCAAAAATCTTGGCCAGTTGACTCAGGAGCCTTCGCCGAGTCATTTTTTGTGGATTGCCGAAATCAGGAACAGACACCGAAAACCAATCCTCAAGCGGATTCCATGTAACACCCAAAGTCTTCACTGTCGTCTTGGAGGTGTTGTCTGTAACTTCGAAAGTAGTTCCACTTCGGCAGCCCTCGGGAACTCGTCTTGATAATCGTTAGCTGCCTGCTTGAGCGCCATGGTTACTTGGAATGGGAAAGGTCCCAAGCCATAAGTAACAGTGAGCAGCTCTTGTACTGTCAGTTGATCGTTCCGGTTGTACCTCCAAAAAATTCGCTGGTACTTCGTGTCTTCCGGATGGACGATCACCTGACGAAACATCTTCGGAATGTCCAATGTGAAGACGTACTGGAACCCTCTAAAACGAAGAAGAATTGCAGTGAGATCGTTCTGGACTGTTGGCCCAGTCATTAAAGCGTCGTTAATGGATACACCCGTCGACGTCTTTGCTGATCCATCAAACACGACTCTTAGTTTAGTTGCCGTGCTCGAAGGTCTCAGCACGCAGTGGTGAGGCAGATAGAACACCGACCCTGGGTCCTTGTTTGGTGCTTCTACAATCTCACGCATGTGTCCTAGTTGCTCGTACTCTCGAAAGAATTGTGAGTACTGTTCCATCAGGTCGGGCTGCTTGTCAAGTTTTCGCTCCAAAGCTAGAAAACGTCGAAGTGCCATTTCACGCGAGTCGCCAAGCTCGCGTTTCCATTCGATGAAAGGATGTCGGACCACATACCGACCTTCCTCCGTTCGCTCGTGTGTGCGTTGAAAATGTTACAAACACACCTCGTCGTCCGCCTTCGTTGAAGGACGGAGCTCGTCGCAGGATTCTATCTTGTAGAAGTTCTTCAGTAGTTCAGTAAGCGGCTCATTATCAGTAATGTTGCAAAGTGTACGTGCAATGAGTGCCGTGTCGCTCCTAATCACACCACCAGCAATCCTACCTAGTTTCGTATTTTGCAGCACAAGTCGGTTGGAACCAAGTTCGCATCGGCCATCTTGCATTAGATCCTAGAACGATTCGGCGCCAATCAACACATCGACAGGTCCTTTTCTGTTGAAGGTAGGGTCGGCCAGCACCTGTTCGCCCGAGATGGGCCACTGTGATATATCAAAAGACTTGGACGGAAGTTCACCAGTAATTCGTGGGGTCACTAAGAATTCCATTTCCGCTACGATGTCACCAGTACGAGACCTAATCGTTGTGTGCAGTTTACGGCTTAAACGGGTTTTGTTGCCGTTCAAACTATTGGCTATGATGTCAGTAGCTTCCATTTTCAAAGAAAGAAGATTAGGGTGAAGAGGAACACCTTAACAAAAAATACCTCAGGGAACCATGGCAGACGTCAATGGATCCACAATTGCGGACTCTTCACAGTTCGTCGACCATAGTGCTTTCGTCGGCACCATGGAAATGTTGACCGATCCTATGTTTCGTGAAGGAAACAAAGATGCAAACAGTAACTCCGACAACTGGGAGGTTGTCGATTCAACAAAACCCGGACGGAACACAGGACAAAGATCAGGAGGGCGGGTCACCCGCCAGACCACAGGCGGTATACAATCAAACAACAACGCCATACCAAAGGAGGACGGCGACTCGAACATTGCGAGACCGAGTGGCAGCAGTGGGCAAGGCGGTGGGGGCAGTTGCGGCGGCGGTCACGGCCGTGGCGGCCCAAGTGGCCAGCTCGTTCCTACAAGTGGTACAGTCGACAATGGTGGCGGAGGGGGTGGTGGACGAGATCGAGATGGAGGTGATCCTCACCCAGGGAGATCAGTGGGAAGTGGAAGTCCCGATGGAACACCCTCTGCTAGTACAGGTGCGTCGGCACTCATGGCCAAGTTGTTCACAGAACCCCTTCGGGATCCCGTTCCGAGTGGGACTCAGTTCTTACCTTGCAACACGGAAGAAGTCGTAAGCGAGAGAGAAGGTAAAGGAACCCAGTATAGTCCTGTTATGTGGGCAGACCCTCTGGTCCCTTTGAACATAACAATCGGTTCAACGAGCTCGGCCATAAACAAGATGCCTGGAGTTGGCGTGAGTGTAAACAACAAATTGGACTCGCATGAACCTCTTTTGACAGAGCATGGTCTAATGCTCAAAGCGATCATAGACACAGAAGCTAGTCCGACTATACTCAGAAGCATGCTCCCTATCAAAGGTATGAAAGACATGAGCGCACTCATCTGTCTAATGGAGGCCTCCCGGCGCACAGGAATACAAGCTATGACAGATGAGGCCCCTCTCATACGACTAGGGCTACTCATGCACTGTGGATTTCTGGGTGGATGGACATTCTGAGTGATATGAGTGGAGACGCTTTTGGAGCGTGGTATCACAATGGGCGTACACAAGCAGAAACAACAACGCTGATCAAGAAAATTATGAACATCAGATTCAGCAAAAGCTTCAATGCAGAGAAAGAAGTGGACCATGTTTCGGGTGTCACGTGTTTGGACCTAAAGACGGACATAAAAATTGGAGACCACACTATACCAGATTGGTTCAACGATTACAATGATACAGCGACGATGCCCGACAGAATCAAGTTTTATACATGGCGGAGGGTTGACCCACTTCACTCATTCAGTCAGGCGCTCGTTTCGTGCACAGAAGGGTCAAAACCAGTGTTGGAAAAATTCGAATCTGGTGAGGTACAGTACGAAGTCACTGAGGCAAATGACCTGGTCAGGGTTTTGTCTTACAGCGGGATATACCTGGACAATTCTGCGTGTTCTGAGGCAATCGCCGAACCAATCGACATCCTCAATCGTAGTCTCGGTTTTGGCAGTCTCATCTTGGCGGTGACTGAGTTGTGGAGGACGACAAGTGGAGTGTCACTGTTAGACTTCAACAGGTTGGCCTCCACATGGAGGTTGAATGATCCTCAACTCCGGGGTTTGATGAGCATAGCAACTCTCGGGTTCTCCATTGAGTCACCGAACACGACGAACACGGCGTGGACAGATATCAAGAGTGTCGTGAAAACGCAACTTGGAGTAACAGATGACCAGTGGATGGAACACTGGTATGGAGGAGTGGTCCCTTGGTGGTATGTGCAGGCTGTCTTACTCAAGTTCGGTGGCCGTTTGGATGTTAAGACCCACGAACCAGAAGGTGTGAAACTTAACGTGGATGAGGATTGGTTGGACGAAGTAGGGTACCATATAAAGGCTAACCAAGCGTACTCTACTGACCTTTCAATACTGACCAGCTCTATCATGTACGAGAAGAAAGTTCAGCGCAGAGCTACTCCTTACTTTACCATTCTTACCCCCACGAAGACCGCCCATGAAATGAAGGTTCATTGGACCTCATGGTACTTCAATTTCATTAATGACCTTCCAAAGAGTGGTCTTCGACGTAGGATGAAGGTGACGGAACCTGACTATAATGGTATCGTTGAACTCAACACAATCACGTTCCCAGATGGAAGGAGATTCAAAGGGTACGCTAATCCTGAGGCTTTTGTTGACGGCACAAACCGGTACCTACTTCCTTTAGACCACACTGTCATGGGTGGTCTAACGTGGCCGCACCCTTTTATAGACTGGCTAAAGAAGGGTCTGATTGCCATCGAGCCTCATCTTCTCAACTTAGATGTTGTAGGGGCAGTAGGTGCTGCTCTAGGCCATGTCAACAAGACCATCATTGATTGGCTTAACGAGAAGATCCATGGTGACGGGTCATTTCGTGACAACTCTGATTTGCCCGGGAAAATCCGACTCCCACCTCCTCGTGGCCCCGGGCGGAATGTAGCTGGACCGCCGTGCCAGTTTGCATACTAAGTGGAGCGGTTCGAATGGTCAGACATAGAGATTTTTAATACGCTGGAATGATTACTCAGAGGCTGGCGGATGAACCAGCCCTGTCCCTTAGTAAGGGAGGGTGAAACCTCCTTGAAATGGCGACAGGATTAATGGTGAGTCCGTCTCTGCCCCGTTAAAACCTGGCAAATCTCCAGTAGCGCTCGATGTCTGCGACCGGATTAGCCATCCGGCCACTGTAGGTGCAGGTGAGCCAAGGCCCTGCTTTACCCTGATCTGGCACTGATATGTAGCCCCATGAAGGCTACACTTCAACCCTCGCGGGATCTCCCTGCATGCAAAGGCAACCCCGGGATCGTGTGAAGGGACTACAGTTAGCGGAGGGAGATAGCGGACTGGAGTTGGGGCCCATATCAAATGGAAATTGACAAATCTAAAACCATTGATGTGATTGAATTGGAGAGCGACGATGATGCATCTACGTCGTTCTTGATCCAGCAAATGCTGGCTTTAACAAAAGCCAGCATGGGTCTGGATCGTAAGGTCAAGAAACCCAAAAAGGACGGCCCGACAGCTGTCCTTGGGAAGTTCCGGGCCTTAGTGGATGGTGCGCGCCAGGACGAAGTGGTGGAGGCGAAGCCTAAGCTGCTTCGCAAAGTCCTGGTGCTACTAGAGGATCTCCTCCGGGAGAAACAAGCGCGAGAGGCGCGAGCGGAAAAGGCGAACTCCGCTAAGGATGAAGCGGTGCAGACAACTGTGCCGCTGAAGCAGAAGGATGAGTTCGTCGTACAGACGAAGAAGGGGCGCAAGCCAAAGCCTCCTACCAAAGGCCGTTCGAATTCTGCCGCACAGGCACAGAACAAAGTGGATGCGGTTAAGCCGCGAAAGGCTTTGGAGAAGCCTAAGCCAGCTCCACCTCAGAAAGACAAGAAGGCCAAGAACAATAAGCAGCGCAAGCGACCAGAAGCTGTCCTGGTTGCCTCGCAAAAGTCGGTGTCGTATGCGGAGATCCTAAAAGGACTTCGCACGAACGAAAGCCTGAAGCAAGTCGGGCAACAGTTTGCCAAGATTCGTCGCGCTCAAAACGGCAACATGCTTATTGAGCTGAAACGGGACAAATCAGCACATTCGGTTGCGCCTATTATAGCAGAGGTGCTGAGCGAGAAGGCCACTATTCGGCCTCTAGCTCCAACTAAGATGTTGGAGCTACGCGATCTCGACGAGATCGCAACAGTGGGGGAGATAGCCGAGGCTCTGAAGGAGCAGGCAGAAATCTCCATCGACGAGAATATGATCCGGCTCCGCAAGGGCCGGGAAGCTGGCACCCAAACGGCGTTTCTAAAGTTGGGTGTTACAGAGGCGGAAAAGCTCACCAAGACTGGTGAGCTTGAAGTAGGTTGGAGTGTCTGTCACATTCGCCATGCTCGGCGTGTGGCACGATGTTTCAAGTGTTGGTGTGTAGGGCATCTTAGCTATGCCTGCACCAAGGAGGACCGCAGTAAGCTCTGCATGAACTGCGGTCAAGAGGGCCATAAACGGAGCGAATGCTCCAACCAGATGGCCTGTTTGGACTGTACGGGCGACATGGCATCGAAACACACCACGGCTAGCGCCGCGTGTCCGAAACGCCATGTTGTTTACAAGAAACGCAATGGTTAGATGTGTTGCTTAGTAAGATTCGAGACATCGAGAGAGTTGTGGAGGAATCGATTGCAATAATACTTTCATGGATGCAATCAGTGCAGATAGAACTAGCACCCTCCAAAACAGAATATTTTCTGATCAGCTCTCATCGGGGTCAGCAGTGTTCATCTGTCACAGTCGGTAATCACATGATTCGGTCGTCGCGCAGTATGAAGTACTCGGGCTTCATCATAGATGATTGTCTTTGAGTACACTCAACACATTCACTATGCTGTTGAGAAATCGACGAGGATCATGAACATGCTGACACAGATGATGTCAAATAGTGATGATAAATGGAGGTATCAGGACCGATATGGTCAGGCTTCATCAGCGTGCAATACGCAATGAACGCCAGCTTGCGCGAAGCTTAGGAGGGTCAGCTCATTGATTGCACTGAATGGAAGATGAGCTGGCCTGTTTAGTACCCAACAAGCAATCGGGGTGAATTTCGAGTGAATTTTGAGCTCTGGTCCGTCAGCGGCCCGATGGAAGTCATTATATGGCGAGATTCTGAGGGGTCTCATTCATGCACACAGTGGTCCTTCCCCAACAAATTTATTAAAATTAAATTTTAATTTTTTTTATTATTTTTATTTTTCAATAATAAATATTAGTTTACAATTTTTCTTATTTTAAGGTTACTTTTACAATCATTACATAGTATAATTAATTTCAATAAAGATGTTGTTAATAGTTATTAATAAATAAACTTAATAATAATGTCAATTGTAAAAATTATTTGCTTCTGTCGATAGTTAGCAATTTGCAATTACGTTCTTTAAATGATACTTAGTAAAGTAGTTTAAAGTAAAGTAATAAAGTAAAGTAGTAGTTAGTTATTCATTCTTTCCGGCTATTCTACGCTTATTCGTTATTCCTGTTCTGTCCGGGCACCCAGCAGCAAGGCCGAAGCAGGCAAACAATAATACGGAAACCACAGAAACTTAACTAGACAGCTAAAACAGAATTTCCACAAGGACTGTCTACACAGCAACGCGATCCTCGCTGCGCTTAGTCAACGGGTACAAATCCTAATCCTCCTACGCCTACACTCTCTATCCTTCTTCTTAACGCTTAAGCTGCACGAGACCACCGCGTTAGTCCCGTATATATGCGAGCAAAATTCAGCCAAAATTCAGCTAAAACTGAATTTCCACATGGACTGTCTAGACAGCAACGCAATCCTCGCTGCGCTTAGTCATCGGGTACAAATTCTAACCCTCCTACACCTACACTCTCTATGCTACTTCCGTTAACGCTTAAGCTACCCGAGACCAACGCGTTAGTCCGATACGAGCAAAATTCAGCCAACAACAAAATCTATCTTCAAACTCCAGCGTGTACGCCTCGTGTCCGTGAGAAAAGGATTATTCAAAAAAGTTGTAGCAACAGAGCTTCATGCTTGGTTTAAAACATTTCCTTAAAGTGTTTTGTAGCTATTGGATGTGTACGCTGCTAAAAAGTGATCGTGAATATCATTTTTATTTATGTTGTATAGTGCTCATGTAAGTAGAAGTGAGAGAAGCATTATATGCTATGTTACATGATCTTGCTGGATTTATAAATCACCTGTTTTATAAACTGTATTTCAAGCTGCATCATGTCCGCGCCAAAGAAAGATGACCGAATGAAGGAGCCAGCTTCATTAGGAGATTCTTTTTCATTACTTCCTCCTTCGATGTCATCGAATGCAAATGTAACGCGAATGCTGGAATATAAGGTACGGTATTAGAAATGTGAAACATGACGTATTAAATTAACTACAACTAAAATTTTCTTCATACCAGCAATTCATATCTGCCAATGTCACTGTCTGTGTTGATCCTCCGACCCCTGTGCCAACGGTGGTACATTTGCCATTGCAATGCTAATCTGCTACAGCAAGTTGGTGGGAAACGTGTACACGCTGGGAGCTCTATTCCGATGTTACAACGCAAGCCATTGAAAACCTTCCAACAAGGATTGATCCAGGATAAGTCAGCGCCAACCAAAGGATTGAATGGAATGCCACAGCAGCAACGGAAGCCGACAAGTGAGCGTGGAGTGACCAATAGTTTGGCACATCAAGACCCTGCCACGGATGTTTCATTTCACTCCGACGATGCGAGCAGTAGTGCAACATCACCGGTGTGTAAGTCGCCCAAGACAAACAATCACTTTCAGCCAGAGTTGCAGCAAGTTCCTTTAGCGAATCGTTCTACACCATCTACAGCATTGTTGTTAAGCTCATGTGATACCGCGAGTAGGATTCCAGTGCCGCTACGGAAGCCGTCTAGTGAGCCGAGTGCAAACAATTTGGCGAGCCCGCTTGAGTCCCTCACCCTAACAGAGGGAGAAAAGATTATATTGAAAGAAGTGTTGATAATCAAGCGTCAGATACACGCAACTTGAAAATCAATAAGCAGTAAAATTGTATACATATTATGAACAGATCAACCAAGGATCTTTTGTGTTCACTTACTACCGATTGAAAAATATAGTATTCACTTACCAAAGCATATGGTGCGTCGTCATTGGGCAAGCCACAGTCTTGAACCAGCAAGCAAGTTCCCAGTCTTGAACCATATTGTGCCACGTATTGTCGATTTTACGGTTGTGGCCTTGGTCGATTACCAGAAGAATCTGCAATACTTTATTTTGGCGATACCATACTGGAACCTAAAAAGGGAACAATAGTTAACAATAGAGTAAACATGTTATTAATTCTAATGCCACGTAATCTTACATGGATGTGAATCCTATTAACACAATCATTACCTTCGTCAAAGGACGTACCGTAACATTAACCCGTATGGTAAGAAAAGATGGCTTCGGTGTCCATTATATGTTTTTCTATGCCATATCCGATCACATGATTCACAGTGCCGAAACTTGCTTGTTCTATCCATTTAATTGGACTGAACCTGAATCTGTAAGAATTAGTTATAAAATAATAATTGAAATCTACAATAATGACCATAATTACACGGAATAGGATAACATTGCATGAATTATACACCTTAGGATAGGACAACACTAGCAACCTTGACAATCGATCTAGAGCAAAGATAATGAACTATAGGATTAATCATGAATTGTAAATGGATTAAAAAGGGACAGATGAATACACAGTTGCAAACCGGACGGCGGGAACATTAGACGCTTTGAGCACTCATATCACAACCAGTTTCGTGAATATTCCACATTTTGGTCCTTCGAACCGGATTTTCGGGTACTTAGTACAGTCAATTGTGATAGTGAGTGCTTTCTCAGGCATCATTCTGCATCAAGAGTGAAATTCGGTATTACGGCGTCTCAGTGCAAGTCATTCCGTGACATTTCCCGCCATCGCTAAACGCCCTGCATCAAGGGCAAGGCTATTGAAGGAGACAAGGTGGTGGAATGTAGAGTATTTTGACAAGTAAGAAGACGAAAAACTAGAAGGTGCATTTGACAGGGGAGGATGCGTTTGACAGCCTGCAAAATCCCTCAGAAAAGATACACCGGCCATTTGAATTGCAACGGTGTTTCTCTGTTCGATTAAAATTAATCATTTCTATGTTTTTCTTATTGTAAATTTACACAAAATTTTGCGCTTGAATTGGAATTAATGATAGTAACTAATGAAGTATAAAAGAGAATGTCCGTTGGGGACGGTTTATCTTGTTAACGCTATTGGTGAGTGCAAAGTTGCTACCAAGCAAAACTGTATCATTTACATCCAAAATAATTTGAGGAGTGAAAAGGCATAAATAAAACAGTTTTTGATGATGATTACATTTCATACCATTTTGTACAATCATTATCTATCGATATCGATTAGCCACAATCGTGCGTGAAATGTCCCTTTCCACTCGATAAGATAGTGGCACTCCCAAGGATGAACTCGTGCGCAGATTCAGTTATAACGAAATGAATGCCTTCCGATTAATTGATGATTTTTAAACGAAAAGAACCATATGCACTTGGTACAGTAACATCCTTTCGTTCATATTTAGCACCGCCACAATTTGGTTTCAAGTCATACATTCGGCGAACCACACCAAAAATCTTGCTGACCACAATGCGTCTGGACATATAAATCAAGCATATACTGCAATATTCTTATTTTTTAATAGATAAGCTGGTATCAATTACCTAGCAATGAAATGAGTGATATATTCTACAAATAATTATTAAATTTCCCCTTCTCAAATGATACACGTCCTATACGCTTGAACCGCTTTAACTGTAGTTATAAACGTATGACCCCACACCCACAAACGTCAAATTATTGGAAGAAGAATTTTGCGGAAAATCGCTAATATTCAACCTTGTCTCCTTCAATAGCCTTGATCAAGGGCAACGGCCGGTTACGCGCTATCATTACATTTCGCGCCAATACATTGTGTCGTTCTTTCGTGTGTGTGATATTACAAATTTGAGTTCTTACCATGAACAAGAAAATCAAGGCAGCTCAGCTGAAAAAGAGAATCGCAGTGGAACATATAAAATCGCTGGAACGGTTTCAAGCGGCATTTACACCCGATGATGCCAACCAAATTCCGGAGGTGTTAGCAGATTTGGATATGCATAAGGCAGGGTTTTTCGCTGCATTTGAAAAACTCATCGAGATTGATGAAAGTAGCGAAACCATCGAAGCGTGCATCTCGGAAAAGATCGACATCGAAGATCGTTGCAGGAAGCTGAAATCTTTCTTACGTGGACATCAAATGAAGGAGGAAAATCCACTCATAGACGCGACGGGTTTGGCTTCATCTACACTCGCGTTTAGTCGGCCTTACACACCAAACTTACGCCTTCCGAAGGTAGAGCTTCCAACGTTCGATGGTGACCAGACAAAATGGCTTTCTTTTCGCGATCGATTTTTATCGATGATCGACGCTTCGGCGGAACTTCCCTCCATCGCAAAACTCCAGTACTTGCTGTCATCATTAAAGGGCGAAGCGGCAGTGCCATTCGAACACACATCTCTAACAGCAGATAATTACTCTCTAGTATGGACGGCTCTGCTGAAACGGTACGATAATTCACGAATGCTAATTCGGGGATATTATCGAAAGCTACATCATCTCCCGGCAGTGCAATCGGCGTCCATCGGCAAACTAAGACAACTAGTGGACGAATTCATTCCTGTTGTAAATGGATTACAAAAGCTACAGGAACCGGTCGATTCGTGGGATACCCCACTCTCGAACCTACTGCTGATGAAGCTCGACCGTGAAACACTAATAGCGTGGGAGAAACATTCGGTTCACTTCGCCAGAGACCGGTACAAGGATATGCTCGAGTTCGTGCAAGATAGGATTCAAATCCTAAAATCGGCGGATGAAATGGTGTTTGAAGAGGCTAGTGGCAGTAAGGTGGCCGGCGTTTCTCGTCAAGCCGTTCAAAAAAGGTCTGTTTCAAATGCAGCCACAGCTAGTTTGACCCCGGCTACCACGTATGTTCATCGTCAGCAAGCAAAATGTCCGTTGCAGTGCGTAGAAGACCATCGTTTATCCAGTTGTCCCGTCTTCATTGCTAAGGATGTTCAGCAACGGCGTGAGGTTGTTACTACAAAAGGGCTATGCTGGAACTGCTTGAGCAACACTCATCAAGTCAGAGCGTGCAAATCTGGTTATACGTGTCGAACGTGTCGTGAACGTCATCACTCGTTATTGCATCGGGCACCTTCCGCAACGGTTACAATGGCTGCACATTTGGATGACGAAAAAGTGTTCTTGGAGACGGCGCAAATTCATATAAAGGACGACTATGGAAACAACCACGAGGCAAGGGCCTTGCTGGATTCCGGATCTATGTCAAATTTCATCTCTGATGAATTTGCTCGGAAACTGTTGACCAGTCGTAAGAAGGTTAACATCGCTGTATCGGGCATCGGAAATGCAGTACAGCAGGTGAAGGGTTCGATCATCGCTACGGTCGAATCCAAGACAAAACCCTATACATCGGAGATGGCTTTCCTGATTCTGGACACGCCATCAGCTCACATTCCTACATCACCCACTGATGTATCATCATGGAAATTGCCAGATGTGGCATTGGCTGACAACACTTTTAACATCCCCGGGCAAATTGACATCGTAATCGGAGGCGATGCATTCTGGGAGCTACACACCGGTCGCAAGCGGTCCTTCGGCAAAGGCAAGCCGTGGTGGAAACGCACTTCGGATGGGTGGTTACCGGAAACACTCATCATTCGTCACCTGGGCCCCGACTGTGCCATCTCGCAGCCAATGAATCCTCGTTGGCGGACATCATGGAGCGGTTTTGGGAGAGCGAGGCCATAGCCGAGGAACCTGTGCTATCGGCTGAAGAGGAAGCCTGCGAAAGACACTACGTGTCCACCACTGTTCGCAACTCAGCGGGAAGGTATGTCGTTCGTTTGCCTTTTAACTCCAATCCTCATATCATTTTAGGAGAGTCTCGAGCCACTGCTGATCGTAGACTATGCTGTATGGAACGTCGTTTAAACAGCAACCCTAAAATGAAAGAAGAATACGTAAGGTTCATGCGGGAATACGAGCGTTTGGGGCACATGAAAAGGATACACGAACAGGCAGAAGATTCAGGTCAGTTTTATTACCTTCCTCATCATGCGGTTGTCAAGGAATCAAGCACAAGTACCAAGGTTAGGGTAGTTTTCGATGCCTCATGCAAGACGTCCACTGGTTACTCGTTGAATGATAAGCTACTGGTCGGACCAGTAATTCAGGAGGATCTTTTCAGTATCATTCTTCGGTTCCGCTCCCATGCTATTGCCATAACTGCTGACGTGGAGAAAATGTATCGGCAGATTCTTCACGATCCACGCGATAGAAGCTTCTTGAGAATCCGATATAGAGAATCCCCGACAGAAGTTATATCCACATTCGAATTGCAAACGGTTACGTATGGTACAGCAGCTGCCCCATTTTTGGCTACCCGAACACTTCGACAAATTGCCCTCGATCACAAGGAGCAGTACCCATTAGCTGTAAACGCGGTTATGAACGATTTCTACGTAGACGATTTGTTAACGGGGACTGATGATCTAACTAATGCCATTGCAATACGACAGCAAATTTCAGAAATGCTAAATTCGGCAGGCTTCACACTGAAAAAATGGGCATCTAACCTGACGGAAGCACTAGTAAACATTCCTACCGAAGATGTGGCGGTTCAACTAACACATGAGTGGCAAGATGCGAAACAAGTGTCCACTCTAGGCATCGTTTGGGAACCTACTACTGACATGCTTCGATTTCGAGTAGATTTACCACCTGCACCAGCGGTATTGACAAAACGGGTCATTTTGTCACATATAGCCAAAATCTTCGACCCTCTCGGCTTGCTGGGTCCAACAATAATCGTGGCAAAACTATTTATGCAGCAACTATGGTCACTTAAAAAGGATGGGAAGTCATGGGACTGGGACTACGAGCTCCCATTGCACTTACAGCAGGAATGGTAGAAATTTCACTCCACGTTAGAATCACTTCGTGATTTACGAATTCCTCGCTACACTTCACAATGTTCGGCTACGAATCTACAAATACACATCTTCGCAGACGCATCACAATCGGCTTATGGTGCTTGCTGTTACATTCGAGCTGAAGGTCTGGAAGGAGTCACCGTTCACCTGCTCACAGCTAAGTCAAAGGTAGTCTCATTATCTAACACTCATTCGATAGCGAGATTAGAATTATGTGCAGCACGATTAGCTACGGTTTTATTCAAGAAGGTCCAACAATCACTTCACATTTCTGCTACTACGGTCTGTTGGACAGATTCTATGACGGTGCTTCACTGGTTAAACTCTCCGCCAAATCGATGGCAGCCTTTCGTTGCGAACAGGGTCGCACAAATTCAACAAACGGCTGGTATATATCGCTGGAACCATGTTCCTGGCATCGATAATCCAGCTGACGATATTTCGCGAGTGATTATGCCTAATAACCTATTAGAATGTGATCGTTGGTAGCATGGGCCGCACTGGTTGTCACTCAGCAAGGAAGAATGGCCTCAAGACGCTCCATCACTTAGCGAAGTTGAAGGCGCTGAGGAGGAAAGATTGACGTCACAACGGATCGCAACAACAACAACGGTTGATGAATTCCGGAACGGCCTGTTTTCACGGTTTTCGGTATACTACAAACTTCAAAGGGTTATGGCCTATTGCTTACGTTTCATTCGCAACGCAAAACTTCCTAAGAAACGTACAACGCGTTCTACATCGGTTCCACCAATCAACGTCGATGAACTTCAAGGTGCTGAATTAAAATTGTGTTATCTCTCACAATTAGATACATTTCAAGAAGAAATGCATCACCTACAAAAGGGAAAGGAGATTCTAAAAACCTCAAACCTGAGATGGTTTTCACCGTTCATCGACAGTCAGGGTATCCTACGCATTGGTGGCCGGCTAAACAATGCCCAAATTTCGGAATCAAGTAAGCATCCGGTCATACTTTCATCGAAACATACTTTAGCAGCACTAATAGCAGTTTCATGTCATCTACGCAATCTACATGCTGGTCCACAAATGCTACTAACATCACTAAGACAACGGTTTTGGATTATCGGGGGTCGTAACTTGTGCAAGTCTGTTTACCACACATGTCACGCGTGTTTCAAAGCTAAACCAACACTCATAAGGCAAAGTATCGCTGACCTACCGACATCAAGGGTTTCACCGACCAGACCGTTCGCTGTATGCGGAATTGATTACTGTGGGCCAATTTTTCTAAAATCCACTATTCGAACTAGAAGCCCCACTAAAGCATATATTGCGATATTTGTATGCTTCTCAACACGAGCGGTACACATAGAGTTGGTAGGCGATCTAACAACAACAGCATTTTTGGGTGCCCTACGTCGGCTAGTTGCACGCCGCGGGAAGATAAAGGAACTACACTCAGACAACGCAACTACATTCAAGGGAGCATCGCATGAGCTCAATCGGATTTATAAGATGCTAAAATGCAACAAAGATGATCGAACTACACTGTTTGATTGGTGTGCGATGAACGAGATGAAGTGGAATTTTATTCCGCCGCGAGCACCGCACTTTGGAGGATTATGGGAGGCGGCGGTGAAGGCAGCTAAAAAACACATAATTAGAACCATCGGAACAAGGAGCATAACACAGGAAAATATGCTTACCCTGCTGGCACAAGTCGAGCAATGCTTGAATTCCCGACCAATCACTCATCTATCGGACGAGCCATCAAATATGGAACCCTTAACACCGGGACATTTTCTCATCGGTAGCAGCATGCAAGCAGTACCAGACGCCAACTACACCGACATGCCAGACAATCGCCTGAAGGAGTATCAGCTAGTGCAAAAGCACATGCGAAATATTTGGTCTCGATGGTATCCGGAGTATATTCAGCAATTGCAAGCTCGAGCCAAATATTGCAATGGTAGATCAGTTTCCCTAAAAGAAAATCAACTGGTGATCATTAAGGAAGACAACCTGCATCCTACCTTGTGGCCGATGGGTCGTATTGTTTCGATTCATCCCGGGAAGGACGGAATTGTTCGCGTAATGACGCTGCGCACAGCTTCGGGCAAAACCATCGTACGCGCAGCAAACCGTTTGGCAATGTTACCCAATCCAGATGTGCTTAACAATTTGGATAGGAAGATCGGCAGTGGCACTGAATAGCATACAGCGGCAAACCACGTTTTGTTTGTTTTGATCAGTTTGATAGTTGACAGCGATAACAAACAGTGCACTTACACATACATACGGAACGATTAGAAGGATAAGGATAGATTCAACACTCGAAGCGGAATACGGATTTAGGTTCCATGCATTAAAATTAAAAGAAGTTCCTTCTTTGGTGGCCGGAAATGTAAGAATTAGTTATAAAATAATAATTGAAATCTACAATAATGACCATAATTACACGGAATAGGATAACATTGCATGAATTATACACCTTAGGATAGAACAACACTAGCAACCTTGACAATCGATCTAGAGCAAAGATAATGAACTATAGGATTAATCATAAATTGTAAATGGATTAAAAAGGGACAGATGAATACACAGTTGCAAACCGGACGGCGGGAACATTAGACGCTTTGAGCACTCATATCACAACCAGTTTCGTGAATATTCCACAGAATCATTCTTCACATAATTTAACTCCATAAAACCATAAACCATCGATCTTCACTGCTGCAGTTGCAGCATGGTAGCATGGCATGGCATCAGAACTGAGCTGCTTTCGTTGTAGGTGGTTTGGTTACACATAAAATAATAATCACAAGAAAAGAAAACAATGTTTAGCCGTTAGATGTAACAATTAGTCAATTGAACTACAATTTCACCTTAGCAATTAATCAAGGGACATCCGGAAACATACATTGTTTTGGTTGATCGCACCTGAATCATATTTAAGATAATTTAACTCCATAAAACCAGTGCATCGATCTTTACTGTTGCAGCTGCAGCATGGTAGGATTTTGACATCACAACTGAGCTGCTTTCGTTACACCTAAAAGAACAATCACAAGAAAAGAAAACAATGTTTAGCCGTTAGATGTAATAATTAGTCAATTGAACTACAATTTCACCTTAGCAATCAAAAGAGGGACATCCGGAAACATACATAGTTTTGGTTGATCGTCGCTGGACGCTGATACTGCTCCGTATGTTATCCGGACTGTTCCAGATAGTAGATACTGCTCCATATATTAACCGGACAGTACAAGGAGGATAATTCGTAACGTAGGCAGCCACATAGTCATACTTACGTAAATTCTTCGGCCGGCAAGGCTAAAATGCGCAAAACACGGGACAAATCGACTAACCGGATCCATACATACCTGCAGTTAAAACTAAATACAAGGCACTAATCCGATTGGAAACAGATTCCTGCAATGCACACTAGATAGATAATCACACTATAATTCTTTCCACTAAAATAAACAGCATAAACTACACTTTTTAACAAAAATACCACAACGAAACGATACGATGCTGAAGCGTCGCAAAAACCAAAACAAACAACATGGTTGACAGCTTAGACGATCAGCGATGACGAAGAAGGAGAATGAAAAAAACGATGAGAGCTAGGGCAAACGTTCATCCCGGGCGCAGTTTTGCCCATCACCTTCACTCGTCGCATGCTGTTCCACAGTCCGCATACCACCTCCCCATGCAGCGCCCAGACCTTATCGGGCTGAGAACCCAAAAGTTCACTCGAAATGACTTTGAATGCCGGTTGGGTAGCTTTCTTCGGATAGCCAAGAAACCGACTGATGGCACCTGCGGTGGCGGATGTTTGCATTTTCGTCCTGCTGCTGCGGTGCAGCCGTCTATTTTCGCCAGGTCCTCTAGCCAAGGACCACAGTGCGCTGCCGTGGGAGACCCGGTCTTTAACACCGGGTGTACCCTAAAGGGCTGTTGATGAAGTAATGCCTTACCGGCGATCCGTCAACAGTTCTGAGGATAGAGGGGCTTTTAGTCCGTAGGTGCTCATGCAAATCGGGCAGTTCCATGACCGTGGCGGTTCCTGCATACGAACAGGCGTCCCCTTCTGGGATGTTGGTTCTCTATGAAGATCTTTCCCCTCGATAAAATGAAGAAGAAAGAAGATTAGCAAAGCGTTCAGTAACGAAATTCATTTGTGAAGCTGAATCCAGAATCGCTCGGCACGGGTAAGCAATACTATACAAACCGTCTACTAAAACCACTGCGGTTGAGAGAACAGTTTGTCTCTCAGGATACATTTCCTTCGTGCATAGAGTTGTCGGTGGTTCAACAGGCAAGTTTGGATTAACAGCTAACGTTGGAGGCGCTACACTATCGGGAACATAGCTTGAACGATCTTCATGGAGTAAGCTATGATGCATCTTGCCGCATCGACGACAAGAACCTGACCGACAGTTACGGATGCGATGACCATTCGACAGGCAGTTGAAGCAAGCACCACACTTTTTCACAACATCAAGCCTTTCGCTAACACTCTTACTCCTAAAACTTTCGCAGTTTCTAAGTTCGTGAACCTCACTGCACACTGCACATTTCGCTTGCTGATTAGAATCGCTAACAACTAACGTTTTTGTCACTGTCTTTGGTTTAACAGATGCCGTAGAGGATTTCACGCCTATGTCGACCATCTCGGAAATTCTGCACTGCTCTTCCAAAAACTCTACTAATGCTGCGTACGATGAGAACACGATCTTCTTTTGCTTCGTTTCCCAGGCAACCTGTAACTTCTTGTCCATCTTTCCCGTTATGAGCTTCACTAACATTTGTTCACCAAGCCCATCAACCAAAAGGCTTCAATGCATCAACATTCTTGTTGTAAGTATCGATCACCTTACGCAGATTGGCACCGTTATCCCGGCTAAACTTAGTTAAGCCAAAAAGATTGTCGATGTGTTTTTCTACTACCACACGTTTGTCCTCATACCGTTGCGCAAGGAGGTTCCATGCGGCTTCGTAGTCATTGTTGTTCTCTAATACTTCGTCAATGATACCTGTTGCCTTTCCCACCAGACTGTTCCGAAGATGGAACAGTGTGACAAACCAGTACTGGCCGTGTAAAGTACCAGCTTGTCAACTGTTCACTTTCACTCGCGAGAACATCACTCAGTGAACTTTAATAATATCGGACTTCGCGTTTTCGGATTTCGTACTTAACAGTGAGTGATACATTGAGGCCTTACCGTGGGTCGGGGGACTCTCAATGATCGGAAATGAAAGACGACACGAGTATGACTTTACTCATGACAGTCCAGATTAAGTCTGCGTGCTGCCTACGGATTTTGGCTTTATTTTATATCATTATTTCGGGATGAAGTGTGCTATGGGTTTGACGCCTTTGTGCCTGCTTTGGGCGGAGCCTAATTTCACTTGTTCTACTTTCTCACGCTAGAAGCGGAAGAGTTCTATTGGGTTGCGCTTGTGACGTTTGGGTATGCGTTGTTTTACTGACGCATCATAAACAATTTTGAGTACGGTTTAATGGCATGCATGTGCGCAAACTTTCCATGTTGTGCCTCTGCGCAACTCCTACGTGTTTTGCCTATGCGCGCGTTTTCCCCTAGTGTAAGGTTTCCTGGTTGTTCGGGTCTTGTAACTTAACGCTTGTTTATGGTCTGTTATGTAAATGTTTTGAAGGTTGAGCTGTGCGGTAGGTTATGGTCTTGTGTGGCCTTGGTGTCACATTTTGAGCTGTGTGATAGGTTATGTTCTTGTGTTCGCCTAATGGGTATGCAACGTTTAATGTTTTACAGATGTTAGCAGATATGCTACACCTCCCTCCTTTGGAAGAATAATGTAGTTTAACGGAATTATTCTCCTAATTTTATGGCTCTGTTTTTGTGGATTATCTGTTTTTCGTTTTGTTCATTTTCTATTTCAATATTTGTACCTAATATTTTTGTCACTGTATATGGTCCCTTGAAAATTGGGTCCAATTTTCGTTTGTTTTCATTGGTTATGGCTATTTTATCATTTATTTGTAAATGGATTGGATTAATTTTTGTTTGTTCTTTTACTCGAATTTCTTTTTCTTTTTCCATGAAATTTCTCGTTCTCTCGTGAGCTATTTTTAATCTGTATCGGAGTTCTTGAGCGTAATCTTCGTGATTGTATATTGGTGTATTGTTATGAACTATTTCTTTCTGTATCTTTTCATTTCTCCCAAAGATGAGTTCGAATGGTGTGTAACCGTGTTCTAAATTTGGTGTTGTATTGTATGCGAAAGTATAATAGTCTAACCAGTTATCCCAATCATCTTTATGTTGGTTTGCAAAAATTCTGAGATATTCGTTTAAACATTTGTGGTTCCTTTCTAATGCTCCTATGGTTTGTGGATGATAAGCGGTTGCGAATTTCTGTTCTATTTTGAGTAATTTTGTCATATTGCTGAATATTTCGTTCTTATACTCTGTTCCCATATCGGTTCTGATTTCTGAAATATTGGTGCCATATGTCAACATGAATTTTTCTACTATGGCTTTTGCAATCGTGATAGCTTCTTTGTTTGGAATAGCTATTGCTGTGATGTGTTTTGTGAAGTTACATTGAATGGTTACTGCGTATCTATTGTTTTGGTATGTTTTTTGGAATGGTCCTACCGTGTCGATTGAGATTATCTGAAATGGTTGTACTGGTGTGTCTGTTTTTACGAATGGTTCAACAGTTTCTCTCTGGTGTTTGTTTAATTTGCATAAGTTGCAATTGTTTACGAATTTTTTTATCGTTGCTTTTTGATTTGTCCATGTAAATTCTCGTCTTAGTTTCTTGTACATTTTCGATTGTCCTATATGGCCTCCTGTAGGTGTATTGTGCGTCTTTTCGAGTATTGTCTGAATTTCCTGTGGGTCATTGATATACCTTGGTGCATCATAAATTGTTATTTTTGTTTGTATTGAGCTTCGGTTTATCGCTTCTCTAATAATTGATTCTCCTGCCTGTTTTATTAGATTGTCTTCTCCCGAGACTGCAATGGTTTTCCATCTGTAGCTGATTCTGCTTTCTAGTTTCTTGAAAAATTGCACTAATGCAGATTTTTCCTTTCTGTTACGGAAGTCCCTTTCTAGAATGGGTTGTTTTCTTCCTAGTTCTGCTTTCTTGTGGATTTCTCTTACTAATAAGAGTTCCTTTGTACGTTTTTTATTCCTTAAAACTCCTAAAAGTTCTATGGTATTCTCGTTTTCTTTGTACGTCATTTCTAGTTTTGGTAGTTCTCTAACCTCTTCGTATGAAAGAGCGTGATACATCTTTGGTTGATCAGACGCTAAAATGTTCGTAACATTGTCTGAAGTATTGGCGTTTGTCATTGATCTGGTTATCACGTTGATGTTTTTAATTTCGTCAGACGTAATTGTGATGCGTGACAAAGCATCCGCTACAACATTCTGTTTTCCTTTCACGTGTTCGATCCTAAAATCGAATTCTTCAAGGTCGAGTCGGATTCTCGTTAGTTTGGATGATGGGTTTTTCATTCCAAATAGATATACTAACGGTCTGTGGTCCGTTTTAACTACAAATTTTTTTCCTAGCAGATAAGGTTTGAAATGCAGAATAGCCCAGTGTATGGCTAATAATTCTTTCTCTATTATTGCCTTGTTCGTTTCACCTTGCGTGAATGTTCTACTTGCAAAAGCAATTGGTAAGTCGACTCCGTCATGTGTTTGCGAGAGCACTGCTCCACATGCTGCTGTAGAAGCATCTGTTGTTAGGATGAATTCCTTTTCGAAGTCGGGGTATTGCAACAATTTTGGGTTCATCAATGTTTTTTTGAGGTATTCGAATGCTTCTTGGCATTCTGCCGTCCAATTGAAGGCTGCTTTTTTCTTCAAGAGATTGTTAAGAGGTTTTGCCTTTTCTGAAAAGTCTAGCACGAACTTCCTATAGTAGTTGCAAAATGCGACGTATCTTCTTACATCATCCACATTTGTGGGTATTGGGTAATTTTTGATACAGTCGAATTTTGAATCATCTGGCAGAATTCCTTTGTCTGTTATCTTGTGTCCTAGATAAGTTACTTCTTTCTTGAAAAAGAAACTTTTTTCAGGGTTAAGTTTAAGATTGTACTTCCTAAGTCTTTCAAATACCTTTCTTAGATTCGTTAGATGATGATTCTCTGAGCATCCTATTACCACAATGTCGTCTACATATACAAATGCACATTCTGGGGATAAGCCTGTCATTGCCATAGTCATCATTCTTTGGAAACTATTAGGTGAGATGTTTAGTCCAAACGGTAATCTTTTAAAATGATAATGTCCGTCTGGGCTTGAGAAGGCTGTGTACTTTCTTGAACTTTCGGACAACGGGATTTGGTGAAATCCTGACATGAGGTCTAGTGTGCTAAAGTATTTTGCACGACCTAGCTGATCAAGGATTGAGTCGATCCTTGGAAGTGGGAATTTGTCGGGTAGCAATTTTTTGTTTAATTGCCTAAAATCGACAACAAGCCGCCATTTTTGCTCTTTTGATGTCTTTTTCGGAACTAGTAATATTGGTGAGTTGAAATGTGATACTGAGTTTTCGATGACATCATCCTCTAGCATCTTATCTATCTGTCTCCTGATTTCTGGTCCTTGTGCGTGTATTTGTTTATAATTAGGTATGTACACGGGTGATTTGTCTTCTAACCTAATCTTTTGTTCGTAAAAGTTGTTAGTGGTTAATTTGTCTGTTGGTAAATGGAATATATCATTGTATTCTATAAGTAGTTGGTGAAATGAATTCTCTGTGTCTTTGGAGATATCCTCTTTCTGTATCAACTTCTTTAGCGTATTATATCTAGTCATTTGTGGGTTAATTGTGTTATGAGCTATGTTAAATGATTTTAGAGGTATTGTTTCTATATGATTAATTTTTACTAAAGTATGTTTGTTAGTGGTATTAATTAGTTTAACGTATGGACTATGTTTGTTAATTATGCTATTGCCTATTAGAATGCCATTTTGCAATTCTTGGGCACAGACTACTTCGTCTTCTCTACATTGTTCGAGAAAAGCGATCCTTTTTATGAGTTCGCATCTGGGAGGTATCAATATTTGTCCTCTTAGATTATCTTCTATTGGTATTTCGAGGTATTCACCATTGTGATATGCTCCCAATAGCCAAAGGTCATAATTTATGTTACATCGGTATTTCGTCATGAAATCCTTTCCTATTATTCCGTCTAATGGTAGCGGAAAATCATCTGTTACTATGTGGAAATCCTGATTAAGTTTTGCTCCCTGTAATTGTATAAAAGTAGAAGCTACTCCCAGTGATGTCACTGTTCCTTCGCTTATACCTGTAAGGGTGCATTTTCTGTTAGGATTTAAGGGTTGTGTTGCTTTGACTTTGTGTCTTTTTATAAGACTGAGGTCGGCACCGCTATCGACTAGAAGCGTGCAAGGGGTGTCTGCAAGCCCTAGTTTTACATAGATGAAATTTGTTTCTTCTATGTTTATGGAAAACGTGGACCGTGTGGTCTCCTGTTTGGATATGTGGTCCCTGTATTGGTATAGTGGTTTCTCGGTGGACCACCTTGCTCTAAAAAATTATTTCTATTTGGCGATTTGGATCTATGCCACCAATTCTCCTGATATCTGTTGTGATTGTATGGCCTTCTGTTGTATGGTGGCCCATTGTTTGTTTGTCTATCCCTACGGTGTTCGTATGGGAATTGTACCACTTTCTTGATCGAGTGGACTGTGTTTTCCGTCTGTTTCCTTTCTATTTCTACCAAAGCTTCTATGGCCTCGGGTAACGTATTGAATCTTCCAGACATTACAATGGTCTGGTGTTGTTCCCTTTTAAGTCCGTTTGCAAATGCAGTAATGCCTGCTTTGTTTGCTTTTTCCAGCGCTTTTGCCGGTGCAGTTTGTTCTGCGATATATGCCTTTTCTAGTTGTTTCGCAAGGTTTTGGATTTCATTAGCGAAATCTTCTGCGCTTCCCTGTTGCTTGCTTGCGTTGAGAGTTGCTGTTAAGGATTCTGGAGTAGTTTTCCTTTTGCATTTCTCTTTTATTATTTTTATTATTTCGTCGATTGTGGCCGGTTCATTCCCTATTACAGTTTTTGCTTTTCCTGTCAGTTTGGAAACTATAATAGATATTGCCGTTTGTGCATTTTGTTCATTAACGGTGGTTTTTAAAGCCGTCAATGCTGCAATAATGTTATCAGCTTCTTTTTCGTTTCCGTCGTATTTTGGTACTACTGCCGAAGCAAGTTTTAACATTTCTGCTGGTGAAGTCATTGTTGTGTCTTTCTGTGGCCTGCTATTGTGAATTTGTATTAATGTTAGAATGTCTGTATGGAGAAGCCTTCCCTGTTTGACGTATTCTGTAAGTACTGTTTCGTCTATTTTATCCTCAGATTTCAGTAATTCTTGTTGGAGCTTTATATATGTTTCCTCAGTTTGCTGTGTAAATTGTTTTAGTTGACATGTTCTAAATTTTTTTGTGATATCCTCTAGTTGTTTTTTTATAGTTTCTAAGCTTTTGAGGTTTTCCTTAATTTTTGCCATTAAAGAAAAAATTTCAAATTCTGAAGATTCTTTGCGTCTGTTGCGGTCGCAACGTTAGATTTGAATATTTGTTTAAAAATTGTAACTTATCGCGTGGGATCGTTGAGCCAGACCAAAATAAACTGAGAAAATTTGGAAAGGTCTGTGTTTACGATACCAACGATAAGCATTGGTAAATAAATAATGCGAAGGAGGTCTAAGGGAAGCTAAAACAACCGACTCAAGTGCAATAAACAGCTTGGGTAAGGAACGCATGTGCAGCGCAATGAGCTGCTTTCAATGTTTAGGACGAGGAACCGAAACAGACCACCAGCCATGTGTTTATTTAGGATAAAGGAAAGACGATAAGACCAACGCGACCGAACTAACCAATACCACCATAATGCGTAGGCGTATACGCATAAATAATACACAAATACTGTCAAACATTGTTAGTATATAAGGAAAAGAAATTTGTTAATAAAATCAGATTTAATTCAGAACTTGAACGGAGAACGTCTCGACTTTCAGTTGAATTTTCTTGATCTCTCCTAAGGCTTTGTTTGAATCTCACCCGAGTCTTCTGACCCACCCGAAAAGTTGCTGTTATCGGATTGTTCCACTTTCGCGGCATAGGTTCCTACGTACCGAGAACACTAGCGGGAAGTTTAATGAACAATTGGCGACAGTAACCCCTCTTTGGGCAGAAACTCAACTATCCTGTTTTGCGGTTAAACTAAGGACTCGGAAGGCCTCTCCTTCGCGTGGCCTGGCCTGGGTTTGGCCGCTAACATTGGTGGCTCCAGAGAGGAATAAAACTACAAGTTAGGGCTATAGAGAGCAAATCACGTACCAGTAAAATCGTGGGTTCTGTATAGAAACGCATCCACATTACTTTGATCGCTATTAAAGAAAACACCTACTTTGAAGAAAAGGTGATAGTCTAGGACTGAGATAATTCTCAAAAAATAAAGAACATACCTACTTTGCAGAAAAGGTATCAGTTCTAGGGGATAGGAGGATAAAAAGAACCTTCTATAGGCAAACACACCTTAAGTTTTCCGTCAGGAAGGCTAACCTGTGTTAACTGGGCGTAGGGCACACAAGTAATTGTCCTGTAGGAAAAACCTATTCCACAAGGGAAGTAAGACCCAGTCAGAATGTCCAAGAAAAATCCCAGCACAATGGATGCAAAAGGGAAAAAATACTTTACGATCAATGAGAACGGTAATTGCAGACTCTGCCACCGGCCGGATGAAGCTGAAGAAACTATGGTAGCATGCGATGAGTGCGATAGATGGTTCCACTTATCATGCGTAAAACTGGATAAGATGCCAGCAAAAGGGGACAAATTCATCTGCATCAAGTGCAATGTGGACCGCTCACAAGGGTTACCAATTCCCGATGATCGAAGTCAAGATTCGGCGATCAAAGCTTTAGTCGAAGCACTGAAGATTAACAACATAGGTGAAAGCACCTACATAAAGCGAACGACGCTAATAAACCTTCCATACTTTGATGGAAAGGCTAAAGACTGGCCCAAATTCAAAAAGGCTTTCGATGAAACAACGAAAGAAGCCCAGTTTAGTCAGCTGGAGAACATGAACCGGCTGCAAAAGCATTTGAAGGGTGATGCGGAAAGAAGCGTTAGACCGCTACTTTTGGATCCGCAAAATGTGAGTTCTATAATGAAAAGATTAGAAGAACTATACGGTCGTCCAGAGCAGGTATATCAAGACCTTTTAAGAGACATTACGAAAATTCGTATGGATAATACTAAGGTTCCTGAACTGAGCGACGCATTAGAAAACCTCGTGACAAACATTCAAGTCATGAGAAAAACGGCATACCTGTATGATCATCGATTAATAGATGACTTAACTTTGAAATTGCCTACCCACCTTCAAACCAAATGGATAGAGCATAAAAAGATAATAGAGAAGGATGAAATAGTAACTCTGATGCATCTATCCAGTTGACTTATGCCAATAGCAGCAACAAGAAGACTGCTTCCCAAACGAAATGATCGACAATCGATCAATATGCATGATGCAAAGCCATCACCAAGCATAACCAGAAATAACCCAGAACAGCCACAGAGGCAACAAAGTTTTGTAAGAAATAGGGAACATAGAAGAAATCCCCAACAAGGCCTAAATAATCGGCGTCCGGTTATTAGAAGACCATTATGGTCACCAAAATGTCCTATGTGTACTGGATCGCACCTATTGCCACAATGCGAACAATTTAAAAAGAAAAGTGTTCAAGAAAGGCACAACATAGCATTTCAAAAACGTCTATGCTGCAATTGTTTAAAAGGCAGCGGACATAAGGCACAAGATTGTCAAAGTACGCCGTGCGGAATACAAAATTGTACAAGAAAACACCATCCTTTGTTACACCGCAACGAAACAATAGAAACGGTTAACTATCATCAAGCTAACCGCAAGATATATTATCAAATCGTACCGGTAAAATTGATCAATGGCACCAAAGTAGAAAAAACATTTGCATTTCTAGATACCGGATCTTCGCTCACATTAATTGAAGAAGAAATAGCCAATAAACTGAATTTGGTTGGCGAAAATGACCCACTTACGATGAAGTGGACTCAAAATCTATCGGTACAAGAAAACGATAGCAGACGTGTAAGTTGCCTTATACAAGGAACTGACACCAGGAAACATTGTCTGAAAGAAATTAGAACAGTAAAGAATCTAAAGTTGCCAGAACAAACCATAAATGTCGAAGAAATATCAATGAAATATCCCCATTTAAGACACATACCGACCCAACCGTATAAAAATGCCAGACCGACCATTCTTATTGGTCTGAACAATAACCAGCTTTCAATGCCCCAGAAGAAAGTAATGGGTAAACCAGAAGAACCCGTTGCTATTAAAACAAAATTAGGTTGGATTATTTTCGGAGTGGACTTTATGAATAACTATGATGAATTGAATCATATTATGATCCACAAACACGAAGAGTTAATGAACGACATGATAAAAGAATATTTTTCCACTGAGGACTTCGGTGTTAAAGCATCAAAGACAATTTTGTCCCAAGAAGAAGAGCGATCGAAAGAAATAATCGATAAAACGCTCAAAGAAGAGAATGGGAGATATGAAGTAGGACTCCTATGGAAAACAGAAAACATATGTTTTCCCGATAGCTATAACCACGCCTTTCGTCGCCTAGAATCACAAGAAAAACATTTGAAAAAAGATCCTTCTCTGAAAGAGTGGATAAGAAATACATTTACAGAGTATGTCGAGAAGGGATATCTGCGAAAGCTATCCAAACAAGAAGCGGAGAAAAAATCTCCGAAAACATTTTACCTCCCGCACTTCATCGTGGTGAACCGAAACAAACTTAAACCAAAACCGCGTTTAGTTTTTGACGCAGCGGCTAAGGTTCAAGGTATCTCTTTGAACTCTCAACTCCTAAAAGGTCCGGACAAGATGGCCTCTTTATTCGGCGTGTTAGTGCGTTTCCGTGAAGGAAGTATTTGTGTAACTGGTGATATTAAGGAAATGTTTCACCAAGTGAAAATTCGCCAAGAAGATCAGGATGCGCAAAGAATATTGTGGAGAAACAGTGATAGTCAGAGAGAACCAGATACCTACGTTATGCAAGTAATGACATTCGGTGCTACATGTTCACCAGCTTGTGCGCAAATCGTAAAAAATCGAAACGCTGAAAAGTATAAAAGTGACTACCCTCTGGCACTGAAACCCATATTAAATCAACACTACGTTGATGATTATCTGGACAGCTTTTTCACGCTTGAAGAAGCTGTGTCGACAACATGCCAAGTAATAAAGGTACACGAAAAAGGAGGTTTTCACATCCGGAATTTCACATCAAACAAAAAACAATTGTTAGACTCAATTTCCGGTGATCGTGTAAGTAAGCAGACCACAATAGTGCCAATAGAAGAAAAAGATTCTAGTGTGGAGAAAATATTAGGAGTTCAATGGAATACATTAACCGATACGTTCGGATATAAAGTATGCCTACCCGAGTATTCGGAAAGTATGAAATTAACTAAAAGACAATTATTAAGCTCAGTTATGAGTATTTTTGATCCTCTGGGTTTAATAAGTCATTTAACCATAGGAAAAATCCTAATGCAGGCTGCGCATGTATCCAGCGCTTCCTGGGATCAGCAGCTACCAGAGCACTTAATAAGCAAATGGTTAGACTGGAGAAAATTGGTTTCCTCCGCAAGTGATTTGGCTATTATCAGGCCTATAGTAGCAATGAAGCCAAAATCTATCGAACTACATATATTCGTAGATGCATCCCAAGATGCTTTCGCTGCATGTGCCTATGCTAGAAGTAAAGCAGATACGTTATACATTGTAAGATTAATCGCAGCAAAGTCAAGAGTGGCACCGATCAAAGCCATGTCTATTCCGCGATTAGAACTGCAAGCAGCTATATTGGGAGTAAGGTTGACGGAAACTGTCAAAAAAGAACTCCGCCTACCAGTAGGCGAAGTAACTTATTGGAGTGACTCACAAACCGTGCTAGCATGGATCAATAGTGAGCACAGAAAATACCATCAGTTTGTAGCTCACAGAGTGAGCGAAATTTTGGAATCTAGCAGTATGAGTCAATGGAGATATGTTCCGTCGAAGGAAAACCCTGCGGATTTGGCCACTAAGCCATCAAATGATATGCAGCTCTGGTTCAACGGCACGTCATTTTTAGAAGCAAATGAAGGCTGGCCCGTGAAATACAATAAACAAAATACAACAGAAGAAATCCGCGTGATGGGTTTACATAGCGAAAGAACAATAATACTACCCGAAGAAAATTACTCAACCTGGGAAAGATTATTAGCCCATGCGACATACTTAAAAAAGTTTGTCGATTATATAAAAGATAAAGGATCTTTTACAAAAACTATAACCAACAAAGACACCCAGATTGTGAGGATTCATTTTCTTAAAAAGGCTCAATGGGAAGGATTTCCCGAAGAAATGAAAGCTCTAACAAACGGACAAACCGTATCAGACAAGAGCAATATTAGGTGTTTTATGCCATATTTAGATAAAGATGGGGTTATGAGGTCATGTGGACGCCTCGAAAATATAACTACCATTACGAAGAGCGCTCGTAAACCCATACTACTTCCCCAAAAGACAAGAATCACGAAACTTATCGTGCGTCATTATCATGAGAAATATCTGCATCAGGCAGATAATGTCGTTATCGCAGCCATAAGACAAACATTTTGGATTGTAAAATTAAAACTAGTATTGAAGAATGTAAAAGGTTGCTGTCAAAAATGTATTTTACGTTCAGCGGCACCAACATCACCTCTTATGGCCCCTTTGCCAATATTTCGAGCACAACCGTACAACCCTCCATTTTTGCACACTGGAGTGGATTACTTTGGTCCTTTAGAAATAGCAGTTAAAAGGTCCGTAGAAAAACGATGGGGTACAATATTTACGTGCATGTCTACTAGAGCAGTACACATCGAATTAGCGGAAAAATTAGACACAGACAGTTTTCTTGTGTGTCTTAAGAATTTCCAGCATAGCAGAGGAAAAATAGCCCACCTGTATAGCGATAACGGTACGAATTTTGTTGGAGCAGAAAAAGAATTGAAAAATCTGGTGCAAGAAATCGACCAGAAAATGGGGAAAGAAGCTGCTACAAAATACCAAATTGATTGGCATTTTAACCCTCCCTCAGCGCCACATTTTGGGGGAGTATGGGAAAGACTAATACAAGTAATAAAAAGAGCGTTAAGATTTATGGCAGAAGAATGGAAGCATAGAAAGCCTTCTGCTGAAGTATTGAGAGCGACGCTGATTCAAATAGAATATATGCTTAATTCAAGACCTCTCACGGATATACCTTTGTCTACAGATGAAGACGAAGTATTAACACCATTTCACTTTATAATTGGTAGGTCAGCGGAAAATATACCCCCGAACCCAATCTTAACAAATCAATTGAATAGAAAAGATTACGTGCGAAATCAGCACCATTCAAAAACATTTTGGGATCGATGGAAGAAGGAGTATTTGCCAACTCTAATAAAAAGAAATAAATGGACTAGCAAAACAGAACCTCTGAAGGTAGGAGATATCGTAGTATTGACAGACGACAATACAGCTCCGGGTAAATGGTTAAAAGGGAAAATCATTCAAACTAATACGGCTCCAGATGGGCAAGTTCGATCAGTAGTAGTAAAAACAAAGGGTTCAATTTTGAAACGTCCTGCAGTAAAAATAGCAGCTATAAACGTTGAGCCAAAAGAACATTTACTACATAAAAAACAAATAAAAAGATCATCGGAAACAACTGCTGAAAAGGTTCAAGCAAAAAGACAAAAGGCAATGAGTTTTCATTTGCAAACTATTGCAATGCTTATTCTAATGTTCTTTACTGCCACAATACTTGGATCAGAAATGAGGGGATTAATTGCATACGATTGTGCAAATAATGATATAAACATTACTAGCTACTCTTTAATGGACGTAGCATCGTGTGTCCCACAAGCAAGAAATTTAACGACCACTGAAACAAAGATTCAAGTATTGCAAAGAAGTCCTAAAACAAGTGTCCATGTATATCAATGTAAGGTTATCATAAAACGATCGATACGACACTGCGGAGCATTTTCACATACCTCCGATTATGAACAAGGTTACGCGTACATCGTCAGGGAATTTAAGCTTGAGGAATGCCAACAGGCTCAAACGACCGGAATCATCAGATTATCGGATAACCACAAAGTTATGGAATTAAGAAAGAATAGTACTACAAGAGGCGAATTGTTAGTTATAGGAAGTCTTAAAGGAACCTCCTGCAAAGGAGGAGTATATACCACATCAAGCTACACCTGGGAAGACGCATTAGTCTATTATGAATATGAAATAAGTATGTATGACTATACTGCAATAGCAGATATTGAAAATAACCAAATTAATCTAAGAAATGGTATTATTTGCACATACACAACTGGATGGTGTCTTGACGTGGAATTCGGTTACATGACGTGGGAGGTGGATATGAAGCAACTATGCGTGGAAACAGAATTTGAGACTATTTACGAAGGAAATGTCAACAAAACCGTTGACAACGATCAGCTAGGAACCAGATCAAATGCGGTATACACTTTGCTTTCGGAAACTAATATGTTTTCAATTAGAGCACGCGATAGAACGCAAATATGTGGATTTGACGGATACTTGACAGATCATCCAAGAATCTTCGTGCTAGAAGCAAACGGCTATAGATCCCCATTCAGCCGAAAAGCAAACATCGGTAGAAACCTAGATCTGTTCACATACTTCAACTCCAAAATAACACTGGTGGAAAATTATCTTGGCCAAAAGTTGAACAAAGTATACACGAATGTAATGACAGAAATGTGCAAGATCGACAAAGCACTACTGGAAACAAAGCTCACATTGGCAAGAGTAAGTCCGAGAGAATTCGTCTCGAACATAGTGAAGAGTTCAGGCTACACAGCAATTGTAGCCGCGGAAGTCCTGTATATCCTCGAATGCAAGCCAGTATTTGTAACATACGAAAGCAAGACGGATTGTTATCAAGAAATTCCAGTAAAATATAACAATCGCTCGATGTTCATGGCACCAGTAACAAGAATCCTGCAATTAAGAGGTACCGAAATTGATTGCACTCCTTTACTACCAGCGAAATTTATGATTGGTGGACGATGGTACACAACCGATCAAAGATTACGAGAAACAACAGCCCCAAAGCAATTAACTACAGACGTACTGACGAGTTGGTCATACACACCGCTACCAAGCTTAATGAAAAGCGGAGTATACGATGCTGATAGTTTGGAGAAGATGAAAAGCATGGTTTATGAGCAGGGCGACAGAAAGGTCGCATCATCAGTAATGCATAAAATTATATCTGGGCAACATCCTAATCTGCAAGGATATTCATTTGACGCGCTAGTTACAGAAAATATAATCGACAACGCCTTCAACAGATATTGGTCCAAATTGATCATATGGTCAACCTGGTTGGGCAACGTGACGTCAACTGCGATCGGAATCTACCTGATGGGCAGAATAGTAAAATTTGTAATTGACACGGTGATCCATGGGAAAATACTATACGACATCTATGGTCTCGGGTGGCAGCTGTTAGCTTCATTCTGGGATTCTCTCACCAACCTTCTATCCCACCGCAGTAACTGGAGAAAGTCGGCAATGAAGGACGAAACGGTACATGAAGACATCATCAAAGCAGAAGAAGAAAAACTAACTAACGAAATAGAGTTAAGTTGCATGCAAAACAACGAGCGTCTGTACCCAGATTACAATATTGAAAAAGAAAACGGATTAAACAAACCCAAATTCAAACCTAAAATTAGGCGTAATTAATAGGCATCAATTACGAGGAGGAGAATGTTGCGGTCGCAACGTTAGATTTGAATATTTGTTTAAAAATTGTAACTTATCGCGTGGGATCGTTGAGCCAGACCAAAATAAACTGAGAAAATTTGGAAAGGTCTGTGTTTACGATACCAACGATAAGCATTGGTAAATAAATAATGCGAAGGAGGTCTAAGGGAAGCTAAAACAACCGACTCAAGTGCAATAAACAGCTTGGGTAAGGAACGCATGTGCAGCGCAATGAGCTGCTTTCAATGTTTAGGACGAGGAACCGAAACAGACCACCAGCCATGTGTTTATTTAGGATAAAGGAAAGACGATAAGACCAACGCGACCGAACTAACCAATACCACCATAATGCGTAGGCGTATACGCATAAATAATACACAAATACTGTCAAACATTGTTAGTATATAAGGAAAAGAAATTTGTTAATAAAATCAGATTTAATTCAGAACTTGAACGGAGAACGTCTCGACTTTCAGTTGAATTTTCTTGATCTCTCCTAAGGCTTTGTTTGAATCTCACCCGAGTCTTCTGACCCACCCGAAAAGTTGCTGTTATCGGATTGTTCCACTTTCGCGGCATAGGTTCCTACGTACCGAGAACACTAGCGGGAAGTTTAATGAACAATTGGCGACAGTAACCCCTCTTTGGGCAGAAACTCAACTATCCTGTTTTGCGGTTAAACTAAGGACTCGGAAGGCCTCTCCTTCGCGTGGCCTGGCCTGGGTTTGGCCGCTAACAGCGTCACACCAATTATTATTAATGCTACTTTTGGCGTTTTATTTTGTTTATTAAGAGTACCTCGTACCTGTGTCAGGTTGTAGTCTACAGCGTACAGCGACCGAAATGTTGATAATGTTCTCCTAGCATAGAGTAGGTGCTCCTGTTGCTTCAGCCACGTTGCGGTCTCTCGTGTGAGGGGTAGTCCTGTAGTCACTGCGGGTATTGTACAGCTCGTTGGTAGTCACTTCCCGTCTTTGTAGATTACCATTTCTCTGGTATACCTCTGGATGCGTGCGTCGTCGATGTAGCTTAAGAAGTTGTAGGGCTCGAATGGCATGTCTTCACTGCACTCTATTTGTTGTCACTCTATCGTTATGGGAACCGAATCATTTTTTTTTTTGTTTTTTGTTTACACATTGCACTTTTACGAATGTCTCGTTGCACTGCACTGATATTTGTATTGCGTAACGTTTGTTGTGTTTCAATAAAATTGTTATTGTTTTTTTCACTTTACCCTATTTTGGTAGCGACAGCACTTTTATAGCTTGCTTTTGCGCTTGGTTTTTTACGTGTATATAGCAAGCTTTTGCTATTTTCATAATGCATAGCATTGTCACCATTATTAAAATAATGTTTAATTTTAACTCATGCGCAAGATGCTGTTCCGAGTGAATATTTTGCGTTTGAACTATGGTGAGATCGTGGTCTCCACTTACATTAGTTTCCGGTTTTGCTGCCTTTCCTCCCATTGCGAATTTAATTGTTTTTTTTTTTTTGTCTATATGCACTTCGCTCACTTTCACTTCACTTTTATTCGCTGTCTAGGCCACTGTCGTAGTCTTCCTCATGAGGGAATGCGTTAAGCATTACGTGCAATTCTTCCCTAAAGAAATGTATGTGTTCATGCGTTTCCAGTATAAGCGCTTCCAGTGTTTTGATGTCTGGGTCGCTTGTATGGTCCACTTTACGCAGAAAGGTTCTGATCCTGCGTACTCCGCTTTGTGTCGGACTGCCTCGTATTGGGCTAATGCTGACATCACATGGAATAAAACATCATGTAACTGTTTCTTCCTTTGTTCCATGATAACACTCTAATGTTTCATTGTTATTTCCACTTTTCCACTTTTCCACTTTTTCCGATAAACTCTCACTGTTTTCTTACTCTCACTTTTGAATCCGCAGATTGCCGATTAATGTCACGGTCGCCATGTGACAAACCAGTACTGGCCGTGTAAAGTACCAGCTTGTCAACTGTTCACTTTCACTCGCGAGAACATCACTCAGTGAACTTTAATAATATCGGACTTCGCGTTTTCGGATTTCGTACTTAACAGTGAGTGATACATTGAGGCCTTACCGTGGGTCGGGGGACTCTCAATGATCGGAAATGAAAGACGACACGAGTATGACTTTACTCATGACAGTCCAGATTAAGTCTGCGTGCTGCCTACGGATTTTGGCTTTATTTTATATCATTATTTCGGGATGAAGTGTGCTATGGGTTTGACGCCTTTGTGCCTGCTTTGGGCGGAGCCTAATTTCACTTGTTCTACTTTCTCACGCTAGAAGCGGAAGAGTTCTATTGGGTTGCGCTTGTGACGTTTGGGTATGCGTTGTTTTACTGACGCATCATAAACAATTTTGAGTACGGTTTAATGGCATGCATGTGCGCAAACTTTCCATGTTGTGCCTCTGCGCAACTCCTACGTGTTTTGCCTATGCGCGCGTTTTCCCCTAGTGTAAGGTTTCCTGGTTGTTCGGGTCTTGTAACTTAACGCTTGTTTATGGTCTGTTATGTAAATGTTTTGAAGGTTGAGCTGTGCGGTAGGTTATGGTCTTGTGTGGCCTTGGTGTCACATTTTGAGCTGTGTGATAGGTTATGTTCTTGTGTTCGCCTAATGGGTATGCAACGTTTAATGTTTTACAGATGTTAGCAGATATGCTACAACAGTTTCAGGGCCGGTTCCTCATGCTTGTATCGGTTCATCACAGAGGTAAACATTGCTTTAAATGAGTACCATTTTTCGTATGAACCATCGAATGTAGGTAGGGAAACATTCAACGGTGGCAGGTAAGGCGAAAATTAATGCAAGGTCGATGAGCAACTGGAAGAGTTGCTTCCCGTTTGGGCACGGCGTCAAAACACATACTTAATTTCAACGAGGCTTCATTAAACACTTTCTCGAATTATTGTTCTCGAGATTGTTCTGCTTTTCGTCTTCGTCTTTCGAGAGCGACAGTTCTTAGATTTTGCTTTGTATTTCGTTGCACTCCTTGTATATGTTCTCCAAAGCCTTTTCTTGGAGCTGTAGGAAGCGTACATTTTTAACGTTGGCTTTCGGTTGCCCATCACTATCACATAAGGATGCACACACACGACTAAGCTTGCTGCGCACTCCCTCTCGTTGCTTCACTATAGCTTGTAGTTGATCCTCCATTTTGTTGGAAACCTTCTTTACTTCTTCGTGTTGCGACAGTGTTGATATTGGTGAAGGTGTCGTACGTTTTACTGGTGATTGTTTCACTTTCTTAGACCGAGAAAACGGTGATTGTCTTTACCAAGGCTATTGAAGGAGACAAGGTTGAATATTAACGATTTTCCGCAAAATTCTTCTTCCAATAATTTGACGTTTGTGGGTGTGGGGTCATACGTTTATAACTATAGTTAAAGCGGTTCAAGCGTATAGGACGTGTATCATTTGAGAAGGGGAAATTTAATAATTATTTGTAGAATATATCACTCATTTCATTGCTAGGTAATTGATACCAGCTTATCTATTAAAAAATAAGAATATTGCAGTATATGCTTGATTTATATGTCCAGACGCATTGTGGTCAGCAAGATTTTTGGTGTGGTTCGCCGAATGTATGACTTGAAACCAAATTGTGGCGGTGCTAAATATGAACGAAAGGATGTTACTGTACCAAGTGCATATGGTTCTTTTCGTTTAAAAATCATCAATTAATCGGAAGGCATTCATTTCGTTATAACTGAATCTGCGCACGAGTTCATCCTTGGGAGTGCCACTATCTTAAGATCGAATGGAAAGGGACATTTCACGGACGATTGTGGCTAATCGATATCGATAGATAATGATTGTACAAAATGGTATGAAATGTAATCATCATCAAAAACTGTTTTATTTATGCCTTTTCACTCCTCAAATTATTTTGGATGTAAATGATACAGTTTTGCTTGGTAGCAACTTTGCACTCACCAATAGCGTTAACAATATAAACCGTCCCCAACGGACATTCTCTTTTATACTTCATTAGTTATTATCATTACTTCCAATTCAAGCGCAATTTTGTGTAAATGTACAATAAGAAAAACATAGAAATGATTAATTTTAATCGAACAGAGAAGCACCGTTGCAATTCAAATGGCCGGTGTACCTTTTCTGAGGGATTTTGCAGGCTGTCAAACGCACCCTCCCCTGTCAAATGCACCTTCTAGTTTTTCGTCTTCTTACTTGTCAAAATACTCTACATTCCACCACCTTGTCTCCTTCAATAGCCTTGGTCTTTACACTCACACATCTGTATTTGTGCCGGTCCGCCATTTGCTTTTGGCAAACCCACGCCAAGCCAAAGCACATGCGGTTTTCGAGAATATTCAATGTTCCTTTTATTGAGCGGATTCCTTTCGAGCAGCAGAATGCCTTTATCAAGAGGAATGCCAGCGAATCACACTTTCCGAATCACGGTCCGGATAGTGCTACTCTTTTTGCATAGTAGCAACGCACTGTCACGTCACTAAGATCCGTTCACGGATCTTCCTTAGTCGAGAGGAATGCCGGCGAATCACACTTTCCGAATCACGGTGCTTGGTTTTCCGGATAGAGCTACTCTTTCACAGTAGAGACGCACTGTCACGCCGCTAACATCCGATCGCGGATGTTCCATACACCGATAATACGCGAAACAATACATTGGTTTCCGCATCCGGTTCGAAGGACCACAATGTCCTTGCGAGTGGACTGTATTAGGTAAAAGAACCAAGGTGAAATTTCGGGAGCAAAAGGATAACGCGTCCGTTCGTTACGTTCACTACTTGATTTCTTACTTTTATTTTCCTGCATGTTTGACATTCAATTCGATTCCCAAATAACATTTCAAAATAAACAATCTGTCACCAAATTATGCCCAGGTGGCATAACATAAGTAATGATAAATTATTTCAACTTACTGAGTCTGTAGTTACTCCAACCTGGTCGTTTTCATTCTCGAATCCCATTGCTTCGAAAGCAAACCATCGTGTTGATTTGCTGGCAAGCGATGAAGCTGTAACAAACGAGTTGAATAAAATTACATTTTTATTAAAATTTTCGATCAAAACACTTTTGTGTTTGCTTCTACGACATTCGAATAAGTGCAATAGTAAAGAAATTATAAATCGATACTTAGTTTCCCTAACAGTAGAACGTACGATATTAATAGCTATTAATATATACACAGATATTAATATATACACAAAACCCACTTCGAGAAAAAAAACTCATTTTTTCTACGATTATAATGCGACGTGGGTTATGACGAACCAACGTTAATTTAACCTAGGGAAGAAGATTGGATTGCTAAACAATGCGACGAAGACAAAGTACCTGCTTGCCGGAGGCTCTGACCGTAATAGGGCCAGGCTGGGAAGCAGCGTATCGGTCGACGGCGATGATCTCGAGGTAGTAGAGGAGTTCTGCTACCTCGGTACGATCATAACTTCGGACAACAACGTAAGCGGCGAAATCCGAAGGCGCATTGTTCAGGGGAATCGTGCCTACTACGGGCTCCACAAACTCCTACGATCCAGAAACCTTCTCCTGCGCACGAAATGCACAATATACCGTACATTGATTTGGCCGGCTGTCCTATAGGGTCATGAGTCTTGGACCATGCTCACAGAGGATGCCAATGCACTCGGTGTTTTTGAACCCCATGTGCTAAGGAAGATCTTTGGCGGTATCTTGGAGCACGACGGGTGGAGGATTAGAATGAACCACGAGCTCACTGAGCTGTTTGGGGGACCTGACATCCTGACGGTGGCGAAGGCCGGAAGGATATTCGTGCCCCACCAAAAAGGTCCTCGTCGGCGACCCGTTCGGCACGAGACGCAGAGGAGCGCAGCGAGCCCGTTGACTGGATCAGGTGGAGCATAACCTGTCGGAGATCGGGTGCAGCAGAGGATGGAGAACGGCAGCCCTGGATCGAGTCTCCTGGAAACGTATTGGTGACCAGGCCATGTCAGCACGACGTGCTCAACATTAAGAGCGGGCCAAAGAAGAAGGAAGAAGATTTTATAAAGACAATCAGATTATTTCTCGCCATGTAAATTTAGGAGACAAAAGCGGTTGTTGTGTCTTCATGTGAATCCAAGTTGATGTTGGTGTGGAACACGATCTGCATTGCACTACTTTAAAGGACGTGATACGCACAGCATTCTCCTTTTTGCCGATATGGTGACCATTCGACGATCTATGACCGAACATTAGACCTAGTAGTAACTCTTGACAGCATAACGTCAGGGCGAATGGGGAAGGGCATGGTCATCAAGGACGGTCTCATAATCTTTAATCTACAGCGGATTTAGACTAAAATCCGAGCGAGGAAAAAGTCCACCGAGTGACACCATTGAATGAATAATGATCCGATGATTTGATACAGATCATACGGTTTCATCCCAGCATACGGTCAAAAAAGTATTCAAACAGCAAATACTTTTTTGCGCGGCCCAGTGGTGTATATAATAGCGGTGCCAATCTTCACACGGCAGGAAGGGGACGAAATCCCATCCGGATCGAACACCCGTAGTTAGAACTGACCATCTGGCTACGAGGTAATATAAGTCGATACGGCCGACCGTTATAACGAAACAGAAAAAAATACTCACCGGATCCTGTCGGTAACGATTGTTGGAACCTAACAAATAGCGAGGGTAAACGTCAGCAACAAAACCCCACAAGGGTAGGTTGAGTGCACTGTTGACAGGTTCTTCTCTCCTGCAAATGTAATAAAAGGAGCGAACGGAGAGGAAGCGGCCTCTTTTTGCGATAGTACGCTCATATGCGAACTATGTTAGAATTTGGAGAAATTGTTGGATTAAAACAACTTATTAAATAAAGATCACAAAACAGAAAAGACGGTCTTTAAGGAATAAGTGCGGCGGTGCCGCAACAACGATCGTATTCTTGCCCGGATTGAACGGTAAGAATTCCGCAACTTTATCCAACCACAAATCTATCTATCCACAAATCTTCTTTTCTTTGCTTGTCTTTATAATTAACGTTTGTTTTTTTTCCAAAGCGTCGGCATGGCATGCAGCTCCGTAATTAAGGAGGGACATTGTTCTTAGGGACGTTCAACTTCGTCTAAAAAAAGATTTTGATAACATTATCTCACATTTGAATTGGCTATATATTTATAAATACTTACAGTTTTTTCAACATGTTCAGCCTTCATATCCATTTCGCAATTCTTTTTTTCCACAAAATGCCATCAACAGATGGATTTGTACAATTAAAAACGAAGCATTGATTTTATTCATCGCATCTGCACGAAAACCGAATGGACCTGTGCTCGAAAATTTCGAGCATATGTTATGGTGCGGATTCAACATTTCGTTATTCTGTTTTTGTTGCGCATAACAAGTATAACATAACAAAATGTTGTTATGTATAACTGTTATGGTCTACAGTCTGAAGGCTCCTTAAGGGACCAGTTTAAGGCAACGACCGCTCGAAAAACGCTAGAATCTTGCTATAAAATGTCGTTTGGGAACTGTCTAGCTATAACCCAAGTAGAAATTTCGAGCAGTTTTTTTGTTTTTTTTTTCAATGGCACTTGACCGCGCGGCAGCTTATCGGGGGGTCGCATTGCACGCACACATATGTATCCATGGCAACACGAGCACATCTAAATCAAACCGGCATTTTTGTGACGTAGGCGTAAAAAAGGTTATGGTCTGGGGCATATATGTTTTTTGACAATCGTTCTAACGGCACCTTTAGTGGATTTTGGCGCTTGTTTTGCTCGGAGAGTTTTTTTGGGATTTGAGAGAGATTTTAGATTGAAACATTTAACATTTGAGAGATAGAGGAGAAATTTAATTGAAGGTTTGTATGTGAAAAGTTATTTACTTACCATGATTTTGTATCGGGTCCTCCCGGAAGCTTTTTTTCCCGATGCATGGTAGTATCATTAGTAGTGCAATTTAATGTAGCTGCATTTTATTTTGGTTGCAGAACAAATGGAGGCCAACAACAACCCAAATGATGTTCATCAGAAAACATCCGAAACAGATGCAAATATACAAGTCGAATCGAACGTTTTTGTACTTCATGACAACACGGTGACCTCTCCCTATGTATCCCCGGCATTCCCATCTCCACCCGTACCACCACGATCTTGTTCCTTATCCCTTCCAAGCATTGCACCATTGCAAACTATAACATTTCTTCCTTTAGTTCCGGAAAGGACTTCCTCTTTCAATTCATCCTCTGCACTGCCACCTCCCACCGCACCAACACGAACCACTTCCTTGTATGGACAGAATCCAGGTTCCGTGATCCCGACAAGTAGCGTGACACAATTAGATAGAATAGAAAAACAGATAGGAATAATGTCCAAAGTGTTGTGTAACACGGCTCAGGAAGTAAATTAAATTTCAAAAAACACCAGCGGAAGACAAACGGAGAAAGACTTACAGGATCATAAAAAATGGATAGAAAAATCAGCCATGCTACAATCGTTAGAAGACAATCTGCAAAAAAAACAGTATTTTTTGTCTGAAACAATTTGTATTTTACTTAATATTTTAAAAGGCATTGACGATCAAAATGAAAGGTTGTCGATTACGTTAGATTTATTGCTTGATCGTGAGTTTTTTGCTAAATGCAGTTGGACTGGAAAAGATAATCCTGAACAAAAAATAGAGTTACAAAAGTTTGTTCATGTGTTATCTGTGTTCAAATTTGTAGGAAGACCACATTTTATAAAAAAAGATATGCTCACAGACGACAACATAAAGGTTTTCATGCTAAAGAAATTGTACCACGGAAAGGTCCGGTGTTCGGCTCAAGGGTTGCGAAATACCTACAAACACAAAAAAGCGGAATAGAAGGTGATATTTAGAATAATATAATTAAGTTTTTTGATAAAAATATATATTTGAATGTCGTTACGATCGTAGAAAATGATATACGTTTGTGATGTTATGTAAAGCTAAACGTGGTGACTTCATATAACTATGTCGTACTATGTATACAAAACTATGTCGTAGGAACTAAAACTATCTATTTATGCGGTAAACGTATGCAATAACGGACTAAAATTCAATGTTTTTCCCTTATCTAAAGTTATGCATGCTAGCTTACCTTTAATGTTGTCTAAATCTACCATAATTAGTGAATCTGAAATATCTTCCGCATTAGCCATATAACAATAAATGATTTCCGAATTCGTTGGGTTCGTAAGCGAAGGTTGTTTTGTTAACATAGGGTGTCCCTCTATACAAAATTTACCGGATGTTTCGCTTGCCTTGCTATAACTATATCTAACTATCTGATTATCATTCGTAAAAAATCAACCATTTCTATTTCCTTTTCTTAGAACGAAATTAGCTTTAACAAAGAAGATAACCTCGTTATTTTTATTTTTTATAGACGGATAAATTGTTGTGTCTTTTATTCCAGTTGTAAACGGACAGTGACTAAGTACAGACGTACTTCCAAATAGCTCTTCAAATCTACCGCTGAGCCACAGTCATACATACATACAAAAACTATAACATATCGACAAACACTACGATCCATACTCTTCTCACAGGATGGTGGGAAGAGGAAGGCCAAGGGGTAAAAGACCCAAACTATCATCCTCACAAGACCGAATTGACGGATTCGACACGCGGTCGGATCCATCCGAAAACAGCTACGCGTTGCTAAACGACAATGAACAAGGAGAAGTAATCGGAAAGCAGAGAGATGCTCCTATATCTACGTGCATTACAAATACAACGAACACAATTGATTTCCGAAAAGTGGTGAACCACTTAAAAGTTTCATTCTGGAACGCAAACGGCATTTCCAATTAAAAACATGAGCTAAGCCATTTTTTATCTGCCCATGATATAAACATCATGATGGTGGTAGAAACATTCCTTAAACCTGACCATGTATTCAACATGCCAGGATATATGGTGCACCGGCTAGATAGAGTACTAGGCCCAAAGGGAGCAGTACTTGTTCTTATAAGTAAATCTCTGAAGCATCAGTTGACGAAGCATTGCAACCTTGTATTAATCGAAACAATAGGAGTTAAAGTTTTCTTAGATCAAAGTAGCCACACTTTTATAACTGCATACCATCTCGGATCCAACACAAATATGTCGGAATTCCGAAAAGACATCCATAAACTTACCAATCGTAGACAGTTTTATCATCTGTGGCGATATGAACGCTCGTCACCAACTGTGGAACTGCTCTTCCGCCAAAGCCAATCCGGCTGGAAAAATCCTTTTTGACGAATCACAAAAAGGCCAATTTTCGATATACCACCCAAACAAAACAACATACATTCCAGCAGATCCTTCCCGTAGGCCTTCCACTCTCGATCTAGCACTAACCAACAGCAGCAAATCCTTTTCTCACCCCAAAACAATAACAGCACTTACTTCTGACCACTTACCAGTCTCATTCACAATTCAAAACAGTAAAACAAATACAATTCCAGATTTTCAAATTCCAGATTACAGTAAAGCTGATTGGACAAAATTTAAAAGCGTCATCGATGATTCCCTCGATTTATTTACAATACACTTAAGTGATATTCAAAATCCCTCTGTTAATAAATGTAAACAGTCCGACCGAGATTGTTATACCCAGCCGATCGAGGTAGCGATATTTGCCGATAGAGGGCGCCACAGTCGACTTGCAGAACCCGAAGGAGCCCGAAGCAGCGTTGGAGCGATGACCGGAGAGGCTGGGTTGACGACCGAGAATCGCATATAAGCACGTGCCGGCGCTCATTCGAGCCTCTTTTTTGACTGGCAAAACAAGTACAAGTGAATTTTTTAACCCTAATGTACCCTGGTGCCGTACCGGGTACCAATTAAACGTGTTAAAAGGACTTGTGGTTTCTAAAGGGAGTATTAAAATAGAAACATTCGAAAAGTCTGTTGCGGTAACGCAACACCCTCCCAAATCGACAAAATGATACAAAATTTAACCTCAGTGTTATGTCCCTTTGGATAAGAATTCTTTCTATCCATTTAGTAGTCGACACACGAAAGAATTAAGGGTTGAAGATATATTTCGAGCGCTAGTACAAAACACGGGGAGCGGGGTCCTGGATACGGGTATTGATTACGGTGGCTAAAAAGAGTGTCTTCCGTCCACTTTCGCGTTTGTCAGACTACTGCTCGTTCCTGTGCTTTGCTCCCGTTTTATATCTTCCCTATTCTCGCCCGTTTCCGAAGTCAAATTCGTATAATGAATAGGCGCTTTGTTGCAACACTCAGCTATAACTAGCGCACACGATAGAGCTATCCCTACTGTTATTCCAGGAAGATACAACATCATACTCCCCGATCATATAATATCTTTAATAAAACTTAGGAATTCGAAAAAAAATCAAAAAATTTCGAAAAAAATGGCAAAGACATCGATTAGATGCTTCATACCGGGACTCTTATTATCTTCTTAAACGGAAAATAGAATACCTAATATTTGAAGAACGGAATAAAGCATGGAGTAACACATTAAACCACAACATAATAACAATAATCGGCTCTGGAAGCTCGTAAAAACAATTAAAAATCAGCATACTAGTATTCCATGTCTGAAAACCCAACTAGCCTTGCGATGGATGTTTTTATGTGCTAGAGCGAGTGTGGCTGATGTTCTCACACTGTTACTCCTACAGGCGCAATACACGAGGCGAGCCGAAGTAAACACACTTTGAGAATGTATTAGAGCGCTTGGCCGTACCTCCGAATATCTGATACCTGAACAGGTCAAAGAAGAAGAATATGAAGTGAGAAGTTTTAAAAAACCAGGTTTGTTTACCATTCTGCTTTGTTATTTTGAACAGTGAAGAACGCAATCTCTTGCTCAATTGTTAGTGCACCAATTGATACAGTATTTTAAAAGTGATATTAACTGCGATAACAAGTAACAAAATAAGTTACTTTCTGTTATAAATTGTTAAACTGCTAAATTGCTTAAATATTAAAGCATGGATGCTCAGCAAGTGCGTCGTAGTAAACCGTTTTACCGGGACCGTTTTAGCGAATTGAAGAGTGTTGCTTTTGGACATCTTCACACGAAAGATAAGAGATGCAGTGGAGTGGACACTCCTCCACCATCGATGCATCAATACGATTGACCTTCCCTTTTAATGAGGAAAGTTCGAGTAGCAGTGTTAATGACGATTGTGGCGGGCTGAGCAAACGAACCACACGAAATGATCTTCTCGCTGCTGTAGTAGCGCATTTACCGCAACAAGGTGCTCGAGAAACACTAGTCAACGCACTCGAGTAGCCGTGCACATTTTACCGGCGTAAAGCTAAAAAAGCAGCAGTTATGCGTGAGTTAGCGAAACTATCACTTCGGATTATAGAGAAGTTAAGAGAAACGAAAGCTTCCTTCTTCTAAGGCGGTTAGGCTGAGAGTGCCGTCCTTTTGTTCTATTCAGATTTAAATATAAGTTTCGTGTTCAAAAGGGATCGGGTGATGAAAGGAAGGATTTTGAGAAAGGACGTAGATAACGGTGATCGTCCGGATGACGATCTTGTGTTGATTTAGGGCTGATACCGTTGTAGGGATGCAGAATCAGGTACGGACTTTCGATTGACCGGATGACGATGCTGTGTTCGTTTGGGACTGATACCGTTGAACAGTTTTGATAACTGTATCTATGATTCTTTGTTGTTCCGATAACTCGTGCAAGTGAATGTACGTGTCCGTGCACTTGTGAGGATAATTTACCTTCAGCGAATGGTACGTGCGATTATTGTTCTCGTTAGTGAAATTGTATTGAACCATTAATTACATGTGTGTTTTAATTTATGTTTTACAGAGCCACGAAACGATGCAGCTACTTCTCACGATGATGTACCTATCTATGCTGAGACGGATGCCATGGAGCCAACGGAGCACGTGGACGTTCCACACGATGATGAGATATCAGATGACGACGAGGATATTAATACCGAAGAAACTTTAGAGTTTGATTTTGGTCAACAGCCCCTGGATGCCTGCCTTCAATATTGGGCATTAAAAACAAACTCGGCTCACACATCGATAAACATGATATTGAGAATCATCCGTGAAAAAACTTCATGCGTTGTGCCGAAGGATGCTCGTACCCTGCTTAGAACCAGCAGGGTACAAAAAGATATAGTACCTGTTCAAGGGGGTCGTTTTTGGTACCGCGGAGTGGCTAACTGCCTCTATATTCGATTCATGTAAGCGATTAGCGTAATGTTTTACTACTGACGATATTGTGACATATTTTATATACCCTTTTTTTATTTTATTATACCCTGTTTTTGCAGTGACAACCATCTGGGAAATGTTTCTGAGCTTCCCTTAAAATTCTTTGTTGACGGATTGCCTCTACACAGGAGCAGTGAAAGCACGTTTTGGCCGATTTTTATGTCCATCGAAGATATGCCCCACATACCACCTATGGCAGTCATCGATACCACCATTCTACGGGTCATCGAAGCCGGGTTAAGTAGAAGAGATTTTACGGCCTTTAGTAGAGGTACTAAATTTGCTGCTCGTTCAAGGTGTACGTCTTGGTGAGCAACAAACGCTAGTGAGGCTGAAAGTGTTGGCTTTTGTGGCGGATTCACCAGCTCGTAGCTTTATTAAAGGTAAGATTCCTTAGCATAGTGTGTTTGGAATAACATATATCACTAATTCGTTTTTATTTCTTCTTTTCCAGCCTGCGTTAGCTGCAATGCTACAGAAGGGTGTATGAAATGTAAAGTCATCGGACGTCGTCACCCGAGATCAAGGGCGGTTACATATTCTGGAATCGATCATCCACCCCGCTCGGACGCTGAGTTTAGGCAGGGAATTTACGTTAGGCACAAAGTGGGTCATTCACCACTCTTGTAGCTTGGAAATAGTGAAGGACGTGTTAGTCGGTGATAAACTTAACTTGATAGATCTAGAAGTTACACGCAAACTATTACACGGGTGGGTGTATGGTATGCGGGGAGCAACCAGATGGTCTGATCAAACCTTTGTGCACATTTCTAGTATTTTAAAAAGCATTACTCTTCCTTCTGAAGTATATCGCAAGTTACGAGGTTTAGAAGATTTGAAACATTGGAAAGGATCGGAGTTTAGTAGTTTTTTGCTCTATGCTAGCATAGTAGTGCTGAGAGGTAGCATATCAGCAGAAGCATATCAGCATTTTATGTTATATTTTGTTCCAATAACGCTGTTATCTTCAAATGTGTGTACAGATTTTTGGGACGAGGCATCCGACATGCTAAACGATTTCGTTTCGCATTATGAAGAAATCTATGGAGAAGGTTATATTAGTAGTAACGTACATAACTTGTTGCATGTAACTGAAGAAGTAAAACGTTTAGGGCCTCTGAATACAATGTCTGCGTATCCTTTTGAAAATGCTCTTCAGCATGTGAAGGGTATGCTAAGACACGGACATAGATGCTTAGAGCAAGCTGTGAACATGTATTCTGAATTCGAACAGTTAACCATTCCGAAAATGAGACCGGATAATGAAACGACATTGAAGGGTTCAGGTGACAATATAGTTGTAACCATGAAGGATTTTATCCTTAGGCCCAATAATCGCGACGGTTGGTTTCTTTCGCCAGAAAAAGAGCTAATCAGGTTTTGTTCTGCAGAAAAATCGTCAGGGACTATAAAATTAATCGGTAGGAAGTTGATTGATCCGGAGGAATATTTCGATGAGCCGGTATCATCAGGGGTCATCAATATTTGTAAAGGCAAAATTTCAAATTTATCTCCTAATACTTTCGAATATAAAACTTCTGATGTCAGAGGCAAGATGGTTGCCGTCAAGTTAGATAACGAGGGGCTTACGATGTTTGCTCCCCTTGTGCATACGCTAATAGATTAGGTTTAAACTATATATATAATATATTAACCTTTTTCTTGCAATGAATCTAAATAAACATTCGAAACATCGAAAAATTAAAAACAAAGCAGTTATATTTCACATGTAAACTTATGTATTATGCCGTTTTGATAGTTCAAAAAAAGGTTTATGAAGGCTTTTGTACATCGTTAGCCAAATTTTGTAGCGAAATTCTGATTGTGCGTCGAAAGGAACGTGGAGCAGATATTCTTATATTTCTATATGTTTCTAGTCTACGTTTGGCATGATTGAATTTGGTTTGGAAAAATTCTTGTATCTGGCAAGCTGGCATTTTTACTCCATTTGTTGCTCCCAAAATGGAAAAAAGGCTAAGGATAAAAGGATCCTTGGAAAGGATGAGGTTTTCCAACTCCGCTCCAACTGCATGTGGCAGTTCCGGTGTGAATAACAAATCTATTGATCTGTGCATTAAGTATATGGGTCTGTATTCTCCTGTCTGTGTTTTAATGAAATGCACTATTTTTGCCATGTATTCGTCATTGGCTAATTGATGGTTAAATTGTTTTAGTGTTTCTCTGTTGTGTATTGGGTCCATTGTAAAATCAGAGAGAGGGACACTAGAACTAATAGTTTGCATTCCATGCTCAAAAGTAGTTAAGAGATACGCTTGACCCTGACGCAAGCTTTGAAGCTCCGTTTTTATGAAATTAAACTGATGTTCTGCTGTGGGTGGCTGTGTATGTTGGTAGCTTGCATGCAGTTGAAGAGGATTGTTCAATATTGGTGAAATAGAATCAAGTGCAGGGGATAAAGGTGGTGTTGTTGCAATTTTCGGAACTGGAAGGGTAGAACACATTAAGGGAAGAGACGTTTCACCGGTATTTGAAACTAGCATTGTTTTATGTATTTGGGAATGCGATGTGGATGGCACATGTGCATCAGCAGCAACTGTGGTAGTCAGGGTAGAAAAAGACGGTAGGATAGGTGTAGGAAGAACAGAAATGGGAGCAATAGAAGTTGATGGAGTAGGTATTGTGGAAAAGGTAGTTGTATAAGGAATATTTGCAGTTCGAGTTTTTAAGGCACATGATGTAGATGTAGTAGACGCATCAGCATCATATGTGTTAGGAAGGGTACAAGAAGATGGTTGAACATGTATGAGAGGAGCAGGAATGGGAGCAACTGAGGTTGAAATGGATGATGTCGTGGCGTTTGAAGGGATGGTTGAAAATGGTAGGGTAGTGGGGTTTGAACAATAGGAATGACCTAGCAGAAAATAACGAGCTTCACTTATTGTTTTCAATTTCATAGTTCTAGTCCGATTAGCCAAATTGTAATTGCGTGGAGGAATTCTGGATACTGATGGCCACGCATGCGTTGCTGACGTGATTCGTGCTGACGAAACTGAAGATGTTAGATTTGGATGCAGAGTCGGAGCATAATTTTCATTATTCTGAAATTTGAACAACTCGCTTTAATTAATATTACAAACTCGAATGCTGCAAATGTGATATGACTATCCATCTTTCATCAGCATACTCACGTTTGTTTTGTGGTTTTTTGGCCGAACATTGCATTTCATACTGCGTTTAACGCTTCTTTTCTTGGATGGTTCCTAATAGATGCAACATAATGGTAGGTTCGAAACATTAAACATAGCTTTTTACTAAATACTGCAATTTTCATTTACTTACTGAATTCATGATGCAATAGTAAGATATTTGTTGATATGTTACAGTTTAACGCGTTTAATTTTGCATATGTTGTCCGAAAAAACAGCTCCGATCTATTCGTATCCCGCCACAATAGAGCAATTTCGTAGAATGCCTGGAAAATGGCGGATTGTGGGTTAGGTATGTGGGTACTATTGTGTCACAATAAAAAATTAAAACAATAAAGGCTCATACTACTTTTCACTGAACTGAAACTAAATCTTTCTACTCGGATCCACTTAGAATAGTCATTTCTGCATCCAAAATACACCAGCTTGCTATGGTTGTTCGAGATGTCCAAAATTCAAGATCCAAAATGAGATGCACGTAATTTGCGGTAGTGTGTTGCTTGTTGTTTTGTAAAATAAATTGGGATTCATTACTGTTCCATCGCAAGAGCTCGGATGGCCGAGTGCCTAACGCTACATTTACCTTCTTTCTATTTCAGACACTTCCTAGGATCAAACCCCACGACGTAAATAAAACTCGGCAATTCAATTCAAATGAACAAAATATGTACTCCCCCGTTTACTGCACTTCTCTAACACCTACCGATGATAAGCCCTTACACATATGCCAATGCCGAAGCATATGAATGAGCGAGCTAGCGAGAGAAAACATATGGACAATGGAAATCCCGAGGTAAACAAAAGCACAATATAATTATTTTGCATTTTGACCATTATTTTGTTTACATACAACCACCGTGCGACTTCAGTACGAAACGTCAAACCCCCCTACTCGAGGGAGAATCGCAAATGCTATTCCGTCCCTTATTCCCAAATTGATTGTTTTTTTCTAATTTTTGGCGACCATAGACGTCAGGCTAGTTGGGAAATCACAACTCCGTTCTAACTACATCAACTGAAAAATGCAACGCGCTTAAAGATCACTTCGAAAATGCGCACAATTTAACCCACTATAATTTCAGCCCCATGGAACGAAAAATAACCAAGGAAAACAGTAATTATTTTTCAACTAACCAAGGAAATCTATTTGTCCCATCTGAGTTCTTCTTCTTCTTCTTTAGCCCGCTCTTATTGTTGAGCACGTCGTGCTGACATGGCCTGGTCACCAATACGTTTCCAGGAGACTCGATCCAGGGCTGCCGCTCTCCATCCTCTGCTGCACCCGATCTCCGACAGGTTATGCTCCACCTGATCCAGCCAACGGGCTCGCTGCGCTCCTCTGCGTCTCGTGCCGAACGGGTCGCCGACGAGGACCTTTTTGGTGGGGCACGAGTCCGGCATCCTCATGACGTGCCCCAACCAGCGTATCCTTCCGGCCTTCGCCACCGTGAGGATGTCAGGTCCCCCAAACAGCTCAGCAAGCTCGTGGTTCATTCTCCTCCTCCACCCGTCGTGCTCCAAGATACCGCCAAAGATCGTCCTTAGCACACGGCGTTCGAAAACACCGAGTGCATTGGCATCCTCTGTGAGCATGGTCCAAGACTCATGACCATAGAGGACAGCCGGCCGTATCAATGTACGGTATATTGTGCATTTCGTGCGCAGGAGAAGGTTTCTGGATCGTAGGAGTTTGTGAAACCCGTAGTAGGCACGATTCCCCTGAACAATGCGCCTTCGGATTTCGCCGCTTACGTTGTTGTCCGAAGTTATGATCGTACCGAGGTAGCAGAACTCCTCTACTACCTCGAGATCATCGCCGTCGACCGATACGCTGCTTCCCAGCATGGCCCTATTACGGTCAGAGCCTCCGGCAAGCAGGTACTTTGTCTTCGTCGCATTGATCAGCAATCCAATCCTTGAGGCTTCGCGCTTCAGTCTGGTGTACGCCTCGCACACCGCCGCAGATGTCCTTCCGATGATGTCGATGTCATCCGCGAAGCCAAGGAATTGGATGGAACGGGTGAAAATCGTGCCCCGCATATCGAAGCCCGCGCTTCTCATGACACCTTCCAGAGCGATGTTGAACAGCAGACAGGAGAGTCCGTCACCTTGCCTCAATCCCCGGTGAGACTCGAACGCATCCGACAGCATGCTCGATATTCTCACCTTGCACTGCACCCTGTCCATGGTGGCCCTCAACAGCCGCACCAGCTTTCCCGGAAAGCCGTACCGCTGCATGGTGTTCCATAGCTGCATCCGATCTATGGTGTCGTAGGCCGCCTTAAAGTCGATGAACAGGTGGTGCGTGGGGATTTGGTGCTCTCGGCATTTTTGGAGGATCTGCCTGAGAGTAAAGATTTGGTCGGTCGTCGATTTTCCTCCAACAAAACCGGCTTGATAGCTCCCGACGAAATCTGAGGCAAGTGGGGCAAGTCTGCAGAAGAGAATTCGGGACAGGATCTTGTAGGCAGCGTTCAGGACTGTAATGGCACGGTAGTTCCCACAGTCCAGCCTGTCGCCCTTTTTGTAGACTGGGTGGATGATGCCCAGCCTCCATTCCTCCGGTAGTTCTTCCTGTTCCCAGACTTTCACGATCAGCTGGTGCATACTGACGGCAAGCCTCTCCGGCCCCATCTTGAAGAGCTCGGCAGCTAGGCCATCGCTGCCTGCTGATTTTTTGCTCTTCAGCTGCTTGATGGCACTAATTACCTCTTCCAAAGATGGCGTGGGCACCTCGTCTCCTGCCACCAGACTGATGTGCTGCTCGATTCTGCATTCTGCCCCCAAATCGGGGTCTACTGCCTGTGCTCCGTTAAGGTGTCCGTCGAAGTGGCACTTCCACCTGTCGATCACCTCTCGTTCGTCCGCCAGAATACTCCCCTCTGCATCGCGGCACATTGTGGTGTTGCGGACATCACCACTCCGCGCCGCGTTCAGCATCCTGCAGAACTTACGAGTTTCCCCCGACTGAGTAAGCCGCTCCATCTGCTGCTCTTCCGACTCCCCCAGAAGACGCTTCTTCTCCTGAAACAGTCGGGTCTGCTGTCTATTCTAAGGAAATCTATTTGTCCCATCTGAGTTCATTAAACCTAAAGAACTGAAAAAATTGATCAAAAACTTAAAAAACAAAAAGTCAACTGGTTGCGACAAAATCAACATCAAATCTATCAAGAGACTTCCTAGGAAAGCCGTAGTCTATCTAGCCCTTGTATTCAAACTTGGCTATTTCCCTTTTCGAAGGAAAAACGCAAAAATCGTTGCCATCCCTAAGGCCGGCAAAGATCGTTCCAATCCTGAAAGCTACAGACCGATTAGCCTTTTGAGCTGCCTAGACAAACTTCTGAAGTTAATTGCTTCCAGAATTCGATTACATGTGGATAACAACAACATCATTCCTGATTCACAGTTTGGGTTCCAACCTTTGCTAAGTACCACTCACCAAATTCACAGGATAAAAAACATCATTATTGAAAATAGGTTGTGGAACAAAGCAACGGGACTAGTGCTTTTAGACAACGAAAAGGCTTTTGACTCGATATGGCATCAGGGACTTCTGCACAAGCTAATCAAACTCAAATTTTCTGCTTACCTTATTACCCTAGTAAAATCGTTTCTAGACGTTCGAAAAAATATTGTATACATAGGAAAATCTAAATCATTGCCGTATGTTCCTGTAGCCGGTGTGCCTCAAGGTAGTGTTTTATCACCCTTGCTATTTAATATCTATATAGCAGACATACCGACGACACGAAACTGTACTTCCTTTACGCCGTTGATTTTGCAATTGCATCTGCCGCTAAAAGTCCTAAAGTGATTACTAAACGACTGAACATTGCCTTGGAAGCATATGCTCAATATTGTCATGAATGGAAACTTAAAACAAATAGTTCGAAATCTAAGGCAATCTACTTCACAAATGTTGTGTAAGGTGTTCTATACACCGTGGGCGCGCAGCGTTACTTGCCGTTACTCGGTACTGTCATCGTGTTGACACGTGACAGCTACCGAGGTATGCGGTTGCGTTCGGCTACCTTCGGCTGCGCGCGCCTCCATTTATAAAAGCACTCTTTTAACTCGACCACCCTAGTGAGCAGACGTGTCGTCGAACGTCCTGACGTTCGTGATAGTTCTGACGTTCGTGATTCCTGTAATAGTTTTAATATGTTGTGTAACAAATTTTTAATGTGTTATTTTATTACAAAATGACTGACTCGTCCTATTAGTATTTTACCACCTAACGCAAAATACAAAAGTGGCGATGAGGACTAAAAGTGATAACTAAAGTTTTTAGTGAACATACAGTGAAAAACGCGGTGCAAAGATTCCGTTTCCACGTAAGCGGCGTTGTAAGGACACGAGCCTGAAGGACGCAGAAATGGAATAGGATCAGCGTCGTCTCTCGCAGCTGTTTGATGTTCCGGGTGCCGCGCATCTACAGCACGGGTATGGTCAGCCGTTCCAGCCGAACGGTGCAACGTTGGATCAGCATGCGGGAGCCCCTATATCGCCAAGCCAGTATCCGCCATCGCTCTCAGTACCGTCTTCATGCCAGCATCCGCCTTCAGAAACGAATGCGTCACAGAATGGTGACCCCACAATGCTGCAGTTATTACGATTAATACAGCAGGTTATGGCTAGGTTTGAGCAGCAACCGGTATCACAACCGCAAGTGGCATCACAGCAACTGCAACCGGTATCACAACCGCAAGTGGTATCACAGCAGCAGCAACAGCAGCATCAAGCTCCCCTTAATCTTGAACAAATTCTGGATTCATTGGCCAGAAACATCACCGAATTCCGCTTCGAGCCCGACGCAGGTGTAACGTTCGAGAAGTGGTATTCGCGATACGAGGACCTATTCATCAGGGATGCAGCCAGGATTGACGACGCGGCGAAAATGCGTTTGCTTTTGCGGAAGCTGGGCCCCTTAGAGCACGAAAGGTACGTGAATTATATATTACCCCGGAATCCCCGTGAATATACGCTCGAATCAACGGTTACTAAGTTGAAATCAGTTTTCGGAAAGACAGAATCCTTGCTAACAAATTTCCCAAGGAAAACAATTGGACCTTTTCCATACAACCCAAGGAGAGCAATTGGACCTTCTCCCCAAGGAGAGCAATTGGACCTTCTCCATACAAAATCAGAAAGTGCTCGCTCTAACAGCTACTTCGCTCCTGCTTGCACTCTCGCCGAATCGAGCCCCCCCTTGAAAGCTCTCTCAATCGGAGCGAAATTTCTCGTGCTGTTCGCTTCTTCGAAGTCGTTCCTTCTCGGTCGTGTCCGTTGCAGGCATACACAAACGTCAACAAACGTACACACACAGTCCACTGTTGCAAAAATGCTTCGTTTTTAACCTCACTTTTTGAACGTGAATTCACGTTGCGCAGAGGGATTCATGGCAAAAAACTCATTTTAAACATTGCAGAGCTGTTTTGTTCGCTCAATGCACGCATGTATTTCGCACATAGTGAGATTCTCTACATATTTTAATATCCATAACACTATCCCAGAGGATGTTTGGTACTTTACTGGTCATTCCACTAGTACAATTATAGTTGCTAAAATCTATTGTAGATTCACGTATTTGTTGTTTTTTGGTTTGTTGTTTGTCTGGTCGTATGTTGTGACGAACTAGTTTTGTTTGTCATGATGATTGTAAATATGCCATCCGTGCAATTGTAACGGTAAATGATACAACAGGATCGAACAACAGGATAAGCAACGCACGAGTTCTTTGCCACATGTGTTTGATTCCAGTCATGTTTCTTCTGTTGTAGCTCAGATTAAGATTTTGTTCACGTTATCAGCTAATTTGTTAGGCAAATGCTATCGAAGTTATGTTAGAACAGATAGCAAAAGTTAAAGATGGCAATCGAAATCAAAGTGATCCCTCCGTTCTTTCTGTTGGTTGAAGGAAGTGATGGGAAATGATCCCAAAGTTGGGATCGGATCGTGTAAATTTACTCGATACCGGAATAGGATGGGATCGAATGATCCCTGATCTCTTGTGGAATGGTTGGCGGGGTGGAGGGGGGGAAGGGGGGGAGAGCTATTTCCGTGCAACGATGTTCCCGGATCGCTGTGGATCACAATCCCCATACAAGGCATCACCTTTTCCATGCAACGATGATCCCGGATGGCTAGCGATCAAAAGCGCTATTCAACAGTGATCCCATATCATAGGATTGGATCAGATTTTTCAAGCCTGGATCGGCCCTCTAACTGCTCATCACTAGTTGAAGGACTCATCTTGTTTGTAAACTTTATTATGCGTCAGGTTCTGCTCAGGCCAATCGGATGTGCGCAAATAGGTACCTCTCTCAAGCAGTGACTGAAGGTTTGGGTCTGTTAAAGGATAACATTTCATAGAGAAAAAAGATTCCTCCAAACAGCGCTCACAAGCGATGAGCATAACTTTTTACCCCCTAACCTCTGACGGATGATTTATCCAACACGATCTATCCAACACGTAGAGACAGTTGATCGCCAAGGCAAAAGACTATACATAGACTGATACTGACTTTTTAATCGGAATTGCATTGCGAGTAAGACGGCGCAAATTGGTTCATAGACTTGTAGCGCTACATGAAAAGCTACAGGCTTTTGTAAACATTGCGCTTTCCAGCAGTACGGTGAGGTCGTCCTTTTTAAATCAGTCAATTTTTCATCGGTAGGACGTTACCGATGGATTGATAGGATCACTATTTAGCTGAATCTTATTCCATGCAGAACAGATCCATCGAGTTATGGACACAAAATATAACAACATGTTTAAAACTACTACATCCTTCTGTGTCAATGAAAGGTACACCAACATGCTCCTGTCTGTGCCCCTCACCCACAATCACCTCCTGTTATGATTTCACGAAAGGAAAGAAAACGAACAAGATATGTCACCATACACCTAAAGGCTTCATGACAACAACAAAAAACATTGGTTCTAGTAAGACCGAACATTCACGCTTTTTCCTCAGCTATGCTATCTGATAGGAATCCGAACAAACTAGCAGTAATAGTTTACTCTCGATATACGATTTGTTAACATCTACGAAAACTAACTCCATAAGCCGTCTTGACCTTCTTTGTGCGGTACTGTACTTTATGCGCATAAGTACCGTTATCTTCGTGCGCACGCATATACATCTTCACACGTTTGTTTCAGGCTCAACCAATAACGACAAATTGGTACCAGCCAGAACGGTCATCGAATTTCATTCGGAGTAAAATGGAAAGAAACCATGTTAAACCTGCAGTAGTCTCTTTTTCCTGAATGATGTTTCGACATCAATCATCAAATATTATCAATAGTTTACTTATTTGCATCGTAAAGCAACTGCAGCACATATCTGCTTGATGACATTCAAAACCTGTTTCTAGTACTGTCTATTGTATCAACATTTTATGAGAGGGAATACGAATGTTCGATTGCCATTGCTTCAACCGTAGGACAATAACAAATCAAAGGGATTGTTCTCAAACACTGACCCAAACCTTACTGAACACATCCTTCTAAAATCATTGCATCATTGAAATATCCAATGAAATCCCAATCCATACTGTACACATCCTTCTAAAATCATTGCATCATTGAAATATTTGCATCTTCAATGCGCATCATAATAATTTTTTGCTTAGCGCGTATGAGCCTACTGCGCATCATGACACATTTGGTCAAATGACCGGAATGTATTTTCACCAAAGTTGCATACACACACAACACTCGACGCACTGACTACATAAAACAAAACTCGACGCGGTTGTGTACCCTCTGACTAGGATTCCGTGGCAACATCGATTCGACGGCGACTTGAGGTAAATTGTAAACATAAGTTCTCTACTCGTTCTCCCAACAGCTGATCACGAAGGAATAAAACATCTGCCACACTCCTCTACACTCCACACGCACTTCCACCTGCGCCGAAACGTGCAAGAAAAAACAGTACTAACGAGCGCTAGCACAGATAGGCGAAAGGCACTAGATAGAACAGAGCGAAGATAGGGAGCATAAACCGGAGAGAAATTAATTTTTGAATTTTCCAACTGGAAAATAGTTGCAGCTTTTTATTGCACTACCACAATCGCACCGAAAAGCTTCCAAAAATTTGTGCCACTCCCCCTGACAAATTTCGCGACAGGTCCAATTTGCTTCCTTTGGAGTATAAACGGGACCTATTTAGGACGTCCTAAAACGGTCCCAAGGAGAGCAATTGGACCTTCTCCATACAAAATCAGAAAGTGCTCGCTCTAACAGCTACTTCGCTCCTGCTTGCACTCTCGTCGAATCGAGCCCCCCCTCGAAAGCTCTCCCGATCGGAGCGAATTTCTCGTGCTGTTCGCTTCTTCGAAGTCATTCCTTCTCGGTCGTGTCCGTTGCAGGCATACACAAACGTCAACAAACGTACACACACAGTCCACTGTTGCAAAAATCCTTCGTTTTTAACCTCACTTTTTGAATGTGAATTCACTTTGCGCAGAGGGATTCATGGCAAAAAACTGATTTGAAACATTGCAGAACTGTTTGGTTCGCTCAATGCACGCATGTATTTCGTTCATAGTAAGATTCTCTACACATTTTAATATCCATAACACTATCCCAGAGGATGTTTCGTACTTTACCAGTCATTCCACTAGTACAATTATAGTTGCTAAAATCTATTGTAGATTCACGTCTGATGTTTTGTGGTTTGTTTGTTGTTTGTCTGGTCATATGTTGTGACGAACTAGTTTTGTTTGTCATGAGTATAAATATGTCATCCGTGCAATTGTAACGGTAAATGCTACAACAGGATCGAACAACAGGATGAGCAACGCACGAGTTCCTTGCCACATGTGTTTGATTCCAGTCATGTTTCTTCTGTTGTAGCTCAGATTAAGATTTTGTTCACGTTATCAGCTAATTTGTTAGGCAAATGCTATCGAAGTTATGTTAGAACTATTAGCAACAGTTAAAGATGGCAATCGAAATCAAAGTGATCCCTCCGTTCTTTCTGTTGGTTGAAGGAAGTGATGGGAAATGATCCCAAAGTTGGGATCGGATCGTGTAAATTTACTCGATACCGGAATAGGATGGGATCGAATGATCCCTGATCTCTTGTGGAATGGTTGGCGGGGTGGAGGGGGGAGGGGAGGAGAGCTATTTCCGTGCAACGATGATCCCGGATCGCTAGGGATCACAATCCCCATACAAGGCATCACCTTTTCCATGCAACGATGATCCCGGATGGCTAGCGATCAAAAGCGCTATTCAACAGTGATCCCATATAATAGGATTGGATCAGATTTTTCAAGCCTGGATCGGCCCTCTAACTTCTCATCACTAGTTAAAGGACTCATCTTGTTTGTAAACTTTATTATGCGTCAGGTTCTGCTCAGGCCAATCGGATGTGCGCAAATAGGTAGCTCTCTCAAGCAGTGACTGAAGGTTTGGGTCTGTTAAAGGATAACATTTTACAGAGAAAAAAGATTCCTCCAAACAGCGCTCACAAGCGATGAACATAACTGTATACTCCCTAACCTCAGACGGATGATTTATCCAACACGTAGAGACAGTTGATCGCCAAGGCAAAAGACTATCCGTAGACTGATACTGACTTTTTAATCGGACTTTGCATTGCTAGCAAGACGGCGTAAAAATGGTTCATAGACTTGTAGCGCTACATGAAAAGCTACAGGCTTTTGTATACATTACGCTTTCTAGCAGTACGGTGAGGTCGGCCTTTTTAAATCAGTCAATTTTTCATCGGTAGGACGTTACCGATGGATTGATAGGATCACTATTTAGCTGAATCTTATTCTATGCAGAACAGATCCATCGAGTTATGTACACAAATATAACAACATGTTTAAAACAACATGTGCCAATGAAAGGTACACCAACATGCTCCTGTCTATGCCCCTCACCCACAATCACCTCCTGTTATGATTTTCGGAAAGGAAAGAAATCGAACATGGTATGTCACCATACACCCAAAGGCTTCATGACAACAACAAAAAACATTGGTTCTAGTAAGACCGAACATACACGCTTTTTCCTCAGCTATGCTATCTGATAGGAATCCGAACAAACTAGCAGTAATAGTTTACTATCGATATACGATTTGTTAACATCTACGAAAACTAACTCCATAAGCCGTCTTGACCTTCTTTGTGCGGTACTGTACCTTATGCGCATAAGTACCGTTATCTTCGTGCGCACGCATATACATCTTCACACGTTTGTTTCAGGCTCAACCAGTAGCGACTAACACGGTACGCAAATTGGTACCAGCCAGATCGGTCATCGAATTTCATTCGGAGTAAAATGGAAAGAAACCATGCTAAACCTGCAGTAGTCTCTTTTTCCTGAAGGATGTTTCGACATCAATCATCAAATATTATCAATAGTTTACTTATTTGCATCGTAAAGCAACTGCAGCACATATCTGCTTGATGACATTCAAAACCTGTTTCTAGTACTGTCTATTGTATCAACATTTTATAAGAGGGAATACGAATGTTCGATTGTCATTGTTTCAACCATATGACAATAACAAATCAAAGGGATTGTTCTCAAACACTGACCCAAACTTTACTGAACATATCCTTCTAAAATCATTGCATCATTGAAATATTTGCATCTTCAATGCGCATCGCACTTATTTTTTGCTTAGCGCGTTAGAGCCTACTGCGCATCATGACACATTTGGTCAAATGACCGAAATGTATTTCCACCAAAGTTGCATACACACACAACACTCGACGCACTGACTGCATAAAACAAAACTCGACGCGGTTGTGTACCCTCTGACTAGGATTCCGCGGCAACATCGATTCGACGGCGACTTGAGGTAAATTGTAAACATAAGTTCTCTACTCGTTCTCCCAACAGCTGATCACGAAGGAATAAAACATCTGCCACACTCCTCTACACTCCACACGCACTTCCACCTGCGCCGAAACGTGAAAGAAAAAGCAGTACAAACGAGCGCTAGCACAGATAGGCGAAAGGCACTAGATAGAACAGAGCGAAGATAGAGAGCATAAACCGGAGAGAAATTAATTTTTAAATTTTCCAACTGGAAAATAGTTGCAGCTTTTTATTGCACTACCACAATCGCACCGAAAAGCTTCCAAAAATTTGTGCCACTCCCCCTGACAAATTTCGCGACAGGTCCAATTTGCTTCCTTTCCCAAGCAGTCTTTTTGCAGCCATTTCGGAATAAAACAGGACCGTTTTAGGACGTCCTAAATAGGTCCCGTTTATACTCCAAAGGAAGCAAATTGGACCTGTCGCGAAATTTGTCAGGGGGAGTGGCACAAATTTTTGGAAGCTTTTCGGTGCGATTGTGGTAGTGCAATAAAAAGCTGCAACTATTTTCCAGTTGGAAAATTTAAAAATTAATTTCTCTCCGGTTTATGCTCTCTATCTTCGCTCTGTTCTATCTAGTGCCTTTCGCCTATCTGTGCTAGCGCTCGTTTGTACTGCTTTTTCTTTCACGTTTCGGCGCAGGTGGAAGTGCGTGTGGAGTGTAGAGGAGTGTGGCAGATGTTTTATTCCTTCGTGATCAGCTGTTGGGAGAACGAGTAGAGAACTTATGTTTACAATTTACCTCAAGTCGCCGTCGAATCGATGTTGCCGCGGAATCCTAGTCAGAGGGTACACAACCGCGTCGAGTTTTGTTTTATGCAGTCAGTGCGTCGAGTGTTGTGTGTGTATGCAACTTTGGTGGAAATACATTTCGGTCATTTGACCAAATGTGTCATGATGCGCAGTAGGCTCTAACGCGCTAAGCAAAAAATAAGTGCGATGCGCATTGAAGATGCAAATATTTCAATGATGCAATGATTTTAGAAGGATATGTTCAGTAAAGTTTGGGTCAGTGTTTGAGAACAATCCCTTTGATTTGTTATTGTCATATGGTTGAAACAATGACAATCGAACATTCGTATTCCCTCTTATAAAATGTTGATACAATAGACAGTACTAGAAACAGGTTTTGAATGTCATCAAGCAGATATGTGCTGCAGTTGCTTTACGATGCAAATAAGTAAACTATTGATAATATTTGATGATTGATGTCGAAACATCCTTCAGGAAAAAGAGACTACTGCAGGTTTAGCATGGTTTCTTTCCATTTTACTCCGAATGAAATTCGATGACCGATCTGGCTGGTACCAATTTGCGTACCGTGTTAGTCGCTACTGGTTGAGCCTGAAACAAACGTGTGAAGATGTATATGCGTGCGCACGAAGATAACGGTACTTATGCGCATAAGGTACAGTACCGCACAAAGAAGGTCAAGACGGCTTATGGAGTTAGTTTTCGTAGATGTTAACAAATCGTATATCGATAGTAAACTATTACTGCTAGTTTGTTCGGATTCCTATCAGATAGCATAGCTGAGGAAAAAGCGTGTATGTTCGGTCTTACTAGAACCAATGTTTTTTGTTGTTGTCATGAAGCCTTTGGGTGTATGGTGACATACCATGTTCGATTTCTTTCCTTTCCGAAAATCATAACAGGAGGTGATTGTGGGTGAGGGGCATAGACAGGAGCATGTTGGTGTACCTTTCATTGGCACATGTTGTTTTAAACATGTTGTTATATTTGTGTACATAACTCGATGGATCTGTTCTGCATAGAATAAGATTCAGCTAAATAGTGATCCTATCAATCCATCGGTAACGTCCTACCGATGAAAAATTGACTGATTTAAAAAGGCCGACCTCACCGTACTGCTAGAAAGCGTAATGTATACAAAAGCCTGTAGCTTTTCATGTAGCGCTACAAGTCTATGAACCATTTTTACGCCGTCTTGCTAGCAATGCAAAGTCCGATTAAAAAGTCAGTATCAGTCTACGGATAGTCTTTTGCCTTGGCGATCAACTGTCTCTACGTGTTGGATAAATCATCCGTCTGAGGTTAGGGAGTATACAGTTATGTTCATCGCTTGTGAGCGCTGTTTGGAGGAATCTTTTTTCTCTGTAAAATGTTATCCTTTAACAGACCCAAACCTTCAGTCACTGCTTGAGAGAGCTACCTATTTGCGCACATCCGATTGGCCTGAGCAGAACCTGACGCATAATAAAGTTTACAAACAAGATGAGTCCTTTAACTAGTGATGAGAAGTTAGAGGGCCGATCCAGGCTTGAAAAATCTGATCCAATCCTATTATATGGGATCACTGTTGAATAGCGCTTTTGATCGCTAGCCATCCGGGATCATCGTTGCATGGAAAAGGTGATGCCTTGTATGGGGATTGTGATCCCTAGCGATCCGGGATCATCGTTGCACGGAAATAGCTCTCCTCCCCTCCCCCCTCCACCCCGCCAACCATTCCACAAGAGATCAGGGATCATTCGATCCCATCCTATTCCGGTATCGAGTAAATTTACACGATCCGATCCCAACTTTGGGATCATTTCCCATCACTTCCTTCAACCAACAGAAAGAACGGAGGGATCACTTTGATTTCGATTGCCATCTTTAACTGTTGCTAATAGTTCTAACATAACTTCGATAGCATTTGCCTAACAAATTAGCTGATAACGTGAACAAAATCTTAATCTGAGCTACAACAGAAGAAACATGACTGGAATCAAACACATGTGGCAAGGAACTCGTGCGTTGCTCATCCTGTTGTTCGATCCTGTTGTAGCATTTACCGTTACAATTGCACGGATGACATATTTATACTCATGACAAACAAAACTAGTTCGTCACAACATATGACCAGACAAACAACAAACAAACCACAAAACATCAGACGTGAATCTACAATAGATTTTAGCAACTATAATTGTACTAGTGGAATGACTGGTAAAGTACGAAACATCCTCTGGGATAGTGTTATGGATATTAAAATGTGTAGAGAATCTTACTATGAACGAAATACATGCGTGCATTGAGCGAACCAAACAGTTCTGCAATGTTTCAAATCAGTTTTTTGCCATGAATCCCTCTGCGCAAAGTGAATTCACATTCAAAAAGTGAGGTTAAAAACGAAGGATTTTTGCAACAGTGGACTGTGTGTGTACGTTTGTTGACGTTTGTGTATGCCTGCAACGGACACGACCGAGAAGGAATGACTTCGAAGAAGCGAACAGCACGAGAAATTCGCTCCGATCGGGAGAGCTTTCGAGGGGGGGCTCGATTCGACGAGAGTGCAAGCAGGAGCGAAGTAGCTGTTAGAGCGAGCACTTTCTGATTTTGTATGGAGAAGGTCCAATTGCTCTCCTTGGGTTTGGAGTATAAACGGGACCTATTTAGGACGTCCTAAAACGGTCCTGTTTTATTCCGAAATGGCTGCAAAAAGACTGCTTGGGGGTCCTGTTTTCCCAAGGACCCAAGCAGTCTTTTTGCAGCCATTTCGGAATAAAACAGGACCGTTTTAGGACGTCCTAAATAGGTCCCGTTTATACTCCAAAGGAAGCAAATTGGACCTGTCGCGAAATTTGTCAGGGGGAGTGGCACAAATTTTTGGAAGCTTTTCGGTGCGATTGTGGTAGTGCAATAAAAAGCTGCAACTATTTTCCAGTTGGAAAATTTAAAAATTAATTTCTCTCCGGTTTATGCTCTCTATCTTCGCTCTGTTCTATCTAGTGCCTTTCGCCTATCTGTGCTAGCGCTCGTTTGTACTGCTTTTTCTTTCACGTTTCGGCGCAGGTGGAAGTGCGTGTGGAGTGTAGAGGAGTGTGGCAGATGTTTTATTCCTTCGTGATCAGCTGTTGGGAGAACGAGTAGAGAACTTATGTTTACAATTTACCTCAAGTCGCCGTCGAATCGATGTTGCCACGGAATCCTAGTCAGAGGGTACACAACCGCGTCGAGTTTTGTTTTATGTAGTCAGTGCGTCGAGTGTTGTGTGTGTATGCAACTTTGGTGAAAATACATTCCGGTCATTTGACCAAATGTGTCATGATGCGCAGTAGGCTCATACGCGCTAAGCAAAAAATTATTATGATGCGCATTGAAGATGCAAATATTTCAATGATGCAATGATTTTAGAAGGATGTGTACAGTATGGATTGGGATTTCATTGGATATTTCAATGATGCAATGATTTTAGAAGGATGTGTTCAGTAAGGTTTGGGTCAGTGTTTGAGAACAATCCCTTTGATTTGTTATTGTCCTACGGTTGAAGCAATGGCAATCGAACATTCGTATTCCCTCTCATAAAATGTTGATACAATAGACAGTACTAGAAACAGGTTTTGAATGTCATCAAGCAGATATGTGCTGCAGTTGCTTTACGATGCAAATAAGTAAACTATTGATAATATTTGATGATTGATGTCGAAACATCATTCAGGAAAAAGAGACTACTGCAGGTTTAACATGGTTTCTTTCCATTTTACTCCGAATGAAATTCGATGACCGTTCTGGCTGGTACCAATTTGTCGTTATTGGTTGAGCCTGAAACAAACGTGTGAAGATGTATATGCGTGCGCACGAAGATAACGGTACTTATGCGCATAAAGTACAGTACCGCACAAAGAAGGTCAAGACGGCTTATGGAGTTAGTTTTCGTAGATGTTAACAAATCGTATATCGATAGTAAACTATTACTGCTAGTTTGTTCGGATTCCTATCAGATAGCATAGCTGAGGAAAAAGCGTGTATGTTCGGTCTTACTAGAACCAATGTTTTTTGTTGTTGTCATGAAGCCTTTGGGTGTATGGTGACATACCATGTTCGATTTCTTTCCTTTCCGAAAATCATAACAGGAGGTGATTGTGGGTGAGGGGCATAGACAGGAGCATGTTGGTGTACCTTTCATTGGCACATGTTGTTTTAAACATGTTGTTATATTTGTGTACATAACTCGATGGATCTGTTCTGCATAGAATAAGATTCAGGTAAATAGTGATCCTATCAATCCATCGGTAACGTCCTACCGATGAAAAATTGACTGATTTAAAAAGGCCGACCTCACCGTACTGCTGGAAAGCGTAATGTATACAAAAGCCTGTAGCTTTTCATGTAGCGCTACAAGTCTATGAACCATTTTTACGCCGTCTTGCTAGCAATGCAGAGTCCGATTAAAAAGTCAGTATCAGTCTACGGATAGTCTTTTGCCTTGGCGATCAACTGTCTCTACGTGTTGGATAAATCATCCGTCTGAGGTTAGGGAGTATACAGTTATGTTCATCGCTTGTGAGCGCTGTTTGGAGGAATCTTTTTTCTCTGTAAAATGTTATCCTTTAACAGACCCAAACCTTCAGTCACTGCTTGAGAGAGCTACCTATTTGCGCACATCCGATTGGCCTGAGCAGAACCTGACGCATAATAAAGTTTACAAACAAGATGAGTCCTTTAACTAGTGATGAGAAGTTAGAGGGCCGATCCAGGCTTGAAAAATCTGATCCAATCCTATTATATGGGATCACTGTTGAATAGCGCTTTTGATCGCTAGCGATCCGGGATCATCGTTGCATGGAAAAGGTGATGCCTTGTATGGGGATTGTGATCCCTAGCGATCCGGGATCATCGTTGCACGGAAATAGCTCTCCTCCCCTCCCCCCTCCACCCCGCCAACCATTCCACAAGAGATCAGGGATCATTCGATCCCATCCTATTCCAGTATCGAGTAAATTTACACGATCCGATTCCAACTTTGGGATCATTTCCCATCACTACCTTAAACCTCCAGAAAGAACGGAGGGATCACTTTGATTTCGATTGTCATCTTTAACTGTTGCTAATAGTTCTAACATAACTTCGATAGCATTTGCCTAACAAATTAGCTGATATTGTGAACAAAATCTTAATCTGAAAACAATCTTAATCTGAACACAATCTTAATCTGTGCTACAACAGAAGAAACAAGACTGGAATCAAACACATGTGGGAAGGAACTCGTGCGTTGCTTACCCTGTTGTTCGATCCTGTTGTAGCATTTACCGTTACAATTGCACGGATGGCATATTTACAATCATCATGACAAACAAAACTAGTTCGTCACAACATATGATCAAACAACAAACAAACCACAAAACATCACACGTGAATCTACAATAGATTTCAGCAGCTATAATTGTACTAGTAGAATGACCGGTAAAGTACCAAACATCCTCTGGAATAGTGTTATGGATATTAAAACATGTAAAGAATCTTACTATGAGCAAAATACATGCGTGCATTAAGCGAACAAAACAGATCTGCAATGTTTAAAATGAGTTTTGAGTGAAATGAGTGAGTGATTTGAGTTGAAATGAGTGTGTGTACGTTTGTTGACGTTTGTGTATGCCTGCAACGGACACGACCGAGAAGGAACGACTTCGAAGAAGCGAACAGCACGAGAAATTTCGCTCCGATTGAGAGAGCTTTCGATGGGGGGCTCGATTCGACGAGAGTGCAAGCAAGAGTGAAATAGCTGTTAGAGCGAGCACTTCCGATTTTGTATTGAAAAGGTCCAATTGCTCCCCTTCCCCTTTTAAAACGGAATTGAACTTCGATTATAAGACGTGTAACTTACCTCGTGTGTTTGCGGTGCCCGTGTAAAGACGATGCTACGGCGATAGCGCGCGCCAACGTTGCTACCAAGCACATTTTGTTCTACGCATAGCGCATTGAACTTAATGCCGGTCAGTGACGCATCGATCAGCTGCGATGCTGTGATGATGTTAGTGCGTGGATGCTGAACGCATTATAGTGTTGTGCAAATTTTTCGTGCCTGCAGTGAAATTGTTGTGGTGTTTTTTGTTGCCGGTATTTTCATTTTTTTCTTTTTTAGTGTTTCGTGTGTTTTTCTACTGTTGTGTGCATTGTTGTGTGTGTGCTATGGAAGGCCAAATTGTTTATGTAAACGGCGTCCCATATCTGATTATAAATACCGAGTCGGCCGGGCTGGCGGACGCAAATGTTGCTTCGTTGCAGCTCCCGCAATGTAAGTGAAGTGTTGTGCAGAGTAAGATTGCGTGACATGTGCATTAATGCATGTTTCTTTCCTTTGCAGTGCCCACTCAACCACCGCTGCATGCGCAACCATCTGCTAGCTACACCATCAATGCGGGGGCTGCTGGTAAGTCTGGCCAAACGGTACTGTTGTGAATGTGTAAGCGGCAAAAGTGGTGTGAAATGTATTTTCTTATTTTGTTCTACAAGTAGTTTCGGAACCGCTACCGGCGTTTCGCAACCAGCTGCGGCCGTTCCGGTCAGTTCGTCGTGTCACAGTGTCCCCGTTCCTGTTGTCCGGTTGTCACCACCCGCTTTGTCTTCGTCAGTGTCCCCGGTACTGTCTACTCGTTCCGAAGCGGGGACAATGGGCAGTGCATCACAACACCCACCTGGTAAGAATATCAGTGCTTGCTAATGTAGCTTAGTAAAATGTGAAGAAAACAAACTAAGACGCATTTTCGACTTTTTAGCTCGTGATACCCCGACCTCTTACCCCGGAGGACGTTGCTGTGACTGCAGTGAGTTGCTGCGGCAAGCCCAGCAAAGGATTCGCGACCTGGAGCAAGAGAACGCGTATTTGAAAGCACGTATTGACTTACGATTGGACGCGATCACGCGGGATACTGCTCGCCAAAGACAGGCGATGGAAGAATTTAAATTTTAGTTGTGATGGGATGGCGCGATGGTAAGCTTAGCAAGACGAAGTGGACAATTTCCCAATGGGATATGATTTCTTCTGCCCTGCAACAGACGGCCCAGCCCTGCGAAGTGCATCGCAAGTCACGGCACATAAAGTATGCGGGCTTCTGGAAGGGATCGGAATATGCCTTCTTCTTTCACTACAGTTCCTTCATAGTGTTGGAACGGCATATTTCCCCCGCAGAGTACCAACACTTTATGTTGCTGTTTTGTGCCACGACCTAATATCGTGAAGCATATCGTATCACATCATCTTTATCAGTTATTGCTGTATTTCAGCACTAAGCTTACCATCGCGCCATCCTATCACAAACCGCCTGCAGTTGCCCAGCTCCGAAATATGAAGCCGGTCTCCGACAGGAACGTCTTCCACGATGTCGAAATCGGCGAGCTCGGTTAGCGGCATTGCGTTTTTGCGGTGTCCCGGTGGCTCATTAATCCGGAAGCCGGCATTCGTGCGTTTCGATTCATGCCCAAAATGAAACACCATCGTTCTCCTTTGCTGGTTATATTCGCCCTTGACTGTGCATTTTTGGCAGCTCCAGTATCCGGTGTGTCCAGAAACGCCTGATGGAAAAAACATGAAATTAATAATAATTTCAGCATTCAGCAGTCGCAGCGTAACCATGGTAAAGATCAGACGCATTTCAAAATCTCTCTCTCTCTCTCTCGTTAAACAATTGCTCAGATTTAATACCATCTCATCCAAGCCTTTCCCATGTCTCAGGATGGCCTAGACCTAGAGGCAAAAGGCCACGGCCTGCAAGTGTGCAGGCCACCCAAGCAGTCTTTTTGCAGCCATTTCGGAATAAAACAGGACCGTTTTAGGACGTCCTAAATAGGTCCCGTTTATACTCCAAAGGAAGCAAATTGGACCTGTCGCGAAATTTGTCAGGGGGAGTGGCACAAATTTTTGGAAGCTTTTCGGTGCGATTGTGGTAGTGCAATAAAAAGCTGCAACTATTTTCCAGTTGGAAAATTTAAAAATTAATTTCTCTCCGGTTTATGCTCTCTATCTTCGCTCTGTTCTATCTAGTGCCTTTCGCCTATCTGTGCTAGCGCTCGTTTGTACTGCTTTTTCTTTCACGTTTCGGCGCAGGTGGAAGTGCGTGTGGAGTGTAGAGGAGTGTGGCAGATGTTTTATTCCTTCGTGATCAGCTGTTGGGAGAACGAGTAGAGAACTTATGTTTACAATTTACCTCAAGTCGCCGTCGAATCGATGTTGCCGCGGAATCCTAGTCAGAGGGTACACAACCGCGTCGAGTTTTGTTTTATGCAGTCAGTGCGTCGAGTGTTGTGTGTGTATGCAACTTTGGTGGAAATACATTTCGGTCATTTGACCAAATGTGTCATGATGCGCAGTAGGCTCTAACGCGCTAAGCAAAAAATAAGTGCGATGCGCATTGAAGATGCAAATATTTCAATGATGCAATGATTTTAGAAGGATATGTTCAGTAAAGTTTGGGTCAGTGTTTGAGAACAATCCCTTTGATTTGTTATTGTCATATGGTTGAAACAATGACAATCGAACATTCGTATTCCCTCTTATAAAATGTTGATACAATAGACAGTACTAGAAACAGGTTTTGAATGTCATCAAGCAGATATGTGCTGCAGTTGCTTTACGATGCAAATAAGTAAACTATTGATAATATTTGATGATTGATGTCGAAACATCCTTCAGGAAAAAGAGACTACTGCAGGTTTAGCATGGTTTCTTTCCATTTTACTCCGAATGAAATTCGATGACCGATCTGGCTGGTACCAATTTGCGTACCGTGTTAGTCGCTACTGGTTGAGCCTGAAACAAACGTGTGAAGATGTATATGCGTGCGCACGAAGATAACGGTACTTATGCGCATAAGGTACAGTACCGCACAAAGAAGGTCAAGACGGCTTATGGAGTTAGTTTTCGTAGATGTTAACAAATCGTATATCGATAGTAAACTATTACTGCTAGTTTGTTCGGATTCCTATCAGATAGCATAGCTGAGGAAAAAGCGTGTATGTTCGGTCTTACTAGAACCAATGTTTTTTGTTGTTGTCATGAAGCCTTTGGGTGTATGGTGACATACCATGTTCGATTTCTTTCCTTTCCGAAAATCATAACAGGAGGTGATTGTGGGTGAGGGGCATAGACAGGAGCATGTTGGTGTACCTTTCATTGGCACATGTTGTTTTAAACATGTTGTTATATTTGTGTACATAACTCGATGGATCTGTTCTGCATAGAATAAGATTCAGCTAAATAGTGATCCTATCAATCCATCGGTAACGTCCTACCGATGAAAAATTGACTGATTTAAAAAGGCCGACCTCACCGTACTGCTAGAAAGCGTAATGTATACAAAAGCCTGTAGCTTTTCATGTAGCGCTACAAGTCTATGAACCATTTTTACGCCGTCTTGCTAGCAATGCAAAGTCCGATTAAAAAGTCAGTATCAGTCTACGGATAGTCTTTTGCCTTGGCGATCAACTGTCTCTACGTGTTGGATAAATCATCCGTCTGAGGTTAGGGAGTATACAGTTATGTTCATCGCTTGTGAGCGCTGTTTGGAGGAATCTTTTTTCTCTGTAAAATGTTATCCTTTAACAGACCCAAACCTTCAGTCACTGCTTGAGAGAGCTACCTATTTGCGCACATCCGATTGGCCTGAGCAGAACCTGACGCATAATAAAGTTTACAAACAAGATGAGTCCTTTAACTAGTGATGAGAAGTTAGAGGGCCGATCCAGGCTTGAAAAATCTGATCCAATCCTATTATATGGGATCACTGTTGAATAGCGCTTTTGATCGCTAGCCATCCGGGATCATCGTTGCATGGAAAAGGTGATGCCTTGTATGGGGATTGTGATCCCTAGCGATCCGGGATCATCGTTGCACGGAAATAGCTCTCCTCCCCTCCCCCCTCCACCCCGCCAACCATTCCACAAGAGATCAGGGATCATTCGATCCCATCCTATTCCGGTATCGAGTAAATTTACACGATCCGATCCCAACTTTGGGATCATTTCCCATCACTTCCTTCAACCAACAGAAAGAACGGAGGGATCACTTTGATTTCGATTGCCATCTTTAACTGTTGCTAATAGTTCTAACATAACTTCGATAGCATTTGCCTAACAAATTAGCTGATAACGTGAACAAAATCTTAATCTGAGCTACAACAGAAGAAACATGACTGGAATCAAACACATGTGGCAAGGAACTCGTGCGTTGCTCATCCTGTTGTTCGATCCTGTTGTAGCATTTACCGTTACAATTGCACGGATGACATATTTATACTCATGACAAACAAAACTAGTTCGTCACAACATATGACCAGACAAACAACAAACAAACCACAAAACATCAGACGTGAATCTACAATAGATTTTAGCAACTATAATTGTACTAGTGGAATGACTGGTAAAGTACGAAACATCCTCTGGGATAGTGTTATGGATATTAAAATGTGTAGAGAATCTTACTATGAACGAAATACATGCGTGCATTGAGCGAACCAAACAGTTCTGCAATGTTTCAAATCAGTTTTTTGCCATGAATCCCTCTGCGCAAAGTGAATTCACATTCAAAAAGTGAGGTTAAAAACGAAGGATTTTTGCAACAGTGGACTGTGTGTGTACGTTTGTTGACGTTTGTGTATGCCTGCAACGGACACGACCGAGAAGGAATGACTTCGAAGAAGCGAACAGCACGAGAAATTCGCTCCGATCGGGAGAGCTTTCGAGGGGGGGCTCGATTCGACGAGAGTGCAAGCAGGAGCGAAGTAGCTGTTAGAGCGAGCACTTTCTGATTTTGTATGGAGAAGGTCCAATTGCTCTCCTTGGGCCAGCAACGATTTCCTGCTAAACACACGTAGTGTTTCAAGCAGGAAATCGTGCAGCACTGAACAGTTTTGCCCTGCTGAGCAATGACGAAATGTTGGACGATGACCCAAAGACATCATTCGAAAATACCGACAGTGTTAAAGAGTTGACAAAAACAAAAGCGAGCGAGCGCAAAGTTCCTCCGATCATAGTTAAGAGCAAATCTGTACAGGTAGTACACAAATTAGTGATAGCAGCTGGTGTTGTGAATTATACCACGAAGCAAACCTTTACAGGCACAGTCGTACAACTCACCAATACGCAAGACTTTCATAGTATTGTACGAGGGCTGACAATAAAGTAATGGAGACCTTACTTACGCTGCAACTTCGCCGGATCACTCGCTAGGCGAAATCTGGCAACACCGCCGTGTTCCTTGGTTCCCCCACTACCACTTTGCTGCTGGGTGAGGCTTCCCCGACCGCTCAGTCTTGGCTGAGCAGCCGTCAACGATGGAAGTACCCCTCGCGTCAGCGTCCAAGTGCGAATTGCGTTTTGTAATACGTTTTTTAAGTGCGAAAAAGGTGACACCTATTGAAATCCATCGTCAACTAGATGAAGTTTACGGGGAAAAGTGTATGGACATAAAAAAACGTGCGTAAGTGGAGCCGCGAGTTTAATTCCGGGCGCACTAATGTTCACGACGAGGAGAGATGTGGCCGACCGTCGGTCTCGGATGCGATTGTTCAAGCAGTGGAGTCAGAAATGCTCAAAAACCGCCGTGCGACAGTTAGGGACTTGGAAGAGAAGCTTGGAGGAGTGTGTAGCAGCGAAACAATCCGTCATATCCTTGTGAACAACTTGCAGTATCACAAAGTTTCTGCCCGATGGGTGCCGAAACAGCTGACCGAAGACCACATGAAGCGGCGCGTGGAATGTGCGACCAAAGTTGTGGCCCGTTTTGAAGAGGAAGGCGATGATTTTTTGGAAGGAATCGGGTTGACCTCCTCCCTATAGTCCCGACGTGGCCCCAAGTGACTACCACATGTTCCCCGCCCTGAAAAAACATCTCGGAGGGAAGAAGTTTGAAAGTGACGCGGAGGTTCAGAAAGAGGTCAACACCTGGCTGCGCGAGGCAGACGGAGAGTGGTATTCTGCCGGCATAGACAAGTTCATCGTGCGGATGCGCAAGGTGTGGTGATTATGTAGAAAAGTAGCCAAGACCTTGGCCTTTTCAACGGTGTATCGCTTTTTGTAAATAAATGTCATTTTCTATGAAAAAAAAATTAGAGACCTTACTTTATTGTCATCCCTCGTAGCACACTTCAAGAAGAACAATGTACTCTTCCACACATACCAACTGGAAGAAGATAAAACTACAAAAATAGTTCTGTACGGACTGGTGGATTTGCCTTTAGAGGAAGTGTTCGAAATTCTAAAAATGGAAAGTGTCGTTCCAAGTGAAATAAAAAACTGGTGCTCAGACAAAAAAAGTACGATGAACATGCAGTTTACCTTTTGCATTTTGCTGCGGGTACTATCAAGTTAAACTTGCTGCGATCGATTAAGGCGCTGAATCACTGCAGGGTAACATGGAGTTACTTTTCGAAAAAAGCTGGCCCAATGCGTTGTGCTAGATGCCAGCTATATGGACACGGTGCTGCAAATTGTAACCGTATTTACAAGTGCAACAAATGTGCGGGTGACCACGAATCCAAGTGTTGTCCGCTAACGACGGGTCCATCTGCCGCCAAGGGTAGAATACCAGAGCACAAATTGAAATGTGCGTATTGTGAAGGTCAGCATACAGCAGGGTTTCACGGATGCCCTAAAAGACCACAACCAAAACAAAAAAAACACAATACGAATGTTCCCAATCATTTCATACCATCATACCATACCATCCCAATCACTAGCTTAGTGTTTGAGTTGAGCAACTCTAAGGCCTGATCATCTTGCTTAGAAATACTGATTTTCATATTGGAGGATCGTACATCCTCCAGAGCAAAGCCTTGTTTCAAAGCGGCGTCGATTTTAGCATCTATATTTGCGCAGTCGCAGACGATTACACTAGGTGTGGCTACGGCCATGTTTCGATTCTGTATTTCAGTGGTACAGCATCCTGATACAACCCATCCTAAGCGGGTCTTCGTAGCCGTTGGTTCATTTATTAGTCCCTCTACTGTCTTAAGAGGGCGGGTTAGGCGATAGTTATCGATTCCGATAAGTAATTGAGGAACAGCCGCTTCATAAGGCTGCAACGGAAGAGTTTTTAGGTGGTTATTTCGCGACGTAAGATTACTCACGTTGACAGATTGCGTTGGTAAGCCTAGTGACTTAACCGTCCGAACAGCAGGCATCAGGAACTTTCGATCTCCTTTTCGAATCCCGGAGATGGTGATCGGAATCTCGACGGAACCGTCCTCGTTTCGTAGTTGCCCAGCGGTCCAGCTCAAACAAAGAGGTTTTTTTGTTCCCTCTAAGCCCAGCTGTTTCATCAAGCTATGCTCCATCAGCGTCACGGATGAACCTTCGTCGAGGAGTGCCACCGTATGAACCGTCCGTTCATGTCCATGTACTGCCACAGGGACATAGCGCAACAATACCTCGCCTTTGCTATGTACTCCTGTGGAATGCGAGAGATTAACTTCATACTTGCTTTGTTTTTCTGCCGTAGGTTCGTTGTGCAACAACCGATGGTGCTTCCTGGAACAGCCGTTTTTGCCGCAAATCCGTGTCACGCGGCAAGGGTTGCGGTGACGACGCAAACATGTGCTGCATAGCTGGTCATCCTTCACACGTTTCCACCGCTCACCCGGAGTTAAACGCAGGAAACCCTCACAATACTCCAGCTGATTGCAATTGTTGTTGCAGGCGCACACTATTTTTTCGGAATGTGCGGGTGGCTCAGCCGTGGTATGCACGTTGATATGTTTGGCGCTTCGCTTCTCTTCTAGTTTCGCTGCTGCTGCTGCTGCTGTTGGAGAAGCTATCAGTGCGGCTTCTTTAGCGTCACGGATCCAGATACCAAAATCAGTCAGGCTAGCTGGCGGCTTCCTCACACGTTGCATTCCCCATAGAAAGGCCACGGTAGACGGCAGTCGTCGCACTAGCTCCTCCAATAAAGGACCGTCGTACCGATTTTCGAGACCACTTGTCTTTACTGCGGCGCATACCTCTTCCACCATTATCGCGTAATCCACCAGCGTGTCCAGTTTCTCCATCTTCGGCGTCGGTGCCTTCCGAATCTGATCCATAAGCGAGCTTATGATCATCTCCGGTCGACCGAAACTGCTTCGTAGCGCTTCCATCACATCCGCCAGGTTGTCTGCTTTCCGAAGTCTCAACTGTACAGTCTTCAAGGCCTTCTCCTTTAATGCTCTTTGTAGCCGCATTATGTTCTCCCCATCCGAAAAACCACACAAACGCGTGCTTTCTTCGAAAGTCGAAATAAACATCGACCATTCGTCGGGATTTCCGGAAAAGAAGGGAAGCTTCGCCGCACCAGTGTGTCTTGCAGATGATTTGGCCTGCGATAATTCCGGTTCATCATCTGTTGCAGAAAACCCGAAGGTTGTAGATGATGGCGGCTTTGCGTTAGTGGCGTGCGCTTCTAGCTTTTGTTCTAACGAGTTAATGCGTTCTATGGCTGGGCACACACGGGACGTCCACGTCCTGCCCACGTCCACACCAACTTCGTGCAAAGCCGAACATAAACGCCTATCCTTTACCGTACGCACGAGCGAGACAGCATTTGTCGTACGATCAAGCCCGTTATGCTCTGTACGCGTCATTCTAATAGTTATTTCCTATTCCTCTTTCACTTCGTGCTTTGTGGACGCCTTGTGGACGCGTCCACGGCAGGACCCAATTTTTTTGAATTTTTGTATGACTTCGTGGATTTTGGACGTCCAGTGGACGTACGTGTGTGCCCAGCCTATCAGTTGATCCACTGAACTTGACACTGGTCTCCTCGCTACCGTACAAATCGCTCACTGCCAATCACGTATCGCAACTGCTTCTACTTCCTGAATACACTCGATGTGACACCAGCGATCGCATTTATTACACTCGATCATGTTCAGTGTGCCAGTACGATTGCACACATAGCATACTCGTTGAGGAGAGGAGTTGCTAGGGGGTTCGCCCCCTCGTAACATGCATGCCTTCATTTCGTTAAAGAGGCGACTTATCTCGTTCACAGTATCGTCCGGCAGCGATGATTGACGAGCTACCGGATTGTCCCGAAGCGGGGACGATGTAGCCACGCTCGTCGCTCGAGGTATGCATATTGCACATCGCCACTCGCGGGTTCTCACCGAATCGTCTTCACCTACGCAATCCGGGTGATATGATCTCCGACAATCAACGCATCGAATGCACACAATATCGGTGGCCGAGGCACAGATTACACAAACTAATTCGGGTTCGGGTGCCATTTTTACAATTTCACTTCAGCACGGTTCTGCTGTTCTATTTCTTCAGCAACTTGCCGGCAACGGGTGAGTCTGTGAGTCAACATTTTCCTCGAGAGAGGGCTAAAAAATTCACTATCGTTTCGCAAAATAAAATAATGAGCGCTTTTTTCCCTTCGTCGGTCCCCTTCATGCCTTTTTTCTCGTCCGGGCCAGCCAATGACCCCTAATTGAAACGTCATTCGGCCCGACCGACTCCACTTCGTACTGGGCGACGACGCCAACGCCATCTACATGTCGTTTATCTCTGACGCTGGTTCCTAGTTTTCCTAATTTCAATCGGACCGTTGATTTGTATCAACAGTCATCGAAAGCTGCGCCGGATAGAATATGTTAAGCACTGGAAAGCTAGTGAGTTTGCGAACTTTTTGCGATATGCTAGCCCCATAGTTTTAAAACGTTATATTTCACCTCGAGAGTATGAGCATTTCATGCTTTATTTTTGTGCAATTACATTATTTTCTTCTAATTATTATAATGAATATTGGCAGCAAGCAGGTTGCATGCTGACGCAATTCATCAGAGAGTTTGCTTCGATTTATGATGAATCCTACATGTCGAGCAATGTTCATAATTTGGTACATATGTATGATGATGTTTGCCACTTTGGTCTTTTGAACACCTTTTCATCATATCCATTTGAAAATAAGCTGCAAGTTTTAAAAAGTCTACCTCGACACGGTTATAAAAGCTTACCACAAACCGTGAACAGAATATTAGAGTTAAACTATTTAGACGCAGCTTCCAACATCACGGAACCAAAGAAGTTCCCAGCAATTAAACATAATGTTAATGATGACATTTTATTTGTAAGTTCCGATTTTGTTTTGCGAGCAAATGACAAAGACGCGTGGTTTCTAACGAAAGATGATTTCATAGTGCAATATTGCAGTTGCATAGAAGGATCGAATACCATCAAGATTTATGGGCAACATTTCTGTGAAATATTAGAATCATACACGTTTTACTCCTCGCCATGGATGAAAAACATTTATGAGGCTTACACATATGATATTTCACCAACAGTTTCTGAATTTACCATTGAAGATATAAAATGCAAATTAGTTGCTATAGATACGAGAAGCTCTAATCTAATGTTATTCATCCCACTGTTACACACTTTAAGATAATAAAAGCAATAGTTTATGTTTATGGAAAATTATTTGTTGTGGTTTTATTACTGATTTGTTTGATTATATTATTATAATAGGAAACCATAATCATAAATGGCAAGTTTCGTCATAACGGATTAATAAATAAAAATAAAATGTTTCTATTGTTATCATCCCCCTAGACAATTCGAGCAGTTTTTCACAAGTTCCTCTACCCGTCAACCTCACTTGACCCACACATTTGTGGTCGCACACAAGATGTTCTGTTGCCTTCTCTGTTTAGAGTATTTCTGTCCTACTCTCAAGAAGACCAACGTCCAATTTCGATCCACCCGCACGTATCTGTACAAAGTTAATTTACTTGTGTGTTCAATTGGTGTGCATGAAACGCGTGTAGGCAAAGAAATGACAAGTCCAAGGAACCCGGGAAAACATACAAAAAAAAGAAGCCAAACTGAACTAACTCATTTCGCATCTGTTTAGAAAAAGGAGTATTTACGGACCAATTTAAAACAGTCGTCGAAATCATCCCTGTATCGGAAGCGCCGTCGCTATCTTGAAGAGGTAGAGAGAGAACTTCTGGAAGAATTCGATGCATTGGAGGCTTCCGGTTCTGTTTCGGTGCCGGCATCAGCGGGCATGAGCTTTGGTAAGTGCAATCGTTTTCCTACACTTATAATAATGTAAGACCAATTGTAAAAAGCTAAAATAGTTAGCTGCTAGTGTGTTACAAGTGTTATTAGTTCGATTGTGCGTTGAATTGCGGTTTCGGTCGTAAATAACCGACTCGAAGGAGAACGTTTAGTGTTGTGTTGTGCGTGGGAACATTCCGCGTTCCTAAATTCATGAACCTATGATTTTGCACTGATAGCCACTCTGTCTATCATCTTAATTTTAATCTGTGCAAAAACATTAACATTCTGTTGCGATAAATAAACTGGCATACGTGATGTACAGTGCTGAGCAAACGCTTTGCTTTGGTGTTGCATGCGCGGCTGGGTAGGGAAAAAAAGGGTAGTGAAAATTAATGTCGCCGGCCGGTCCCTTTTTTAGGTATTATTTTTGTAAAGTAAAAATGTGCTTCCTTTGTGTGATCCGTTGGTGTAATTGGTAGCGACATCTGTCCCATATTAGAAGACGACAGGATGGAACCCCATCTGGAACAATCCCCCGTAGAAAGGACTCACCATCCGGTTAAATTCGGTGGTAAAATAATTCCAAACGGCCTGTCCGTTCTAACGAAGAGAAAACGTGACAATTCGTCATCCTCCGGGAATCATGAACCATCCGTGATTGGTTTGCTCGCGTCGTGTTTCCGGCGTTCCGTTATTATGTTTTATATCTGGGACTCTCCGTGTTATGAATTTGGGTTGCGTGTCCGTTGTGAGCGACAGACACGTTAAATTATTTTCTCATTTTATTTTAAATTAACTGTTAAGTGGTTTGTGGCGATCGCATTGTCTGTATTTAAACTACTTTTGTTAAATTTTCTATTAATTTCTATTTAGATACTAACTTTACTAACGATATGAATGCTAATGATATTAGTACTAACGATATTATTACTAATGAAGCAAACATTGATGAAGAAGAACCAATTGAAAGTGCTGATAATTTTTGGAGGGATGCTTATAGCTTCCTCAATAGTTTTGAATCTTTGAAAGATGCTTTAAAATATTTGGCAATTGTAGGGCATCTTTCCCGAAACTTTCTCAACTTGCTGCTGGCAATTTTAAGAAAGTTTGGTCACCCTGAGCTTCCGAAGGATGCACGTACGTTGCTAAAGATACCAAAAGTAAGCAACGAAATTCAAAACATTACAAGGGGTCGATTATGGTATCCTGGGATTGAGGTTGCTCTTAGAAATTTGTTTAAGGATACCAATCCGGAAGCAACTAAGTTCAGCCTCCAAATTTCAATCGATGGTCTTCCTCTCTTCAGGAGCAGTCCCACTGAATTTTGGCCTATTCTTTTTAAAATCGATGAAATTCTCGATTGTCCAGTTATGGTTGCAGGTATATACAGCGGCCAAAATAAACCTACAAATTTGGAGCAATTTCTTCGGCCATTAGTGGACGATTTAAATGCATTAAATTCAACAGGGGTGCAATTTGGTGATCAAACAATTCCTGTTTGCGTGAAGGGTTTTATCACCGATTCGCCAGCGCGGGCTTTAATAAAATCTGTGTTAGGATTTCAGGGGAAACACGGATGCACGAAGTGCACTATCGTTGGAGAGCGTGTGGAGTCATTGCATAAGGTAGTTTTTGATTATGCTCTAGCTCCACCGCGCACGGATGCCAGTTTTCGCGCAAGAGACGATCGAGAACATCACAAATCTAAACGTTCACCATTGGAAGAGGTTATTGGTTTAGATATGATTAAAAGTTTTCCAGTAGCTGATCGGTGTCACCTGATTGATTTGGGCGGCACTCGTAAATTCTTAGCAGGCTTAGATGACCATAGAATGGCCTCTTTTGATCGGTGGAGCGCTGATCAAAAGGAAAACATATCACACTTTTTGATTAAAACCAAACTTCCTGCTGAAATACACCGACTATTCCGATCTCTTATAACTTTAAAATTTTAGAAAGCAACTGAATTTAGGTCTTTTGCGCATTACGTTAGCCCTGTGATATACAGAGATTTTATGCACCCCGCTGGTTTTGATCATTATCTTCTCTATTTTTGTAGTATAACTATTTATTCATCTTCAACATATCAACCCCTTTATCCCCTTGCACGTAGAATGCTCCATAAATTTGTATCTCAGTTCCCAACTTTCTATGGTCGCACTCATATGACTAGTACTATACATAATCTCCTCCACGTGCATGAAGATGTTGAAACTTTTGGTGAACAAGATAATTTCTCGGCATATGATTTTGAAAACTTTTTGCAATTCCTCAAACGGTGTGTGCGAAAGGGGTCTAAATGTTTGGAACAAGTAGCTGGTAGATCAAAATTATTTGCATCCATTAATGTAGACATTAGTTTAAATAGAAAAGCATATCCGTGTGTAACTACGGATGGTTGTGGGTTACACATTACATCCAGTTTTGTTTTGAAGCCTGTTTTTAGTGATCAGTGGCCATTAACACGAGGGAATGGGTTAGTTAAATTTTTGAGAGTAGAATTAACCCCGCAAAATTCGTTCATTGTTCATGGGATTCAGTATGATAATAAAGTAGATTATTTCCATGTTAATACAGTAGATGATGTTGCTCCTGTACAATTAAAATCTAGTGAAATTAACATTTACAAATTGAATTCTTTTACACCGTCCAAAGTAGTCAGACTAACCATTCAAGCAATAAAATGTAAATTAGTAGCCATTAACCTACCTTCTCGTCCTCTTGTTTATTTTAATGTAGATGAATTTTTAGGTGAAACACCCGCATCCGTCTTATTTAATCCTCTATTACATACTTTTACTAATAACTAAACAAATACTAATCGTAGTTACATCGTTTGTAGTTTCGTTTCATTTTTTATGATATATTGGTGGCGGTACCATAGTGGTGGTGGGAAAAGAAACAAAATAGTTTACACTTAGGAGACAGTAAAGAAAGCAGTACACTTCATCTTCAGGACGATCTAAGAACAGCGGACACGACGCATGGAATAAAACTCGTCTCCACGTGCCGGCTGGGATCGAATCAGGTCGGGGAGGGGTTTAGTGGGTAGGCGTCGATCGTAACTCTTGTGCCAAGTGATTGCGATCGATGAATCCCACACTACCCACGGATGGTGAGTTGGTTATCGAGTGTCTTTAGAAGATTCCCCTCCCCGTTAACAAAAAAAAAAAAAAATCCCTCATTTATCACATCATAGATTATTTCAATCACTAATTTTATATCCATCACATATTTCTATATCATTTACCAACAGGCGCGTTTCAGTAGTGCAATAGTTACTCATCGAAATTTCGATTCATACATGATTCATGGTAGTTTGAAGTAAACACGTAAGTCGTTAGCACAGGCTTGAACAAACTGATTGTTTCACCAACAAAACATAAATGATTGATTTTATGCATATGAAACTATAACATATTTCCTTTCTTTCGTTTCAGCTTTGATGGTTTCATAGAAACGGTCTCTGGACTAATGGACAATGCTTTTAATGGTATGAAAGATAATATATTTTACAACGTTTACAACGCTTCATGACTATTTTGATTACTAATTTGATGGCAGCTAGAGGTTTTCACATATTTCCGTCGCTTTGCGTTATCACTATGATTAAGCTTTAATTGCATCCAATCTTTCAATTCCGGTTCGGAACAATTTCCTCCTATCTCTCTAATTACTAACAGTATGTTTTTATACTTAGATAGGGGTATTTTCACCCCAGTTTTTCCCCTTCCTGTCCACGAAATTTGCATCAACAAACTAGAATCGATGATAACCGTAAGCGCATCGCAAGCCCGTTGCTTGAAATTTTTACTTGCGATTTGGTTTTTTAGCCATTACACGAGTTCAATCCGTTTGTGTTCCTCTTTCAATTCTGCTTCCAGCGATTCCAAAGCTTCGAAAGTTTCCACAGAAGAAAAGGATGCTGTTGCTTTTGGCTGGCTGATTTGCTGGCTGGCGTTCTGGTCCGCTCCTTGCTGCAACATCGTGATTATGGTGTCCATTTTTTGGTTCAGCAAGTCCATTTGGATCTTCATGTGCTCTTGCATTTTCCGCAACATTTGGAACTCCTTGGCCACCGCAGGGGGTATAGCATCGTTGTTTTCATCTGCTTTCTTAGAATCCATCTGTAAACAGTTTTAACCTCATTGTATTGTGTTGTATTGTAATTTAGTATGCATTTACTTAGAATTGTCCGCTCAGAGGGTTTAACAAAAAGAAAATTATGTACAAAGCGAAACTTAACCAAGGATCATGTTAGTAGGACGAAAGCGGGATCATTATACGCGTTATTTAATCAAATAGTATTATCTTACCTTGTAAAAGTTAACCACAACTTTGAGGTTCTCAGGTTTATCAGATACAAGGAGGTAAAAAATTCTTGTGAATTTGTCAGCCTTGCGAAAGGAAACGAATACCACCACTACATATACACATACAGAGCAATCTCACTCACACATATATATCGCTGGGCTGCCTACGCATATGCTTGCAGCAGAACGTCCTCATGATCTCCTCAGCTCATACTAAAATGTCCTCCATTTTGTACAGCGAATAAATGACAAGTCGGTCGCAAAATCGGTGTTCGGCGCGCAAAAGCATAAGAATGGAGATATAATACTAATTTTTTTTTTTAGCAAAAGAGTTGTTCCGGACCAATAAATAAGCCTGAAAAACGCGTTGTTGCTGAGAGTTTTAGAAACGCAGGAAAACTCAACATAATGGATGGTTCCAGTTCTATTTCGGTACCACGGGCATGATCTTTAGTAAGTTAAAAAGTTATTTTACGATGAAACTAGTTAGAATAGAAAGTGGGAAATGCGATATAATATAAAGTTGAACATTAACTTGTTATAACTATGGTACTTGTTATAACTATTAACTATGGTTGAACATTAATGTTCTAATGTTAATGTTTGGCCGCAACCTTTCGATTCTGAGCAAAACGCTTAGTGTGGTGTTGTGAGTGTAAAAGTGAGGTTAGATGAAAGATCCTGCGTTCTTAAATCTCGTTTCGCAAACCAGGCGGACGTTTTCCAAATGGCGAAGAAGATGAATCTTATATTAATTATTTTTGTGCTTATGTGAAACTGAGCTTCCGTGCCTCTCCGTGCGCAAACCAGGCGGACGTTTTCCAAATGGCGAAGAAGATGAATCTTATATTAATTATTTTTGTGCTTATGTGAAACTGAGCTTCCGTGCCTCTCCGAGTATCATGTATTTTACGAAAATGGTTTACTTGTGGCGTGTTTCTGGTGTAATAAAATCACTTGCCCGGATAGGATTGCTGTGCGCGATTCTCCGTCTGCTGCGTTGGGTTGCGGTTCCGTCATGTACGATCTTTGTTTAAAAAGATGCTCATTTTGCGTGTTACCTACTGGGTGGGTTGTGGCTATCGTTTAGTCTTTAGTTGATATCATGGGAAACCACATTTTTATATATTAATATTCTTACCAGTACCAACAAATCTAATTCCACCTAATCATTCAACAGGGGATGTCCGGTAGTATGATGGCAATCGATTCAAACAACGATCGTCGTGTCGTGTCGATCAACCCAATATACTTGGATGTGACCCTCAGCTGTGCGATAATGTAGACTGAGATCTGTACTGCCAACATAGCATGCTAGAACACAATCCTCGTTTCGCTAACCAAGAGCTAAGTATTTAACAATTCAGTTTAGTTTTAATTCTTATTATATCCTAAGAAAGCCATAACATTTAATAACTTTATCTCATTTACAGAATACAAAATCAACTCATTAACGCAACCATTTGACCCTGCACTCAATCCTCCAAGAACCTCTGGAGGGCCTTCTTGACTACATATGTCTCTCCTGTTTTCCATCCAGCATCATCCGTTCAAGTTGCTGGGACTGGCCCGCATATCCAAGCATGGTGATACGGAGAAACATGCTTCCACTCTGTACGACGATGACGAGACAATAGAGAAGTTGCGAAGGAGAGCCTGTTCCAGAAATTTCGGATGCAGACACCCCGTTGTCGAGCATTTTAGTGCAAATATAATTGAAAAGTAAGTATTTATCGTTTGAGTTTTAATTGATACCAAATTATTTCCCTATTGTTTATTGCCAATTAAATCGATTCGTCTTATTCTATTTACGGAACACTGGATGCACCGATCGATCGATGTAATTCAACGGATGAATTCATCGATGCTGATTTCAAAAGGTAAATATGATAACATAAAAAATAATTTCAAGTGCGTTCAAGAAGAGTGAATAGAAAATATTTTGTCTCCTTCCTGCAATGTTTGTTGCATTTTATTATTGCAATCAGTTTGCTAACTGTAAAATTCCTCACAGTGCTGTACGCTTGACTAGAGCGCTTATCGTCATAACGATAATTGATAATTAATTACATACTTAGTGCTTATATAAGATTTTTTTTCTATTCAAGTGCAATCATCATGGCAGATAAAGAAGGAGAATCAAACCAAAATCTAGGAGAAACGAAATACGTCCTGTAATGCGATATTTCTCTCAGTTCACGCTTTGAGGAAATGGTACTCAACGAGGCGCTGCCTGATGCAATGACCCAACAAGCAATCGGGGTGAATTTCGAGTGAATTTTTAACTCTGGTCCGTCAGCGGCCCGATGGAAGTCATTATATGGCGAGATCCTGAGGGGTCTCATTCATGCACACAGTGGTCCTTCCCCAACAAATTTATTAAAATTTATTTTTTAATTTGTTTTATTGTTTAATTATTTTTATTTTTCAATAACAAATATTAGTTTACAATTTTTCTTATTTTAAGGTTACTTTTACAATCATTACATAGTATAATAAGAGATGTTGTTAATAATTATTAATAAATAAACTTAATAATAATGTCAATTGTAAAAATTATTTGCTTCTGTCGATAGTTTGCAATTTGAAATTACGTTCTTTAAATGGTACTTAGTAAGATTAGTGGATAATTGCAAATATTGTATGTAACATTTACACAATATATGTAATATTGTATGTACAATATTTCTATTATTATATAACCTAAATTTTCGCACAAAAGGTTTGGAAGCCGTGTTGAATGGTAGCTTCAAAGATCCTCGATGATCGGAATATTAACTAGAGCACCGAGTAGTTGATTCCGTCAATATGATGGATGACGGCATGAAAATTGTCCCAACACTCGTAATCGCTGCGCACTCGGTCGTACCACAAGTGGATCGGTTGGCTTTCCATATAGGCTGTCGTACTAGTACTTTCAATGCAATTGGTGTCTCACAAAATCACCTACAATAAACGAAAAATAAAATGGAGTGAAGAAAGTGCTTGTACAATCTCGAATAGCATAAATCAGAAGAGGTAAATGGTTACTTTTATTTACATTACCTGTTTTGGGTAGAGTTGTAAATTCCAAAAGAAAAAAAAGACACGCGTTGCTTGAGTCATCTTTTCTAACGCATGTACCAACGAAAGTCACGCCGTATTTAATCCTACGTGGAAAGTGGTCCATGCTTCATTCTCTCTTCCTTTCAATGCAACCACAACAGCTGTTGTCGTATCGTGTACATCTACACTGAAATGAAAACAATAAAGAAAACATACGCATGCTCATCATCTTTAGCAAACACTTTTGGCACGTTAAATGAAACATATTACAAGCTTGAAGGTAACGATCGATACCATATCGGTCGATTATGTATGAAACGCGATCATTGCTATGTATCTGCCGGATGAGCGTGTTCGCTGTAATTGAAATTAATAGTAAATATTAATATGGTGGGTTGATGGGTTTTTTAACAACGCACGACTCTACCAGTGCTAATATTGTTATCTCGCCTACCTGGTCATATCAGGCTGTTTTTCCAACCTGTAGCGGATGTTACAGCAAGCGTATAGGAAGCGTACAAAGTTTCGCATCCAGCAAACAGATCTTTCCATTTCCTGTCTCGTCCATTTTGCACCCCTTTCTCTATTCATTCTTTCCGGCTATTCTACGCTTATTCGTTATTCCTGTCCTGTACCGCCAATCGGGCACCCAGCAGCAAGGCCGAATCTGGCAAACAATAATACGGAAACCACAGAAACTTTACTAGACAGCTAACACAGAATTACCACAAGGACTGTCTACACAGCAACGCGATCCTCGCTGCGCTTAGTCAACGGGTACAAATCCTAACCCTCCTACGCCTACACTCTCTATCCTTCTTCTTAACGCTTAAGCTACCCGAGACCAACGCGTTAGTCCGGTATATATGCGAGCAAAATTCAGCCAACAACAAAATCTTAAGCTTCAAACTCCAGCGTGTACGCCTCGTGTCCGTGAGAAAAGGATTATTCAAAAAAGTTGTAGCAACAGAGCTTCATGCTTGGTTTAAAACATTTCCTCAAAGTGTTTTGTAGCTATTGGATGTGTACGCTGCTAAAAAGTGATCGTGAATATCATTTTTATTATGTTGTATAGTGCTCCTGTAAGTAGAAGTGAGAGAAGCATTATATGCTATGTTACATAATCTTGCTGGATTTATAAATCACCTGTTTTATAAACTGTATTTCAAGCTGCATCATGTCCGCTCCAAAGAAAGATGACCGAATGAAGGAGCCAGCTTCATTAGGAGATTCTTTTTCATTACTTCCTCCTTCGATGTCATCGAATGCAAATGTAACGCGAATGCTGGAATATAAGGTACGGTATTAGAAATATGAAAAATGACGGATTAAATTAACTAAAATTTTCTTCATACCAGCAATTCATATCTGCCAATGTCACTGTCTGTGTTGATCCTCCGACCCCTGTGCCAACGGTGGTACATTTGCCATTGCAATCTAATGCTAATCTGCTACAGCACGTTGGTGGGAAACGTGTACACACTGGGAGCTCTATTCCGATGTTACAACGCAAGCCATTGAAAACCTTCCAACAAGGATTGATCTAGGATAAGTCAGCGCCAAAAAAGGATTGAATGGAATGCCACAGCAGCAACGGAAGCCGACAAGTGAGCGTGGAGAGACCAATAGTTTGGCACATCAAGACCCTGCCACGGATGTTTCATTTCACTCCGACGATGCGAGCAGTAGTGCAATATCACCGGTGCGTAAGTCGCCCAAGATAAACAATCACTTTCAGCCAGGGTTGCAGCAAGTTCCTTTAGCGAATCGTTCTACACCATCTACAGCATTGTTGTTAAGCTCATGTGATACCGCGAGTAGGATGCCAGTGCCTCTCCGGAAGCCGTCTAGTGAGCCGAGTGCAAACAATTTGACGAGCCCGCTTGAGTCCCTCACCCTAACAGAGGGAGAAAAGATTATATTGAAAGAAGTGTTGATAATCAAGCGTCAGATACACGCAACTTGAAAATCAATAAGCAGTAAAATTGTATACATATTATGAACAGATCAACCAAGGATCTTTTGTGTTCACTTACTAACGATTGAAAAATATAGTATTCACTTACCAAAGCATATGGTGCGTCGTCATTGGGCAAGCCACAGTCTTGAACCAGCAAGCAAGTTCTCAGTCTTGAACCATATTGTGCCACGTATTGTCGATTTTACGGTTGTGGCCTTGGTCGATTACCAGAAGAATCTGCAATACTTTATTTTGGCGATACCATACTGGAACCTAAAAAGGGAACAATAGTTAACAATAGAGTAAACATGTTATTAATTCTAATGCCACGTAATCTTACATGGATGTGAATCCTATTAACACAATCATTACCTTCGTCAAAGGACGTACCGTAACATTAACCCGTATGGTAAGAAAAGATGGCTTCGGTGTCCATTATATGTTTTTCTATGCCATATCCGATCACATGATTCACAGTGCCGAAACTTGCTTGTTCCAACCATTTAATTGGACTGAACCTGAATCATTCTTCACATAATTTAACTCCATAAAACCATAAACCATCGATCTTCACTGCTGCAGTTGCAGCATGGTAGCATGGCATGGCATCAGAACTGAGCTGCTTTCGTTGTAGGTGGTTTCGTTACACCTAAAAGAACAATCACAAGAAAAGAAAACAATGTTTAGCCGTTAGATGTAATAATTAGTCAATTGAACTACAACTTCACCTTAGCAATCAAAAGAGGGACATCCGGAAACATACATAGTTTTGGTTGATCGTCGCTGGACGCTGATACTGCTCCGTATGTTATCCGGACTGTTCCGGATAGTAGATACTGCTCCATATATTAACCGGACAGTACAAGGAGGATAATTCGTAACGTAGGCAGCCACACAGTCATACTTACGTAAATTCTTCGGCCGGCAAGGCTAAAATGCGCAAAACACGGGACAAATCGACTAACCGGATCCATACATACCTGCAGTTAAAACTAAACACAAGGCACTAATCCGATTGGAAACAGATTCCTGCAATGCACACTAGATAGATAATCACACTATAATTCTTTCCACTAAAATAAACAGCATAAACTACACTTTTTTAACAAAAATATCACAACGAAACGATACGATGCTGAAGCGTCGCAAAAACCAAAACAAACAACATGGTTGACAGCTTACCCAAAGGGAACATTTAGACCAAGCGCCATACAGAACTCAGAAGTGCTCGCTCTAACCGCTATTTCTCTCCTGCTTGCACCCGCACGGAATGGTAACACTCATCGATGGGTCGGCCGATTTGAGAGAATTCTCTCACGCTTTGCACTTCTCCTCCGTCATTCTCGCACACTTGTACTCGTAGTGCACATCGGTCTTGCAAGTATAGGTGGGTTTAATGAATGTGTCTTCCTTGCACATGTCTTTCTTCTCCGTCACACATAGGCGAATCGTCCAGCTGAGCGTTTTGTGACTATGAATTAGTGTGTGACCCCATGTGATAATACATTAGCTCCACACGATTTGCCTTGTTTTAACCCAACTTTTTGATCGAGGATTAGCCTGCATCAATGCATCGCTAACAAAAAATATTTGAAACTATGCAGTGCAGTCAGAAACGGATCACGCACTACGCAAACTAATCGGTCCTGAAGGTCTCGAGGAGCAAGGGGCTCGGAGCATCAATAATACCAATACCTAATTTCAACTAATTTCCAAAGACCATGATCCGCTATAGAGTGTAATTTTGCTCACTTAATGCACTTAAGCTTTTCACGCATAGTGCGAAACTGTGCGTATCACCCTTATCCGTCCGCACGTTTTTGTTTCCTCTTGGTCCTTCATCGCCCAGTACAAAATGCTGACACTTCTCGAATAGTGGGCTTCTTTCTGGCACACAACAGTGAAATGTATAGCGCTGGAAATATTGCGTAGAACACTGCGCGTGGCTCCTTGGAATTGATACAGATCAAGTAGCAGATTCGCGTAAGGAACTGGACATACAAGAGACTTAAACAAGGAACGGGAAGGATATGCATCCCTACGAGTCTGACCGTACAGGCCATAAGCCTTGAAATCAGCTTCAGCCTTCAGTCCCAATAAGGATAGATCATGCATAGATCACCACTGATATCTGTGACCAGCATTAAACCGATTATTTTCTCTCAACTCCACATTGGTGTCGCTGGTGCTGCCATTGGTGATGGCATGGCCAGAGGATGGTTGAAGCATTTTACGTCTTTACGCAGGTACAAACAGTCAAACAAATCAAATGTAAGTTCCAGTATTGTGTTAACAGGTTTGTTCTCACCTGCTGACTTTTACGTATTTCAAGTTCGATCTGTTTAAATGTAATGGTTAATGCATACTGTAAAATATTCAGAAAACTAACCATACAAATGGAATAAGAATAAGACGCGAAAGTGCTACCAGAGCGTGATCCATTTTGACCACAGAAAATTCCAAATTAACAGTATAAAAGGACAACATTTTTTTACCAGAAGATGGGAAAGCAACTTCCAACGCAAACTCATCAAATTTCTTCGCATCAGTAACCTGTGCAAAGAAATATAACCATGCATAGCCATCTAGACCAACTAGCAACTTCAGTACATCAAGTGCACATCAGCGATCCATTCAAGTTACCATTCAGACCAGTTTTCAAGAGCCAGCGCCTACAGCCCAATTCATTGCCTCAACAGACAAGAACAGCCCTTTTCAAGACTACACCTTCGTTCTCATTCTGTTTGCTGGCTTGAATCGGTGCCCACGGGTAGGACTACAGTAGTACAGCATCCGCCGGATAACCAGACCAGCTGGTTACAGCTCTACCCGTGTTGAAGAACAGTGCGACGCATACGGGTAGTGACAGACCATCCGGAACCGGCTGTTACATATAGTTAGAGTGTTTGTTTGTATGTGTGAATAAATTAGTTAAAAGAATTCACCAATAGTTGTAAAGGGGGGGGCTTGAAGTTGTGCGTTGATGTTAGTTGCAACATGGTGTGGAGGGGTTCTTTTGGCGGTTCTTTGTTCAGCATTTGGAACTGTTATACCTTGCGGAAGAGTTAAAGCATTGCTTTGACAATCCACATACGCTTTCCAGCATAGCAACTTGCTACGAGGCTCTTGGCGGTCGCCTACTCCGCTCAACGTGCATACGTTAGTATCAGTCGACTGATTGATAGGATCACTAGTTAGTTCTGAATTTTGTTCTATTCAAAACAGATCGAATGTCCGAATCATATCCAAATCCGAAAGGAAGAAGCTCATCATTGTATGCCATTGTGCTTCACAACGCTTTATATACTGCAAACAAATAACAACTGCCTTAACACTACTCGCCTCAAGAAAATCATTATTGGCAATTTTGATCGGCATCCAATTAGTATAGCTATAATCGTATTACTGAGCAATATCTCTATGTGGCATCTTTACCTATTCTGTACGTACCACATTGTACTGTGAGCGTATGCGGTCCCGTTATCTTCGCGAGTATGCGTGTATATGTTCATACATTGCATGCAGACATACTCTACGATCTACGTTTTATGTATAGCGACTAATGGGCACGAAAATTGCTGGGAGTGTCTTTTTTATTTTTGTCATATTTCATTGATTAAACATGATATTCTCAACCTGATTGGTCGTCGACTATCACTTGGAGCAAAAATGGAAGAATGCGCTAAAAGTACCCTAGCCTCTTTTTTCTGAATTATGTTTTGGTAGCAATCCCCATTCATCATCAATATTTTCCTTTTTAGCACCATAATGCAAATGCAGCAACTAACTGCATGATGACAATCTAATTGTGCATTCAATAATGATTCTTATCTTCGACAAGAATGAGAAGATGACTTTTTATACAGCATTTGAACAATAACAAGACACAATAACTGGCATTTTTCTATCATATACTCATTTATAAGTTAACCGCTTCGACGGCGAGTCAAAACCGTGCAGGGTATTTGCATCATCTGATGCAAGTCAATTGGCTTACTACTTTTACTCCCAAACTGCGTTCTTATACATGCTCCAATCAGCTGTGCGTTAATGTTAGTTGCTACATGAATGCATACAACAGCACCTGCCATAAATAGGCATCGGACTAAGTATTTTTCCTTTGCATTTTGAACCCAATAAGGATGGTATGGTTCGTTTGGTGCATCTCGAATGACCAAAATGCACTCAAACCAATGTTGCATATCGACGCATCGATCGACGCGCTGATCATACAACAAAACCCGACGCGTTTGCTTACCCTCAGACTGGGACTCCGTGGCCGCATCGATTCGCCGTCGAGGTAAATTGGTATCAAATGGTATAATACAAAAGTTCTGTTCTCGTTCTTTCAACAGCTGATCCGTGCAATCATACGAATGCAAAAATATCTGTCACACTCCCCTTCACTATGCACGCACTTCCACTTCCGAGCGCAAAACCATTCAACCATTCACACATGCAGAATAGAGCAATGCACACTATCTTCTTCACAAGACAAAATAGTACGGAAGTGGTGTCGAAAATGGCGCGCAGGTTAAGCATACTGCCTATAGCTATAGAACAGTACTGCGGTAGTGTACAACAGTAGTGTAGAGAAGTGTAAGATAGGTAGGGGAAAGTAGAGCAGAGAAACACATATTTTTTGTTCTCTCTCCCTGCGCAGGGGAAAAGCGCTCCAAAGTCCAAACGAAGGAGAGATTCGTCGTAAATTTGAGTGATAAGTCCCAAATTCTGCTCACTCAACTCATGAGTCCATAAAATTTGGGTTCCTCGATGGCCCAAACTGCTGCAGTCCGGAACTATTCGGGACCACATTTCGGAGGACCAAACTCGGTTGAAAATAGTTCCCAAACTCCGGAGTTTGCTCCCTTGGGTTAGACGATCAGCGATGACGAAGAAGGAGAATGAAAAAAACGATGAGAGCTAGGGCAAACGTTCATCCCGGGCGCAGTTTTGCCCATCACCTTCACTCGTCGCATGCTGTTCCACAGTCCGCATACCACCTCCCCATGCAGCGCCCAGACCTTATCGGGCTGAGAACCCAAAAGTTCACTCGAAATGACTTCGAATGCCGGTTGGGACGCCTTGCGGTCAGTAGCTTTGCAAGAGTTGGTGCGCTTTGTATGTCTGTACACGCGCGATCGAGGGCGTACCGTGATTTCGCGTGTGTATGACGTGTGTGTTTGTCTTTTATCTCACGTCGCGTGTAGGCCAGAACGAGAGATCCGAGTAAAATTTGATTGGGCGTGGTTCAATTGCTCACTGGGAGATAAAGGAACCAAACATTCTTCGTAGCGTCTAACCGTACCGTGAAACCACCGCTTTTACAGTGTTATTGTGATCTGAAATTTAATAAATAAATATAAAAGTAAGTAAGTAAAGTGTGTGTAATACAAAGTGACAAATGTAAAAGGTACCTGTTTTGATATTTGCAGCCACATCATGTCATCCCCGGCTAAGTCAGCGCGCGCTTGGATTTTACGATTCAAAACGAGATTTTACGACTCAAACGAGCTTGGATTCAAAACGAGCAAGAAGGTGCAGAGTTTCGTATAGGCGCCGAAACGATTCACGTGCCGTTGTCCTTGTCGGTGAAACCTGCATATAGTACAGCTGTTGCGCAGTCAGAATCAAGCCTTCGAGGTGAGCAGACGTATTTCTCTCACGCGCTAAGTAAAACCCATACTATCAATTTGCAATACTGACAAAATCTATCCTCTTTCCCCATGATGGGAAAGGGCAGGATAACAAGGGGAAATAAATCCCTTACGATCGGTAACGATCAACCAATACAGAGCCGCAAGCGTGCAAACACAGAAAACAGTTTTGCATTGCTTAGTGATATCGATGATAACGAGCCTGCGACAAAGCAAAAGCTCATACAACGTGGCCCAAGTGACTCACGCACAAACAAAGTACCACCGATAACGGTAAAAAGTTCTTCAGTGACGTTAATACACAAAACAATCATCGCTGCAGGTGTAGTGAGATATAACACAAAGGCAACGTATCACGGTACAGTAGTGCAATTAGACGAAGTAAATGACTTTAAAAAAGTTGTGAAGGTATTCAAAGAAAAAAATGTAAACTTTCATACCTACCAATTAGAAGAGGAGAAAACCACAAAAGTTGTGCTACACGGACTTGTCGATCTTCCGATCAGTGAGGTCACGGAGTTGTTAAAAGAAGAAAACATTTTACCATCGCAGGTGAAAAAACTGTCAATTAGACAAAAGAAATACGACGAGCATGCGGTGTACCTCTTGCATTTCCCGAAAGGCGCTGTAAATATGTCACTATTACGTACAATACGTTGTATATACCACTGTAGAGTAGTTTGGAACTATTTCTCCACAAAACCCGGCCCAATGCAATGCAAAAGGTGCCAGCTATTCGGCCACGGTGCAGCAAATTGCAACCGTGTTAAAAAGTGTAAACTGTGCGCTGGCGAACACGAGTCACTGACCTGCCCGCTAACTGCCGGGCCATCATCTAGGGATGGTCGTGTTCCTGAACATAAATTAAAATGCGCAAATTGCGAAGGCAACCACACGGCTGCATTTTCTGGATGCCCAAAGAGACCGATACGTGTTGAACGACCAAACTTTAACAAACAAAATGTTAAAAGATTTGATATGAATACAGTAGAATTCCCACCACTACAAAAAACAACACCACTACACGGCTGGCGACAATATCAGCCCTCAGACGCACACACAAATCACGACAATAATGATGCAGGGCTTTTCGACCGAAATGAACTACTGCCAATAATAGGGGAAGTAATGAGTAAACTGCAAAAGTGTAAGTCTAAACAAGAGCAACTTATGACCATTTTCGAAGTTATAACGAAATACTGCATGCCATCAAAATGAACCAATCATTATTAAAAATTGCAAACTGGAATGCGAACAGTATTCTAAATAAGAAATTAGACTTAGTAAATTTCCTTCAAAAATTTGACATTGACATAATATTAGTTACTGAAACATATTTAAAAACTTCAACCAACTTTAGCATACCAAATTATAGAACTTATAGGTTAGATAGAATAGATGGCCAAAAGGGCGGCGTAGCAATAATCATTAAGGACAAAATTAAACACATACCTATGAAATCTCTAAATCTAAAAGTAATAGAAGCTATCGGTATAACGGTAGAAACGACCTCAGGAAATATATCACTCATATCGGCATATCACCCCGGTTCAAACAAAAACATGAAAACCTTTGCAAATGATGTAGGTTCGTTAACAAAACTGAAGAATAGTTACTTTGTCTGTGGCGACTTCAATGCACGCCATAGACTATGGAACTGCGCCAATTCAAATCAAGCAGGAAAGGTTCTCTTTGTCAAGTTACAAAAAGGACTATTTTCGATACACCATCCCCACACTCCGACACACATCCCCTCTGATCCAAACCGTTGCGCTTCAACTTTGGACATCATATTATCAAACAATCGCCATCAAATTTCCACTCCCACTACTGTTACAGATTTAGCATCCGATCATCTACCAGTAATTTTTGAAATATTGAACATTACACCAACAATAAATCTAAATAAGTATTACTTTGATTATGATAAAGCCAACTGGTCAAATTTTGCCAATAGTATAAATAGCAGTATAGATTTAATCCAAATTAACTCAGAAAATATAAAAACCTCCCAACAAATTGATAATTTGATAGAACGTTTTACCGAAATAGTCACACAAGCCCATGAACTAGCAATACCAAAACAAACTCCAGGGCTCTACAACATAATAGTACCTCAAGACATAAAGTATCTAATCCAACAACGGAATAAAGTCCGTCGCAAATGGCAAAGACATAGACGTTGTCATAACCTCAAGCAAAAATACACTATCCTCTGTAATGCTGTAAAACAAAAACTAGACGATCTACGCAACAGTATGTGGTCTAAAGTGCTAAATTCGATCAACAACGTTGAAAATAACAAAAATAGAATATGGAAATTGGTAAAAGCTATCAAAAATAAGGAAAATTTTATTCCTCCCCTAAAACAAAACCAGAACACATTAATAACCTCGGACGAAAAAGCTAAGGCAATTAAAGAACAGTTCGAACAAGCTCACTACACAACTTATAACTCTGTTAGTCCGGTAGAGCGCAAAGTTCAAGCTAAAGTTAGGAAATTGAATGCCTCTAAAAGATCCACATCACTGGATCCTACGCTACTATGCAAAACTAAAGAAATCACCGAAATACTTAAAAAAATCAAAAACAAAAAATTACCAGGACTAGATAAAATTAATAACAGAACTCTAAAAAGACTGCCAGCGAAGCCTATAATTTTTCTAAACCATATCTTCAACAATTGTATAAAACTAGGGTATTTCCCCGACCAATGGAAACAGGCTAAAATAATAGCAAAACCAAAACCCGGAAAAAACAACAATCTTGCAGCTAACTACAGACCCATAAGTCTGTTAAGCAGCATAGGTAAAATATTTGAAAAAAATATTGAAAAGCGGCTGCGATCGCACGTAAACAACAATAATATTATACCACCATCACAATTTGGATTTCAACCATCCTTATCGACCACACATCAATTGCAAAGGCTTTCAAAACAAGTGAAATCGAATAGAGATATCAAAAAGTCAACGGGAATGGTTCTTCTCGATACAGAAAAAGCTTTTGGTACAATTTGGCACCAGGGATTATTGTACAAACTGATTTCATTTAAATTTCCAAAACCTCTTATAAAAATAATTCAATCGTTTCTTAAAAACAGACAAAACAAGGTACATATAGCGAACGCTACATCTGAACCCTTCACACCAGTTTCAGGTGTACCCCAGGGAAGTATATTATCCCCACTACTATTCAATGTCTATATTTCAGACATTCCTAAAATGAAAAATTGTTGCCAGTACTTATACGCGGACGATTTTGCTTTAACTGCATCAGCAAAAACACCAAAACCTATACAAAGATCCTTAAATAATGCCTTAATCAGTTATTCCAAATATTGCCGATACTGGAAACTAAAGATTAATGACTCCAAAACTGAAGCTATTTACTTCTCCCGCAACACAAGCATACGAAAACTCCCCCAAGAGGGACTCAAAGTAAATAATACAATTGTCCCCTGGAAAAACCATGTCAAATATCTAGGAATAATTCTTGACAAAAGACTGACATTTAAAGAACACATAGAGGAAACAAGACTAAAAACCGAAAAAATGATAAAAACTTTGTACACATTCTTGCATCGCAAATCAAAACTAAATCGGAAAAACAAACTACTTATATACTACAGCTTCTTTCGTCCTTTAATAACCTACGCCTCCCCAATTTGGCAACATTGCGCTAATTTCCACAAAAAGAAACTGCAAGTAATGCAAAATAAGATACTTAAATTAATCATAAATGTGCCCCCTCGGTACCGTATTTCCACACTTCACAACAGGACAAACACAAAATACATAAGTGACCACATAGACAAGCTATGCACCAATTACACAAACGCGTGTCGAAACAGTACAAACCCGTTGTTACAACAGCTTGTTACATGAAATTTAACTGCTAGGCAATAAAAATGATTTAGAACTAGTAAGCTTGTATATATATATATATATATATATATATATATATATATATATATATATATATATATATATATATATATATATATATATATATATATATATATATATATATATATATATATATATATATATATATATATATATATATATATATATATATATATATATATATATATATATATATATATATATATATATATATATATATATATATATATATATATATATATATATATATATATATATATATATATATATATATATATATGTTCTTTAGCTTGTACAGGTATAGGTTTAACATAGGTTAGGTTAGTTTAGGTTAGAACACATAAAAATGATCAGTGGGTTTTTATGAAACTTTTCCCACTTACTAAATATCAACATCAATATCATCACCACACAACATCAACAAAGTTATTCAAATGAAATTCAACAATGAGGAGAGTCAAAGCGGACGGACCCATTATCGCGATCGAAATACGCGTTGTGCGCAAGATACGAAATATCCAAATAAAACTACTACTACTACTACTACAGCTGTTGCGCCGTTGGTTGCCGGCTACGGCTGCATTGCGGCCACCAGCAATAGTTGTCCGTGTAGCTAGCCACCATATCTCGACAAGCGTGCCATCAGTGCCGACGACCATTGCTGGGTCAAATACAGCAGTGTTATTACCTCTAGGAACGACCTGTCGTGTTAGTTGCCAGTCAGTTGTGCCATCGGTGCTATCGTCGGGAGCCGGTTATGGTATGGCTGCAGCACGTCCGCCAGGAGCAGTAATTCGTGTCGGTGATCAACAGTCGGCGACGGTTGTGTCATCGATATCAACCACATCGAATGCAGCTGTGTCATTGCCGTTGGGAACGACAATTCGTTTGAGTGGCCAGCAATTATCCACAGGTGTTGTGCCATCGATGATAAAGTCGGTTCCCGGCTATGCTTCGGGTGTGCGACAACCACGGATTGCATTCGTCCCGTTCAGTGGCCAGCATCCGATGAAAAGCGTTGAACCGTCGGTGAGGCAGACTGTAAACGTTCTTCCCGCACATTTCTTACCAGCGGGTATTGAGATACACTCGCGTCGCTTTAAACGTGCTTACCTGCACAGTTCGTACCAAAGGGTAACGTGGTACACTCGCGTCACACTTTCCGGTGTCTTGGTCAGCTACGCTGACATCGTACGATCGGACGAAAGAACTTCGATCGTTAGGGTGGTTCGTCAGAACTCTACTGTTGGAGACATTGAGGCCTTACCTTGGGTAGGGGGGCACTCAAAGCTCTTGAAATGAGAAGACGTAAGGTTTGGTTGAGTAATATCTAGCTCAGACGGTCCAAACGATTCTGTCCGTTCTGAGCTGAGACATTTTTATTAATACTCAGTTTTACATTTTGGTTTTACTCTATTTGTTAAACTATGTGAACGGAAATGACCAGAACATAATTGCTGATTATTTATAGTGCAATAATTGCTCAAATTTGGCGTTGAGTTCACGCGGGTTTGTAAGAATGCTTACTTTGCTTAACACATCACCTGAGCGTTCTTCAGCGCCTCATATTGCTTATGTTTTCATTTGCGCTGGTCACTAGTTCCGTGCAATTGCTGATTTTGTTATTTCTTTCAGGGGTTTGCTATATGTGGGTCACTGTTACAGACCGGGTTGTTGTTATGTTGGTTTAAAATGTACTATGATATATGTGAGGTGTTCAAAATCTTTTCTGTATCCAAATTTAAGCTGTTTAGCAGTTATGCTACACCTCCCCCCTTTAGCAGAATAACGTAATGATTGATAAAGATTGAAGTTATTCTCCTGCATATTCAATTAACCTGTTTTTATGTACTGTTGTTTTCTTTTGTGTTGTACAATTTCTAATGGTGCATTTAGTATACTCAATTTCTGTTACTATGAATGGTCCTATGTATAATGGGTCTATTTTTTCCTGTTTTCGTTTGATACGAATACTTTGTCGCCTATTTTAATCTGTATTGGATTTGTTTTTTCGTTTAAGGTAGCTTTTCTTTTTTCTTTTGCTGATATAAGATTTCCTCTGGCTATTTCGTGTGATTTTTGTAGTTTGAATTTCATTTCATTATAGTATTGTTCGATATTGTAAATTGGATCAACTTTTTGGTTGTATATTTCTTGAGGTAAATGTGCTGTTCTGCCAAAAACTAATTCGAATGGAGTATAGTTTGTGTCTGTATGGGTTGTGGTATTGTAAACGAATTTATAAAATTTTGTCCAATTGTCCCAGTCGTCATGATGTTCGTTGGAAAATGATCTTAAATATTCGTTGAGACATCTATGATTTCTTTCTAAAGATCCTATTGTTTGTGGGTGATATGCTGTAGCGAAAGTTTGTTTTAATTCCAAAATATCAGAGATTTTGCTAAGTATTTCATTATTGTATTCTAATCCTTGGTCTGATTTCATTTCTAGAATGTTTCCGAAAGTAAAAATGAAATTTTCGACTAAAGCCCTTGCTATTGTGTTTGCTTCGTTGTTGATGATTGGTATAATTACTACATACTTAGTGTGTTCATATTGAATTGTCACTGCGTAGCGATTATTATTGTTTGTTTTGGGTAATGGTCCTACTGTATCTATAGAAATGACACTAAATGGTTTTGAGAGAGTTGTCGTCACAACTGTTTCCTCTTTTGTATGTCTATTTATCTTATTAACTATGCATGCTTGACAATTTCTTACGAACATTTTTATGTCTTCTTTTATGTTTTTCCATCTGTATTTTTCTCTTAATTTCAAATATAGTCTGTATTAGCCTATATGCCCTCCCGAAGGGGTCATATGATAATCATTGATTATTCTCAGCCTTTCTTCCCTTCCTGTTATCCATCTAGTTGGAATGTACAGAATGATGTTACAACCTGAAATGGATTTGTTGGCAATTCCCTTAGGGGGGAATAGTATTTGAATAAGATGTTTTCATTGGACATAGCTATTTTGTCTCTCTTATATCGTTTTACAATTTTACAATTTACAATTACAATTTACAATTTTACACATTTTTAGAAGAGCAAACTCTAATGTTTGACTTTCATTTCCTTGTGGATTTTCATTTATGGGGATTATTATCGACCCTAGCGCTTTATTCTCTTTGTGATTATACATTTCGAGCTCTATTCCTTTCATTGTCTTTGTCGACTTCAATTTCAATAGTATGGATACCCCTGTGGGTTTATCAGTTTGCCACATCTTTCGTCTTGCAATCATTTTTTGTTTTCATGTGTTTCTGGTTTGCCATTGCACTGGCATACCAAATTGCTCTTCATACCAAAAGTTAGAAAGCATAGACTGTCTCTACACAGTTGGTGATTGTCCAGACTTTGTCAAACTCTGTACATAGGTCGTCACATTGCGATATTTCGCAATTTTTTTTTGTATAGAGTTTGACAAAGTCGCAGTCGCAATTGCGACAATCGCTAACTGTGTAGAGACAGTCTTAGGACTTCCTCTGCATACATCGTCGTGCTAATTCGACTTTTGTAAAGCGCGTAGCAGAACTGTGAAGTAAGGTATGGTACTTTCCTTTGAATGTCTGCCACATATACTGCGACCAGCATTCTTTTACCGTACACAAACACACCGTCCGTACCGTACCGTCACAAACAGTTCCAACAAAGCTTATGTTCTTTTTAGCTTCTGCCGATGTCTAACATTTCATAATGTAAACATCTCATATATCTTTAAATGACGAGAGGTACACGACAGAGGACAATTTCATGTTGTACGAGGCATGTTTATGGATGAATCACGAGATGGATTATAGACGACACTAGTACTCTCAGTGCTGGTCACCTTGAGGAAGCTGTTAGCTGACTGCACCTCTGGCAACATCGCCCGTTTTTTAACATTGGCACTTGATCTTCTACGAACTTGACCAGTTCGTAATATTCATCGTGCATTGCACCCACTGCTTGCCACCCAACAGACGGCAGTTGGTTCGTTTTCTAAAAAAGGAGAATGGATAGTGACATGTTTCAGTGTTCCCAATAGGTTTACCCAATTTATGCAAACTTTTTACATGCAGGGTAAAATCGTCTCGACGCAATGCCATAAAGACGCACCAGGTCATTTAAGTGGCGTCGGATTGGAACTGCGCTAAAATGTGTATCGCGCTGCAGTACTTGTGATCTAGAACCTTTTTCTTGGAATGTCGCTTTGGTTGTGTTCGGACCGGAAGCAAGAGCCTCCGGCTGAACTGGGCTCTTGTGTTTAAATTACGTTCTTTATTATCTACCCTTTGGTATTTGTACGATTATTTTACTTTACATTTTAGCTTAATTCTACTGTACACTAATTTCCTGTATACTGTAATCGCTCGCACTGATGTATGTTGACGAACATTTTTGGTGATCGGGTTTCCCAGCCCTCACGCGACCGCGGTCAACATAAATTGGGACATTGCCTGGATTGCCTGAAACGCGTCGCTGCTTCTCCTACTAATGCAGCCATTAAATGCTGTAATTCCTTCATAGCCAGGATTTCAGCTGCACTGTGTTTGCTTGACATGAAACGTTCTATTTGTGGCTTCATCATCGTAACACGGGAGCTAAGATGGGTATTCGTAAAATGCAAACGCACTGTTCCACCGAATATGCGACAACCCCACGAAGCATTTATTGCTGAAGTTTTGCAAACAGGTGATTTGTTTTGCGCATTGATGTAATGGTATGTATGTAATGTATGTAATGTATGTATGTGGAATGCATTGAAGTAATGTAGCAAGACACCTTTAACCACCTTTTACTTTTTTCAATACGAGGTTCGTTCTTGATTATGGTTCTCGTAATAATAGTTTTAGTAACGTAGTAACGTTTAGATATTAAATCCTGACATTACATTTAGGCGCAATTCGTAAAATATTCAATGAAAAAGATTCTCGTGTTATTTCGCTCTAAATAGCTTGAGTCCTCTGATTCATACCGATGTTTGTGACCTTTTCTCCAGCTTGTCCAGTGTTTCTGTTTGTGGATCTGTTTCTCTGGTTTCATTCAGCTTCGAGAATGCTTTCTAATGTGACATTATGTTTTCTAATGTGATTCCCAGATATTCTAGATAATATTACTTTTCTCATCCGAAATTGCAATGTAAGGTCAATTTATAAATTGTGAATCGTATATCCAGCTTTATTCAAAACTGGCCTTTCTGTTCGTTCCAATGCACCCGTTCTGTTCTGCCAATCGAGACAGTGGCGTAAAAAATCATGCTGAAAGTAAAACCTGATGGCTTGTTGCAATATCAGATATGATATAAAATAACGAAATGAGCTATTCTAGACAAACAAATAGTACGATTGATCGTGTAGATTATTGTTCATACCATCATTTATTTAAAAATAAACTAAATACTAGTGTTACGAACGTTATCGTAATAGAACGGCTCATAAAACGCGGTGTAGTTTTTAATAGCTTTATTTGCCTCAAGAGAGGGCTAAAAAATTCACTATCGTTTCGCAATTAACAAATGAGCGCTTTTTTCCCTTCGTCGGTCCCCTTTATGCCTTTTTCTCGTCCTGGCCAGCCAATGACCCCTAATCGAAACGTCATTTAGGCCCGATCGACTCCACTTCGTACTGGGCGACGACGCCAACGCCATCTACATGTCGTTTATCTATGACGCTGGTTCCTAGCTTTCCTATTTTTAATCGGACCGTTGATTTGTATCAACACTGCCCCCAGTGTTTGTAAACACGTTTGTAAACACTACTTGTCCGATATGTTGATCACTGCTATTTTGATAGCCGGGCGCTCCAATACTTTTCCGGAAGCAGTTTGCACGTGCACACGTCGCACTTGGCCATCCTTCGCTGTACGGGTTTGTATGACCCTTCCTTTTGGCCAGCATCCTCGCGGGAGGTTTTCGTCAACGATGAATACCAGGTCCCCAATCTCAATCGTTTTGCTGGGCTGAAACCATTTCGAACGTTTGGTAAGCGTTGGCAGATACGCCTTGACCCATCTTCGCCAAAAGATATCCGCATACACCTGGGACGTTTTCCAGGTGTTTCTCAAAGCTTCTGATGATGCATCGAATTCGACCACATATTTAGCACCGGAGGAGGATCCTAAGAGAAAGTGATTGGGAGTTAATGGTGCTTCTTCCTCACGATCAACCGGTACTTCTGTCAACGGTCGCGAGTTAATTATGTGTTCGACTTCTATCAACCAATTATTGAACACTGCATCCGACGGATTCCGGGTGAACTGCATGCCGTTTAACGTAGATTTAACCGAACGGACGAGCCGCTCCCATGCTCCACCGAAGTGTGGAGCCGCCGGAGGATTAAACGTCCACTTAGTATTGGTTAAGTTTAAGTCGTCGATCATCTTATTCACATTCACTTCTTTTAGGATTCGCTGCAGTTCTCGACTTGCCCCGACGAAATTTGTTCCACAATCAGTAATGATTTCATTTGGCGTTCCGCGTCGGGCTACAAAATTACGTATGGCCAAAATGCAGGAACTAGTTGACAATGAATGCGCCACCTCGATATGGATAGCTCGAACCGTGAGACAGGTAAACAATACACCCCATCTTTTTTCGGATTTTCGACCGTTTACGATGTTGAAGGGTCCGAAGTAATCGATACCAGTGAATGTGAAAGGACGTGTATACGGTGATAATCGGCATTCCGGAAGATCTCCCATCATTGGCGGTTGTGGTGTTGCGCTCCTAATCTTACAGATGAGACACCGGCTTCGTACTCTATGACAAGCTGCTCTTAGCGCCGGAATATCGAATCTTTGTCGAACTTCGTTTATCACGGTGAAATGGTTTTGGTGTCCGTATTTGCGATGAAAATAATCTACGATGAGATCAGCTACATAATCCTTCTTGGGAAGTATAATTGGACGTTTGGTCTCGTCTTTCGCGAACGCGCAGGCATCTATTCTTCCTTTTACCCGAAGTGTTCCTGTTTCATCCATATATGCGCTGCGTTTATATAGCTTGCTTGATGGTTTAAGACGGGGACTTTCTCCTTTATCACGAGCCTTTTGCAGAAAGTTGTAGTCTTCTGGAAAGGCTTGTTTTTGTACTAGTTGAACGATGCTGCGTTCTGCTGCTTCTAATTCTTCAGGAATCAGCGGACCTATTTCCCGTTTTCTTCTCTCCGGTTTTCGAAGTCTCGAATTGCGAATGAACCTCCAAACGTAAGCAATTGTACGTTGCAAACGTATCCATCGCGAAAACGCGTCCAGTTTCAGCGGTGGTTCGATGATGATATGGCTACAAAGGCTTTTCCGCAATTCCTCTTCGGTTGTCTGTTTACGTAAAGCCTCCCTAGGCCACTCGAGTTCATGTAAACTAAGAAACTGCGGTCCGGTAAACCACGGGCTAGTCGTCAGGTGTTGATTTAGCTTAGACCATTTTGTTCCTTCATCTGCAACGTTAAACTTTGTAGAAATCCAGTGCCATTCAGTAACCTTTGTATTTTCTAGTATCTCGCCAGTTCGATGTGCCACATAAGTGCTGTAACGCCTATGATCCGAATTGAGCCACAGAATCACGTCTTTAGAGTCGGACCAAAAAAAACGTTTGCCGATTCTTTCACGATGAGCTTTTTCTATACTGCTGGCCAATCTTGATCCTAATACAGCAGCTTGGAGCTCAAGTCGTGGGACTGACACGTACTTCAAAGGGGCTACCCGTGTCTTGCTTCCTATCAGTGCTATTTCTACCTCATTATCTCGTTGATATCGAAAATATGCGACGGCAGTTATCCCGTCCTTTCCTGCGTCAACAAAAACATGCAGCTGCAAAAGGCTTCCATCTAACGGTATCGAACGTCGGTAGCACCTTGGAATGGATATTTTCTCCAAGTCTAGTAGACATGTTATCCATTCGACCCATCTCACTTGTAGATCTGTAGAAATAGGATCATCCCAATTGACCCCACTCCGCCATACGTCTTGAAGTAGTACCTTTAGATGCAGTAAGAAACCAGCTATTAATCCTAGAGGGTCGTATATCCTCATAAGCACTTGTAGCATCAATCGTTTGGTCGGGGTGATCTTCTTCTGTAGCAACTCAAAAATACAGGGTGGTATTTTATAGCGGAAGGTGTCGCTATCTGTGTCCCACCACATCCCGAGCACCTTTTGTACAGTCGTTGTGCTGCTGATATGTAAGTCCTTTTGTCCTGAGACGTTTCCGCCTACACTTGTTACGACGTCTTCTGAGTTTGATAGCCAATTATGCAGTGTAAATCCGCCTTCAGCATGTATGATCGTAACATGTTCAGCCAGCTCCTTTGCTCCCTTGACCGTCTCAGTGCTAGTGAGCATATCATCAACGTAGTGTTCCATCTTAATGCATTCAGCAGCTCGTGGGTAGGAGGCTGCAAACCTATCGGCATTGATATTCTTTACAAACTGGGCACAGCTAGGAGAGCAAGATGCTCCGAAAGTCATTCGTTGCATTACGTATTCATCTGGTACTGTTTGTCCCTCGTTCCAGCGCCAAAGAAATCGTTGGCTGTCTTGATCATCCTTTTTCACGCATACTTGATGGTACATCTCGCGGATATCAGCTGCTACTGCCACTCGATATTCACGAAACCTCGATAGAACCGACGTAAGAGGCGCCAGGAGATCCGGACCGGTTAGCAACATTGAGTTTAAGGATACTCCGCGAAAGGTAGCTGCGGCATCCCATACAATCCGAACTTTCCCCGGCTTGTTCGGGTTAACCACCGGGAAAATAGGAAGGTACCAGGTTTTAGGGTGTGTAACTTCCTTCTCCTCTTGTGATAACTTTCGTGCGTACCCTTTGTTTAAGTAGTCCTCTATCTTTTCGTTTAAAGTTTGCCTAAGATGTGATTCACGTGTCATACGGCGTTCTAGGCATTCTAACCTTCTCAAGGCCATGGATTTGTTGTTGGGTAATTTTATATTGCTACCGCGCCATAATAGACCTGTTTCGTACCGACCGTTCACTAGCTTAGTGTTTGAGTTGAGCAACTCTAAGGCCTGATCATCTTGCTTAGAAATACTGATTTTCATATTGGAGGATCGTACATCCTCCAAAGCAAAGCCTTGTTTCAAAGCGGCGTCGATTTTAGCATCTATATTTGCGCAGTCGCAGACGATTACACTATGTGTGGCTACGGCCATGTTTCGATTCTGTATTTCGGTGGTACAGCATCCTGATACAACCCATCCTAAGCGGGTCTTCGTAGCCGTTGGTTCATTTATTAGTCCCTCTACTGTCTTAAGTGGGCGGGTTAGGCGATAGTTATCGATTCCGATAAGTAATTGAGGAACAGCCGCTTCATAAGGCTGCAACGGAAGAGTTTTTAGATGGTTATATCGCGACGTAAGATTACTCACGTTGACAGATTGCGTTGGTAAGCCTAGTGACTTAACCGTCCGAACAGCAGGCATCAGGAACTTTCGATCTCCTTTTCGAATCCCTGAGATGGTGATCGGAATCTCGACGGAACCGTCCTCGTTTCGTAGTTGCCCCCCGGTCCAGCTCAAACAAAGAGGTTTTTTTGTTCCCTCTAAGCCCAGCTGTTTCATCAAGCTATGCTCCATCAGCGTCACGGATGAACCTTCGTCGAGGAGTGCCACCGTATGAACCGTCCGTTCATGTCCATGTACTGCCACAGGGACATAGCGCAACAATACCTCGCCTTTGCTATGTACTCCTGTGGAATGCGAGAGATTAACTTCATACTTGCTTTGTTTTTCCGCCGTAGGTTCGTTGTGTAACAACGGATGATGCTTCCTGGAACAGCCGTTTTTGCCGCAAATCCGTGTCACGCGGCAAGGGTTGCGGTGACGACGCAAACATGTGCTGCATAGCTGGTCATTCTTCACACGTTTCCACCGCTCACCCGGAGTTAAACGCAGGAAAACTTCACAATACTCCAGCTGATTGCACTTGTTGTTGCAGGCGCACACTATTTTTTCGGAATGTGCGGGTGGCTCAGACGTGGTATGCACGTTGATATGTTTGGCGCTTCGCTTCTCTTCTGGTTTCGCTGCCGCTGCTGCTGCTGTTGGAGAAGCTATCAGTGCGGCTTCCTTAGCGTCACGGATCCAGGTACCAAAATCAGTCAGGCTAGCTGGCGGCTTCCTCACACGTTGCATTCCCCATAGAAAAGCCATGGTAGACGGCAGTCGTCGCACTAGCTCCTCCAATAAAGGACCGTCGTACCGATTTTCGAGACCACTTGTCTTTACTGCGGCGCATACCTCTTCCACCATTATCGCGTAATCCACCAGCGTGTCCAGTTTCTCCATCTTCGGCGTCGGTGCCTTTCGAATCTGATCCATAAGCGAGCTTATGATCATCTCCGGTCGACCGAAACTGCTTCGTAGCGCTTCCATCACATCCGCCAGGTTGTCTGCTTTCCGAAGTCTCAACTGTACAGTCTTCAAGGCCTTCTCCTTTAATGCTCTTTGTAGCCGCATTATGTTCTCCCCATCCGAAAAACCACACAAACGCGTGCTTTCTTCGAAAGTCGAAATAAACATCGACCATTCGTCGGGATTTCCGGAAAAGAAGGGAAGCTTCGCCGCACCAGTGTGTCTTGCAGATGATTTGGCCCGCGATAATTCCGGTTCATCATCTGTTGCAGAAAAGCCGAAAGTTGTAGATGATGGCGGCTTTGCGTTAGCGGCGTGCGCTTCTAGCTTTTGTTCTAACGAGTTAATGCGTTCTATCAGTTGATCCACTGAACTTGACACTGGTCTCCTCGCTACCGTACAAATCGCGCACTGCCAATCACGTATCGCAACTGCTTCTACTTCCTGAATACACTCAATGTGACACCAGCGATCGCATTTATTACACTCGATCATGTTCAGTGTGCCAGTACGATTACACACATAGCACACTCGTTGAGGAGAGGAGTTGCTAGGGGGTTCGCCCCCTCGTAACATGCATGCCTTCATTTCGTTAAAGAGGCGACTTATCTCGTTCACAGTATCGTCCGGCAGCGATGATTGACGTGCTACCGGATTGTCTCGAAGCGGGGACGATGTAGCCACGCTCGTCGCTCGAGGTATGCATATTGCACATCGCCACTCGCGGGTTCTCACCGAATCGTCTTCACCTACGCAATCCGGATGATATGATCTCCGGCAATCAACGCATCGAATGCACACAATATCGGTGGCCGAGGCACAGATTACACAAACTAGTTCGTTGGGTGCCATTTTCACAATTTCACTTCAGCACGGTTCTGCTGTTCTATATCTTCAGCAACTTGCCGGCAACGGGTGAGTCTGTGATGAATTCGCACTTTTGTCACTTATTCAACACAAGTGAATTTTTTAGAATGTTACGAACGTTATCGTAATAGAACGGCTCATAAAACGCGGTGTAGTTTTTAATAGCTTTATTTGCCTCAAGAGAGGGCTAAAAAATTCACTATCGTTTCGCAATTAACAAATGAGCGCTTTTTTCCCTTCGTCGGTCCCCTTTATGCCTTTTTCTCGTCCTGGCCAGCCAATGACCCCTAATCGAAACGTCATTTAGGCCCGATCGACTCCACTTCGTACTGGGCGACGACGCCAACGCCATCTACATGTCGTTTATCTATGACGCTGGTTCCTAGCTTTCCTATTTTTAATCGGACCGTTGATTTGTATCAACACTGCCCCCAGTGTTTGTAAACACGTTTGTAAACACTACTTGTCCGATATGTTGATCACTGCTATTTTGATAGCCGGGCGCTCCAATACTTTTCCGGAAGCAGTTTGCACGTGCACACGTCGCACTTGGCCATCCTTCGCTGTACGGGTTTGTATGACCCTTCCTTTTGGCCAGCATCCTCGCGGGAGGTTTTCGTCAACGATGAATACCAGGTCCCCAATCTCAATCGTTTTGCTGGGCTGAAACCATTTCGAACGTTTGGTAAGCGTTGGCAGATACGCCTTGACCCATCTTCGCCAAAAGATATCCGCATACACCTGGGACGTTTTCCAGGTGTTTCTCAAAGCTTCTGATGATGCATCGAATTCGACCACATATTTAGCACCGGAGGAGGATCCTAAGAGAAAGTGATTGGGAGTTAATGGTGCTTCTTCCTCACGATCAACCGGTACTTCTGTCAACGGTCGCGAGTTAATTATGTGTTCGACTTCTATCAACCAATTATTGAACACTGCATCCGACGGATTCCGGGTGAACTGCATGCCGTTTAACGTAGATTTAACCGAACGGACGAGCCGCTCCCATGCTCCACCGAAGTGTGGAGCCGCCGGAGGATTAAACGTCCACTTAGTATTGGTTAAGTTTAAGTCGTCGATCATCTTATTCACATTCACTTCTTTTAGGATTCGCTGCAGTTCTCGACTTGCCCCGACGAAATTTGTTCCACAATCAGTAATGATTTCATTTGGCGTTCCGCGTCGGGCTACAAAATTACGTATGGCCAAAATGCAGGAACTAGTTGACAATGAATGCGCCACCTCGATATGGATAGCTCGAACCGTGAGACAGGTAAACAATACACCCCATCTTTTTTCGGATTTTCGACCGTTTACGATGTTGAAGGGTCCGAAGTAATCGATACCAGTGAATGTGAAAGGACGTGTATACGGTGATAATCGGCATTCCGGAAGATCTCCCATCATTGGCGGTTGTGGTGTTGCGCTCCTAATCTTACAGATGAGACACCGGCTTCGTACTCTATGACAAGCTGCTCTTAGCGCCGGAATATCGAATCTTTGTCGAACTTCGTTTATCACGGTGAAATGGTTTTGGTGTCCGTATTTGCGATGAAAATAATCTACGATGAGATCAGCTACATAATCCTTCTTGGGAAGTATAATTGGACGTTTGGTCTCGTCTTTCGCGAACGCGCAGGCATCTATTCTTCCTTTTACCCGAAGTGTTCCTGTTTCATCCATATATGCGCTGCGTTTATATAGCTTGCTTGATGGTTTAAGACGGGGACTTTCTCCTTTATCACGAGCCTTTTGCAGAAAGTTGTAGTCTTCTGGAAAGGCTTGTTTTTGTACTAGTTGAACGATGCTGCGTTCTGCTGCTTCTAATTCTTCAGGAATCAGCGGACCTATTTCCCGTTTTCTTCTCTCCGGTTTTCGAAGTCTCGAATTGCGAATGAACCTCCAAACGTAAGCAATTGTACGTTGCAAACGTATCCATCGCGAAAACGCGTCCAGTTTCAGCGGTGGTTCGATGATGATATGGCTACAAAGGCTTTTCCGCAATTCCTCTTCGGTTGTCTGTTTACGTAAAGCCTCCCTAGGCCACTCGAGTTCATGTAAACTAAGAAACTGCGGTCCGGTAAACCACGGGCTAGTCGTCAGGTGTTGATTTAGCTTAGACCATTTTGTTCCTTCATCTGCAACGTTAAACTTTGTAGAAATCCAGTGCCATTCAGTAACCTTTGTATTTTCTAGTATCTCGCCAGTTCGATGTGCCACATAAGTGCTGTAACGCCTATGATCCGAATTGAGCCACAGAATCACGTCTTTAGAGTCGGACCAAAAAAAACGTTTGCCGATTCTTTCACGATGAGCTTTTTCTATACTGCTGGCCAATCTTGATCCTAATACAGCAGCTTGGAGCTCAAGTCGTGGGACTGACACGTACTTCAAAGGGGCTACCCGTGTCTTGCTTCCTATCAGTGCTATTTCTACCTCATTATCTCGTTGATATCGAAAATATGCGACGGCAGTTATCCCGTCCTTTCCTGCGTCAACAAAAACATGCAGCTGCAAAAGGCTTCCATCTAACGGTATCGAACGTCGGTAGCACCTTGGAATGGATATTTTCTCCAAGTCTAGTAGACATGTTATCCATTCGACCCATCTCACTTGTAGATCTGTAGAAATAGGATCATCCCAATTGACCCCACTCCGCCATACGTCTTGAAGTAGTACCTTTAGATGCAGTAAGAAACCAGCTATTAATCCTAGAGGGTCGTATATCCTCATAAGCACTTGTAGCATCAATCGTTTGGTCGGGGTGATCTTCTTCTGTAGCAACTCAAAAATACAGGGTGGTATTTTATAGCGGAAGGTGTCGCTATCTGTGTCCCACCACATCCCGAGCACCTTTTGTACAGTCGTTGTGCTGCTGATATGTAAGTCCTTTTGTCCTGAGACGTTTCCGCCTACACTTGTTACGACGTCTTCTGAGTTTGATAGCCAATTATGCAGTGTAAATCCGCCTTCAGCATGTATGATCGTAACATGTTCAGCCAGCTCCTTTGCTCCCTTGACCGTCTCAGTGCTAGTGAGCATATCATCAACGTAGTGTTCCATCTTAATGCATTCAGCAGCTCGTGGGTAGGAGGCTGCAAACCTATCGGCATTGATATTCTTTACAAACTGGGCACAGCTAGGAGAGCAAGATGCTCCGAAAGTCATTCGTTGCATTACGTATTCATCTGGTACTGTTTGTCCCTCGTTCCAGCGCCAAAGAAATCGTTGGCTGTCTTGATCATCCTTTTTCACGCATACTTGATGGTACATCTCGCGGATATCAGCTGCTACTGCCACTCGATATTCACGAAACCTCGATAGAACCGACGTAAGAGGCGCCAGGAGATCCGGACCGGTTAGCAACATTGAGTTTAAGGATACTCCGCGAAAGGTAGCTGCGGCATCCCATACAATCCGAACTTTCCCCGGCTTGTTCGGGTTAACCACCGGGAAAATAGGAAGGTACCAGGTTTTAGGGTGTGTAACTTCCTTCTCCTCTTGTGATAACTTTCGTGCGTACCCTTTGTTTAAGTAGTCCTCTATCTTTTCGTTTAAAGTTTGCCTAAGATGTGATTCACGTGTCATACGGCGTTCTAGGCATTCTAACCTTCTCAAGGCCATGGATTTGTTGTTGGGTAATTTTATATTGCTACCGCGCCATAATAGACCTGTTTCGTACCGACCGTTCACTAGCTTAGTGTTTGAGTTGAGCAACTCTAAGGCCTGATCATCTTGCTTAGAAATACTGATTTTCATATTGGAGGATCGTACATCCTCCAAAGCAAAGCCTTGTTTCAAAGCGGCGTCGATTTTAGCATCTATATTTGCGCAGTCGCAGACGATTACACTATGTGTGGCTACGGCCATGTTTCGATTCTGTATTTCGGTGGTACAGCATCCTGATACAACCCATCCTAAGCGGGTCTTCGTAGCCGTTGGTTCATTTATTAGTCCCTCTACTGTCTTAAGTGGGCGGGTTAGGCGATAGTTATCGATTCCGATAAGTAATTGAGGAACAGCCGCTTCATAAGGCTGCAACGGAAGAGTTTTTAGATGGTTATATCGCGACGTAAGATTACTCACGTTGACAGATTGCGTTGGTAAGCCTAGTGACTTAACCGTCCGAACAGCAGGCATCAGGAACTTTCGATCTCCTTTTCGAATCCCTGAGATGGTGATCGGAATCTCGACGGAACCGTCCTCGTTTCGTAGTTGCCCCCCGGTCCAGCTCAAACAAAGAGGTTTTTTTGTTCCCTCTAAGCCCAGCTGTTTCATCAAGCTATGCTCCATCAGCGTCACGGATGAACCTTCGTCGAGGAGTGCCACCGTATGAACCGTCCGTTCATGTCCATGTACTGCCACAGGGACATAGCGCAACAATACCTCGCCTTTGCTATGTACTCCTGTGGAATGCGAGAGATTAACTTCATACTTGCTTTGTTTTTCCGCCGTAGGTTCGTTGTGTAACAACGGATGATGCTTCCTGGAACAGCCGTTTTTGCCGCAAATCCGTGTCACGCGGCAAGGGTTGCGGTGACGACGCAAACATGTGCTGCATAGCTGGTCATTCTTCACACGTTTCCACCGCTCACCCGGAGTTAAACGCAGGAAAACTTCACAATACTCCAGCTGATTGCACTTGTTGTTGCAGGCGCACACTATTTTTTCGGAATGTGCGGGTGGCTCAGACGTGGTATGCACGTTGATATGTTTGGCGCTTCGCTTCTCTTCTGGTTTCGCTGCCGCTGCTGCTGCTGTTGGAGAAGCTATCAGTGCGGCTTCCTTAGCGTCACGGATCCAGGTACCAAAATCAGTCAGGCTAGCTGGCGGCTTCCTCACACGTTGCATTCCCCATAGAAAAGCCATGGTAGACGGCAGTCGTCGCACTAGCTCCTCCAATAAAGGACCGTCGTACCGATTTTCGAGACCACTTGTCTTTACTGCGGCGCATACCTCTTCCACCATTATCGCGTAATCCACCAGCGTGTCCAGTTTCTCCATCTTCGGCGTCGGTGCCTTTCGAATCTGATCCATAAGCGAGCTTATGATCATCTCCGGTCGACCGAAACTGCTTCGTAGCGCTTCCATCACATCCGCCAGGTTGTCTGCTTTCCGAAGTCTCAACTGTACAGTCTTCAAGGCCTTCTCCTTTAATGCTCTTTGTAGCCGCATTATGTTCTCCCCATCCGAAAAACCACACAAACGCGTGCTTTCTTCGAAAGTCGAAATAAACATCGACCATTCGTCGGGATTTCCGGAAAAGAAGGGAAGCTTCGCCGCACCAGTGTGTCTTGCAGATGATTTGGCCCGCGATAATTCCGGTTCATCATCTGTTGCAGAAAAGCCGAAAGTTGTAGATGATGGCGGCTTTGCGTTAGCGGCGTGCGCTTCTAGCTTTTGTTCTAACGAGTTAATGCGTTCTATCAGTTGATCCACTGAACTTGACACTGGTCTCCTCGCTACCGTACAAATCGCGCACTGCCAATCACGTATCGCAACTGCTTCTACTTCCTGAATACACTCAATGTGACACCAGCGATCGCATTTATTACACTCGATCATGTTCAGTGTGCCAGTACGATTACACACATAGCACACTCGTTGAGGAGAGGAGTTGCTAGGGGGTTCGCCCCCTCGTAACATGCATGCCTTCATTTCGTTAAAGAGGCGACTTATCTCGTTCACAGTATCGTCCGGCAGCGATGATTGACGTGCTACCGGATTGTCTCGAAGCGGGGACGATGTAGCCACGCTCGTCGCTCGAGGTATGCATATTGCACATCGCCACTCGCGGGTTCTCACCGAATCGTCTTCACCTACGCAATCCGGATGATATGATCTCCGGCAATCAACGCATCGAATGCACACAATATCGGTGGCCGAGGCACAGATTACACAAACTAGTTCGTTGGGTGCCATTTTCACAATTTCACTTCAGCACGGTTCTGCTGTTCTATATCTTCAGCAACTTGCCGGCAACGGGTGAGTCTGTGATGAATTCGCACTTTTGTCACTTATTCAACACAAGTGAATTTTTTAGAATGTTACGAACGTTATCGTAATAGAACGGCTCATAAAACGCGGTGTAGTTTTTAATAGCTTTATTTGCCTCAAGAGAGGGCTAAAAAATTCACTATCGTTTCGCAATTAACAAATGAGCGCTTTTTTCCCTTCGTCGGTCCCCTTTATGCCTTTTTCTCGTCCTGGCCAGCCAATGACCCCTAATCGAAACGTCATTTAGGCCCGATCGACTCCACTTCGTACTGGGCGACGACGCCAACGCCATCTACATGTCGTTTATCTATGACGCTGGTTCCTAGCTTTCCTATTTTTAATCGGACCGTTGATTTGTATCAACAACTAGTTTTAAAATAAATGGGATACGCGAAGAAATAAAACTCTGTTCCTATAAGAAAATTTAGATATTATTTTTATGTAAGTATTGTTTTGTAAAAGAAGAATTTAAAGGGCTGTCGATGTTATTTGTAAATTAATTGACTAAAGATTCAAACGGTAACAGGAAGGTAAAAACACAAATAGGACGCGTCCTACATGAGCGTGGCGGTACGATAAAGTGGTCACTCGGGGCAATCCGATGATCCCAACACCAGTACCCCAGTGCACCGACTTAGACTGCAGGTGTGCATAAAAACAACAATTATTAATTTTTGTTTTGTTTAACACATCCTCAAAACTATTCTGGTTATGACGTTTAAACTGATATTCCCTTAAATAAGACCTCATGCTATCTTTATTTGTTCCCTTACTGCTAAGAAAATCCTTAACGTGCTTCCATAAATTCTCTATATTCTGCGTGTGTACCTCTCTAATCCCTGGATCTACAAAATTTTCAGAATGATTTACCTATGCCCCTGCCGCCTATACCTGCCTATACCCTTGCCGCTCTTATCCTCCGTACACTGCCCAACAATCCGTCATCACTATACTACTTCTGTCTACATTGTTTAAAATTAAATTGTGCAGTGTTGTCCTATCCCTTTTCTCTACATTTTCTAAAAATATTTCCTACGTTTCCCTACAAATGCCTCCAACTAGCCAAACCTGATTACAATCTGAAACACGACCTCTATTATTCTTTCGTTTAACTACTATCGACTCGTCAATTTCTACCGTTAATCCTGATCCTCCTATTGGCCTTCTATTTATCCTATTTGTTATTTATTTTAAATTCAATGGGCCTCATGTGACCCCCTTGAAGCATTTTAAGATTAGTTTTACAATTATGATGACGATTATGAGAAAACAAATTAACAGGAAGTTGACCGCACAGCACGAATACAGTTTAAAAACGCATAACGCGACATGTCAGGTTCGTAACGATCACAAACAGCATTAAACTCTCGGCACATAATTAAAAACGGATCAGAGGAACCGAAACGACTATGACTTTCCTCTACGTCAAGTAACATCCTAGCACGGAGCCTTCTAGCTGTGACGTATAGATATAGAGAATGAAGTGCAAACCGCGTGAATGTACGCTGAATAGACTCTAGGCGCGCCATGGGACGCGCGGCTGTAGGCCACCACACCACAGATTTGCCTCCATGTAACTAGCACATTTTTCCCTAACTATACTAAACCACTTATACACTGTATTCTTATTAACTCCAAATTCCTCAACTATTGTTTCTACGCTTAGATTCCTAGCCCATCCTAATACCAGTAGCAAACTTTTCCCTAACGTTATCCTCGACCCACTGAACACACTGCACTTCCTAATCGAACATTCGGCATTGTTACACCGCGGATTGCAACACACCCACTTGAAACACCCTTCTGAACTATTTTTTCTCCTATTCATACCTGCACTACAGTTCTCGCAATTCTAAGCTGTCCTCAATAGTCCTGCATCTAACATTAAACTAACTAGCCCTACCTCATCTTCAACTAACTTTACTAGCTTCGTCACTGTGTTGGCCTGTCCTAATGCATTCATTTTTATACCCTTAATTCTGACTGCCCTATAAGCTAACCCTACGCTAAATCACTATTTTCGCTTTCCACTATTCACGCTCACTTTTATATACTAATTTACTATTACTATTATATTTTTTTTTTTGCAAAGCACATAAATTGAATTTTCTTTCCTGCTGAATGTGAATGTTCCTCCAGAAATAGAATGTGGCGATGCGGTGGTTTGTTGGTGTGGAAAATGTCGTTTTTTTACGAATGGGGCAACTTCAGCAATGGTCAATGCGATAGTTGCCACCCGCTGTACATTCGAAAGATAAAGGAACAACTGATTCAAACTCGAATACTCGTTGCAATGTCTATATATTACTATATTGTATATTTCAATGGTCGTTCGTCTCCTCATGTGTATTTTTGTGTTACTTATTCAAAGACAATATTCAAATTCTTTTTTTTTTCTTTCGAAATTATGAAAAAAAATCTTTTATATTATAATCATTATAATCATTTATTACTTATTATGCAGTGTACTTGAAGAATTATTTGCATCTGTTGTCTTCCTCGTTGGGACTTCTGTTCGTTAATTTGTTGGTTGGAACTCTTTTCCATTAGTATATTCGTTGGGACTCCTGTCCGTAAGTATTCCAAGTTGGAGACTCCTGTCTCTTGGCATCCCGCCGGTCAACATTTATGATCCGTGGTCTCGCCTTCCAATATTTCATGTCACTCGAACGTCATGCTTGGTGCACATGGCATTTGTAGTTATCATTCACTAAACTTCAGTTTTTTTTTGTAAGTCGTTTACGCATTTTCTAGGGTCTATTGTAATTATACACTTCATTTTTGCGATAAAATTTTAAATGTTGTATGCCTCATTTTTTTGGATTTCGCTGTAGTTAACGTTGAACTTGTACAAGCCGAATAAAATATTCATCACGTAAATCTTTTTGGGAAAATATTTGATCTCCTTTTTGTCATTCATCTGTTCATTCAAGCTGAGAATATCTCACTTATTGCACTCGCCCGTTTTCAATAATGAATCTATACCCAAGGGAGCAAACTCCGGAGTTTGGGAACTATTTTCAACCGAGTTTGGTCCTCCGAAATGTGGTCCCGAATAGTTCCGGACTGCAGCAGTTTGGGCCATCGAGGAACCCAAATTTTATGGACTCATGAGTTGAGTGAGCAGAATTTGGGACTTATCACTCAAATTTACGACGAATCTCTCCTTCGTTTGGACTTTGGAGCGCTTTTCCCCTGCGCAGGGAGAGAGAACAAAAAATATGTGTTTCTCTGCTCTACTTTCCCCTACCTATCTTACACTTCTCTACACTACTGTTGTACACTACCGCAGTACTGTTCTATAGCTATAGGCAGTATGCTTAACCTGCGCGCCATTTTCGACACCACTTCCGTACTATTTTGTCTTGTGAAGAAGATAGTGTGCATTGCTCTATTCTGCATGTGTGAATGGTTGAATGGTTTTGCGCTCGGAAGTGGAAGTGCGTGCATAGTGAAGGGGAGTGTGACAGATATTTTTGCATTCGTATGATTGCACGGATCAGCTGTTGAAAGAACGAGAACAGAACTTTTGTATTATACCATTTGATACCAATTTACCTCGACGGCGAATCGATGCGGCCACGGAGTCCCAGTCTGAGGGTAAGCAAACGCGTCGGGTTTTGTTGTATGATCAGCGCGTCGATCGATGCGTCGATATGCAACATTGGTTTGAGTGCATTTTGGTCATTCGAGATGCACCAAACGAACCATACCATCCTTATTGGGTTCAAAATGCAAAGGAAAAATACTTAGTCCGATGCCTATTTATGGCAGGTGCTGTTGTATGCATTCATGTAGCAACTAACATTAACGCACAGCTGATTGGAGCATGTATAAGAACGCAGTTTGGGAGTAAAAGTAGTAAGCCAATTGACTTGCATCAGATGATGCAAATACCCTGCACGGTTTTGACTCGCCGTCGAAGCGGTTAACTTATAAATGAGTATATGATAGAAAAATGCCAGTTATTGTGTCTTGTTATTGTTCAAATGCTGTATAAAAAGTCATCTTCTCATTCTTGTCGAAGATAAGAATCATTATTGAATGCACAATTAGATTGTCATCATGCAGTTAGTTGCTGCATTTGCATTATGGTGCTAAAAAGGAAAATATTGATGATGAATGGGGATTGCTACCAAAACATAATTCAGAAAAAAGAGGCTAGGGTACTTTTAGCGCATTCTTCCATTTTTGCTCCAAGTGATAGTCGACGACCAATCAGGTTGAGAATATCATGTTTAATCAATGAAATATGACAAAAATAAAAAAGACACTCCCAGCAATTTTCGTGCCCATTAGTCGCTATACATAAAACGTAGATCGTAGAGTATGTCTGCATGCAATGTATGAACATATACACGCATACTCGCGAAGATAACGGGACCGCATACGCTCACAGTACAATGTGGTACGTACAGAATAGGTAAAGATGCCACATAGAGATATTGCTCAGTAATACGATTATAGCTATACTAATTGGATGCCGATCAAAATTGCCAATAATGATTTTCTTGAGGCGAGTAGTGTTAAGGCAGTTGTTATTTGTTTGCAGTATATAAAGCGTTGTGAAGCACAATGGCATACAATGATGAGCTTCTTCCTTTCGGATTTGGATATGATTCGGACATTCGATCTGTTTTGAATAGAACAAAATTCAGAACTAACTAGTGATCCTATCAATCAGTCGACTGATACTAACGTATGCACGTTGAGCGGAGTAGGCGACCGCCAAGAGCCTCGTAGCAAGTTGCTATGCTGGAAAGCGTATGTGGATTGTCAAAGCAATGCTTTAACTCTTCCGCAAGGTATAACAGTTCCAAATGCTGAACAAAGAACCGCCAAAAGAACCCCTCCACACCATGTTGCAACTAACATCAACGCACAACTTCAAGCCCCCCCCTTTACAACTATTGGTGAATTCTTTTAACTAATTTATTCACACATACAAACAAACACTCTAACTATATGTAACAGCCGGTTCCGGATGGTCTGTCACTACCCGTATGCGTCGCACTGTTCTTCAACACGGGTAGAGCTGTAACCAGCTGGTCTGGTTATCCGGCGGATGCTGTACTACTGTAGTCCTACCCGTGGGCACCGATTCAAGCCAGCAAACAGAATGAGAACGAAGGTGTAGTCTTGAAAAGGGCTGTTCTTGTCTGTTGAGGCAATGAATTGGGCTGTAGGCGCTGGCTCTTGAAAACTGGTCTGAATGGTAACTTGAATGGATCGCTGATGTGCACTTGATGTACTGAAGTTGCTAGTTGGTCTAGATGGCTATGCATGGTTATATTTCTTTGCACAGGTTACTGATGCGAAGAAATTTGATGAGTTTGCGTTGGAAGTTGCTTTCCCATCTTCTGGTAAAAAAATGTTGTCCTTTTATACTGTTAATTTGGAATTTTCTGTGGTCAAAATGGATCACGCTCTGGTAGCACTTTCGCGTCTTATTCTTATTCCATTTGTATGGTTAGTTTTCTGAATATTTTACAGTATGCATTAACCATTACATTTAAACAGATCGAACTTGAAATACGTAAAAGTCAGCAGGTGAGAACAAACCTGTTAACACAATACTGGAACTTACATTTGATTTGTTTGACTGTTTGTACCTGCGTAAAGACGTAAAATGCTTCAACCATCCTCTGGCCATGCCATCACCAATGGCAGCACCAGCGACACCAATGTGGAGTTGAGAGAAAATAATCGGTTTAATGCTGGTCACAGATATCAGTGGTGATCTATGCATGATCTATCCTTATTGGGACTGAAGGCTGAAGCTGATTTCAAGGCTTATGGCCTGTACGGTCAGACTCGTAGGGATGCATATCCTTCCCGTTCCTTGTTTAAGTCTCTTGTATGTCCAGTTCCTTACGCGAATCTGCTACTTGATCTGTATCAATTCCAAGGAGCCACGCGCAGTGTTCTACGCAATATTTCCAGCGCTATACATTTCACTGTTGTGTGCCAGAAAGAAGCCCACTATTCGAGAAGTGTCAGCATTTTGTACTGGGCGATGAAGGACCAAGAGGAAACAAAAACGTGCGGACGGATAAGGGTGATACGCACAGTTTCGCACTATGCGTGAAAAGCTTAAGTGCATTAAGTGAGCAAAATTACACTCTATAGCGGATCATGGTCTTTGGAAATTAGTTGAAATTAGGTATTGGTATTATTGATGCTCCGAGCCCCTTGCTCCTCGAGACCTTCAGGACCGATTAGTTTGCGTAGTGCGTGATCCGTTTCTGACTGCACTGCATAGTTTCAAATATTTTTTGTTACCGATGCATTGATGCAGGCTAATCCTCGATCAAAAAGTTGGGATAAAACAAGGCAAATCGTGTGGAGCTAGTGTATTATCACATGGGGTCACACACTAATTCATAGTCACAAAACGCTCAGCTGGACGATTCGCCTATGTGTGACGGAGAAGAAAGACATGTGCAAGGAAGACACATTCATTAAACCCACCTATACTTGCAAGACCGATGTGCACTACGAGTACAAGTGTGCGAGAATGACGGAGGAGAAGTGCAAAGCGTGAGAGAATTCTCTCAAATCGGCCGACCCATCGATGAGTGTTACCATTCCGTGCGGGTGCAAGCAGGAGAGAAATAGCGGTTAGAGCGAGCACTTCTGAGTTCTGTATGGCGCTTGGTCTAAATGTTCCCTTTGGGTTTGGTTCTCTAGGTTCACTTTGTACCTCACTTGCTTTGCACTCCGTTCCACTTACGCGGTTTCACTTTTATGTAGTCTTTGCACATCCGGAGATTGCAAATTGACGTCATGCACTTTTGCATTGTAATATTGCAGGTTAAACTGTTTTCATGTTACTACCACGGCTCTCAAAATTTATCTAGCATTATGTCATTTTTTGTAAGAACAGAATTTTATTTACATTCGCACGCATCGCGGTCACTGTATCGCACATATCGCGGTGAATACAGTGACATTTCATTTCCTCACTATATTGTTACCCTCGGATTAATCACTTTTGCGTACGATCGCCTTTTTAAATCGATCGTTCCAGCCTATCCCAGGCAAACCAAGTGGGGCTAAAATGAACAAATCAACGTGTATCCTGCTCTAATTGTATGCCTTTCTAGCTCGGGTTCATTGGATATTTTTGTGTGACGTCACACAAATCGGCTTCTGTTCACTTCGTTATCATGCATTTCGTTTTTACTCTATTCCGACCTTGCTTGCTCTTACATGTAACATTGACGGGACAAAATGTGCTACTTCATATGTATCAATGTATGTGTACATATTCAAAGCATTGGACGTATTTCCTACCTCCGGCTACCCTACCTCCGCTCATCCTTCAAACAAATCCGTGTACAGGTAATGTTTGCTGAAAAAAAAATACAAATGCTGTCTCTTTCCGACCAACGCAATAGTCGACGGAATTTAAAGGGTAAATGGTCAGCTGTTTTTGAAATTTCTTGACCATCAAAGCAGTGAAGATCGTTCATAAGAGTGCTGCGGAAAAGTGTTTTAAAAGTAAGAAAAAATGTCTGATTTAAAACGTGCCCAAAAATCTGGAAACTTTTATCGCAGAGCTGCGAAGTATATGGTGCTAGACCCTTCCGAAAAGGACAGACATGATGCAGGATCAAGTACATCTAGTGAGTGTTCGCAGTGGCTGTATTTGTTCTTTGCAAGAGCATCGGAATAATATAACCTAAAAGAGTTTGTTTCTTTTCAAGATCCTCTTACATTGTCTGTGGAAAATGTTGGAAGTGAAGCTTCTATTTCGGAAGCAAATATGCCCCAGACAGTAGACATAATTGATTGTGATGCCGACGACCATTTCTTGGATGATGAGGATGCTGATAGTATCGACAGCGATGCCGAAATCAATGTTGGCGATCCTATAAGCCAAACATTAGAAAACATGTCTATCATTGATGGCCTTCGATACTGGGCACTAACAACAAATGCTCCTCACAGCTCCATCAATATAGTTTTAAAATTATTTAAAAAGGTCCAAGTAGATGTACCTGCAAACGCCAAAACCTTGTTAAGGACTAAACGGAACACATCATTGGAAATTGCGGAGATCGGTGGTGGGCAACTGTGGTATTGCGGATTTGAAAAATGCTTGATTAATTATTTCTGGTGAGTGTATTTATTGTTCTACATTTTATATTAGTTTATCTGTTATTTTTTTCCAATATTTTTATTAGCGTCAATAAGTGCCCAACGAACAAATTGTCTTTGTCGGTATCGATAGACGGATTACCTTTACATAATAGCAGTAGTATGCAGTTTTGGCCCATCTTATTCACCGTTCAGGAATTGCCACAAGCACCAGTTATGATGGCAGGAATATTTTGTGGGCCAACGAAACCAACAAATTTAGAACAATACCTCCGCCCGATGGTTGAAGAATTGAATTGGCTGTTCACATCCGGCATAACAATCCGCGGACAACAAGTTACAGTAAAGCTACGTGTCATCGTTGCTGACACTCTAGCCAGATCTTTTATTAAAGGTGAATAATATACAAAAAAATGTTTCAGCAACATCAATAATTAACAGCTATTAACTATGTACGCGTTTGTTAATTACAGGCGTAGTTAGCCATAATAGCTATGAAGGATGTTTAAAGTGCACGGTAGAAGGCACATATATACACGAAGCCCATACTATGGCATTTTTAGGCATTAATGCAACAAAACGAACCGACAAGGACTTCAGAGATGGCATATATCCTGGTCATCGCAAAATACCAACACCGCTGTTAGATCTGCCTGAATTTGATATAATTGAAGACGTCGTTGTTGGGGACCCTTTGCACATTCTTCACCAGGGGATAATGAAAAGATTACTGATTGGTTGGCGCGATGGTGTAATGGGCAGGATTCGATGGTCCGATAAAGATTGTGAAGACATATCAGTGGCCTTGGGAAAGATTGCACTACCAAGCGAAATTCACCGCGAAATTCGGCCATTGAAGTTTTTAAAATATTGGAAAGCCTCTGAATGTGCGACCATTTTGCACTACGCAGCAATAGTAGTATTTGAGCCTTATCTACCGGAGGATATATACCAACATTTCATGTTGCTATTCTGCGGCATCACCTTGCTCTCCTCCTCTGTACACAAAGATCATTGGCCGTTGGCGGGACGGTTACTAGATCGTTTTGTACTAGAGTATAGCGATATCTACGGTGAACGGTATGTGAACAGCAATGTACATAATGTACAACACATTTATGAGGAAGTGCAACGATTTGGCTCGATATCATCCCTATCAACCTACCCGTATGAAAGTAAACTGCATCATCTGAAAAGACTAATTCGAAGTGGATGGAAGAACTTGGAGCAAGCGGTAAACCGTCTTTCGGAGCTAGATGAGTTCTTTGCCTCCAGGGCACCGTCTATGATAAAATTTCCTTCTATAGCCCGGAAAGATACAATTACAACTGTGCATGTTCGACCTAACTTCATAATTCAGAACAATCCGAGAAACTGCTGGTTTTTGACGAAAGACGAAAACATCGTACAGTTCCACACAGCAAAGGAGGAGTTGGGAGGGGTAACTACCAACGTATGCCTAAGTGGCCAAAAACTAAATTTGAAAGATTTGGCATTCGATGATCCGATGGATTCGAGCATCATATTTATATTTAAAGGTTATATGAACAGTTTATCAAGCAGCTTGATAGAAGCCAATTTAAACGACATTAGATGCAAGTTAGTTCCGTTACAAATTAACTGCAACGATGAATTCATTTTTATTCCCTTATTACATACATTAAGTGCATAAACTGTAATACAATACGTGTACAATACAATGTCGAAGCTTAACTGGAATGTATTCTTACACATGTATTTTATATCTAGTACTAATATGAAATGGTAGACTGAGAAAGAAAATTATGTAAAAAAGATTAGTAAAAAAATGATTTCAGGATATTTTTAGTTAATTTCGTCATCTAAACTCAACCTGCTTTATCCTTTACTTTACAAAAAGTTGTTGAATCATCCTTCAAATGTTGCCGAGCAGATGCGTGACCTAGTTTCATTTTCATAAATTCTGCTAAATATGCACTACTTGCAAATAAACGTTCGTTGCTGCCTACTGTTTTAAATAAATCCAAAATATTAGTAAATTTACGTAGCTCTATTTTCCTTGTTTCTGCTTTTCGACTTATTCCCGACCAACTACACTGTGCAAAAAGGTGTTTGCTGAAAATTAAATCGATAATTCGATGCAGACGCCTTCTGATATGAGCTTCTGATACGTTATGTTTTAACCATTCCACAATTTTTTTTTTATATTCTAAGTCTGATTTCAAGCGCTGCTCGAAAGCTTCTAATTCTTCTTCTGTCTTCAGTGGTTCCAACTCGAATTCCGACCTAGGTAAAAGTCCCGCCTTTGGATGGCTAATCGCTATTAATTCGTTGATTCTTTCTGTGTTACGGGCCGAGTTCTTCAACAGCACACTGATTTTGCTGTGCAACTGTTCTTTTAGGAATTTAACTTGATCCTCTAGCGACGATATCTGCTGCAAGTATAAGTTTTTCATTTCCCTACACATTTCGCTGTACAGCTCCTCCGTACACATTTCTTCATCAGCGGAATTATCCAATTTTCTTTTCTTCGTTCCTAAAAAGACACAAACACGTTAAAAGTTAACATAAAATATACAATTATTCTAATTTGTTCGCACTATTTGATGTTCAGATTTTTTTTTCTTCATAGCTTACCACAAGGTTTTCGAGTAGCTTTGAAATTGGAAACTGCAGCTGACGTTGATGGTCCAGGATCGTCCACTACAAAACATAGACAAATGTAGAAACAAAACAGTACAAACGAAGTTTATACTTCTTTTTTTACGCCTACCGTTTTGAACTGCCACGTTCTCTTTATCATTTATTTCGCTGTGTTGTGACATTTTTGCTGTAAAAATAAAAATAAAACTTAAAAAAATAAAAGAACGAACAAAAACCCTGTCTTGCTTCCCCCTTGATAGATGGATTGATGGTTGTTGTGATTCACTCATTAAAAGTGTACTTTTTTTGTTAAATACATTGCTTAAAGATTTCACAAACTATCACAATTTGCAAAATACCAATAGCAAGCAAAACTACACAAGATGCATACATACAAGATGTTTGTCGAAGCACTCCAAATCGGAACAAGACTTTTTTCCCGCCTACGTTTATATATTTGATATGGCACATTCACATTCACACATGTACATTGCGCATGAGGTACGTGTAGAACAAAATCTCCTACTAATCACCATCAACCATCAGAGGCAGCATAGCATAATCATACCAGCGAGACTGCTACAACTGCACGGTAAATATCTCTATGTACGCAATGTACGCAATGTTCAATTCTGGCTTCTCTTACTTACCATTTCAGTATAAAAAAACAGCGTCACTCTTCACAAGCACTCCGGAGAAAGTGCGCGGACGTCTTAATCACTTGAATGTCACCGTGATTATAAAGAATATCTACCCTCATAGACAACCACCAACCCCCCCCCCCCCCCCCCCCCCCCGCCAATTAAAAAAATTGAAGGAAAGAGTTAGCTTTAAGAACAAAACACGTCAATAATATTAATATCCAACCGAGCGAGAAAGTAAGCTGGAAGAGACAGACTTAAGAAAATCAAGCAATTCGTTTTTTTTTTGCATGTTTGTGTTTTCCTTAAATTTCACCGTATACTCATACCAATGCATCACCGCTTTTTCGTCTCAAGAGGTCAATGCAACAACCGCCGTGACGAAAATATGATGACGTCACAAGTAGCGGTGTTCATTTTAGCCCCTTTCTTTTCTGAAAGTGGGGCTAGAGTGGAGCTAGAATCGGGCCCCACTCTAGTTCCACTTTAGCCACGACTCTCCGAGTTTTGTCGGCTTGGGATCGTCTGCTATCTAATATTTCATTTCTTCACTTCTACATTGTTCACCTTACCCAAGCGGTCTTTTCAAGGCCAATTCGGAATTAAACCTGACCTTTTTAGGACGTCCTTTACAGGTCCTACTTATACTCCATTGGACGCAGGTTGGACATGACCCAAGGATTGGCAACAAAATCGTCGAACTTTTTTAAGCTTTTGCCGGTTGTGTTGGTATTAGTGTATCAAAACAGTCGGGCCAAAACCTTATTTTTCCTCTACCTATGCTTGGCCAAAGGCCAAACAAAAACTATCGCACACATGTGTGCCGGTGGCGTTGTTGGTACGTTTATACTTGTCAATCGTCTCGTTCACACGCTCGCGCGCTGCCTAGCTATTTTTTAGGGCTTTGATAAGCGCGCTGCGCTGTTCTGTCGCCTACTGCCACACCGCTGCATATTCAGCTCACGCTCGTTTTGCCATATGATTTCCCTGTTGGTGTGTCGGGTGTTTTTGACATTCGCGTTACGCGTTATCATGCCAACCACCAACGTTTTACATGTTCGAATTTGCTAATACCGTTGCATGTGTGTGGGGGAGAGTTATCGATGTAAGGTAAGTGTTGTGCGCTTGTGTCGTGGATAGCACGAATCGCCTGCAGTGCCAGCAAGTGAAGTGATTATAACTGCCAGCTCTCGCCTCAGGTCTGTATTTTACTAAGGGCCGGGTCTATGAAAATGTTGCGGGCACTTTTGTTGCCAAATCGTATGGATGAAATGTCAAATTCAAGCTGCAAGAAGAATTTTGCTGCAAGAAGAACAAACCGATTTGTTTCAGTTTCGAATGTTGCCGCAGCATTCGAAATTCATGTTCGAATCTTCCTGCAACTAAATACCTTGGTGAAACTTGGCTCACCTCAGCCCATATGTTATTGCTTCACCCATGGATGGCTGTCAAAACACGTACAAAGGCTAGAAATTCCGCGAATTCGATTTTTCAACCGCCTGTATTCATGTGCGCAATATACCAGTGAAATATACCAGTGAAACGAATACACGAAAGAAATTTAAGGTAAGATGTTATTCATGTGGCAAAATTAGTCATAAAAACAAACGCATAATCATATATTTGTTTATAGAGCAAGTGCGTTTACAATGAACGAGGAATTATTCATCGACTTGATTGAACAACGGCCGGCGATTTGGGATACCAAATTGAAGGAGTATCATATTCGTAACTCGGACAAGAAACTTTGGCAGGAAATTCAAGAAATCACCAATGTTCCTGGTAAGTTTATACATAATTAGCGTGTGGTGATTTTCAAGTAGTGTATAAACTGTGCAAAATTACTATTGTCATAGTTATTGAAACTATGTGGTTGGGCCACGGTATCAAAGAAACATTTGTTCCCAATGCACTCGCATGTGATTAAAACAAACCAAATATAACTTGTTCTAATCCCAGCGCTTTTCCTTTTGCCAGCAATTCTGATCGAACTGGCTTAATTTTGGGCAGTTTCTCAGTTTCAAACGACATTCAGACATTCAGGCTCCCAAATCAGGTAAAGTTGACACTTTACGTTTCGTATCAAAGGAAAGCTTTAACTTAAATAATCTTCTGAGGGTTTCACAGAACGTAATGGGTCGCTGTAATGTGCACAAGCGTTTTTTTATTACAAACTAGAATAAAAGGAATAGTGTTTACAAGCTCCTGAAAATGGTAGTAAAATGTACATCATCTGCCACCTTACACCTAAAAAGGTGAAAGGAAAACCCACACAATCAGTATCTAGAAGATCAACGTGGTCATATAGATGATTTAATAAAAGTGGCATAGCTTTTGTCGAATAGTTTGTTCCGTATTCTGCTTGTCCAAATTTGTGTTCCCAAAAAGTCCGGTCGTGTATTATGCCTGTAGTTGCTTGTATACAATTTTATAACAACGTGCGTATATTTTGTCGAGAAGCGCTGCTTCCATAAATAACATTTTCGCATTTCTTCAGTTGCCAGAAGATGGGACCCTGTCCGCAAGGTAGTCGTCAAAGTGCGTAGCATGGCAGTTTATTTATCAGTCTCCAAATGTCCGCGTATGCGTGTAACATAACCATTCCTTAAGCCAGTGTAGATAAAATATGGACCATTACCCAGGCAGACCATGCATACATTCATGATGATTACACGTGATTACGTGATGATGAAAAAGAAATATCTTAAGTAACTTATAGTTTATTGTTGCAGTATAATATTTCTGAAAGTAAATGTGGCAGTAATGGTATCTTATATCCAAATTAGATAGACATATAGTTGAATCGGAATATTTTTGTGTTGAATTCATATGTTTAATTCAACGGTTGCGCCTGATACTATATAACGTTTGAAGTTTTCTCTAATGGCATACGCTAACTGACTACTTCGGTTGTTCGCCCTTAAATTATTATTAGGTACAGACCGTGTCAAAATATCGCTCCATAACTGTGTGTCTAAAATCACTCTTCTATCAATGCAAATATTGTGCAAAATGCACATTGTTTTTACTATAACATCCACATTCTTGGGTGATATTTGTATGAGACTATAAAGACATCTCCATTTTGAGGCCAAAATACCAAAAGCACATTCTACTGTCTTTCTAGCTTTGCTTAATGTGGTGTTGAATGATTCTTTTTCTTCGTCCAACCCACTACTATACGGCCTCATTAAATAAGTTTTTAATGGGTACCCTTGATCACCAATCAACACGTACGGCATATTGGAAAAAGTTCCTCGCAGGGGTTTAGGAGGAGGCATGTTAAATGTATTATTTTCGATATGCTTATACGTTGCAGAGTTAGCAAATACTCCACTGTCAGATCGTCTTCCATAATCTCCGATGTCCACCGTGATAAATTTACAATTAGCATCAGAAATGGCTTGCAGATGGATGGAGAAAAAAGTTTTATAATTGAAAAATGTTGACCCAGAGTTCGATGGGCATCTGATTCTGATGTGTTTTCCATCAATGGCCCCAATACAGTTAGGAAAATTCCATTTCGCTTCAAAATCTCTTGATACTTCCATAAATGAAGCAATCGTTGGTACTGGCATATGTACTGGTTGCAGCGTTTTCCAAATTGCTTCACACGTTTCGTAGATTATACTAGCAATTGCTTGATGAGAGATACGAAACGACGACGAAAGAGCTCTGAAGGTTAATCCAGTTGAAAGATATCTGTAATTAAAAAATAAATTTGAATAAATAATATGATAATTCCCACACTTTTGTTTGTTTCAGTGGACATGTTGAAGAAGAAATGGCACGTGTTGCGAAGCCAGTACAAGCGAGAACTAAATAAAAAGAATCGAATAACTGGATCGGCTGCAAGCAACCACAAGCAGTGGAAACACTTTGAACAACTGAGCTTTTTAAATGATGTTTTCGCATCGCGTCCAATGGTGGGAAATATGCCAGCAATGGAAGAAGGTAACAATTGAATTGGAGTGAAAATAAATAATTAAATAATTGTAATTTTGAACTTAACTTTTTTTTTTAGAATACCTCGAAATGTCAACCGACGAAGATACTGAAAACATCGAAGATGTTACAACTCCCGCTAGGATGCTTCAGATGGCAGGACCAAGTAAACCGGCCATACGTACTAAAAAAGATCTTGTTTCCATCGCAAATGAGTTATTGAATTTAGAAAAGGACAAGACAGAAAGGTTTAATTTAAACGACAGCGAATACCATTTTGCTATCAGCATTATAGAACCTCTTAAAGAAATACCAAAAAAATACCAGCTTGCAGCACGCATGAACATTATGGAAGTAATTTCAAAATTCCAAAACATGGAAGACGAATAAATACTTTTGTTTCATTCTTTAAGTATTGTAATGTATTGTATTCATACTTCAATTTAGCATGAAAGAAACAATTAGGGATCAATTCCTATAAAGTAGAAAAAAGTATAAAGATTTTACATTGTCGAAAAAATTTTACAAGACCGCTACAAAATCGCATCGCGCTGCGAACCATTGATAAAAGAAAAATTTTGAATATACGCAAGCTTTCAATGCTTGTTTGTACCACGCAGATGTATAAGTTCGTATACGTATACGCTTCAATACAAGGCCCGAATGGAAAGTGAATAGAATTCATCGATACAAGAGTCAGTAATAAACTTACCTTAAGGTTATCATGAGCCGGGCCTCAGGACTGATGTACGCATTGTTTTTCTTCGCCTTTTCTATGCTGTTCCTTATATAACCAAGTATATAAAAAAAGGTTCCTTTATCCATACGCATATATTCATGAAATTTTACTGGGTCGCGAAGCAATTGCGGGAACAACGTTGAAAATTCACATTTTATGCCACGTTCTTGCAGCAGAGCAGTTTTTCCCGGTCTCTGCAATGCTGCTTCTGCCATCAAGCATACCATCAAAGTTGACGATCCTCCTTCAAGCGTGCAAAAGTTATTTAAATTGGGTGAAGCACTTTCCATCTCGTTTTCCATCCGTGTTTATTGTTCAACTGTTGATTTGCTAATAAACGCCATTGTTTATTTTGAAAAGATGACATCTTTCAATTTGACATAACACTGTTGCTTGTTGCAACTATGATATTCATAGACCACATCAGTTTGTTGCCAAGGCACAAATGCTGCCGCAACTTTTTCATAGACCCGGGCCTAAGGAAGTGAAGGAACAGAAAACGGAATTGAACTTCGATTATAAGACGTGTAACTTACCACGTGTGTTTGCGGTACCCGTGTTAAGACGATGCTACGGCGATATCGCGCGACAACGTTGCTACCAAGCACATTTTGTTCTACGCATAGCGCATTGAACTTAATGCCGGTCAGTGACGCATCGATCAGCTGCGATGCTGTGATGATGTTAGTGCGTGGATGCTGAACACATTATAGTGTTGTGCAAATTTTTCGTACCTGCAGTGAAATTGTTGTAGTGTTTTTTGTTGCCGGTATTTTCATTTTTTTCTTTTCTAGTGTTTCGTGTGTTTTTCTATTGTTGTGTGCATTGTTGTGTGTGTGTTTGATATGGAAGGCCAAATTGTTTACGTAAACGGCGTCCCACTGCTGATTGTTAATCCCGAGTCGGCCGCGCTGGCGGACGCTAATGTTGCTTCGATGCAGCTCCCGCAATGTAAGTGAAGTGTTGTGCAGAGTAAGATTGCGTGACATGTGCATTAATGCATGTTTTTTTCCTTTGCAGTGCCCACTCAACCACCGCTGCATGCGCTACCATCTGCTAGCTACACCATCAATGCGGGGGCTGCTGGTAAGTATGGCCAAACGGTACTGTGGTGAATGTGTAAGCGGCAAAAGTGGTGTGAAATGTATTTTCTTATTTTGTTCTACAAGTAGTTTCGGAACCGCTACCGGCGTTTCGCAACCAGCTGCGGCCGTTCCGGTCAGTTCGTCGTGTCACAGTGTCCCCGTTCCTGTTGTCCGGTTGTCACCACCCGTCTTGTCTTCGTCAGTGTCCCCGGTACTGTCTACACGTGGGCAGTGCATGTGCATCAATGGGACAATGGGCAGTGCATCACAACACCCACCTGGTAAGGATATCAGTGCTTGCTAATGTAGCTTAGTAAAATGTGAAGAAAACAAACTAAGACGCATTTTCGACTTTTTAGCTCGTGATACCCCGACCTCTTTCCCCGGAGGACGTTGCTGTGACTGTAGTGAGTTGCTGCGGCAAGCCCAGCAAAGGATTCGTGACCTGGAGCAAGAGAACGCGTATTTGAAAGCACGTATTGACTTACGATTGGACGCGATCACGCGGGATACTGCTCGCCAAAGACAGGCGATGGAAGAATTTTTGGCGGCAACACAGCCGCTCGAAGGGTTTGTTCAGCGGCCGGAGTTTGAGCTAACACCGCTAGAAACGGAGGCACAGCTAGAGGACTTCAATCACGGCCTGCAGGCAGATTCGGAGTATAGAGAAAAGGTAGAGCAATTTTTACGCCAGCAAATTCCTCGCGCAGACGTCAACAATCGTCTGCATCAGGCGATCGTTCAGCAAACCTTTTTTTGCCCAAATACCGTGGACTGGTAGCGGTAGGTAAGAGAAACGCAAGATACAATTAAGTAAGTTCACAAATGTTTTGCAATTATTCAGAACCGTAGGAGGTAACGATTCGCTACTACCAACAGCACAGTATGTGGCAGAATTTTTCAAACTTAAATTAAAGCACCGAAAGGCTCGTATGCAACCTGCAACAAAAAGGGAGGAGGTGGGTGGTCGATTCGGCAAGAGTGTAAGCAGAAGCGAAATAGGCACTTTGACGCGTCTGTTCTACGAGTGGGAGGCTAGATCACCCGTGAGCCACGCAATCACAGAGACCGAGTTGAGCCGATGCGCGGTCCTGGAGGGGTACAGACTGCTCCGTGATTTCTTGTTCGATTACGAGTTCGATCGAACATCGCGGCAAATTGGAGGAGCAGGGATGACCGTCGATGTAGACGAAACGAAGGTCGTCCGCCACAAGTACAATATTGGCCGGATCAGCAACTCTCACCGGGAGTAGTTGTTTGGTGGTATTTGCCGGGAAACCGGCGAAATCTTTCTCGAGTGAGTGGCGACCCCGACACAGTCTGTGCTGCACGGACTCATCCAGCGACATGTGGCCCCCGGAACGCGTATCCTCTCCGACTGCTGGGCAGGATTCAACGGACTCGCCGGCTTGGGATATGAGCACGCCACCGTCAACCATTCATATAACTTCGTGGATCCGCTCCAGGGTGATGTCCACACCCAACGGATCGAGAATGTGTGGCGGTGGTTGAAGCATTCCCTGAAACAGAAGGAGACGAACATACAAGGTTTTTTTGTTTGTGATAAATCGGAAAAGCGCCAAAATTGCATATTGGCCAAGCGTGTTTGGTTCTGTGTGAACAGTTTTGTTTTCCCGTATTTTCCGTGCTAACGCTATTTTTACGTGCTTTTTCCACGATGGAAATTAAAAACAGTGGTGATTTGAGTGCACTATTTGGTGTTCCGTTGCGTGGGATCGAGTGGCTGCAGGGGCTGCTGAAGCGCGAGCAGTCGTGCCCGAATTGTAATGGCTCGATGAAGTTGAAAAAAGTGACCGCCAATGACCGGTTCAAGTGGCTGTGCCGCCGTAAGGCATGTGCGGCTTCTTGCAGCATCCACACCGGGTCGATTTTCTTCGACGCAAAAAGTAGTTTAGGCACTTTGACGCGTCTGTTCTACGAGTGGGAGGCTAGATCACCCGTGAGCCACGCAATCTCAGAGACCGAGTTGAACCGATGCGCGGTCCTGGAGTGGTACAGACTGCTCCGCGATTTCTTGTTCGATTACGAGTTCGGTCGAACATCGCGGCATATCGGCGGAGCAGGGATGACCGTTGAGGTAGACGAAACGAAGGTCGTCCGCCGCAAGTACAACATTGGCCGGATCAGCAACTCTAATCGGGAGTGGTTGTTTGGCGGTATTTGCCGGGAAATCTTTCTCGAGCGAGTGGCGACCCGGACACAGTCGGTCCTGCACGGACTAATCCAGCGACATGTGGCCCCCGGAACGCGTATCCTCTCCGACTGCTGGGCAGGATTCAACGGACTCGCCGGCTTGGGATATGAGCACGCCACCGTCAACCATTCTCACTACTTCGTGGATCCGCTCCAGGGTGATGTCCACACCCAACGGATCGAGAATGTGTGGCGGTGGTTGAAGCATTTCCTGAAGCAGAAGGGGACCAACATACAAGCTTCGTTGGAGGGCTACTTTGCGGAATATATGTTCCGCAAAGAGCACGAGGAGAACGTGTTCGCAGCCCTTGTTGCGGTCATTGCACGGGAAACGTGTTGAGCGACAACACGATACGCGTACCAACAGCAGGACAATTAGCATCTTCCAGTAAGTAACCATGTTTTGCTGATCAGTGTATTTGATTGAATACTAATATTTGTGTTGAAAAAATTATTTAGGATTGGATTACATGCTAGTTGGCTGACGCCTGCCCCACGTGTGACCAGCATCCACACGAATAGCAAGGCAAATAACCATCATCCAGTAAGTAGCAGAATATTACTCAAGAGTTCAGTTGCAATATTTCTTTCGTATCTATTTAGGAACGCATCATATCCGCGATCGGTTGATGTAACCACCCCGGTTAACCAGATTGCACACTAACAGCAAACCAACATAACTAGCATAATGCGGTAAGTATAATACTTCCGTTTATATTCAGGAACGGATCATCCTGCACGATGCACGATCCTGGAGCGGTACAGACTGCTCTGTAATTTCTTGTTCGATTCGGTCGTTTGAGCGACAAATCGGCGGAGCAGAGATGACCGTCGATGTAATCGAAACGAAGGTTCGCCGCAAGTATAACATTTGCCGAATCAGCAACTCCAATCGGTAGTGGTTGGTTGGCAGTATTTGCCGGGAAACCGAGAATATTTTTCCCGAGCGTATGGAGAATGGACCTGGACAGAATGGACAGAGTCGGTGCTCCACGGGTTCAAAGGCACGTGGCCCCCGGAACGCGTATCCTCTCCGACTGCTGGGCGGGATACAATGGTCTAACTGGTTTGGGATATGAACACTCCACCGTTAACCGTTCTTATAACTTCGCGGATCCGTTCTTAAAAGGAAGAAAGTCTCAACGCTTTCTGAACGCGCTGATGCAAAAGCTAAAATCGACAAGAAAAGGCGATCCGGTGTCACACACACATCGAAGCAGCAAGCAGAGGTGTCAAACACGTGGAAACCAAAGTGTTATCTTTGCGGTTAACCGGGGCAGGTGGCTACTGATTGTACAGAGAAGACAAACGGTGTAAAATGTTTCGGAAGTGGTGCGCTCGGACATAAAGCCAATGAGTGTGAAAATAAGGATCAGTCGTCGCGTTTACAAATTTGACGAACAGCAATGAAACAATGGTAATTATTGGATTTGGCCATTGTGTTCTGCAGGCTTTATTCGATAGTGGCAGCGCATATAATATCATTTCAATGCAAAAGCCAATTAGCGAACCACATATGAGCAAGTTTCCTAAATCGTTACTGCCCGAATGGTGAAATTAGTAAGGTTGTTTGTAATGAATCGGAAAAGTGCCAAAATTGCATATTGGCCAAACCATTGGCAGCGCGTGGTCGGTTATGTGCGAACAGTTTTGCTTTCCCGTTGTTACGAACGTTATCGTAATAGAACGGCTCATAAAACGCGGTGTAGTTTTTAATAGCTTTATTTGCCTCAAGAGAGGGCTAAAAAATTCACTATCGTTTCGCAATTAACAAATGAGCGCTTTTTTCCCTTCGTCGGTCCCCTTTATGCCTTTTTCTCGTCCTGGCCAGCCAATGACCCCTAATCGAAACGTCATTTAGGCCCGATCGACTCCACTTCGTACTGGGCGACGACGCCAACGCCATCTACATGTCGTTTATCTATGACGCTGGTTCCTAGCTTTCCTATTTTTAATCGGACCGTTGATTTGTATCAACACCCGTACTTTCCCTGCTAACGCTATTTTTCCGTGCTTTTTCCACGATGGAAATTAAAAACAGTGGTGATTTGAGTGCACTATTTGGTGTTCCGTTGCGTGGGATCGCGTGGCTGCAGGGGCTGCTGAAGCGCGAGTAGTCGTGCCCGAATTGTAGTGGCTCGATGAAGTTGAAAAAAGTGACCGCCAATGACCGGTTCAAGTGGCTGTGCCGCCGTAAGGCGTGTGCGGCTTCTTGCAGCTTCCGCACCGGGTCGATTTTCTTCGACGCAAAAAGTAGTTTAGGCACTTTGACGCGTCTGTTCTACGAGTGGGAGGCTAGATCACCCGTGAGCCACGCAATCTCAGAGACCGAGTTGAACCGATGCGCGGTCCTGGAGGGGTACAGACTGCTCCGCGATTTCTTGTTCGATTACGAGTTCGATCGAACATCGCGGCATATCGGCGGAGCAGGGATGACCGTTGAGGTAGACGAAACGAAGGTCGTCCGCCGCAAGTACAACATTGGCCGGATCAGCAACTCTAATCGGGAGTGGTTGTTTGGCGATATTTGCCGGGAAATCTTTCTCGAGTGAGTGGCGACCCGGACACAGTCTGTGCTGCACGGACTCATCCAGCGACATGTGGCCCCCGGAACGCGTATCCTCTCCGACTGCTGGGCAGGATTCAACGGACTCGCCGGCTTGGGATATGAGCACGCCACCGTCAACCATTCTCACTACTTCGTGGATCCGCTCCAGGGTGATGTCCACACCCAACGGATCGAGAATGTGTGGCGGTGGTTGAAGCATTTCCTGAAGCAGAAGGGGACCAACATACAAGGTTTGTTTGTTTGTGATAAATCGGAAAAGCGCCAAAATTGCATATTGGCCAAGCGTGTTTGGTTCTGTGTGAACAGTTTTGTTTTCCCGTATTTTCCGTGCTAACGCTATTTTTACGTGCTTTTTCCACGATGGAAATTAAAACAGTGGTGATTTGAATGCACTATTTAGTGTTCCGTTGCGTGGGATCGCGTGGCTGCAGGGGCTGCTGAAGCGCGAGTAGTCGTGCCCGAATTGTAGTGGCTCGATGAAGTTGAAAAAAGTGACCGCCAATGACCGGTTCAAGTGGCTGTGCCGCCGTAAGGCGTGTGCGGCTTCTTGCAGCATCCACACCGGGTCGATTTTCTTCGACGCAAAAAGTAGTTTAGGCACTTTGACGCGTCTGTTCTACGAGTGGGAGGCTAGATCACCCGTGAGCCACGCAATCTCAGAGACCGAGTTGAACCGATGCGCGGTCCTGGAGTGGTACAGACTGCTCCGTGATTTCTTGTTCGATTACGAGTTGGATCGAACATCGCGGCATATCGGCGGAGCAGGGATGACCGTTGAGGTAGACGAAACGAAGGTCGTCCGCCGCAAGTACAACATTGGCCGGATCAGCAACTCTAATCGGGAGTGGTTGTTTGGCGGTCTTTGCCGGGAAATCTTTTTCGAGCGAGTGGCGACCCGGACACAGTCTGTGCTGCACGGACTCATCCAGCGACATGTGGCCCCCGGAACGCGTATCCTCTCCGTCTGCTGGGCAGGATTCAACGGACTCGCCGGCTTGGGATATGAGCACGCCACCGTCAACCATTCTCACTACTTCGTGGATCCGCTCCAGGGTGATGTCCACACCCAACGGATCGAGAATGTGTGGCGGTGGTTGAAGCATTTCCTGAAGCAGAAGGGGACCAACATACAAGCTTCGTTGGAGGGCTACTTTGCGGAATATATGTTCCGCAAAGAGCACGAGGAGAACGTGTTCGAAGCCCTTGTTGCGGTCATTGCACGGGAAACGTGTTGAGCGACAACACGATACGCGTACCAACAGCAGGACAATTAGCATCTTCCAGTAAGTAACCATGTTTTGCTGATCAGTGTATTTGATTGAATACTAATATTTGTGTTGAAAAAATTATTTAGGATTGGATTACATGCTAGTTGGCTGACGCCTGCCCCACGTGTGACCAGCATCCACACGAATATCAAGGCAAATAACCATCATCCAGTAAGTAGCAGAATATTACTCAAGAGTTCAGTTGCAATATTTCTTTCGTATCTATTTAGGAACGCATCATATCCGCGATCGGTTGATGTAACCACCCCGGTTAACCAGATTGCACACTAACAGCAAACCAACATAACTAGCATAATGCGGTAAGTATAATACTTCCGTTTATATTCAGGAACGGATCATCCTGCACGATGCACGATCCTGGAGCGGTACAGACTGCTCTGTAATTTCTTGTTCGATTCGGTCGTTTGAGCGACAAATCGGCGGAGCAGAGATGACCGTCGATGTAATCGAAACGAAGGTTCGCCGCAAGTATAACATTTGCCGAATCAGCAACTCCAATCGGTAGTGGTTGGTTGGCAGTATTTGCCGGGAAACCGAGAATATTTTTCCCGAGCGTATGGAGAATGGACCTGGACAGAATGGACAGAGTCGGTGCTCCACGGGTTCAAAGGCACGTGGCCCCCGGAACGCGTATCCTCTCCGACTGCTGGGCGGGATACAATGGTCTAACTGGTTTGGGATATGAACACTCCACCGTTAACCGTTCTTATAACTTCGCGGATCCGTTCTTAAAAGGAAGAAAGTCTCAACGCTTTCTGAACGCGCTGATGCAAAAGCTAAAATCGACAAGAAAAGGCGATCCGGTGTCACACACACATCGAAGCAGCAAGCAGAGGTGTCAAACACGTGGAAACCAAAGTGTTATCTTTGCGGTTAACCGGGGCAGGTGGCTACTGATTGTACAGAGAAGACAAACGGTGTAAAATGTTTCGGAAGTGGTGCGCTCGGACATAAAGCCAATGAGTGTGAAAATAAGGATCAGTCGTCGCGTTTACAAATTTGACGAACAGCAATGAAACAATGGTAATTATTGGATTTGGCCATTGTGTTCTGCAGGCTTTATTCGATAGTGGCAGCGCATATAATATCATTTCAATGCAAAAGCCAATTAGCGAACCACATATGAGCAAGTTTCCTAAATCGTTACTGCTCGAATGGTGAAATTAGTAAGGTTGTTTGTAATGAATCGGAAAAGTGCCAAAATTGCATATTGGCCAAACCATTGGCAGCGCGTGGTCGGTTATGTGCGAACAGTTTTGCTTTCCCGTACTTTCCCTGCTAACGCTATTTTTACGTGCTTTTTCCACGATGGAAATTAAAAACAGTGGTGATTTGAGTGCACTATTTGGTGTTCCGTTGCGTGGGATCGCGTGGCTGCAGGGGCTGCAGAAGCGCGAGTAGTCGTGCCCGAATTGTAGTGGCTCGATGAAGTTGAAAAAAGTGACCGCCAATGACCGGTTCAAGTGGCTGTGCCGCCGTAAGGCATGTGCGGCTTCTTGCAGCTTCCGCACCGGGTCGATTTCCTTCGACGCAAAAAGTAGTTTAGGCACTTTGACGCGTCTGTTCTACGAGTGGGAGGCTAGATCACCCGTGAGCCACGCAATCTCAGAGAACGAGTTGAGCCGATGCGCGGTCCTGGAGGGGTACAGACTGCTCCGTGATTTCTTGTTCGATTACGAGTTCGATCGAACATCGCGGCAAATTGGAGGAGCAGGGATGACCGTCGATGTAAACGAAACGAAGGTCGTCCGCCACAAGTACAATATTGGCCGGATCAGCAACTCTAACCGGGAGTAGTTGTTTGGTGGTATTTGCCGGGAAACCGGCGAAATCTTTCTTGAGCGAGTGGCAACACCGACACAGTCTGTGCTGCACGGACTCATCCAGCGACATGTGGCCCCCGGAACGCGTATCCTCTCCGACTGCTGGGCAGGATACAACGGAGTCGCCGGCTTGGGATATGAGCACGCCACCGTCAACCATTCTCACTACTTCGTGGATCCGCTCCAGGGTGATGTCCACACCCAACGGATCGAGAATGTGTGGCGGTGGTTGAAGCATTTCCTGAAGCAGAAGGGGACCAACATACAAGGTTTGTTTGTTTGTGATAAATCGGAAAAGCGCCAAAATTGCATATTGGCCAAGCGTGTTTGGTTCTGTGTGAACAGTTTTGTTTTCCCGTATTTTCCGTGCTAACGCTATTTTTACGTGCTTTTTCCACGATGGAAATTAAAAACAGTGGTGATTTGAATGCACTATTTAGTGTTCCGTTGCGTGGGATCGCGTGGCTGCAGGGGCTGCTGAAGCGCGAGTAGTCGTGCCCGAATTGTAGTGGCTCGATGAAGTTGAAAAAAGTGACCGCCAATGACCGGTTCAAGTGGCTGTGCCGCCGTAAGGCATGTGCGGCTTCTTGCAGCTTCCGCACCGGGTCGATTTCCTTCGACGCAAAAAGTAGTTTAGGCACTTTGACGCGTCTGTTCTACGAGTGGGAGGCTAGATCACCCGTGAGCCACGCAATCTCAGAGACCGAGTTGAACCGATGCGCGGTCCTGGAGTGGTACAGACTGCTCCGCGATTTCTTGTTCGATTACGAGTTCGATCGAACATCGCGGCATATCGGCGGAGCAGGGATGACCGTTGAGGTAGACGAAACGAAGGTCGTCCGCCGCAAGTACAACATTGGCCGGATCAGCAACTCTAATCGGGAGTGGTTGTTTGGCGGTATTTGCCGGGAAATCTTTCTCGAGCGAGTGGCGACCCGGACACAGTCTGTGCTGCACGGACTAATCCAGCGACATGTGGCCCCCGGAACGCGTATCCTCTCCGACTGCTGGGCAGGATTCAACGGACTCGCCGGCTTGGGATATGAGCACGCCACCGTCAACCATTCTCACTACTTCGTGGATCCGCTCCAGGGTGATGTCCACACCCAACGGATCGATAATGTGTGGCGGTGGTTGAAGCATTTCCTGAAGCAGAAGGGGACCAACATACAAGGTTCGTTGGAGGGCTACTTTGCGGAATATATGTTCCGCAAAGAGCACGAGGAGAACGTGTTCGCAGCCCTTGTTGCGGTCATTGCACGGGAAACGTGTTGAGCGACAACACGATACGCGTACCAACAGCAGGACAATTAGCATCTTCCAGTAAGTAACCATGTTTTGCTGATCAGTGTATTTGATTGAATACTAATATTTGTGTTGAAAAAATTATTTAGGATTGGATTACATGCTAGTTGGCTGACGCCTGCCCCACGTTTGACCAGCATCCACACGAATAGCAAGGCAAATAACCATCATCCAGTAAGTAGCAGAATATTACTCAAGAGTTCAGTTGCAATATTTCTTTCGTATCTATTTAGGAACGCATCATATCCGCGATCGGTTGATGTTACCACCCCGGTTAACCAGATTGCACACTAACAGCAAACCAACATAACTAGCATAATGCGGTAAGTATAATACTTCCGTTTATATTCAGGAACGGATCATCCTGCACGATGCACGATCCTGGAGCGGTACAGACTGCTCTGTAATTTCTTGTTCGATTCGGTCGTTTGAGCGACAAATCGGCGGAGCAGAGATGACCGTCGATGTAATCGAAACGAAGGTTCGCCGCAAGTATAACATTTGAAGAATCAGCAACTCCAATCGGTAGTGGTTGGTTGGCAGTATTTGCCGGGAAACCGAGAATATTTTTCCCGAGCGTATGGAGAATGGACCTGGACAGAATGGACAGAGTCGGTGCTCCACGGGTTCAAAGGCACGTGGCCCCCGGATCGCGTATCCTCTCCGACTGCTGGGCGGGATACAATGGTCTAACTGGTTTGGGATATGAACACTCCACCGTTAACCGTTCTTATAACTTCGCGGATCCGTTCTTAAAAGGAAGAAAGTCTCAACGCTTTCTGAACGCGCTGATGCAAAAGCTAAAATCGACAAGAAAAGGCGATCCGGTGTCACACACACATCGAAGCAGCAAGCAGAGGTGTCAAACACGTGGAAACCAAAGTGTTATCTTTGCGGTTACCCGGGGCAGGTGGCTACTGATTGTACAGAGAAGACAAACGGTGTAAAATGTTTCGGAAGTGGTGCGCTCGGACATAAAGCCAATGAGTGTGAAAATAAGGATCAGTCGTCGCGTTTACAAATTTGACGAACAGCAATGAAACAATGGTAATTATTGGATTTGGCCATTGTGTTCTGCAGGCTTTATTCGATAGTGGCAGCGCATATAATATCATTTCAATGCAAAAGCCAATTAGCGAACCACATATGAGCAAGTTTCCTAAATCGTTACTGCCCGAATGGTGAAATTAGTAAGGTTGTTTGTAATGAATCGGAAAAGTGCCAAAATTGCATATTGGCCAAACCATTGGCAGCGCGTGGTCGGTTATGTGCGAACAGTTTTGCTTTCCCGTACTTTCCCTGCTAACGCTATTTTTCCGTGCTTTTTCCACGATGGAAATTAAAAACAGTGGTGATTTGAGTGCACTATTTGGTGTTCCGTTGCGTGGGATCGCGTGGCTGCAGGGGCTGCAGAAGCGCGAGTAGTCGTGCCCGAATTGTAGTGGCTCGATGAAGTTGAAAAAAGTGACCGCCAATGACCGGTTCAAGTGGCTGTGCCGCCGTAAGGCATGTGCGGCTTCTTGCAGCTTCCGCACCGGGTCGATTTTCTTCGACACAAAAAGTAGTTTAGGCACTTTGACGCGTCTGTTCTACGAGTGGGAGGCTAGATCACCCGTGAGCCACGCAATCTCAGAGACCGAGTTGAGCCGATGCGCGGTCCTGGAGGGGTACAGACTGCTCCGTGATTTCTTGTTCGATTACGAGTTCGATCGAACATCGCGGCAAATTGGAGGAGCAGGGATGACCGTCGATGTAGACGAAACGAAGGTCGTCCGCCGCAAGTACAACATTGGCCGGATCAGCAACTCTAATCGGGAGTGGTTGTTTGGCGGTATTTGCCGGGAAATCTTTCTCGAGCGAGTGGCGACCCGGACACAGTCTGTGCTGCACGGACTCATCCAGCGACATGTGGCCCCCGGAACGCGTATCCTCTCCGACTGCTGGGCAGGATTCAACGGACTCGCCGGCTTGGGATATGAGCACGCCACCGTCAACCATTCTCACTACTTCGTGGATCCGCTCCAGGGTGATGTCCACACCCAACGGATCGAGAATGTGTGGCGGTGGTTGAAGCATTTCCTGAAGCAGAAGGGGACCAACATACAAGGTTTGTTTGTTTGTGATAAATCGGAAAAGCGCCAAAATTGCATATTGGCCAAGCGTGTTTGGTTCTGTGTGAACAATTTTGTTTTCCCGTATTTTCCGTGCTAACGCTATTTTTACGTGCTTTTTCCACGATGGAAATTAAAAACAGTGGTGATTTGAATGCACTATTTAGTGTTCCGTTGCGTGGGATCGCGTGGCTGCAGGGGCTGCTGAAGCGCGAGTAGTCGTGCCCGAATTGTAGTGGCTCGATGAAGTTGAAAAAAGTGACCGCCAATGACCGGTTCAAGTGGCTGTGCCGCCGTAAGGCGTGTGCGGCTTCTTGCAGCATCCACACCGGGTCGATTTTCTTCGACGCAAAAAGTAGTTTAGGCACTTTGACGCGTCTGTTCTACGAGTGGGAGGCTAGATCACCCGTGAGCCACGCAATCTCAGAGACCGAGTTGAACCGATGCGCGATCCTGGAGTGGTACAGACTGCTCCGCGATTTCTTGTTCGATTACGAGTTCGGTCGAACATCGCGGCATATCGGCGGAGCAGGGATGACCGTTGAGGTAGACGAAACGAAGGTCGTCCGCCGCAAGTACAACATTGGCCGGATCAGCAACTCTAATCGGGAGTGGTTGTTTGGCGGTATTTGCCGGGAAATCTTTCTCGAGCGAGTGGCGACCCGGACACAGTCGGTCCTGCACGGACTCATCCAGCGACATGTGGCCCCCGAAACGCGTATACTCTCCGACTGCTGGGCAGGATTCAACGGACTCGCCGGCTTGGGATATGAGCACGCCACCGTCAACCATTCTCACTACTTCGTGGATCCGCTCCAGGGTGATGTCCACACCCAACGGATCGAGAATGTGTGGCGGTGGTTGAAGCATTCCCTGAAACAGAAGGAGACGAACATACAAGGTTTGTTTGTTTGTGATAAATCGGAAAAGCGCCAAAATTGCATATTGGCCAAGCGTGTTTGGTTCTGTGTGAACAGTTTTGTTTTCCCGTATTTTCCGTGCTAACGCTATTTTTCCGTGCTTTTTCCACGATGGAAATTAAAAACAGTGGTGATTTGAGTGCACTATTTGGTGTTCCGTTGCGTGGGATCGCGTGGCTGCAGGGGCTGCAGAAGCGCGAGTAGTCGTGCCCGAATTGTAGTGGCTCGATGAAGTTGAAAAAAGTGACCGCCAATGACCGGTTCAAGTGGCTGTGCCGCCGTAAGGCATGTGCGGCTTCTTGCAGCTTCCGCACCGGGTCGATTTCCTTCGACGCAAAAAGTAGTTTAGGCACTTTGACGCGTCTGTTCTACGAGTGGGAGGCTAGATCACCCGTGAGCCACGCAATCTCAGAGACCGAGTTGAACCGATGCGCGGTCCTGGAGTGGTACAGACTGCTCCGCGATTTCTTGTTCGATTACGAGTTCGATCGAACATCGCGGCATATCGGCGGAGCAGGGATGACCGTTGAGGTAGACGAAACGAAGGTCGTCCGCCGCAAGTACAACATTGGCCGGATCAGCAACTCTAATCGGGAGTGGTTGTTTGGCGGTATTTGCCGGGAAATCTTTCTCGAGCGAGTGGCGACCCGGACACAGTCTGTGCTGCACGGACTAATCCAGCGACATGTGGCCCCCGGAACGCGTATCCTCTCCGACTGCTGGGCAGGATTCAACGGACTCGCCGGCTTGGGATATGAGCACGCCACCGTCAACCATTCTCACTACTTCGTGGATCCGCTCCAGGGTGATGTCCACACCCAACGGATCGATAATGTGTGGCGGTGGTTGAAGCATTTCCTGAAGCAGAAGGGGACCAACATACAAGGTTCGTTGGAGGGCTACTTTGCGGAATATATGTTCCGCAAAGAGCACGAGGAGAACGTGTTCGCAGCCCTTGTTGCGGTCATTGCACGGGAAACGTGTTGAGCGACAACACGATACGCGTACCAACAGCAGGACAATTAGCATCTTCCAGTAAGTAACCATGTTTTGCTGATCAGTGTATTTGATTGAATACTAATATTTGTGTTGAAAAAATTATTTAGGATTGGATTACATGCTAGTTGGCTGACGCCTGCCCCACGTTTGATCAGCATCCACACGAATAGCAAGGCAAATAACCATCATCCAGTAAGTAGCAGAATATTACTCAAGAGTTCAGTTGCAATATTTCTTTCGTATCTATTTAGGAACGCATCATATCCGCGATCGGTTGATGTAACCACCCCGGTTAACCAGATTGCACACTAACAGCAAACCAACATAACTAGCATAATGCGGTAAGTATAATACTTCCGTTTATATTCAGGAACGGATCATCCTGCACGATGCACGATCCTGGAGCGGTACAGACTGCTCTGTAATTTCTTGTTCGATTCGGTCGTTTGAGCGACAAATCGGCGGAGCAGAGATGACCGTCGATGTAATCGAAACGAAGGTTCGCCGCAAGTATAACATTTGCCGAATCAGCAACTCCAATCGGTAGTGGTTGGTTGGCAGTATTTGCCGGGAAACCGAGAATATTTTTCCCGAGCGTATGGAGAATGGACCTGGACAGAATGGACAGAGTCGGTGCTCCACGGGTTCAAAGGCACGTGGCCCCCGGAACGCGTATCCTCTCCGACTGCTGGGCGGGATACAATGGTCTAACTGGTTTGGGATATGAACACTCCACCGTTAACCGTTCTTATAACTTCGCGGATCCGTTCTTAAAAGGAAGAAAGTCTCAACGCTTTCTGAACGCGCTGATGCAAAAGCTAAAATCGACAAGAAAAGGCGATCCGGTGTCACACACACATCGAAGCAGCAAGCAGAGGTGTCAAACACGTGGAAACCAAAGTGTTATCTTTGCGGTTAACCGGGGCAGGTGGCTACTGATTGTACAGAGAAGACAAACGGTGTAAAATGTTTCGGAAGTGGTGCGCTCGGACATAAAGCCAATGAGTGTGAAAATAAGGATCAGTCGTCGCGTTTACAAATTTGACGAACAGCAATGAAACAATGGTAATTATTGGATTTGGCCATTGTGTTCTGCAGGCTTTATTCGATAGTGGCAGCGCATATAATATCATTTCAATGCAAAAGCCAATTAGCGAACCACATATGAGCAAGTTTCCTAAATCGTTACTGCCCGAATGGTGAAATTAGTAAGGTTGTTTGTAATGAATCGGAAAAGTGCCAAAATTGCATATTGGCCAAACCATTGGCAGCGCGTGGTCGGTTATGTGCGAACAGTTTTGCTTTCCCGTACTTTCCCTGCTAACGCTATTTTTCCGTGCTTTTTCCACGATGGAAATTAAAAACAGTGGTGATTTGAGTGCACTATTTGGTGTTCCGTTGCGTGGGATCGCGTGGCTGCAGGGGCTGCTGAAGCGCGAGTAGTCGTGCCCGAATTGTAGTGGCTCGATGAAGTTGAAAAAAGTGACCGCCAATGACCGGTTCAAGTGGCTGTGCCGCCGTAAGGCGTGTGCGGCTTCTTGCAGCTTCCGCACCGGGTCGATTTTCTTCGACGCAAAAAGTAGTTTAGGCACTTTGACGCGTCTGTTCTACGAGTGGGAGGCTAGATCACCCGTGAGCCACGCAATCTCAGAGACCGAGTTGAGCCGATGCGCGGTCCTGGAGGGGTACAGACTGCTCCGCGATTTCTTGTTCGATTACGAGTTCGATCGAACATCGCGGCATATCGGCGGAGCAGGGATGACCGTTGAGGTAGACGAAACGAAGGTCGTCCGCCGCAAGTACAACATTGGCCGGATCAGCAACTCTAATCGGGAGTGGTTGTTTGGCGATATTTGCCGGGAAATCTTTCTCGAGTGAGTGGCGACCCGGACACAGTCTGTGCTGCACGGACTCATCCAGCGACATGTGGCCCCCGGAACGCGTATCCTCTCCGACTGCTGGGCAGGATTCAACGGACTCGCCGGCTTGGGATATGAGCACGCCACCGTCAACCATTCTCACTACTTCGTGGATCCGCTCCAGGGTGATGTCCACACCCAACGGATCGAGAATGTGTGGCGGTGGTTGAAGCATTTCCTGAAGCAGAAGGGGACCAACATACAAGGTTTGTTTGTTTGTGATAAATCGGAAAAGCGCCAAAATTGCATATTGGCCAAGCGTGTTTGGTTCTGTGTGAACAGTTTTGTTTTCCCGTATTTTCCGTGCTAACGCTATTTTTACGTGCTTTTTCCACGATGGAAATTAAAAACAGTGGTGATTTGAATGCACTATTTAGTGTTCCGTTGCGTGGGATCGCGTGGCTGCAGGGGCTGCTGAAGCGCGAGTAGTCGTGCCCGAATTGTAGTGGCTCGATGAAGTTGAAAAAAGTGACCGCCAATGACCGGTTCAAGTGGCTGTGCCGCCGTAAGGCGTGTGCGGCTTCTTGCAGCATCCACACCGGGTCGATTTTCTTCGACGCAAAAAGTAGTTTAGGCACTTTGACGCGTCTGTTCTACGAGTGGGAGGCTAGATCACCCGTGAACCACGCAATCTCAGAGACCGAGTTGAACCGATGCGCGGTCCTGGAGTGGTACAGACTGCTCCGTGATTTCTTGTTCGATTACGAGTTGGATCGAACATCGCGGCATATCGGCGGAGCAGGGATGACCGTTGAGGTAGACGAAACGAAGGTCGTCCGCCGCAAGTACAACATTGGCCGGATCAGCAACTCTAATCGGGAGTGGTTGTTTGGCGGTCTTTGCCGGGAAATCTTTTTCGAGCGAGTGGCGACCCGGACACAGTCTGTGCTGCACGGACTCATCCAGCGACATGTGGCCCCCGGAACGCGTATCCTCTCCGTCTGCTGGGCAGGATTCAACGGACTCGCCGGCTTGGGATATGAGCACGCCACCGTCAACCATTCTCACTACTTCGTGGATCCGCTCCAGGGTGATGTCCACACCCAACGGATCGAGAATGTGTGGCGGTGGTTGAAGCATTTCCTGAAGCAGAAGGGGACCAACATACAAGCTTCGTTGGAGGGCTACTTTGCGGAATATATGTTCCGCAAAGAGCACGAGGAGAACGTGTTCGAAGCCCTTGTTGCGGTCATTGCACGGGAAACGTGTTGAGCGACAACACGATACGCGTACCAACAGCAGGACAATTAGCATCTTCCAGTAAGTAACCATGTTTTGCTGATCAGTGTATTTGATTGAATACTAATATTTGTGTTGAAAAAATTATTTAGGATTGGATTACATGCTAGTTGGCTGACGCCTGCCCCACGTGTGACCAGCATCCACACGAATATCAAGGCAAATAACCATCATCCAGTAAGTAGCAGAATATTACTCAAGAGTTCAGTTGCAATATTTCTTTCGTATCTATTTAGGAACGCATCATATCCGCGATCGGTTGATGTAACCACCCCGGTTAACCAGATTGCACACTAACAGCAAACCAACATAACTAGCATAATGCGGTAAGTATAATACTTCCGTTTATATTCAGGAACGGATCATCCTGCACGATGCACGATCCTGGAGCGGTACAGACTGCTCTGTAATTTCTTGTTCGATTCGGTCGTTTGAGCGACAAATCGGCGGAGCAGAGATGACCGTCGATGTAATCGAAACGAAGGTTCGCCGCAAGTATAACATTTGAAGAATCAGCAACTCCAATCGGTAGTGGTTGGTTGGCAGTATTTGCCGGGAAACCGAGAATATTTTTCCCGAGCGTATGGAGAATGGACCTGGACAGAATGGACAGAGTCGGTGCTCCACGGGTTCAAAGGCACGTGGCCCCCGGAACGCGTATCCTCTCCGACTGCTGGGCGGGATACAATGGTCTAACTGGTTTGGGATATGAACACTCCACCGTTAACCGTTCTTATAACTTCGCGGATCCGTTCTTAAAAGGAAGAAAGTCTCAACGCTTTCTGAACGCGCTGATGCAAAAGCTAAAATCGACAAGAAAAGGCGATCCGGTGTCACACACACATCGAAGCAGCAAGCAGAGGTGTCAAACACGTGGAAACCAAAGTGTTATCTTTGCGGTTAACCGGGGCAGGTGGCTACTGATTGTACAGAGAAGACAAACGGTGTAAAATGTTTCGGAAGTGGTGCGCTCGGACATAAAGCCAATGAGTGTGAAAATAAGGATCAGTCGTCGCGTTTACAAATTTGACGAACAGCAATGAAACAATGGTAATTATTGGATTTGGCCATTGTGTTCTGCAGGCTTTATTCGATAGTGGCAGCGCATATAATATCATTTCAATGCAAAAGCCAATTAGCGAACCACATATGAGCAAGTTTCCTAAATCGTTACTGCTCGAATGGTGAAATTAGTAAGGTTGTTTGTAATGAATCGGAAAAGTGCCAAAATTGCATATTGGCCAAACCATTGGCAGCGCGTGGTCGGTTATGTGCGAACAGTTTTGCTTTCCCGTACTTTCCCTGCTAACGCTATTTTTACGTGCTTTTTCCACGATGGAAATTAAAAACAGTGGTGATTTGAGTGCACTATTTGGTGTTCCGTTGCGTGGGATCGCGTGGCTGCAGGGGCTGCAGAAGCGCGAGTAGTCGTGCCCGAATTGTAGTGGCTCGATGAAGTTGAAAAAAGTGACCGCCAATGACCGGTTCAAGTGGCTGTGCCGCCGTAAGGCATGTGCGGCTTCTTGCAGCTTCCGCACCGGGTCGATTTTCTTCGACACAAAAAGTAGTTTAGGCACTTTGACGCGTCTGTTCTACGAGTGGGAGGCTAGATCACCCGTGAGCCACGCAATCTCAGAGACCGAGTTGAGCCGATGCGCGGTCCTGGAGGGGTACAGACTGCTCCGTGATTTCTTGTTCGATTACGAGTTCGATCGAACATCGCGGCAAATTGGAGGAGCAGGGATGACCGTCGATGTAGACGAAACGAAGGTCGTCCGCCACAAGTACAATATTGGCCGGATCAGCAACTCTAACCGGGAGTAGTTGTTTGGTGGTATTTGCCGGGAAACCGGCGAAATCTTTCTTGAGCGAGTGGCAACACCGACACAGTCTGTGCTGCACGGACTCATCCAGCGACATGTGGCCCCCGGAACGCGTATCCTCTCCGACTGCTGGGCAGGATACAACGGAGTCGCCGGCTTGGGATATGAGCACGCCACCGTCAACCATTCTCACTACTTCGTGGATCCGCTCCAGGGTGATGTCCACACCCAACGGATCGAGAATGTGTGGCGGTGGTTGAAGCATTTCCTGAAGCAGAAGGGGACCAACATACAAGGTTTGTTTGTTTGTGATAAATCGGAAAAGCGCCAAAATTGCATATTGGCCAAGCGTGTTTGGTTCTGTGTGAACAGTTTTGTTTTCCCGTATTTTCCGTGCTAACGCTATTTTTACGTGCTTTTTCCACGATGGAAATTAAAAACAGTGGTGATTTGAATGCACTATTTAGTGTTCCGTTGCGTGGGATCGCGTGGCTGCAGGGGCTGCTGAAGCGCGAGTAGTCGTGCCCGAATTGTAGTGGCTCGATGAAGTTGAAAAAAGTGACCGCCAATGACCGGTTCAAGTGGCTGTGCCGCCGTAAGGCATGTGCGGCTTCTTGCAGCTTCCGCACCGGGTCGATTTCCTTCGACGCAAAAAGTAGTTTAGGCACTTTGACGCGTCTGTTCTACGAGTGGGAGGCTAGATCACCCGTGAGCCACGCAATCTCAGAGACCGAGTTGAACCGATGCGCGGTCCTGGAGTGGTACAGACTGCTCCGCGATTTCTTGTTCGATTACGAGTTCGATCGAACATCGCGGCATATCGGCGGAGCAGGGATGACCGTTGAGGTAGACGAAACGAAGGTCGTCCGCCGCAAGTACAACATTGGCCGGATCAGCAACTCTAATCGGGAGTGGTTGTTTGGCGGTATTTGCCGGGAAATCTTTCTCGAGCGAGTGGCGACCCGGACACAGTCTGTGCTGCACGGACTAATCCAGCGACATGTGGCCCCCGGAACGCGTATCCTCTCCGACTGCTGGGCAGGATTCAACGGACTCGCCGGCTTGGGATATGAGCACGCCACCGTCAACCATTCTCACTACTTCGTGGATCCGCTCCAGGGTGATGTCCACACCCAACGGATCGATAATGTGTGGCGGTGGTTGAAGCATTTCCTGAAGCAGAAGGGGACCAACATACAAGGTTCGTTGGAGGGCTACTTTGCGGAATATATGTTCCGCAAAGAGCACGAGGAGAACGTGTTCGCAGCCCTTGTTGCGGTCATTGCACGGGAAACGTGTTGAGCGACAACACGATACGCGTACCAACAGCAGGACAATTAGCATCTTCCAGTAAGTAACCATGTTTTGCTGATCAGTGTATTTGATTGAATACTAATATTTGTGTTGAAAAAATTATTTAGGATTGGATTACATGCTAGTTGGCTGACGCCTGCCCCACGTTTGACCAGCATCCACACGAATAGCAAGGCAAATAACCATCATCCAGTAAGTAGCAGAATATTACTCAAGAGTTCAGTTGCAATATTTCTTTCGTATCTATTTAGGAACGCATCATATCCGCGATCGGTTGATGTTACCACCCCGGTTAACCAGATTGCACACTAACAGCAAACCAACATAACTAGCATAATGCGGTAAGTATAATACTTCCGTTTATATTCAGGAACGGATCATCCTGCACGATGCACGATCCTGGAGCGGTACAGACTGCTCTGTAATTTCTTGTTCGATTCGGTCGTTTGAGCGACAAATCGGCGGAGCAGAGATGACCGTCGATGTAATCGAAACGAAGGTTCGCCGCAAGTATAACATTTGAAGAATCAGCAACTCCAATCGGTAGTGGTTGGTTGGCAGTATTTGCCGGGAAACCGAGAATATTTTTCCCGAGCGTATGGAGAATGGACCTGGACAGAATGGACAGAGTCGGTGCTCCACGGGTTCAAAGGCACGTGGCCCCCGGAACGCGTATCCTCTCCGACTGCTGGGCGGGATACAATGGTCTAACTGGTTTGGGATATGAACACTCCACCGTTAACCGTTCTTATAACTTCGCGGATCCGTTCTTAAAAGGAAGAAAGTCTCAACGCTTTCTGAACGCGCTGATGCAAAAGCTAAAATCGACAAGAAAAGGCGATCCGGTGTCACACACACATCGAAGCAGCAAGCAGAGGTGTCAAACACGTGGAAACCAAAGTGTTATCTTTGCGGTTACCCGGGGCAGGTGGCTACTGATTGTACAGAGAAGACAAACGGTGTAAAATGTTTCGGAAGTGGTGCGCTCGGACATAAAGCCAATGAGTGTGAAAATAAGGATCAGTCGTCGCGTTTACAAATTTGACGAACAGCAATGAAACAATGGTAATTATTGGATTTGGCCATTGTGTTCTGCAGGCTTTATTCGATAGTGGCAGCGCATATAATATCATTTCAATGCAAAAGCCAATTAGCGAACCACATATGAGCAAGTTTCCTAAATCGTTACTGCTCGAATGGTGAAATTAGTAAGGTTGTTTGTAATGAATCGGAAAAGTGCCAAAATTGCATATTGGCCAAACCATTGGCAGCGCGTGGTCGGTTATGTGCGAACAGTTTTGCTTTCCCGTACTTTCCCTGCTAACGCTATTTTTCCGTGCTTTTTCCACGATGGAAATTAAAAACAGTGGTGATTTGAGTGCACTATTTGGTGTTCCGTTGCGTGGGATCGCGTGGCTGCAGGGGCTGCAGAAGCGCGAGTAGTCGTGCCCGAATTGTAGTGGCTCGATGAAGTTGAAAAAAGTGACCGCCAATGACCGGTTCAAGTGGCTGTGCCGCCGTAAGGCATGTGCGGCTTCTTGCAGCTTCCGCACCGGGTCGATTTTCTTCGACACAAAAAGTAGTTTAGGCACTTTGACGCGTCTGTTCTACGAGTGGGAGGCTAGATCACCCGTGAGCCACGCAATCTCAGAGACCGAGTTGAGCCGATGCGCGGTCCTGGAGGGGTACAGACTGCTCCGTGATTTCTTGTTCGATTACGAGTTCGATCGAACATCGCGGCAAATTGGAGGAGCAGGGATGACCGTCGATGTAGACGAAACGAAGGTCGTCCGCCGCAAGTACAACATTGGCCGGATCAGCAACTCTAATCGGGAGTGGTTGTTTGACGGTATTTGCCGGGAAATCTTTCTCGAGCGAGTGGCGACCCGGACACAGTCTGTGCTGCACGGACTAATCCAGCGACATGTGGCCCCCGGAACGCGTATCCTCTCCGACTGCTGGGCAGGATTCAACGGACTCGCCGGCTTGGGATATGAGCACGCCACCGTCAACCATTCTCACTACTTCGTGGATCCGCTCCAGGGTGATGTCCACACCCAACGGATCGAGAATGTGTGGCGGTGGTTGAAGCATTTCCTGAAGCAGAAGGGGACCAACATACAAGGTTTGTTTGTTTGTGATAAATCGGAAAAGCGCCAAAATTGCATATTGGCCAAGCGTGTTTGGTTCTGTGTGAACAATTTTGTTTTCCCGTATTTTCCGTGCTAACGCTATTTTTACGTGCTTTTTCCACGATGGAAATTAAAAACAGTGGTGATTTGAGTGCACTATTTGGTGTTCCGTTGCGTGGGATCGCGTGGCTGCAGGGGCTGCAGAAGCGCGAGCAGTCGTGCCCGAATTGTAATGGCTCGATGAAGTTGAAAAAAGTGACCGACAATGACCGGTTCAAGTGGCTGTGCCGCCGTAAGGCGTGTGCGGCTTCTTGCAGCATCCACACCGGGTCGATTTTCTTCGACGCAAAAAGTAGTTTAGGCACTTTGACGCGTCTGTTCTACGAGTGGGAGGCTAGATCACCCGTGAGCCACGCAATCTCAGAGACCGAGTTGAACCGATGCGCGATCCTGGAGTGGTACAGACTGCTCCGCGATTTCTTGTTCGATTACGAGTTCGGTCGAACATCGCGGCATATCGGCGGAGCAGGGATGACCGTTGAGGTAGACGAAACGAAGGTCGTCCGCCGCAAGTACAACATTGGCCGGATCAGCAACTCTAATCGGGAGTGGTTGTTTGGCGGTATTTGCCGGGAAATCTTTCTCGAGCGAGTGGCGACCCGGACACAGTCGGTCCTGCACGGACTCATCCAGCGACATGTGGCCCCCGGAACGCGTATACTCTCCGACTGCTGGGCAGGATTCAACGGACTCGCCGGCTTGGGATATGAGCACGCCACCGTCAACCATTCTCACTACTTCGTGGATCCGCTCCAGGGTGATGTCCACACCCAACGGATCGAGAATGTGTGGCGGTGGTTGAAGCATTCCCTGAAACAGAAGGAGACGAACATACAAGGTTTGTTTGTTTGTGATAAATCGGAAAAGCGCCAAAATTGCATATTGGCCAAGCGTGTTTGGTTCTGTGTGAACAGTTTTGTTTTCCCGTATTTTCCGTGCTAACGCTATTTTTCCGTGCTTTTTCCACGATGGAAATTAAAAACAGTGGTGATTTGAGTGCACTATTTGGTGTTCCGTTGCGTGGGATCGCGTGGCTGCAGGGGCTGCAGAAGCGCGAGTAGTCGTGCCCGAATTGTAGTGGCTCGATGAAGTTGAAAAAAGTGACCGCCAATGACCGGTTCAAGTGGCTGTGCCGCCGTAAGGCATGTGCGGCTTCTTGCAGCTTCCGCACCGGGTCGATTTCCTTCGACGCAAAAAGTAGTTTAGGCACTTTGACGCGTCTGTTCTACGAGTGGGAGGCTAGATCACCCGTGAGCCACGCAATCTCAGAGATCGAGTTGAGCCGATGCGCGGTCCTGGAGGGGTACAGACTGCTCCGCGATTTCTTGTTCGATTACGAGTTCGATCGAACATCGCGGCATATCGGCGGAGCAGGGACGACCGTTGAGGTAGACGAAACGAAGGTCGTCCGCCACAAGTACAACATTGGCCGGATCAGCAACTCTAATCGGGAGTGGTTGTTTGGCGGTCTTTGCCGGGAAATCTTTTTCGAGCGAGTGGCGACCCGGACACAGTCTGTACTGCACGGACTCATCCAGCGACATGTGGCCCCCGGAACGCGTATCCTCTCCGTCTGCTGGGCAGGATTCAACGGAGTCGCCGGCTTGGGATATGAGCACGCCACCGTCAACCATTCTCACTACTTCGTGGATCCGCTCCAGGGTGATGTCCACACCCAACGGATCGAGAATGTGTGGCGGTGGTTGAAGCATTTCCTGAAGCAGAAGGGGACCAACATACAAGGTTCGTTGGAGGGCTACTTTGCGGAATATATGTTCCGCAAAGAGCACGAGGAGAACGTGTTCGCAGCCCTTGTTGCGGTCATTGCACGGGAAACGTGTTGAGCGACAACACGATACGCGTACCAACAGCAGGACAATTAGCATCTTCCAGTAAGTAACCATGTTTTGCTGATCAGTGTATTTGATTGAATACTAATATTTGTGTTGAAAAAATTATTTAGGATTGGATTACATGCTAGTTGGCTGACGCCTGCCCCACGTTTGACCAGCATCCACACGAATAGCAAGGCAAATAACCATCATCCAGTAAGTAGCAGAATATTACTCAAGAGTTCAGTTGCAATATTTCTTTCGTATCTATTTAGGAACGCATCATATCCGCGATCGGTTGATGTAACCACCCCGGTTAACCAGATTGCACACTAACAGCAAACCAACATAACTAGCATAATGCGGTAAGTATAATACTTCCGTTTATATTCAGGAACGGATCATCCTGCACGATGCACGATCCTGGAGCGGTACAGACTGCTCTGTAATTTCTTGTTCGATTCGGTCGTTTGAGCGACAAATCGGCGGAGCAGAGATGACCGTCGATGTAATCGAAACGAAGGTTCGCCGCAAGTATAACATTTGAAGAATCAGCAACTCCAATCGGTAGTGGTTGGTTGGCAGTATTTGCCGGGAAACCGAGAATATTTTTCCCGAGCGTATGGAGAATGGACCTGGACAGAATGGACAGAGTCGGTGCTCCACGGGTTCAAAGGCACGTGGCCCCCGGAACGCGTATCCTCTCCGACTGCTGGGCGGGATACAATGGTCTAACTGGTTTGGGATATGAACACTCCACCGTTAACCGTTCTTATAACTTCGCGGATCCGTTCTTAAAAGGAAGAAAGTCTCAACGCTTTCTGAACGCGCTGATGCAAAAGCTAAAATCGACAAGAAAAGGCGATCCGGTGTCACACACACATCGAAGCAGCAAGCAGAGGTGTCAAACACGTGGAAACCAAAGTGTTATCTTTGCGGTTAACCGGGGCAGGTGGCTACTGATTGTACAGAGAAGACAAACGGTGTAAAATGTTTCGGAAGTGGTGCGCTCGGACATAAAGCCAATGAGTGTGAAAATAAGGATCAGTCGTCGCGTTTACAAATTTGACGAACAGCAATGAAACAATGGTAATTATTGGATTTGGCCATTGTGTTCTGCAGGCTTTATTCGATAGTGGCAGCGCATATAATATCATTTCAATGCAAAAGCCAATTAGCGAACCACATATGAGCAAGTTTCCTAAATCGTTACTGCTCGAATGGTGAAATTAGTAAGGTTGTTTGTAATGAATCGGAAAAGTGCCAAAATTGCATATTGGCCAAACCATTGGCAGCGCGTGGTCGGTTATGTGCGAACAGTTTTGCTTTCCCGTACTTTCCCTGCTAACGCTATTTTTACGTGCTTTTTCCACGATGGAAATTAAAAACAGTGGTGATTTGAGTGCACTATTTGGTGTTCCGTTGCGTGGGATCGCGTGGCTGCAGGGGCTGCAGAAGCGCGAGTAGTCGTGCCCGAATTGTAGTGGCTCGATGAAGTTGAAAAAAGTGACCGCCAATGACCGGTTCAAGTGGCTGTGCCGCCGTAAGGCATGTGCGGCTTCTTGCAGCTTCCGCACCGGGTCGATTTTCTTCGACACAAAAAGTAGTTTAGGCACTTTGACGCGTCTGTTCTACGAGTGGGAGGCTAGATCACCCGTGAGCCACGCAATCTCAGAGACCGAGTTGAACCGATGCGCGGTCCTGGAGTGGTACAGACTGCTCCGCGATTTCTTGTTCGATTACGAGTTCGATCGAACATCGCGGCATATCGGCGGAGCAGGGATGACCGTTGAGGTAGACGAAACGAAGGTCGTCCGCCGCAAGTACAACATTGGCCGGATCAGCAACTCTAATCGGGAGTGGTTGTTTGGCGGTATTTGCCGGGAAATCTTTCTCGAGCGAGTGGCGACCCGGACACAGTCTGTGCTGCACGGACTAATCCAGCGACATGTGGCCCCCGGAACGCGTATCCTCTCCGACTGCTGGGCAGGATTCAACGGACTCGCCGGCTTGGGATATGAGCACGCCACCGTCAACCATTCTCACTACTTCGTGGATCCGCTCCAGGGTGATGTCCACACCCAACGGATCGAGAATGTGTGGCGGTGGTTGAAGCATTTCCTGAAGCAGAAGGGGACCAACATACAAGGTTTGTTTGTTTGTGATAAATCGGAAAAGCGCCAAAATTGCATATTGGCCAAGCGTGTTTGGTTCTGTGTGAACAGTTTTGTTTTCCCGTATTTTCCGTGCTAACGCTATTTTTACGTGCTTTTTCCACGATGGAAATTAAAAACAGTGGTGATTTGAATGCACTATTTAGTGTTCCGTTGCGTGGGATCGCGTGGCTGCAGGGGCTGCTGAAGCGCGAGTAGTCGTGCCCGAATTGTAGTGGCTCGATGAAGTTGAAAAAAGTGACCGCCAATGACCGGTTCAAGTGGCTGTGCCGCCGTAAGGCATGTGCGGCTTCTTGCAGCTTCCGCACCGGGTCGATTTCCTTCGACGCAAAAAGTAGTTTAGGCACTTTGACGCGTCTGTTCTACGAGTGGGAGGCTAGATCACCCGTGAGCCACGCAATCTCAGAGACCGAGTTGAGCCGATGCGCGGTCCTGGAGGGGTACAGACTGCTCCGTGATTTCTTGTTCGATTACGAGTTCGATCGAACATCGCGGCAAATTGGAGGAGCAGGGATGACCGTCGATGTAGACGAAACGAAGGTCGTCCGCCGCAAGTACAACATTGGCCGGATCAGCAACTCTAATCGGGAGTGGTTGTTTGGCGGTCTTTGCCGGGAAATCTTTTTCGAGCGAGTGGCGACCCGGACACAGTCTGTGCTGCACGGACTCATCCAGCGACATGTGGCCCCCGGAACGCGTATCCTCTCCGACTGCTGGGCAGGATTCAACGGACTCGCCGGCTTGGGATATGAGCACGCCACCGTCAACCATTCTCACTACTTCGTGGATCCGCTCCAGGGTGATGTCCACACCCAACGGATCGAGAATGTGTGGCGGTGGTTGAAGCATTTCCTGAAGCAGAAGGGGACCAACATACAAGGTTTGTTTGTTTGTGATAAATCGGAAAAGCGCCAAAATTGCATATTGGCCAAGCGTGTTTGGTTCTGTGTGAACAGTTTTGTTTTCCCGTATTTTCCGTGCTAACGCTATTTTTACGTGCTTTTTCCACGATGGAAATTAAAAACAGTGGTGATTTGAATGCACTATTTGGTGTTCCGTTGCGTGGGATCGCGTGGCTGCAGGGGCTGCTGAAGCGCGAGTAGTCGTGCCCGAATTGTAGTGGCTCGATGAAGTTGAAAAAAGTGACCGCCAATGACCGGTTCAAGTGGCTGTGCCGCCGTAAGGCATGTGCGGCTTCTTGCAGCTTCCGCACCGGGTCGATTTCCTTCGACGCAAAAAGTAGTTTAGGCACTTTGACGCGTCTGTTCTACGAGTGGGAGGCTAGATCACCCGTGAGCCACGCAATCTCAGAGACCGAGTTGAACCGATGCGCGATCCTGGAGTGGTACAGACTGCTCCGCGATTTCTTGTTCGATTACGAGTTCGATCGAACATCGCGGCATATCGGCGGAGCAGGGATGACCGTTGAGGTAGACGAAACGAAGGTCGTCCGCCGCAAGTACAACATTGGCCGGATCAGCAACTCTAATCGGGAGTGGTTGTTTGGCGGTCTTTGCCGGGAAATCTTTTTCGAGCGAGTGGCGACCCGGACACAGTCTGTGCTGCACGGACTAATCCAGCGACATGTGGCCCCCGGAACGCGTATCCTCTCCGTCTGCTGGGCAGGATTCAACGGAGTCGCCGGTTTGGGATATGAGCACGCCACCGTCAACCATTCTCACTACTTCGTGGATCCGCTCCAGGGTGATGTCCACACCCAACGGATCGAGAATGTGTGGCGGTGGTTGAAGCATTTCCTGAAGCAGAAGGGGACCAACATACAAGGTTCGTTGGAGGGCTACTTTGCGGAATATATGTTCCGCAAAGAGCACGAGGAGAACGTGTTCGCAGCCCTTGTTGCGGTCATTGCACGGGAAACGTGTTGAGCGACAACACGATACGCGTACCAACAGCAGGACAATTAGCATCTTCCAGTAAGTAACCATGTTTTGCTGATCAGTGTATTTGATTGAATACTAATATTTGTGTTGAAAAAATTATTTAGGATTGGATTACATGCTAGTTGGCTGACGCCTGCCCCACGTTTGACCAGCATCCACACGAATAGCAAGGCAAATAACCATCATCCAGTAAGTAGCAGAATATTACTCAAGAGTTCAGTTGCAATATTTCTTTCGTATCTATTTAGGAACGCATCATATCCGCGATCGGTTGATGTAACCACCCCGGTTAACCAGATTGCACACTAACAGCAAACCAACATAACTAGCATAATGCGGTAAGTATAATACTTCCGTTTATATTCAGGAACGGATCATCCTGCACGATGCACGATCCTGGAGCGGTACAGACTGCTCTGTAATTTCTTGTTCGATTCGGTCGTTTGAGCGACAAATCGGCGGAGCAGAGATGACCGTCGATGTAATCGAAACGAAGGTTCGCCGCAAGTATAACATTTGAAGAATCAGCAACTCCAATCGGTAGTGGTTGGTTGGCAGTATTTGCCGGGAAACCGAGAATATTTTTCCCGAGCGTATGGAGAATGGACCTGGACAGAATGGACAGAGTCGGTGCTCCACGGGTTCAAAGGCACGTGGCCCCCGGAACGCGTATCCTCTCCGACTGCTGGGCGGGATACAATGGTCTAACTGGTTTGGGATATGAACACTCCACCGTTAACCGTTCTTATAACTTCGCGGATCCGTTCTTAAAAGGAAGAAAGTCTCAACGCTTTCTGAACGCGCTGATGCAAAAGCTAAAATCGACAAGAAAAGGCGATCCGGTGTCACACACACATCGAAGCAGCAAGCAGAGGTGTCAAACACGTGGAAACCAAAGTGTTATCTTTGCGGTTACCCGGGGCAGGTGGCTACTGATTGTACAGAGAAGACAAACGGTGTAAAATGTTTCGGAAGTGGTGCGCTCGGACATAAAGCCAATGAGTGTGAAAATAAGGATCAGTCGTCGCGTTTACAAATTTGACGAACAGCAATGAAACAATGGTAATTATTGGATTTGGCCATTGTGTTCTGCAGGCTTTATTCGATAGTGGCAGCGCATATAATATCATTTCAATGCAAAAGCCAATTAGCGAACCACATATGAGCAAGTTTCCTAAATCGTTACTGCTCGAATGGTGAAATTAGTAAGGTTGTTTGTAATGAATCGGAAAAGTGCCAAAATTGCATATTGGCCAAACCATTGGCAGCGCGTGGTCGGTTATGTGCGAACAGTTTTGCTTTCCCGTACTTTCCCTGCTAACGCTATTTTTCCGTGCTTTTTCCACGATGGAAATTAAAAACAGTGGTGATTTGAGTGCACTATTTGGTGTTCCGTTGCGTGGGATCGCGTGGCTGCAGGGGCTGCAGAAGCGCGAGTAGTCGTGCCCGAATTGTAGTGGCTCGATGAAGTTGAAAAAAGTGACCGCCAATGACCGGTTCAAGTGGCTGTGCCGCCGTAAGGCATGTGCGGCTTCTTGCAGCTTCCGCACCGGGTCGATTTTCTTCGACACAAAAAGTAGTTTAGGCACTTTGACGCGTCTGTTCTACGAGTGGGAGGCTAGATCACCCGTGAGCCACGCAATCTCAGAGACCGAGTTGAGCCGATGCGCGGTCCTGGAGGGGTACAGACTGCTCCGTGATTTCTTGTTCGATTACGAGTTCGATCGAACATCGCGGCAAATTGGAGGAGCAGGGATGACCGTCGATGTAGACGAAACGAAGGTCGTCCGCCGCAAGTACAACATTGGCCGGATCAGCAACTCTAATCGGGAGTGGTTGTTTGACGGTATTTGCCGGGAAATCTTTCTCGAGCGAGTGGCGACCCGGACACAGTCTGTGCTGCACGGACTAATCCAGCGACATGTGGCCCCCGGAACGCGTATCCTCTCCGACTGCTGGGCAGGATTCAACGGACTCGCCGGCTTGGGATATGAGCACGCCACCGTCAACCATTCTCACTACTTCGTGGATCCGCTCCAGGGTGATGTCCACACCCAACGGATCGAGAATGTGTGGCGGTGGTTGAAGCATTTCCTGAAGCAGAAGGGGACCAACATACAAGGTTTGTTTGTTTGTGATAAATCGGAAAAGCGCCAAAATTGCATATTGGCCAAGCGTGTTTGGTTCTGTGTGAACAGTTTTGTTTTCCCGTATTTTCCGTGCTAACGCTATTTTTACGTGCTTTTTCCACGATGGAAATTAAAAACAGTGGTGATTTGAATGCACTATTTAGTGTTCCGTTGCGTGGGATCGCGTGGCTGCAGGGGCTGCTGAAGCGCGAGTAGTCGTGCCCGAATTGTAGTGGCTCGATGAAGTTGAAAAAAGTGACCGCCAATGACCGGTTCAAGTGGCTGTGCCGCCGTAAGGCATGTGCGGCTTCTTGCAGCTTCCGCACCGGGTCGATTTCCTTCGACGCAAAAAGTAGTTTAGGCACTTTGATGCGTCTGTTCTACGAGTGGGAGGCTAGATCACCCGTGAGCCACGCAATCTCAGAGACCGAGTTGAACCGATGCGCGATCCTGGAGTGGTACAGACTGCTCCGCGATTTCTTGTTCGATTACGAGTTCGATCGAACATCGCGGCAAATTGGAGGAGCAGGGATGACCGTCGATGTAGACGAAACGAAGGTCGTCCGCCGCAAGTACAACATTGGCCGGATCAGCAACTCTAATCGGGAGTGGTTGTTTGACGGTATTTGCCGGGAAATCTTTCTCGAGCGAGTGGCGACCCGGACACAGTCTGTGCTGCACGGACTAATCCAGCGACATGTGGCCCCCGGAACGCGTATCCTCTCCGACTGCTGGGCAGGATTCAACGGACTCGCCGGCTTGGGATATGAGCACGCCACCGTCAACCATTCTCACTACTTCGTGGATCCGCTCCAGGGTGATGTCCACACCCAACGGATCGAGAATGTGTGGCGGTGGTTGAAGCATTTCCTGAAGCAGAAGGGGACCAACATACAAGGTTTGTTTGTTTGTGATAAATCGGAAAAGCGCCAAAATTGCATATTGGCCAAGCGTGTTTGGTTCTGTGTGAACAATTTTGTTTTCCCGTATTTTCCGTGCTAACGCTATTTTTACGTGCTTTTTCCACGATGGAAATTAAAAACAGTGGTGATTTGAGTGCACTATTTGGTGTTCCGTTGCGTGGGATCGCGTGGCTGCAGGGGCTGCAGAAGCGCGAGCAGTCGTGCCCGAATTGTAATGGCTCGATGAAGTTGAAAAAAGTGACCGACAATGACCGGTTCAAGTGGCTGTGCCGCCGTAAGGCGTGTGCGGCTTCTTGCAGCATCCACACCGGGTCGATTTTCTTCGACGCAAAAAGTAGTTTAGGCACTTTGACGCGTCTGTTCTACGAGTGGGAGGCTAGATCACCCGTGAGCCACGCAATCTCAGAGACCGAGTTGAACCGATGCGCGATCCTGGAGTGGTACAGACTGCTCCGCGATTTCTTGTTCGATTACGAGTTCGGTCGAACATCGCGGCATATCGGCGGAGCAGGGATGACCGTTGAGGTAGACGAAACGAAGGTCGTCCGCCGCAAGTACAACATTGGCCGGATCAGCAACTCTAATCGGGAGTGGTTGTTTGGCGGTATTTGCCGGGAAATCTTTCTCGAGCGAGTGGCGACCCGGACACAGTCGGTCCTGCACGGACTCATCCAGCGACATGTGGCCCCCGGAACGCGTATACTCTCCGACTGCTGGGCAGGATTCAACGGACTCGCCGGCTTGGGATATGAGCACGCCACCGTCAACCATTCTCACTACTTCGTGGATCCGCTCCAGGGTGATGTCCACACCCAACGGATCGAGAATGTGTGGCGGTGGTTGAAGCATTCCCTGAAACAGAAGGAGACGAACATACAAGGTTTGTTTGTTTGTGATAAATCGGAAAAGCGCCAAAATTGCATATTGGCCAAGCGTGTTTGGTTCTGTGTGAACAGTTTTGTTTTCCCGTATTTTCCGTGCTAACGCTATTTTTCCGTGCTTTTTCCACGATGGAAATTAAAAACAGTGGTGATTTGAGTGCACTATTTGGTGTTCCGTTGCGTGGGATCGCGTGGCTGCAGGGGCTGCAGAAGCGCGAGTAGTCGTGCCCGAATTGTAGTGGCTCGATGAAGTTGAAAAAAGTGACCGCCAATGACCGGTTCAAGTGGCTGTGCCGCCGTAAGGCATGTGCGGCTTCTTGCAGCTTCCGCACCGGGTCGATTTCCTTCGACGCAAAAAGTAGTTTAGGCACTTTGACGCGTCTGTTCTACGAGTGGGAGGCTAGATCACCCGTGAGCCACGCAATCTCAGAGATCGAGTTGAGCCGATGCGCGGTCCTGGAGGGGTACAGACTGCTCCGCGATTTCTTGTTCGATTACGAGTTCGATCGAACATCGCGGCATATCGGCGGAGCAGGGACGACCGTTGAGGTAGACGAAACGAAGGTCGTCCGCCACAAGTACAACATTGGCCGGATCAGCAACTCTAATCGGGAGTGGTTGTTTGGCGGTCTTTGCCGGGAAATCTTTTTCGAGCGAGTGGCGACCCGGACACAGTCTGTACTGCACGGACTCATCCAGCGACATGTGGCCCCCGGAACGCGTATCCTCTCCGTCTGCTGGGCAGGATTCAACGGAGTCGCCGGCTTGGGATATGAGCACGCCACCGTCAACCATTCTCACTACTTCGTGGATCCGCTCCAGGGTGATGTCCACACCCAACGGATCGAGAATGTGTGGCGGTGGTTGAAGCATTTCCTGAAGCAGAAGGGGACCAACATACAAGGTTCGTTGGAGGGCTACTTTGCGGAATATATGTTCCGCAAAGAGCACGAGGAGAACGTGTTCGCAGCCCTTGTTGCGGTCATTGCACGGGAAACGTGTTGAGCGACAACACGATACGCGTACCAACAGCAGGACAATTAGCATCTTCCAGTAAGTAACCATGTTTTGCTGATCAGTGTATTTGATTGAATACTAATATTTGTGTTGAAAAAATTATTTAGGATTGGATTACATGCTAGTTGGCTGACGCCTGCCCCACGTTTGACCAGCATCCACACGAATAGCAAGGCAAATAACCATCATCCAGTAAGTAGCAGAATATTACTCAAGAGTTCAGTTGCAATATTTCTTTCGTATCTATTTAGGAACGCATCATATCCGCGATCGGTTGATGTAACCACCCCGGTTAACCAGATTGCACACTAACAGCAAACCAACATAACTAGCATAATGCGGTAAGTATAATACTTCCGTTTATATTCAGGAACGGATCATCCTGCACGATGCACGATCCTGGAGCGGTACAGACTGCTCTGTAATTTCTTGTTCGATTCGGTCGTTTGAGCGACAAATCGGCGGAGCAGAGATGACCGTCGATGTAATCGAAACGAAGGTTCGCCGCAAGTATAACATTTGAAGAATCAGCAACTCCAATCGGTAGTGGTTGGTTGGCAGTATTTGCCGGGAAACCGAGAATATTTTTCCCGAGCGTATGGAGAATGGACCTGGACAGAATGGACAGAGTCGGTGCTCCACGGGTTCAAAGGCACGTGGCCCCCGGAACGCGTATCCTCTCCGACTGCTGGGCGGGATACAATGGTCTAACTGGTTTGGGATATGAACACTCCACCGTTAACCGTTCTTATAACTTCGCGGATCCGTTCTTAAAAGGAAGAAAGTCTCAACGCTTTCTGAACGCGCTGATGCAAAAGCTAAAATCGACAAGAAAAGGCGATCCGGTGTCACACACACATCGAAGCAGCAAGCAGAGGTGTCAAACACGTGGAAACCAAAGTGTTATCTTTGCGGTTAACCGGGGCAGGTGGCTACTGATTGTACAGAGAAGACAAACGGTGTAAAATGTTTCGGAAGTGGTGCGCTCGGACATAAAGCCAATGAGTGTGAAAATAAGGATCAGTCGTCGCGTTTACAAATTTGACGAACAGCAATGAAACAATGGTAATTATTGGATTTGGCCATTGTGTTCTGCAGGCTTTATTCGATAGTGGCAGCGCATATAATATCATTTCAATGCAAAAGCCAATTAGCGAACCACATATGAGCAAGTTTCCTAAATCGTTACTGCTCGAATGGTGAAATTAGTAAGGTTGTTTGTAATGAATCGGAAAAGTGCCAAAATTGCATATTGGCCAAACCATTGGCAGCGCGTGGTCGGTTATGTGCGAACAGTTTTGCTTTCCCGTACTTTCCCTGCTAACGCTATTTTTACGTGCTTTTTCCACGATGGAAATTAAAAACAGTGGTGATTTGAGTGCACTATTTGGTGTTCCGTTGCGTGGGATCGCGTGGCTGCAGGGGCTGCAGAAGCGCGAGTAGTCGTGCCCGAATTGTAGTGGCTCGATGAAGTTGAAAAAAGTGACCGCCAATGACCGGTTCAAGTGGCTGTGCCGCCGTAAGGCATGTGCGGCTTCTTGCAGCTTCCGCACCGGGTCGATTTTCTTCGACACAAAAAGTAGTTTAGGCACTTTGACGCGTCTGTTCTACGAGTGGGAGGCTAGATCACCCGTGAGCCACGCAATCTCAGAGACCGAGTTGAACCGATGCGCGGTCCTGGAGTGGTACAGACTGCTCCGCGATTTCTTGTTCGATTACGAGTTCGATCGAACATCGCGGCATATCGGCGGAGCAGGGATGACCGTTGAGGTAGACGAAACGAAGGTCGTCCGCCGCAAGTACAACATTGGCCGGATCAGCAACTCTAATCGGGAGTGGTTGTTTGGCGGTATTTGCCGGGAAATCTTTCTCGAGCGAGTGGCGACCCGGACACAGTCTGTGCTGCACGGACTAATCCAGCGACATGTGGCCCCCGGAACGCGTATCCTCTCCGACTGCTGGGCAGGATTCAACGGACTCGCCGGCTTGGGATATGAGCACGCCACCGTCAACCATTCTCACTACTTCGTGGATCCGCTCCAGGGTGATGTCCACACCCAACGGATCGAGAATGTGTGGCGGTGGTTGAAGCATTTCCTGAAGCAGAAGGGGACCAACATACAAGGTTTGTTTGTTTGTGATAAATCGGAAAAGCGCCAAAATTGCATATTGGCCAAGCGTGTTTGGTTCTGTGTGAACAGTTTTGTTTTCCCGTATTTTCCGTGCTAACGCTATTTTTACGTGCTTTTTCCACGATGGAAATTAAAAACAGTGGTGATTTGAATGCACTATTTAGTGTTCCGTTGCGTGGGATCGCGTGGCTGCAGGGGCTGCTGAAGCGCGAGTAGTCGTGCCCGAATTGTAGTGGCTCGATGAAGTTGAAAAAAGTGACCGCCAATGACCGGTTCAAGTGGCTGTGCCGCCGTAAGGCATGTGCGGCTTCTTGCAGCTTCCGCACCGGGTCGATTTCCTTCGACGCAAAAAGTAGTTTAGGCACTTTGACGCGTCTGTTCTACGAGTGGGAGGCTAGATCACCCGTGAGCCACGCAATCTCAGAGACCGAGTTGAGCCGATGCGCGGTCCTGGAGGGGTACAGACTGCTCCGTGATTTCTTGTTCGATTACGAGTTCGATCGAACATCGCGGCAAATTGGAGGAGCAGGGATGACCGTCGATGTAGACGAAACGAAGGTCGTCCGCCGCAAGTACAACATTGGCCGGATCAGCAACTCTAATCGGGAGTGGTTGTTTGGCGGTCTTTGCCGGGAAATCTTTTTCGAGCGAGTGGCGACCCGGACACAGTCTGTGCTGCACGGACTCATCCAGCGACATGTGGCCCCCGGAACGCGTATCCTCTCCGACTGCTGGGCAGGATTCAACGGACTCGCCGGCTTGGGATATGAGCACGCCACCGTCAACCATTCTCACTACTTCGTGGATCCGCTCCAGGGTGATGTCCACACCCAACGGATCGAGAATGTGTGGCGGTGGTTGAAGCATTTCCTGAAGCAGAAGGGGACCAACATACAAGGTTTGTTTGTTTGTGATAAATCGGAAAAGCGCCAAAATTGCATATTGGCCAAGCGTGTTTGGTTCTGTGTGAACAGTTTTGTTTTCCCGTATTTTCCGTGCTAACGCTATTTTTACGTGCTTTTTCCACGATGGAAATTAAAAACAGTGGTGATTTGAATGCACTATTTGGTGTTCCGTTGCGTGGGATCGCGTGGCTGCAGGGGCTGCTGAAGCGCGAGTAGTCGTGCCCGAATTGTAGTGGCTCGATGAAGTTGAAAAAAGTGACCGCCAATGACCGGTTCAAGTGGCTGTGCCGCCGTAAGGCATGTGCGGCTTCTTGCAGCTTCCGCACCGGGTCGATTTCCTTCGACGCAAAAAGTAGTTTAGGCACTTTGACGCGTCTGTTCTACGAGTGGGAGGCTAGATCACCCGTGAGCCACGCAATCTCAGAGACCGAGTTGAACCGATGCGCGATCCTGGAGTGGTACAGACTGCTCCGCGATTTCTTGTTCGATTACGAGTTCGATCGAACATCGCGGCATATCGGCGGAGCAGGGATGACCGTTGAGGTAGACGAAACGAAGGTCGTCCGCCGCAAGTACAACATTGGCCGGATCAGCAACTCTAATCGGGAGTGGTTGTTTGGCGGTCTTTGCCGGGAAATCTTTTTCGAGCGAGTGGCGACCCGGACACAGTCTGTGCTGCACGGACTAATCCAGCGACATGTGGCCCCCGGAACGCGTATCCTCTCCGTCTGCTGGGCAGGATTCAACGGAGTCGCCGGTTTGGGATATGAGCACGCCACCGTCAACCATTCTCACTACTTCGTGGATCCGCTCCAGGGTGATGTCCACACCCAACGGATCGAGAATGTGTGGCGGTGGTTGAAGCATTTCCTGAAGCAGAAGGGGACCAACATACAAGGTTCGTTGGAGGGCTACTTTGCGGAATATATGTTCCGCAAAGAGCACGAGGAGAACGTGTTCGCAGCCCTTGTTGCGGTCATTGCACGGGAAACGTGTTGAGCGACAACACGATACGCGTACCAACAGCAGGACAATTAGCATCTTCCAGTAAGTAACCATGTTTTGCTGATCAGTGTATTTGATTGAATACTAATATTTGTGTTGAAAAAATTATTTAGGATTGGATTACATGCTAGTTGGCTGACGCCTGCCCCACGTTTGACCAGCATCCACACGAATAGCAAGGCAAATAACCATCATCCAGTAAGTAGCAGAATATTACTCAAGAGTTCAGTTGCAATATTTCTTTCGTATCTATTTAGGAACGCATCATATCCGCGATCGGTTGATGTAACCACCCCGGTTAACCAGATTGCACACTAACAGCAAACCAACATAACTAGCATAATGCGGTAAGTATAATACTTCCGTTTATATTCAGGAACGGATCATCCTGCACGATGCACGATCCTGGAGCGGTACAGACTGCTCTGTAATTTCTTGTTCGATTCGGTCGTTTGAGCGACAAATCGGCGGAGCAGAGATGACCGTCGATGTAATCGAAACGAAGGTTCGCCGCAAGTATAACATTTGAAGAATCAGCAACTCCAATCGGTAGTGGTTGGTTGGCAGTATTTGCCGGGAAACCGAGAATATTTTTCCCGAGCGTATGGAGAATGGACCTGGACAGAATGGACAGAGTCGGTGCTCCACGGGTTCAAAGGCACGTGGCCCCCGGAACGCGTATCCTCTCCGACTGCTGGGCGGGATACAATGGTCTAACTGGTTTGGGATATGAACACTCCACCGTTAACCGTTCTTATAACTTCGCGGATCCGTTCTTAAAAGGAAGAAAGTCTCAACGCTTTCTGAACGCGCTGATGCAAAAGCTAAAATCGACAAGAAAAGGCGATCCGGTGTCACACACACATCGAAGCAGCAAGCAGAGGTGTCAAACACGTGGAAACCAAAGTGTTATCTTTGCGGTTACCCGGGGCAGGTGGCTACTGATTGTACAGAGAAGACAAACGGTGTAAAATGTTTCGGAAGTGGTGCGCTCGGACATAAAGCCAATGAGTGTGAAAATAAGGATCAGTCGTCGCGTTTACAAATTTGACGAACAGCAATGAAACAATGGTAATTATTGGATTTGGCCATTGTGTTCTGCAGGCTTTATTCGATAGTGGCAGCGCATATAATATCATTTCAATGCAAAAGCCAATTAGCGAACCACATATGAGCAAGTTTCCTAAATCGTTACTGCTCGAATGGTGAAATTAGTAAGGTTGTTTGTAATGAATCGGAAAAGTGCCAAAATTGCATATTGGCCAAACCATTGGCAGCGCGTGGTCGGTTATGTGCGAACAGTTTTGCTTTCCCGTACTTTCCCTGCTAACGCTATTTTTCCGTGCTTTTTCCACGATGGAAATTAAAAACAGTGGTGATTTGAGTGCACTATTTGGTGTTCCGTTGCGTGGGATCGCGTGGCTGCAGGGGCTGCAGAAGCGCGAGTAGTCGTGCCCGAATTGTAGTGGCTCGATGAAGTTGAAAAAAGTGACCGCCAATGACCGGTTCAAGTGGCTGTGCCGCCGTAAGGCATGTGCGGCTTCTTGCAGCTTCCGCACCGGGTCGATTTTCTTCGACACAAAAAGTAGTTTAGGCACTTTGACGCGTCTGTTCTACGAGTGGGAGGCTAGATCACCCGTGAGCCACGCAATCTCAGAGACCGAGTTGAGCCGATGCGCGGTCCTGGAGGGGTACAGACTGCTCCGTGATTTCTTGTTCGATTACGAGTTCGATCGAACATCGCGGCAAATTGGAGGAGCAGGGATGACCGTCGATGTAGACGAAACGAAGGTCGTCCGCCGCAAGTACAACATTGGCGGTCGACTCTAACCGGGAGTAGTTGTTTGGTGGTATTTGCCGGGAAACCGGCGAAATCTTTCTTGAGCGAGTGGCAACCCCGACACAGTCTGTGCTGCACGGACTCATCCAGCGACATGTGGCCCCCGGAACGCGTATCCTCTCCGACTGCTGGGCAGGATACAACGGAATCGCCGGCTTGGGATATGAGCACGCCACCGTCAACCATTCTCACTACTTCGTGGATCCGCTCCAGGGTGATGTCCACACCCAACGGATCGAGAATGTGTGGCGGTGGTTGAAGCATTTCCTGAAGCAGAAGGGGACCAACATACAAGGTTTGTTTGTTTGTGATAAATCGGAAAAGCGCCAAAATTGCATATTGGCCAAGCGTGTTTGGTTCTGTGTGAACAGTTTTGTTTTCCCGTATTTTCCGTGCTAACGCTATTTTTACGTGCTTTTTCCACGATGGAAATTAAAAACAGTGGTGATTTGAATGCACTATTTAGTGTTCCGTTGCGTGGGATCGCGTGGCTGCAGGGGCTGCTGAAGCGCGAGTAGTCGTGCCCGAATTGTAGTGGCTCGATGAAGTTGAAAAAAGTGACCGCCAATGACCGGTTCAAGTGGCTGTGCCGCCGTAAGGCATGTGCGGCTTCTTGCAGCTTCCGCACCGGGTCGATTTCCTTCGACGCAAAAAGTAGTTTAGGCACTTTGACGCGTCTGTTCTACGAGTGGGAGGCTAGATCACCTGTGAGCCACGCAATCTCAGAGACCGAGTTGAACCGATGCGCGGTCCTGGAGTGGTACAGACTGCTCCGCGATTTCTTGTTCGATTACGAGTTCGATCGAACATCGCGGCATATCGGCGGAGCAGGGATGACCGTTGAGGTAGACGAAACGAAGGTCGTCCGCCGCAAGTACAACATTGGCCGGATCAGCAACTCTAATCGGGAGTGGTTGTTTGGCGGTATTTGCCGGGAAATCTTTCTCGAGCGAGTGGCGACCCGGACACAGTCTGTGCTGCACGGACTCATCCAGCGACATGTGGCCCCCGGAACGCGTATCCTCTCCGACTGCTGGGCAGGATTCAACGGAGTCGCCGGTTTGGGATATGAGCACGCCACCGTCAACCATTCTCACTACTTCGTGGATCCGCTCCAGGGTGATGTCCACACCCAACGGATCGAGAATGTGTGGCGGTGGTTGAAGCATTTCCTGAAGCAGAAGGGGACCAACATACAAGGTTCGTTGGAGGGCTACTTTGCGGAATATATGTTCCGCAAAGAGCACGAGGAGAACGTGTTCGCAGCCCTTGTTGCGGTCATTGCACGGGAAACGTGTTGAGCGACAACACGATACGCGTACCAACAGCAGGACAATTAGCATCTTCCAGTAAGTAACCATGTTTTGCTGATCAGTGTATTTGATTGAATACTAATATTTGTGTTGAAAAAATTATTTAGGATTGGATTACATGCTAGTTGGCTGACGCCTGCCCCACGTTTGACCAGCATCCACACGAATAGCAAGGCAAATAACCATCATCCAGTAAGTAGCAGAATATTACTCAAGAGTTCAGTTGCAATATTTCTTTCGTATCTATTTAGGAACGCATCATATCCGCGATCGGTTGATGTAACCACCCCGGTTAACCAGATTGCACACTAACAGCAAACCAACATAACTAGCATAATGCGGTAAGTATAATACTTCCGTTTATATTCAGGAACGGATCATCCTGCACGATGCACGATCCTGGAGCGGTACAGACTGCTCTGTAATTTCTTGTTCGATTCGGTCGTTTGAGCGACAAATCGGCGGAGCAGAGATGACCGTCGATGTAATCGAAACGAAGGTTCGCCGCAAGTATAACATTTGAAGAATCAGCAACTCCAATCGGTAGTGGTTGGTTGGCAGTATTTGCCGGGAAACCGAGAATATTTTTCCCGAGCGTATGGAGAATGGACCTGGACAGAATGGACAGAGTCGGTGCTCCACGGGTTCAAAGGCACGTGGCCCCCGGAACGCGTATCCTCTCCGACTGCTGGGCGGGATACAATGGTCTAACTGGTTTGGGATATGAACACTCCACCGTTAACCGTTCTTATAACTTCGCGGATCCGTTCTTAAAAGGAAGAAAGTCTCAACGCTTTCTGAACGCGCTGATGCAAAAGCTAAAATCGACAAGAAAAGGCGATCCGGTGTCACACACACATCGAAGCAGCAAGCAGAGGTGTCAAACACGTGGAAACCAAAGTGTTATCTTTGCGGTTAACCGGGGCAGGTGGCTACTGATTGTACAGAGAAGACAAACGGTGTAAAATGTTTCGGAAGTGGTGCGCTCGGACATAAAGCCAATGAGTGTGAAAATAAGGATCAGTCGTCGCGTTTACAAATTTGACGAACAGCAATGAAACAATGGTAATTATTGGATTTGGCCATTGTGTTCTGCAGGCTTTATTCGATAGTGGCAGCGCATATAATATCATTTCAATGCAAAAGCCAATTAGCGAACCACATATGAGCAAGTTTCCTAAATCGTTACTGCTCGAATGGTGAAATTAGTAAGGTTGTTTGTAATGAATCGGAAAAGTGCCAAAATTGCATATTGGCCAAACCATTGGCAGCGCGTGGTCGGTTATGTGCGAACAGTTTTGCTTTCCCGTACTTTCCCTGCTAACGCTATTTTTCCGTGCTTTTTCCACGATGGAAATTAAAAACAGTGGTGATTTGAGTGCACTATTTGGTGTTCCGTTGCGTGGGATCGCGTGGCTGCAGGGGCTGCAGAAGCGCGAGTAGTCGTGCCCGAATTGTAGTGGCTCGATGAAGTTGAAAAAAGTGACCGCCAATGACCGGTTCAAGTGGCTGTGCCGCCGTAAGGCATGTGCGGCTTCTTGCAGCTTCCGCACCGGGTCGATTTCCTTCGACGCAAAAAGTAGTTTAGGCACTTTGACGCGTCTGTTCTACGAGTGGGAGGCTAGATCACCCGTGAGCCACGCAATCTCAGAGACCGAGTTGAACCGATGCGCGGTCCTGGAGTGGTACAGACTGCTCCGTGATTTCTTGTTCGATTACGAGTTCGATCGAACATCGCGGCAAATTGGAGGAGCAAGGATGACCGTCGATGTAGACGAAACGAAGGTCGTCCGCCACAAGTACAATATTGGCCGGATCAGCAACTCTAACCGGGAGTAGTTGTTTGGTGGTATTTGCCGGGAAACCGGCGAAATCTTTCTTGAGCGAGTGGCAACACCGACACAGTCTGTGCTGCACGGACTCATCCAGCGACATGTGGCCCCCGGAACGCGTATCCTCTCCGACTGCTGGGCAGGATACAACGGAGTCGCCGGCTTGGGATATGAGCACGCCACCGTCAACCATTCTCACTACTTCGTGGATCCGCTCCAGGGTGATGTCCACACCCAACGGATCGAGAATGTGTGGCGGTGGTTGAAGCATTTCCTGAAGCAGAAGGGGACCAACATACAAGGTTTGTTTGTTTGTGATAAATCGGAAAAGCGCCAAAATTGCATATTGGCCAAGCGTGTTTGGTTATGTGTGAACAGTTTTGTTTTCCCGTATTTTCCGTGCTAACGCTATTTTTACGTGCTTTTTCCACGATGGAAATTAAAAACAGTGGTGATTTGAATGCACTATTTAGTGTTCCGTTGCGTGGGATCGCGTGGCTGCAGGGGCTGCAGAAGCGCGAGTAGTCGTGCCCGAATTGTAGTGGCTCGATGAAGTTGAAAAAAGTGACCGCCAATGACCGGTTCAAGTGGCTGTGCCGCCGTAAGGCATGTGCGGCTTCTTGCAGCTTCCGCACCGGGTCGATTTTCTCCGACGCAAAAAGTAGTTTAGGCACTTTGACGCGTCTGTTCTACGAGTGGGAGGCTAGATCACCCGTGAGCCACGCAATCTCAGAGACCGAGTTGAGCCGATGCGCGGTCCTGGAGGGGTACAGACTGCTCCGCGATTTCTTGTTCGATTACGAGTTCGATCGAACATCGCGGCAAATTGGAGGAGCAGGGATGACCGTCGATGTAGACGAAACGAAGGTCGTCCGCCACAAGTACAATATTGGCCGGATCAGCAACTCTAACCGGGAGTAGTTGTTTGGTGGTATTTGCCGGGAAACCGGCGAAATCTTTCTTGAGCGAGTGGCAACCCCGACACAGTCTGTGCTGCACGGACTCATCCAGCGACATGTGGCCCCCGGAACGCGTATCCTCTCCGACTGCTGGGCAGGATACAACGGACTCGCCGGCTTTGGATATGAGCACGCCATCGTCAACCATTCTCACTACTTCGTGGATCCGCTCCAGGGTGATGTCCACACCCAACGGATCGAGAATGTGTGGCGGTGGTTGAAGCATTTCCTGAAGCAGAAGGGGACCAACATACAAGGTTTGTTTGTTTGTGATAAATCGGAAAAGCGCCAAAATTGCATATTGGCCAAGCGTGTTTGGTTCTGTGTGAACAGTTTTGTTTTCCCGTATTTTCCGTGCTAACGCTATTTTTCCGTGCTTTTTCCACGATGGAAATTAAAAACAGTGGTGATTTGAGTGCACTATTTGGTGTTCCGTTGCGTGGGATCGCGTGGCTGCAGGGGCTGCAGAAGCGCGAGCAGTCGTGCCCGAATTGTAATGGCTCGATGAAGTTGAAAAAAGTGACCGCCAATGACCGGTTCAAGTGGCTGTGCCGCCGTAAGGCATGTGCGGCTTCTTGCAGCATCCACACCGGGTCGATTTTCTTCGACGCAAAAAGTAGTTTAGGCACTTTGACGCGTCTGTTCTACGAGTGGGAGGCTAGATCACCCGTGAGCCACGCAATCTCAGAGACCGAGTTGAACCGATGCGCGGTCCTGGAGTGGTACAGACTGCTCCGCGATTTCTTGTTCGATTACGAGTTCGATCGAACATCGCGGCATATCGGCGGAGCAGGGATGACCGTTGAGGTAGACGAAACGAAGGTCGTCCGCCGCAAGTACAACATTGGCCGGATCAGCAACTCTAATCGGGAGTGGTTGTTTGGCGGTATTTGCCGGGAAATCTTTCTCGAGCGAGTGGCGACCCGGACACAGTCTGTGCTGCACGGACTAATCCAGCGACATGTGGCCCCCGGAACGCGTATCCTCTCCGACTGCTGGGCAGGATTCAACGGACTCGCCGGCTTGGGATATGAGCACGCCACCGTCAACCATTCTCACTACTTCGTGGATCCGCTCCAGGGTGATGTCCACACCCAACGGATCGAGAATGTGTGGCGGTGGTTGAAGCATTTCCTGAAGCAGAAGGGGACCAACATACAAGGTTCGTTGGAGGGCTACTTTGCGGAATATATGTTCCGCAAAGAGCACGAGGAGAACGTGTTCGCAGCCCTTGTTGCGGTCATTGCACGGGAAACGTGTTGAGCGACAACACGATACGCGTACCAACAGCAGGACAATTAGCATCTTCCAGTAAGTAACCATGTTTTGCTGATCAGTGTATTTGATTGAATACTAATATTTGTGTTGAAAAAATTATTTAGGATTGGATTACATGCTAGTTGGCTGACGCCTGCCCCACGTTTGACCAGCATCCACACGAATAGCAAGGCAAATAACCATCATCCAGTAAGTAGCAGAATATTACTCAAGAGTTCAGTTGCAATATTTCTTTCGTATCTATTTAGGAACGCATCATATCCGCGATCGGTTGATGTTACCACCCCGGTTAACCAGATTGCACACTAACAGCAAACCAACATAACTAGCATAATGCGGTAAGTATAATACTTCCGTTTATATTCAGGAACGGATCATCCTGCACGATGCACGATCCTGGAGCGGTACAGACTGCTCTGTAATTTCTTGTTCGATTCGGTCGTTTGAGCGACAAATCGGCGGAGCAGAGATGACCGTCGATGTAATCGAAACGAAGGTTCGCCGCAAGTATAACATTTGAAGAATCAGCAACTCCAATCGGTAGTGGTTGGTTGGCAGTATTTGCCGGGAAACCGAGAATATTTTTCCCGAGCGTATGGAGAATGGACCTGGACAGAATGGACAGAGTCGGTGCTCCACGGGTTCAAAGGCACGTGGCCCCCGGAACGCGTATCCTCTCCGACTGCTGGGCGGGATACAATGGTCTAACTGGTTTGGGATATGAACACTCCACCGTTAACCGTTCTTATAACTTCGCGGATCCGTTCTTAAAAGGAAGAAAGTCTCAACGCTTTCTGAACGCGCTGATGCAAAAGCTAAAATCGACAAGAAAAGGCGATCCGGTGTCACACACACATCGAAGCAGCAAGCAGAGGTGTCAAACACGTGGAAACCAAAGTGTTATCTTTGCGGTTAACCGGGGCAGGTGGCTACTGATTGTACAGAGAAGACAAACGGTGTAAAATGTTTCGGAAGTGGTGCGCTCGGACATAAAGCCAATGAGTGTGAAAATAAGGATCAGTCGTCGCGTTTACAAATTTGACGAACAGCAATGAAACAATGGTAATTATTGGATTTGGCCATTGTGTTCTGCAGGCTTTATTCGATAGTGGCAGCGCATATAATATCATTTCAATGCAAAAGCCAATTAGCGAACCACATATGAGCAAGTTTCCTAAATCGTTACTGCTCGAATGGTGAAATTAGTAAGGTTGTTTGTAATGAATCGGAAAAGTGCCAAAATTGCATATTGGCCAAACCATTGGCAGCGCGTGGTCGGTTATGTGCGAACAGTTTTGCTTTCCCGTACTTTCCCTGCTAACGCTATTTTTCCGTGCTTTTTCCACGATGGAAATTAAAAACAGTGGTGATTTGAGTGCACTATTTGGTGTTCCGTTGCGTGGGATCGCGTGGCTGCAGGGGCTGCAGAAGCGCGAGTAGTCGTGCCCGAATTGTAGTGGCTCGATGAAGTTGAAAAAAGTGACCGCCAATGACCGGTTCAAGTGGCTGTGCCGCCGTAAGGCATGTGCGGCTTCTTGCAGCTTCCGCACCGGGTCGATTTCCTTCGACGCAAAAAGTAGTTTAGGCACTTTGACGCGTCTGTTCTACGAGTGGGAGGCTAGATCACCCGTGAGCCACGCAATCTCAGAGACCGAGTTGAACCGATGCGCGGTCCTGGAGTGGTACAGACTGCTCCGTGATTTCTTGTTCGATTACGAGTTCGATCGAACATCGCGGCAAATTGGAGGAGCAAGGATGACCGTCGATGTAGACGAAACGAAGGTCGTCCGCCACAAGTACAATATTGGCCGGATCAGCAACTCTAACCGGGAGTAGTTGTTTGGTGGTATTTGCCGGGAAACCGGCGAAATCTTTCTTGAGCGAGTGGCAACACCGACACAGTCTGTGCTGCACGGACTCATCCAGCGACATGTGGCCCCCGGAACGCGTATCCTCTCCGACTGCTGGGCAGGATACAACGGAGTCGCCGGCTTGGGATATGAGCACGCCACCGTCAACCATTCTCACTACTTCGTGGATCCGCTCCAGGGTGATGTCCACACCCAACGGATCGAGAATGTGTGGCGGTGGTTGAAGCATTTCCTGAAGCAGAAGGGGACCAACATACAAGGTTTGTTTGTTTGTGATAAATCGGAAAAGCGCCAAAATTGCATATTGGCCAAGCGTGTTTGGTTCTGTGTGAACAGTTTTGTTTTCCCGTATTTTCCGTGCTAACGCTATTTTTACGTGCTTTTTCCACGATGGAAATTAAAAACAGTGGTGATTTGAATGCACTATTTAGTGTTCCGTTGCGTGGGATCGCGTGGCTGCAGGGGCTGCTGAAGCGCGAGTAGTCGTGCCCGAATTGTAGTGGCTCGATGAAGTTGAAAAAAGTGACCGCCAATGACCGGTTCAAGTGGCTGTGCCGCCGTAAGGCATGTGCGGCTTCTTGCAGCTTCCGCACCGGGTCGATTTTCTCCGACGCAAAAAGTAGTTTAGGCACTTTGACGCGTCTGTTCTACGAGTGGGAGGCTAGATCACCCGTGAGCCACGCAATCTCAGAGACCGAGTTGAGCCGATGCGCGGTCCTGGAGGGGTACAGACTGCTCCGTGATTTCTTGTTCGATTACGAGTTCGATCGAACATCGCGGCAAATTGGAGGAGCAGGGATGACCGTCGATGTAGACGAAACGAAGGTCGTCCGCCGCAAGTACAACATTGGCCGGATCAGCAACTCTAATCGGGAGTGGTTGTTTGGCGGTATTTGCCGGGAAATCTTTCTCGAGCGAGTGGCGACCCGGACACAGTCTGTGCTGCACGGACTCATCCAGCGACATGTGGCCCCCGGAACGCGTATCCTCTCCGACTGCTGGGCAGGATTCAACGGACTCGCCGGCTTGGGATATGAGCACGCCACCGTCAACCATTCTCACTACTTCGTGGATCCGCTCCAGGGTGATGTCCACACCCAACGGATCGAGAATGTGTGGCGGTGGTTGAAGCATTTCCTGAAGCAGAAGGGGACCAACATACAAGGTTTGTTTGTTTGTGATAAATCGGAAAAGCGCCAAAATTGCATATTGGCCAAGCGTGTTTGGTTCTGTGTGAACAGTTTTGTTTTCCCGTATTTTCCGTGCTAACGCTATTTTTACGTGCTTTTTCCACGATGGAAATTAAAAACAGTGGTGATTTGAATGCACTATTTAGTGTTCCGTTGCGTGGGATCGCGTGGCTGCAGGGGCTGCTGAAGCGCGAGTAGTCGTGCCCGAATTGTAGTGGCTCGATGAAGTTGAAAAAAGTGACCGCCAATGACCGGTTCAAGTGGCTGTGCCGCCGTAAGGCATGTGCGGCTTCTTGCAGCTTCCGCACCGGGTCGATTTCCTTCGACGCAAAAAGTAGTTTAGGCACTTTGACGCGTCTGTTCTACGAGTGGGAGGCTAGATCACCCGTGAGCCACGCAATCTCAGAGACCGAGTTGAACCGATGCGCGGTCCTGGAGTGGTACAGACTGCTCCGCGATTTCTTGTTCGATTACGAGTTCGATCGAACATCGCGGCATATCGGCGGAGCAGGGATGACCGTTGAGGTAGACGAAACGAAGGTCGTCCGCCGCAAGTACAACATTGGCCGGATCAGCAACTCTAATCGGGAGTGGTTGTTTGGCGGTATTTGCCGGGAAATCTTTCTCGAGCGAGTGGCGACCCGGACACAGTCTGTGCTGCACGGACTAATCCAGCGACATGTGGCCCCCGGAACGCGTATCCTCTCCGTCTGCTGGGCAGGATTCAACGGAGTCGCCGGCTTGGGATATGAGCACGCCACCGTCAACCATTCTCACTACTTCGTGGATCCGCTCCAGGGTGATGTCCACACCCAACGGATCGAGAATGTGTGGCGGTGGTTGAAGCATTTCCTGAAGCAGAAGGGGACCAACATACAAGGTTCGTTGGAGGGCTACTTTGCGGAATATATGTTCCGCAAAGAGCACGAGGAGAACGTGTTCGCAGCCCTTGTTGCGGTCATTGCACGGGAAACGTGTTGAGCGACAACACGATACGCGTACCAACAGCAGGACAATTAGCATCTTCCAGTAAGTAACCATGTTTTGCTGATCAGTGTATTTGATTGAATACTAATATTTGTGTTGAAAAAATTATTTAGGATTGGATTACATGCTAGTTGGCTGACGCCTGCCCCACGTTTGACCAGCATCCACACGAATAGCAAGGCAAATAACCATCATCCAGTAAGTAGCAGAATATTACTCAAGAGTTCAGTTGCAATATTTCTTTCGTATCTATTTAGGAACGCATCATATCCGCGATCGGTTGATGTAACCACCCCGGTTAACCAGATTGCACACTAACAGCAAACCAACATAACTAGCATAATGCGGTAAGTATAATACTTCCGTTTATATTCAGGAACGGATCATCCTGCACGATGCACGATCCTGGAGCGGTACAGACTGCTCTGTAATTTCTTGTTCGATTCGGTCGTTTGAGCGACAAATCGGCGGAGCAGAGATGACCGTCGATGTAATCGAAACGAAGGTTCGCCGCAAGTATAACATTTGAAGAATCAGCAACTCCAATCGGTAGTGGTTGGTTGGCAGTATTTGCCGGGAAACCGAGAATATTTTTCCCGAGCGTATGGAGAATGGACCTGGACAGAATGGACAGAGTCGGTGCTCCACGGGTTCAAAGGCACGTGGCCCCCGGAACGCGTATCCTCTCCGACTGCTGGGCGGGATACAATGGTCTAACTGGTTTGGGATATGAACACTCCACCGTTAACCGTTCTTATAACTTCGCGGATCCGTTCTTAAAAGGAAGAAAGTCTCAACGCTTTCTGAACGCGCTGATGCAAAAGCTAAAATCGACAAGAAAAGGCGATCCGGTGTCACACACACATCGAAGCAGCAAGCAGAGGTGTCAAACACGTGGAAACCAAAGTGTTATCTTTGCGGTTAACCGGGGCAGGTGGCTACTGATTGTACAGAGAAGACAAACGGTGTAAAATGTTTCGGAAGTGGTGCGCTCGGACATAAAGCCAATGAGTGTGAAAATAAGGATCAGTCGTCGCGTTTACAAATTTGACGAACAGCAATGAAACAATGGTAATTATTGGATTTGGCCATTGTGTTCTGCAGGCTTTATTCGATAGTGGCAGCGCATATAATATCATTTCAATGCAAAAGCCAATTAGCGAACCACATATGAGCAAGTTTCCTAAATCGTTACTGCTCGAATGGTGAAATTAGTAAGGTTGTTTGTAATGAATCGGAAAAGTGCCAAAATTGCATATTGGCCAAACCATTGGCAGCGCGTGGTCGGTTATGTGCGAACAGTTTTGCTTTCCCGTACTTTCCCTGCTAACGCTATTTTTACGTGCTTTTTCCACGATGGAAATTAAAAACAGTGGTGATTTGAGTGCACTATTTGGTGTTCCGTTGCGTGGGATCGCGTGGCTGCAGGGGCTGCAGAAGCGCGAGCAGTCGTGCCCGAATTGTAATGGCTCGATGAAGTTGAAAAAAGTGACCGCCAATGACCGGTTCAAGTGGCTGTGCCGCCGTAAGGCATGTGCGGCTTCTTGCAGCATCCACACCGGGTCGATTTTCTTCGACGCAAAAAGTAGTTTAGGCACTTTGACGCGTCTGTTCTACGAGTGGGAGGCTAGATCACCCGTGAGCCACGCAATCTCAGAGACCGAGTTGAACCGATGCGCGGTCCTGGAGTGGTACAGACTGCTCCGCGATTTCTTGTTCGATTACGAGTTCGATCGAACATCGCGGCATATCGGCGGAGCAGGGATGACCGTTGAGGTAGACGAAACGAAGGTCGTCCGCCGCAAGTACAACATTGGCCGGATCAGCAACTCTAATCGGGAGTGGTTGTTTGGCGGTATTTGCCGGGAAATCTTTCTCGAGCGAGTGGCGACCCGGACACAGTCTGTGCTGCACGGACTAATCCAGCGACATGTGGCCCCCGGAACGCGTATCCTCTCCGACTGCTGGGCAGGATTCAACGGACTCGCCGGCTTGGGATATGAGCACGCCACCGTCAACCATTCTCACTACTTCGTGGATCCGCTCCAGGGTGATGTCCACACCCAACGGATCGAGAATGTGTGGCGGTGGTTGAAGCATTTCCTGAAGCAGAAGGGGACCAACATACAAGGTTCGTTGGAGGGCTACTTTGCGGAATATATGTTCCGCAAAGAGCACGAGGAGAACGTGTTCGCAGCCCTTGTTGCGGTCATTGCACGGGAAACGTGTTGAGCGACAACACGATACGCGTACCAACAGCAGGACAATTAGCATCTTCCAGTAAGTAACCATGTTTTGCTGATCAGTGTATTTGATTGAATACTAATATTTGTGTTGAAAAAATTATTTAGGATTGGATTACATGCTAGTTGGCTGACGCCTGCCCCACGTTTGACCAGCATCCACACGAATAGCAAGGCAAATAACCATCATCCAGTAAGTAGCAGAATATTACTCAAGAGTTCAGTTGCAATATTTCTTTCGTATCTATTTAGGAACGCATCATATCCGCGATCGGTTGATGTAACCACCCCGGTTAACCAGATTGCACACTAACAGCAAACCAACATAACTAGCATAATGCGGTAAGTATAATACTTCCGTTTATATTCAGGAACGGATCATCCTGCACGATGCACGATCCTGGAGCGGTACAGACTGCTCTGTAATTTCTTGTTCGATTCGGTCGTTTGAGCGACAAATCGGCGGAGCAGAGATGACCGTCGATGTAATCGAAACGAAGGTTCGCCGCAAGTATAACATTTGAAGAATCAGCAACTCCAATCGGTAGTGGTTGGTTGGCAGTATTTGCCGGGAAACCGAGAATATTTTTCCCGAGCGTATGGAGAATGGACCTGGACAGAATGGACAGAGTCGGTGCTCCACGGGTTCAAAGGCACGTGGCCCCCGGAACGCGTATCCTCTCCGACTGCTGGGCGGGATACAATGGTCTAACTGGTTTGGGATATGAACACTCCACCGTTAACCGTTCTTATAACTTCGCGGATCCGTTCTTAAAAGGAAGAAAGTCTCAACGCTTTCTGAACGCGCTGATGCAAAAGCTAAAATCGACAAGAAAAGGCGATCCGGTGTCACACACACATCGAAGCAGCAAGCAGAGGTGTCAAACACGTGGAAACCAAAGTGTTATCTTTGCGGTTAACCGGGGCAGGTGGCTACTGATTGTACAGAGAAGACAAACGGTGTAAAATGTTTCGGAAGTGGTGCGCTCGGACATAAAGCCAATGAGTGTGAAAATAAGGATCAGTCGTCGCGTTTACAAATTTGACGAACAGCAATGAAACAATGGTAATTATTGGATTTGGCCATTGTGTTCTGCAGGCTTTATTCGATAGTGGCAGCGCATATAATATCATTTCAATGCAAAAGCCAATTAGCGAACCACATATGAGCAAGTTTCCTAAATCGTTACTGCTCGAATGGTGAAATTAGTAAGGTTGTTTGTAATGAATCGGAAAAGTGCCAAAATTGCATATTGGCCAAACCATTGGCAGCGCGTGGTCGGTTATGTGCGAACAGTTTTGCTTTCCCGTACTTTCCCTGCTAACGCTATTTTTACGTGCTTTTTCCACGATGGAAATTAAAAACAGTGGTGATTTGAGTGCACTATTTGGTGTTCCGTTGCGTGGGATCGCGTGGCTGCAGGGGCTGCAGAAGCGCGAGCAGTCGTGCCCGAATTGTAATGGCTCGATGAAGTTGAAAAAAGTGACCGCCAATGACCGGTTCAAGTGGCTGTGCCGCCGTAAGGCATGTGCGGCTTCTTGCAGCATCCACACCGGGTCGATTTTCTTCGACGCAAAAAGTAGTTTAGGCACTTTGACGCGTCTGTTCTACGAGTGGGAGGCTAGATCACCCGTGAGCCACGCAATCTCAGAGACCGAGTTGAACCGATGCGCGGTCCTGGAGTGGTACAGACTGCTCCGCGATTTCTTGTTCGATTACGAGTTCGATCGAACATCGCGGCATATCGGCGGAGCAGGGATGACCGTTGAGGTAGACGAAACGAAGGTCGTCCGCCGCAAGTACAACATTGGCCGGATCAGCAACTCTAATCGGGAGTGGTTGTTTGGCGGTATTTGCCGGGAAATCTTTCTCGAGCGAGTGGCGACCCGGACACAGTCTGTGCTGCACGGACTAATCCAGCGACATGTGGCCCCCGGAACGCGTATCCTCTCCGACTGCTGGGCAGGATTCAACGGACTCGCCGGCTTGGGATATGAGCACGCCACCGTCAACCATTCTCACTACTTCGTGGATCCGCTCCAGGGTGATGTCCACACCCAACGGATCGATAATGTGTGGCGGTGGTTGAAGCATTTCCTGAAGCAGAAGGGGACCAACATACAAGGTTCGTTGGAGGGCTACTTTGCGGAATATATGTTCCGCAAAGAGCACGAGGAGAACGTGTTCGCAGCCCTTGTTGCGGTCATTGCACGGGAAACGTGTTGAGCGACAACACGATACGCGTACCAACAGCAGGACAATTAGCATCTTCCAGTAAGTAACCATGTTTTGCTGATCAGTGTATTTGATTGAATACTAATATTTGTGTTGAAAAAATTATTTAGGATTGGATTACATGCTAGTTGGCTGACGCCTGCCCCACGTTTGACCAGCATCCACACGAATAGCAAGGCAAATAACCATCATCCAGTAAGTAGCAGAATATTACTCAAGAGTTCAGTTGCAATATTTCTTTCGTATCTATTTAGGAACGCATCATATCCGCGATCGGTTGATGTTACCACCCCGGTTAACCAGATTGCACACTAACAGCAAACCAACATAACTAGCATAATGCGGTAAGTATAATACTTCCGTTTATATTCAGGAACGGATCATCCTGCACGATGCACGATCCTGGAGCGGTACAGACTGCTCTGTAATTTCTTGTTCGATTCGGTCGTTTGAGCGACAAATCGGCGGAGCAGAGATGACCGTCGATGTAATCGAAACGAAGGTTCGCCGCAAGTATAACATTTGAAGAATCAGCAACTCCAATCGGTAGTGGTTGGTTGGCAGTATTTGCCGGGAAACCGAGAATATTTTTCCCGAGCGTATGGAGAATGGACCTGGACAGAATGGACAGAGTCGGTGCTCCACGGGTTCAAAGGCACGTGGCCCCCGGAACGCGTATCCTCTCCGACTGCTGGGCGGGATACAATGGTCTAACTGGTTTGGGATATGAACACTCCACCGTTAACCGTTCTTATAACTTCGCGGATCCGTTCTTAAAAGGAAGAAAGTCTCAACGCTTTCTGAACGCGCTGATGCAAAAGCTAAAATCGACAAGAAAAGGCGATCCGGTGTCACACACACATCGAAGCAGCAAGCAGAGGTGTCAAACACGTGGAAACCAAAGTGTTATCTTTGCGGTTACCCGGGGCAGGTGGCTACTGATTGTACAGAGAAGACAAACGGTGTAAAATGTTTCGGAAGTGGTGCGCTCGGACATAAAGCCAATGAGTGTGAAAATAAGGATCAGTCGTCGCGTTTACAAATTTGACGAACAGCAATGAAACAATGGTAATTATTGGATTTGGCCATTGTGTTCTGCAGGCTTTATTCGATAGTGGCAGCGCATATAATATCATTTCAATGCAAAAGCCAATTAGCGAACCACATATGAGCAAGTTTCCTAAATCGTTACTGCTCGAATGGTGAAATTAGTAAGGTTGTTTGTAATGAATCGGAAAAGTGCCAAAATTGCATATTGGCCAAACCATTGGCAGCGCGTGGTCGGTTATGTGCGAACAGTTTTGCTTTCCCGTACTTTCCCTGCTAACGCTATTTTTCCGTGCTTTTTCCACGATGGAAATTAAAAACAGTGGTGATTTGAGTGCACTATTTGGTGTTCCGTTGCGTGGGATCGCGTGGCTGCAGGGGCTGCAGAAGCGCGAGTAGTCGTGCCCGAATTGTAGTGGCTCGATGAAGTTGAAAAAAGTGACCGCCAATGACCGGTTCAAGTGGCTGTGCCGCCGTAAGGCATGTGCGGCTTCTTGCAGCTTCCGCACCGGGTCGATTTCCTTCGACGCAAAAAGTAGTTTAGGCACTTTGACGCGTCTGTTCTACGAGTGGGAGGCTAGATCACCCGTGAGCCACGCAATCTCAGAGACCGAGTTGAGCCGATGCGCGGTCCTGGAGGGGTACAGACTGCTCCGTGATTTCTTGTTCGATTACGAGTTCGATCGAACATCGCGGCAAATTGGAGGAGCAGGGATGACCGTCGATGTAGACGAAACGAAGGTCGTCCGCCGCAAGTACAACATTGGCCGGATCAGCAACTCTAACCGGGAGTAGTTGTTTGGTGGTATTTGCCGGGAAACCGGCGAAATCTTTCTTGAGCGAGTGGCAACACCGACACAGTCTGTGCTGCACGGACTCATCCAGCGACATGTGGCCCCCGGAACGCGTATCCTCTCCGACTGCTGGGCAGGATACAACGGAGTCGCCGGCTTGGGATATGAGCACGCCACCGTCAACCATTCTCACTACTTCGTGGATCCGCTCCAGGGTGATGTCCACACCCAACGGATCGAGAATGTGTGGCGGTGGTTGAAGCATTTCCTGAAGCAGAAGGGGACCAACATACAAGGTTTGTTTGTTTGTGATAAATCGGAAAAGCGCCAAAATTGCATATTGGCCAAGCGTGTTTGGTTCTGTGTGAACAGTTTTGTTTTCCCGTATTTTCCGTGCTAACGCTATTTTTACGTGCTTTTTCCACGATGGAAATTAAAAACAGTGGTGATTTGAATGCACTATTTAGTGTTCCGTTGCGTGGGATCGCGTGGCTGCAGGGGCTGCAGAAGCGCGAGTAGTCGTGCCCGAATTGTAGTGGCTCGATGAAGTTGAAAAAAGTGACCGCCAATGACCGGTTCAAGTGGCTGTGCCGCCGTAAGGCATGTGCGGCTTCTTGCAGCTTCCGCACCGGGTCGATTTTCTTCGACGCAAAAAGTAGTTTAGGCACTTTGACGCGTCTGTTCTACGAGTGGGAGGCTAGATCACCCGTGAGCCACGCAATCTCAGAGACCGAGTTGAACCGATGCGCGGTCCTGGAGGGGTACAGACTGCTCCGTGATTTCTTGTTCGATTACGAGTTCGATCGAACATCGCGGCAAATTGGAGGAGCAGGGATGACCGTCGATGTAGACGAAACGAAGGTCGTCCGCCGCAAGTACAACATTGGCCGGATCAGCAACTCTAACCGGGAGTAGTTGTTTGGTGGTATTTGCCGGGAAACCGGCGAAATCTTTCTTGAGCGAGTGGCAACACCGACACAGTCTGTGCTGCACGGACTCATCCAGCGACATGTGGCCCCCGGAACGCGTATCCTCTCCGACTGCTGGGCAGGATACAACGGACTCGCCGGCTTTGGATATGAGCACGCCATCGTCAACCATTCTCACTACTTCGTGGATCCGCTCCAGGGTGATGTCCACACCCAACGGATCGAGAATGTGTGGCGGTGGTTGAAGCATTTCCTGAAGCAGAAGGGGACCAACATACAAGGTTTGTTTGTTTGTGATAAATCGGAAAAGCGCCAAAATTGCATATTGGCCAAGCGTGTTTGGTTCTGTGTGAACAGTTTTGTTTTCCCGTATTTTCCGTGCTAACGCTATTTTTCCGTGCTTTTTCCACGATGGAAATTAAAAACAGTGGTGATTTGAGTGCACTATTTGGTGTTCCGTTGCGTGGGATCGCGTGGCTGCAGGGGCTGCAGAAGCGCGAGCAGTCGTGCCCGAATTGTAATGGCTCGATGAAGTTGAAAAAAGTGACCGCCAATGACCGGTTCAAGTGGCTGTGCCGCCGTAAGGCATGTGCGGCTTCTTGCAGCATCCACACCGGGTCGATTTTCTTCGACGCAAAAAGTAGTTTAGGCACTTTGACGCGTCTGTTCTACGAGTGGGAGGCTAGATCACCCGTGAGCCACGCAATCTCAGAGACCGAGTTGAACCGATGCGCGGTCCTGGAGTGGTACAGACTGCTCCGCGATTTCTTGTTCGATTACGAGTTCGATCGAACATCGCGGCATATCGGCGGAGCAGGGATGACCGTTGAGGTAGACGAAACGAAGGTCGTCCGCCGCAAGTACAACATTGGCCGGATCAGCAACTCTAATCGGGAGTGGTTGTTTGGCGGTATTTGCCGGGAAATCTTTCTCGAGCGAGTGGCGACCCGGACACAGTCTGTGCTGCACGGACTAATCCAGCGACATGTGGCCCCCGGAACGCGTATCCTCTCCGACTGCTGGGCAGGATTCAACGGACTCGCCGGCTTGGGATATGAGCACGCCACCGTCAACCATTCTCACTACTTCGTGGATCCGCTCCAGGGTGATGTCCACACCCAACGGATCGAGAATGTGTGGCGGTGGTTGAAGCATTTCCTGAAGCAGAAGGGGACCAACATACAAGGTTCGTTGGAGGGCTACTTTGCGGAATATATGTTCCGCAAAGAGCACGAGGAGAACGTGTTCGCAGCCCTTGTTGCGGTCATTGCACGGGAAACGTGTTGAGCGACAACACGATACGCGTACCAACAGCAGGACAATTAGCATCTTCCAGTAAGTAACCATGTTTTGCTGATCAGTGTATTTGATTGAATACTAATATTTGTGTTGAAAAAATTATTTAGGATTGGATTACATGCTAGTTGGCTGACGCCTGCCCCACGTTTGACCAGCATCCACACGAATAGCAAGGCAAATAACCATCATCCAGTAAGTAGCAGAATATTACTCAAGAGTTCAGTTGCAATATTTCTTTCGTATCTATTTAGGAACGCATCATATCCGCGATCGGTTGATGTAACCACCCCGGTTAACCAGATTGCACACTAACAGCAAACCAACATAACTAGCATAATGCGGTAAGTATAATACTTCCGTTTATATTCAGGAACGGATCATCCTGCACGATGCACGATCCTGGAGCGGTACAGACTGCTCTGTAATTTCTTGTTCGATTCGGTCGTTTGAGCGACAAATCGGCGGAGCAGAGATGACCGTCGATGTAATCGAAACGAAGGTTCGCCGCAAGTATAACATTTGAAGAATCAGCAACTCCAATCGGTAGTGGTTGGTTGGCAGTATTTGCCGGGAAACCGAGAATATTTTTCCCGAGCGTATGGAGAATGGACCTGGACAGAATGGACAGAGTCGGTGCTCCACGGGTTCAAAGGCACGTGGCCCCCGGAACGCGTATCCTCTCCGACTGCTGGGCGGGATACAATGGTCTAACTGGTTTGGGATATGAACACTCCACCGTTAACCGTTCTTATAACTTCGCGGATCCGTTCTTAAAAGGAAGAAAGTCTCAACGCTTTCTGAACGCGCTGATGCAAAAGCTAAAATCGACAAGAAAAGGCGATCCGGTGTCACACACACATCGAAGCAGCAAGCAGAGGTGTCAAACACGTGGAAACCAAAGTGTTATCTTTGCGGTTACCCGGGGCAGGTGGCTACTGATTGTACAGAGAAGACAAACGGTGTAAAATGTTTCGGAAGTGGTGCGCTCGGACATAAAGCCAATGAGTGTGAAAATAAGGATCAGTCGTCGCGTTTACAAATTTGACGAACAGCAATGAAACAATGGTAATTATTGGATTTGGCCATTGTGTTCTGCAGGCTTTATTCGATAGTGGCAGCGCATATAATATCATTTCAATGCAAAAGCCAATTAGCGAACCACATATGAGCAAGTTTCCTAAATCGTTACTGCCCGAATGGTGAAATTAGTAAGGTTGTTTGTAATGAATCGGAAAAGTGCCAAAATTGCATATTGGCCAAACCATTGGCAGCGCGTGGTCGGTTATGTGCGAACAGTTTTGCTTTCCCGTACTTTCCCTGCTAACGCTATTTTTCCGTGCTTTTTCCACGATGGAAATTAAAAACAGTGGTGATTTGAGTGCACTATTTGGTGTTCCGTTGCGTGGGATCGCGTGGCTGCAGGGGCTGCAGAAGCGCGAGTAGTCGTGCCCGAATTGTAGTGGCTCGATGAAGTTGAAAAAAGTGACCGCCAATGACCGGTTCAAGTGGCTGTGCCGCCGTAAGGCATGTGCGGCTTCTTGCAGCTTCCGCACCGGGTCGATTTCCTTCGACGCAAAAAGTAGTTTAGGCACTTTGACGCGTCTGTTCTACGAGTGGGAGGCTAGATCACCCGTGAGCCACGCAATCTCAGAGACCGAGTTGAGCCGATGCGCGATCCTGGAGTGGTACAGACTGCTCCGCGATTTCTTGTTCGATTACGAGTTCGATCGAACATCGCGGCATATCGGCGGAGCAGGGATGACCGTTGAGGTAGACGAAACGAAGGTCGTCCGCCGCAAGTACAACATTGGCCGGATCAGCAACTCTAATCGGGAGTGGTTGTTTGGCGGTATTTGCCGGGAAATCTTTCTCGAGCGAGTGGCGACCCGGACACAGTCTGTGCTGCACGGACTCATCCAGCGACATGTGGCCCCCGGAACGCGTATCCTCTCCGACTGCTGGGCAGGATTCAACGGAGTCGCCGGCTTGGGATATGAGCACGCCACCGTCAACCATTCTCACTACTTCGTGGATCCGCTCCAGGGTGATGTCCACACCCAACGGATCGAGAATGTGTGGCGGTGGTTGAAGCATTTCCTGAAGCAGAAGGGGACCAACATACAAGGTTCGTTGGAGGGCTACTTTGCGGAATATATGTTCCGCAAAGAGCACGAGGAGAACGTGTTCGCAGCCCTTGTTGCGGTCATTGCACGGGAAACGTGTTGAGCGACAACACGATACGCGTACCAACAGCAGGACAATTAGCATCTTCCAGTAAGTAACCATGTTTTGCTGATCAGTGTATTTGATTGAATACTAATATTTGTGTTGAAAAAATTATTTAGGATTGGATTACATGCTAGTTGGCTGACGCCTGCCCCACGTTTGACCAGCATCCACACGAATAGCAAGGCAAATAACCATCATCCAGTAAGTAGCAGAATATTACTCAAGAGTTCAGTTGCAATATTTCTTTCGTATCTATTTAGGAACGCATCATATCCGCGATCGGTTGATGTAACCACCCCGGTTAACCAGATTGCACACTAACAGCAAACCAACATAACTAGCATAATGCGGTAAGTATAATACTTCCGTTTATATTCAGGAACGGATCATCCTGCACGATGCACGATCCTGGAGCGGTACAGACTGCTCTGTAATTTCTTGTTCGATTCGGTCGTTTGAGCGACAAATCGGCGGAGCAGAGATGACCGTCGATGTAATCGAAACGAAGGTTCGCCGCAAGTATAACATTTGAAGAATCAGCAACTCCAATCGGTAGTGGTTGGTTGGCAGTATTTGCCGGGAAACCGAGAATATTTTTCCCGAGCGTATGGAGAATGGACCTGGACAGAATGGACAGAGTCGGTGCTCCACGGGTTCAAAGGCACGTGGCCCCCGGAACGCGTATCCTCTCCGACTGCTGGGCGGGATACAATGGTCTAACTGGTTTGGGATATGAACACTCCACCGTTAACCGTTCTTATAACTTCGCGGATCCGTTCTTAAAAGGAAGAAAGTCTCAACGCTTTCTGAACGCGCTGATGCAAAAGCTAAAATCGACAAGAAAAGGCGATCCGGTGTCACACACACATCGAAGCAGCAAGCAGAGGTGTCAAACACGTGGAAACCAAAGTGTTATCTTTGCGGTTAACCGGGGCAGGTGGCTACTGATTGTACAGAGAAGACAAACGGTGTAAAATGTTTCGGAAGTGGTGCGCTCGGACATAAAGCCAATGAGTGTGAAAATAAGGATCAGTCGTCGCGTTTACAAATTTGACGAACAGCAATGAAACAATGGTAATTATTGGATTTGGCCATTGTGTTCTGCAGGCTTTATTCGATAGTGGCAGCGCATATAATATCATTTCAATGCAAAAGCCAATTAGCGAACCACATATGAGCAAGTTTCCTAAATCGTTACTGCTCGAATGGTGAAATTAGTAAGGTTGTTTGTAATGAATCGGAAAAGTGCCAAAATTGCATATTGGCCAAACCATTGGCAGCGCGTGGTCGGTTATGTGCGAACAGTTTTGCTTTCCCGTACTTTCCCTGCTAACGCTATTTTTACGTGCTTTTTTCACGATGGAAATTAAAAACAGTGGTGATTTGAGTGCACTATTTGGTGTTCCGTTGCGTGGGATCGCGTGGCTGCAGGGGCTGCTGAAGCGCGAGTAGTCGTGCCCGAATTGTAGTGGCTCGATGAAGTTGAAAAAAGTGACCGCCAATGACCGGTTCAAGTGGCTGTGCCGCCGTAAGGCATGTGCGGCTTCTTGCAGCTTCCGCACCGGGTCGATTTTCTTCGACGCAAAAAGTAGTTTAGGCACTTTGACGCGTCTGTTCTACGAGTGGGAGGCTAGATCACCCGTGAGCCACGCAATCACAGAGACCGAGTTGAGCCGATGCGCGGTCCTGGAGGGGTACAGACTGCTCCGCGATTTCTTGTTCGATTACGAGTTCGATCGAACATCGCGGCAAATTGGAGGAGCAGGGATGACCGTCGATGTAGACGAAACGAAGGTCGTCCGCCGCAAGTACAACATTGGCCGGATCAGCAACTCTAATCGGGAGTGGTTGTTTGGCGGTATTTGCCGGGAAATCTTTCTCGAGCGAGTGGCGACCCGGACACAGTCTGTGCTGCACGGACTCATCCAGCGACATGTGGCCCCCGGAACGCGTATCCTCTCCGACTGCTGGGCAGGATTCAACGGACTCGCCGGCTTGGGATATGAGCACGCCACCGTCAACCATTCTCACTACTTCGTGGATCCGCTCCAGGGTGATGTCCACACCCAACGGATCGAGAATGTGTGGCGGTGGTTGAAGCATTTCCTGAAGCAGAAGGGGACCAACATACAAGGTTTGTTTGTTTGTGATAAATCGGAAAAGCGCCAAAATTGCATATTGGCCAAGCGTGTTTGGTTCTGTGTGAACAGTTTTGTTTTCCCGTATTTTCCGTGCTAACGCTATTTTTACGTGCTTTTTCCACGATGGAAATTAAAAACAGTGGTGATTTGAATGCACTATTTAGTGTTCCGTTGCGTGGGATCGCGTGGCTGCAGGGGCTGCTGAAGCGCGAGTAGTCGTGCCCGAATTGTAGTGGCTCGATGAAGTTGAAAAAAGTGACCGCCAATGACCGGTTCAAGTGGCTGTGCCGCCGTAAGGCATGTGCGGCTTCTTGCAGCTTCCGCACCGGGTCGATTTCCTTCGACGCAAAAAGTAGTTTAGGCACTTTGACGCGTCTGTTCTACGAGTGGGAGGCTAGATCACCCGTGAGCCACGCAATCTCAGAGACCGAGTTGAACCGATGCGCGGTCCTGGAGTGGTACAGACTGCTCCGCGATTTCTTGTTCGATTACGAGTTCGATCGAACATCGCGGCATATCGGCGGAGCAGGGATGACCGTTGAGGTAGACGAAACGAAGGTCGTCCGCCGCAAGTACAACATTGGCCGGATCAGCAACTCTAATCGGGAGTGGTTGTTTGGCGGTATTTGCCGGGAAATCTTTCTCGAGCGAGTGGCGACCCGGACACAGTCTGTGCTGCACGGACTAATCCAGCGACATGTGGCCCCCGGAACGCGTATCCTCTCCGTCTGCTGGGCAGGATTCAACGGAGTCGCCGGCTTGGGATATGAGCACGCCACCGTCAACCATTCTCACTACTTCGTGGATCCGCTCCAGGGTGATGTCCACACCCAACGGATCGAGAATGTGTGGCGGTGGTTGAAGCATTTCCTGAAGCAGAAGGGGACCAACATACAAGGTTCGTTGGAGGGCTACTTTGCGGAATATATGTTCCGCAAAGAGCACGAGGAGAACGTGTTCGCAGCCCTTGTTGCGGTCATTGCACGGGAAACGTGTTGAGCGACAACACGATACGCGTACCAACAGCAGGACAATTAGCATCTTCCAGTAAGTAACCATGTTTTGCTGATCAGTGTATTTGATTGAATACTAATATTTGTGTTGAAAAAATTATTTAGGATTGGATTACATGCTAGTTGGCTGACGCCTGCCCCACGTTTGACCAGCATCCACACGAATAGCAAGGCAAATAACCATCATCCAGTAAGTAGCAGAATATTACTCAAGAGTTCAGTTGCAATATTTCTTTCGTATCTATTTAGGAACGCATCATATCCGCGATCGGTTGATGTAACCACCCCGGTTAACCAGATTGCACACTAACAGCAAACCAACATAACTAGCATAATGCGGTAAGTATAATACTTCCGTTTATATTCAGGAACGGATCATCCTGCACGATGCACGATCCTGGAGCGGTACAGACTGCTCTGTAATTTCTTGTTCGATTCGGTCGTTTGAGCGACAAATCGGCGGAGCAGAGATGACCGTCGATGTAATCGAAACGAAGGTTCGCCGCAAGTATAACATTTGAAGAATCAGCAACTCCAATCGGTAGTGGTTGGTTGGCAGTATTTGCCGGGAAACCGAGAATATTTTTCCCGAGCGTATGGAGAATGGACCTGGACAGAATGGACAGAGTCGGTGCTCCACGGGTTCAAAGGCACGTGGCCCCCGGAACGCGTATCCTCTCCGACTGCTGGGCGGGATACAATGGTCTAACTGGTTTGGGATATGAACACTCCACCGTTAACCGTTCTTATAACTTCGCGGATCCGTTCTTAAAAGGAAGAAAGTCTCAACGCTTTCTGAACGCGCTGATGCAAAAGCTAAAATCGACAAGAAAAGGCGATCCGGTGTCACACACACATCGAAGCAGCAAGCAGAGGTGTCAAACACGTGGAAACCAAAGTGTTATCTTTGCGGTTAACCGGGGCAGGTGGCTACTGATTGTACAGAGAAGACAAACGGTGTAAAATGTTTCGGAAGTGGTGCGCTCGGACATAAAGCCAATGAGTGTGAAAATAAGGATCAGTCGTCGCGTTTACAAATTTGACGAACAGCAATGAAACAATGGTAATTATTGGATTTGGCCATTGTGTTCTGCAGGCTTTATTCGATAGTGGCAGCGCATATAATATCATTTCAATGCAAAAGCCAATTAGCGAACCACATATGAGCAAGTTTCCTAAATCGTTACTGCTCGAATGGTGAAATTAGTAAGGTTGTTTGTAATGAATCGGAAAAGTGCCAAAATTGCATATTGGCCAAACCATTGGCAGCGCGTGGTCGGTTATGTGCGAACAGTTTTGCTTTCCCGTACTTTCCCTGCCAATGACCATCGCCAATCGCCAATGACCGGTTCAAGTGGCTGTGCCGCCGTAAGGCATGTGCGGCTTCTTGCAGCTTCCGCACCGGGTCGATTTCCTTCGACGCAAAAAGTAGTTTAGGCACTTTGACGCGTCTGTTCTACGAGTGGGAGGCTAGATCACCCGTGAGCCACGCAATCTCAGAGACCGAGTTGAGCCGATGCGCGGTCCTGGAGGGGTACAGACTGCTCCGTGATTTCTTGTTCGATTACGAGTTCGATCGAACATCGCGGCAAATTGGAGGAGCAGGGATGACCGTCGATGTAGACGAAACGAAGGTCGTCCGCCACAAGTACAATATTGGCCGGATCAGCAACTCTAACCGGGAGTAGTTGTTTGGTGGTATTTGCCGGGAAACCGGCGAAATCTTTCTTGAGCGAGTGGCAACACCGACACAGTCTGTGCTGCACGGACTCATCCAGCGACATGTGGCCCCCGGAACGCGTATCCTCTCCGACTGCTGGGCAGGATACAACGGAGTCGCCGGCTTGGGATATGAGCACGCCACCGTCAACCATTCTCACTACTTCGTGGATCCGCTCCAGGGTGATGTCCACACCCAACGGATCGAGAATGTGTGGCGGTGGTTGAAGCATTTCCTGAAGCAGAAGGGGACCAACATACAAGGTTCGTTGGAGGGCTACTTTGCGGAATATATGTTCCGCAAAGAGCACGAGGAGAACGTGTTCGCAGCCCTTGTTGCGGTCATTGCACGGGAAACGTGTTGAGCGACAACACGATACGCGTACCAACAGCAGGACAATTAGCATCTTCCAGTAAGTAACCATGTAACCTGGCCAAGCGTGTTTGGTTCTGTGTGAACAGTTTTGTTTTCCCGTATTTTCCGTGCTAACGCTATTTTTACGTGCTTTTTCCACGATGGAAATTAAAAACAGTGGTGATTTGAATGCACTATTTAGTGTTCCGTTGCGTGGGATCGCGTGGCTGCAGGGGCTGCAGAAGCGCGAGTAGTCGTGCCCGAATTGTAGTGGCTCGATGAAGTTGAAAAAAGTGACCGCCAATGACCGGTTCAAGTGGCTGTGCCGCCGTAAGGCATGTGCGGCTTCTTGCAGCTTCCGCACCGGGTCGATTTCCTTCGACGCAAAAAGTAGTTTAGGCACTTTGACGCGTCTGTTCTACGAGTGGGAGGCTAGATCACCCGTGAGCCACGCAATCTCAGAGACCGAGTTGAACCGATGCGCGGTCCTGGAGTGGTACAGACTGCTCCGCGATTTCTTGTTCGATTACGAGTTCGATCGAACATCGCGGCATATCGGCGGAGCAGGGATGACCGTTGAGGTAGACGAAACGAAGGTCGTCCGCCGCAAGTACAACATTGGCCGGATCAGCAACTCTAATCGGGAGTGGTTGTTTGGCGGTATTTGCCGGGAAATCTTTCTCGAGCGAGTGGCGACCCGGACACAGTCTGTGCTGCACGGACTAATCCAGCGACATGTGGCCCCCGGAACGCGTATCCTCTCCGACTGCTGGGCAGGATTCAACGGACTCGCCGGCTTGGGATATGAGCACGCCACCGTCAACCATTCTCACTACTTCGTGGATCCGCTCCAGGGTGATGTCCACACCCAACGGATCGATAATGTGTGGCGGTGGTTGAAGCATTTCCTGAAGCAGAAGGGGACCAACATACAAGGTTCGTTGGAGGGCTACTTTGCGGAATATATGTTCCGCAAAGAGCACGAGGAGAACGTGTTCGCAGCCCTTGTTGCGGTCATTGCACGGGAAACGTGTTGAGCGACAACACGATACGCGTACCAACAGCAGGACAATTAGCATCTTCCAGTAAGTAACCATGTAACCTGGCCAAGCGTGTTTGGTTCTGTGTGAACAGTTTTGTTTTCCCGTATTTTCCGTGCTAACGCTATTTTTACGTGCTTTTTCCACGATGGAAATTAAAAACAGTGGTGATTTGAATGCACTATTTAGTGTTCCGTTGCGTGGGATCGCGTGGCTGCAGGGGCTGCTGAAGCGCGAGTAGTCGTGCCCGAATTGTAGTGGCTCGATGAAGTTGAAAAAAGTGACCGCCAATGACCGGTTCAAGTGGCTGTGCCGCCGTAAGGCATGTGCGGCTTCTTGCAGCTTCCGCACCGGGTCGATTTCCTTCGACGCAAAAAGTAGTTTAGGCACTTTGACGCGTCTGTTCTACGAGTGGGAGGCTAGATCACCCGTGAGCCACGCAATCTCAGAGACCGAGTTGAACCGATGCGCGGTCCTGGAGTGGTACAGACTGCTCCGCGATTTCTTGTTCGATTACGAGTTCGATCGAACATCGCGGCATATCGGCGGAGCAGGGATGACCGTTGAGGTAGACGAAACGAAGGTCGTCCGCCGCAAGTACAACATTGGCCGGATCAGCAACTCTAATCGGGAGTGGTTGTTTGGCGGTATTTGCCGGGAAATCTTTCTCGAGCGAGTGGCGACCCGGACACAGTCTGTGCTGCACGGACTAATCCAGCGACATGTGGCCCCCGGAACGCGTATCCTCTCCGACTGCTGGGCAGGATTCAACGGACTCGCCGGCTTGGGATATGAGCACGCCACCGTCAACCATTCTCACTACTTCGTGGATCCGCTCCAGGGTGATGTCCACACCCAACGGATCGAGAATGTGTGGCGGTGGTTGAAGCATTTCCTGAAGCAGAAGGGGACCAACATACAAGGTTCGTTGGAGGGCTACTTTGCGGAATATATGTTCCGCAAAGAGCACGAGGAGAACGTGTTCGCAGCCCTTGTTGCGGTCATTGCACGGGAAACGTGTTGAGCGACAACACGATACGCGTACCAACAGCAGGACAATTAGCATCTTCCAGTAAGTAACCATGTTTTGCTGATCAGTGTATTTGATTGAATACTAATATTTGTGTTGAAAAAATTATTTAGGATTGGATTACATGCTAGTTGGCTGACGCCTGCCCCACGTTTGACCAGCATCCACACGAATAGCAAGGCAAATAACCATCATCCAGTAAGTAGCAGAATATTACTCAAGAGTTCAGTTGCAATATTTCTTTCGTATCTATTTAGGAACGCATCATATCCGCGATCGGTTGATGTAACCACCCCGGTTAACCAGATTGCACACTAACAGCAAACCAACATAACTAGCATAATGCGGTAAGTATAATACTTCCGTTTATATTCAGGAACGGATCATCCTGCACGATGCACGATCCTGGAGCGGTACAGACTGCTCTGTAATTTCTTGTTCGATTCGGTCGTTTGAGCGACAAATCGGCGGAGCAGAGATGACCGTCGATGTAATCGAAACGAAGGTTCGCCGCAAGTATAACATTTGAAGAATCAGCAACTCCAATCGGTAGTGGTTGGTTGGCAGTATTTGCCGGGAAACCGAGAATATTTTTCCCGAGCGTATGGAGAATGGACCTGGACAGAATGGACAGAGTCGGTGCTCCACGGGTTCAAAGGCACGTGGCCCCCGGAACGCGTATCCTCTCCGACTGCTGGGCGGGATACAATGGTCTAACTGGTTTGGGATATGAACACTCCACCGTTAACCGTTCTTATAACTTCGCGGATCCGTTCTTAAAAGGAAGAAAGTCTCAACGCTTTCTGAACGCGCTGATGCAAAAGCTAAAATCGACAAGAAAAGGCGATCCGGTGTCACACACACATCGAAGCAGCAAGCAGAGGTGTCAAACACGTGGAAACCAAAGTGTTATCTTTGCGGTTACCCGGGGCAGGTGGCTACTGATTGTACAGAGAAGACAAACGGTGTAAAATGTTTCGGAAGTGGTGCGCTCGGACATAAAGCCAATGAGTGTGAAAATAAGGATCAGTCGTCGCGTTTACAAATTTGACGAACAGCAATGAAACAATGGTAATTATTGGATTTGGCCATTGTGTTCTGCAGGCTTTATTCGATAGTGGCAGCGCATATAATATCATTTCAATGCAAAAGCCAATTAGCGAACCACATATGAGCAAGTTTCCTAAATCGTTACTGCCCGAATGGTGAAATTAGTAAGGTTGTTTGTAATGAATCGGAAAAGTGCCAAAATTGCATATTGGCCAAACCATTGGCAGCGCGTGGTCGGTTATGTGCGAACAGTTTTGCTTTCCCGTACTTTCCCTGCTAACGCTATTTTTCCGTGCTTTTTCCACGATGGAAATTAAAAACAGTGGTGATTTGAGTGCACTATTTGGTGTTCCGTTGCGTGGGATCGCGTGGCTGCAGGGGCTGCAGAAGCGCGAGTAGTCGTGCCCGAATTGTAGTGGCTCGATGAAGTTGAAAAAAGTGACCGCCAATGACCGGTTCAAGTGGCTGTGCCGCCGTAAGGCATGTGCGGCTTCTTGCAGCTTCCGCACCGGGTCGATTTCCTTCGACGCAAAAAGTAGTTTAGGCACTTTGACGCGTCTGTTCTACGAGTGGGAGGCTAGATCACCCGTGAGCCACGCAATCTCAGAGACCGAGTTGAGCCGATGCGCGGTCCTGGAGGGGTACAGACTGCTCCGTGATTTCTTGTTCGATTACGAGTTCGATCGAACATCGCGGCAAATTGGAGGAGCAGGGATGACCGTCGATGTAGACGAAACGAAGGTCGTCCGCCGCAAGTACAACATTGGCCGGATCAGCAACTCTAATCGGGAGTGGTTGTTTGGCGGTATTTGCCGGGAAATCTTTCTCGAGCGAGTGGCGACCCGGACACAGTCTGTGCTGCACGGACTCATCCAGCGACATGTGGCCCCCGGAACGCGTATCCTCTCCGACTGCTGGGCAGGATTCAACGGACTCGCCGGCTTGGGATATGAGCACGCCACCGTCAACCATTCTCACTACTTCGTGGATCCGCTCCAGGGTGATGTCCACACCCAACGGATCGAGAATGTGTGGCGGTGGTTGAAGCATTTCCTGAAGCAGAAGGGGACCAACATACAAGGTTTGTTTGTTTGTGATAAATCGGAAAAGCGCCAAAATTGCATATTGGCCAAGCGTGTTTGGTTCTGTGTGAACAGTTTTGTTTTCCCGTATTTTCCGTGCTAACGCTATTTTTACGTGCTTTTTCCACGATGGAAATTAAAAACAGTGGTGATTTGAATGCACTATTTAGTGTTCCGTTGCGTGGGATCGCGTGGCTGCAGGGGCTGCTGAAGCGCGAGTAGTCGTGCCCGAATTGTAGTGGCTCGATGAAGTTGAAAAAAGTGACCGCCAATGACCGGTTCAAGTGGCTGTGCCGCCGTAAGGCATGTGCGGCTTCTTGCAGCTTCCGCACCGGGTCGATTTCCTTCGACGCAAAAAGTAGTTTAGGCACTTTGACGCGTCTGTTCTACGAGTGGGAGGCTAGATCACCCGTGAGCCACGCAATCTCAGAGACCGAGTTGAACCGATGCGCGGTCCTGGAGTGGTACAGACTGCTCCGCGATTTCTTGTTCGATTACGAGTTCGATCGAACATCGCGGCATATCGGCGGAGCAGGGATGACCGTTGAGGTAGACGAAACGAAGGTCGTCCGCCGCAAGTACAACATTGGCCGGATCAGCAACTCTAATCGGGAGTGGTTGTTTGGCGGTATTTGCCGGGAAATCTTTCTCGAGCGAGTGGCGACCCGGACACAGTCTGTGCTGCACGGACTAATCCAGCGACATGTGGCCCCCGGAACGCGTATCCTCTCCGTCTGCTGGGCAGGATTCAACGGAGTCGCCGGCTTGGGATATGAGCACGCCACCGTCAACCATTCTCACTACTTCGTGGATCCGCTCCAGGGTGATGTCCACACCCAACGGATCGAGAATGTGTGGCGGTGGTTGAAGCATTTCCTGAAGCAGAAGGGGACCAACATACAAGGTTCGTTGGAGGGCTACTTTGCGGAATATATGTTCCGCAAAGAGCACGAGGAGAACGTGTTCGCAGCCCTTGTTGCGGTCATTGCACGGGAAACGTGTTGAGCGACAACACGATACGCGTACCAACAGCAGGACAATTAGCATCTTCCAGTAAGTAACCATGTTTTGCTGATCAGTGTATTTGATTGAATACTAATATTTGTGTTGAAAAAATTATTTAGGATTGGATTACATGCTAGTTGGCTGACGCCTGCCCCACGTTTGACCAGCATCCACACGAATAGCAAGGCAAATAACCATCATCCAGTAAGTAGCAGAATATTACTCAAGAGTTCAGTTGCAATATTTCTTTCGTATCTATTTAGGAACGCATCATATCCGCGATCGGTTGATGTAACCACCCCGGTTAACCAGATTGCACACTAACAGCAAACCAACATAACTAGCATAATGCGGTAAGTATAATACTTCCGTTTATATTCAGGAACGGATCATCCTGCACGATGCACGATCCTGGAGCGGTACAGACTGCTCTGTAATTTCTTGTTCGATTCGGTCGTTTGAGCGACAAATCGGCGGAGCAGAGATGACCGTCGATGTAATCGAAACGAAGGTTCGCCGCAAGTATAACATTTGCCGAATCAGCAACTCCAATCGGTAGTGGTTGGTTGGCAGTATTTGCCGGGAAACCGAGAATATTTTTCCCGAGCGTATGGAGAATGGACCTGGACAGAATGGACAGAGTCGGTGCTCCACGGGTTCAAAGGCACGTGGCCCCCGGAACGCGTATCCTCTCCGACTGCTGGGCGGGATACAATGGTCTAACTGGTTTGGGATATGAACACTCCACCGTTAACCGTTCTTATAACTTCGCGGATCCGTTCTTAAAAGGAAGAAAGTCTCAACGCTTTCTGAACGCGCTGATGCAAAAGCTAAAATCGACAAGAAAAGGCGATCCGGTGTCACACACACATCGAAGCAGCAAGCAGAGGTGTCAAACACGTGGAAACCAAAGTGTTATCTTTGCGGTTAACCGGGGCAGGTGGCTACTGATTGTACAGAGAAGACAAACGGTGTAAAATGTTTCGGAAGTGGTGCGCTCGGACATAAAGCCAATGAGTGTGAAAATAAGGATCAGTCGTCGCGTTTACAAATTTGACGAACAGCAATGAAACAATGGTAATTATTGGATTTGGCCATTGTGTTCTGCAGGCTTTATTCGATAGTGGCAGCGCATATAATATCATTTCAATGCAAAAGCCAATTAGCGAACCACATATGAGCAAGTTTCCTAAATCGTTACTGCTCGAATGGTGAAATTAGTAAGGTTGTTTGTAATGAATCGGAAAAGTGCCAAAATTGCATATTGGCCAAACCATTGGCAGCGCGTGGTCGGTTATGTGCGAACAGTTTTGCTTTCCCGTACTTTCCCTGCTAACGCTATTTTTACGTGCTTTTTCCACGATGGAAATTAAAAACAGTGGTGATTTGAGTGCACTATTTGGTGTTCCGTTGCGTGGGATCGCGTGGCTGCAGGGGCTGCAGAAGCGCGAGTAGTCGTGCCCGAATTGTAGTGGCTCGATGAAGTTGAAAAAAGTGACCGCCAATGACCGGTTCAAGTGGCTGTGCCGCCGTAAGGCATGTGCGGCTTCTTGCAGCTTCCGCACCGGGTCGATTTTCTTCGACACAAAAAGTAGTTTAGGCACTTTGACGCGTCTGTTCTACGAGTGGGAGGCTAGATCACCCGTGAGCCACGCAATCTCAGAGACCGAGTTGAGCCGATGCGCGGTCCTGGAGGGGTACAGACTGCTCCGTGATTTCTTGTTCGATTACGAGTTCGATCGAACATCGCGGCAAATTGGAGGAGCAGGGATGACCGTCGATGTAGACGAAACGAAGGTCGTCCGCCGCAAGTACAACATTGGCCGGATCAGCAACTCTAATCGGGAGTGGTTGTTTGGCGGTATTTGCCGGGAAATCTTTCTCGAGCGAGTGGCGACCCGGACACAGTCTGTGCTGCACGGACTCATCCAGCGACATGTGGCCCCCGGAACGCGTATCCTCTCCGACTGCTGGGCAGGATTCAACGGACTCGCCGGCTTGGGATATGAGCACGCCACCGTCAACCATTCTCACTACTTCGTGGATCCGCTCCAGGGTGATGTCCACACCCAACGGATCGAGAATGTGTGGCGGTGGTTGAAGCATTTCCTGAAGCAGAAGGGGACCAACATACAAGGTTTGTTTGTTTGTGATAAATCGGAAAAGCGCCAAAATTGCATATTGGCCAAGCGTGTTTGGTTCTGTGTGAACAGTTTTGTTTTCCCGTATTTTCCGTGCTAACGCTATTTTTACGTGCTTTTTCCACGATGGAAATTAAAAACAGTGGTGATTTGAATGCACTATTTAGTGTTCCGTTGCGTGGGATCGCGTGGCTGCAGGGGCTGCAGAAGCGCGAGTAGTCGTGCCCGAATTGTAGTGGCTCGATGAAGTTGAAAAAAGTGACCGCCAATGACCGGTTCAAGTGGCTGTGCCGCCGTAAGGCATGTGCGGCTTCTTGCAGCATCCACACCGGGTCGATTTTCTTCGACGCAAAAAGAAGTTTAGGCACTTTGACGCGTCTGTTCTACGAGTGGGAGGCTAGATCACCCGTGAGCCACGCAATCACAGAGACCGAGTTGAGCCGATGCGCGGTCCTGGAGGGGTACAGACTGCTCCGCGATTTCTTGTTCGATTACGAGTTCGATCGAACATCGCGGCATATCGGCGGAGCAGGGACGACCGTTGAGGTAGACGAAACGAAGGTCGTCCGCCGCAAGTACAACATTGGCCGGATCAGCAACTCTAATCGGGAGTGGTTGTTTGGCGGTCTTTGCCGGGAAATCTTTTTCGAGCGAGTGGCGACCCGGACACAGTCTGTGCTGCACGGACTAATCCAGCGACATGTGGCCCCCGGAACGCGTATCCTCTCCGTCTGCTGGGCAGGATTCAACGGAGTCGCCGGCTTGGGATATGAGCACGCCACCGTCAACCATTCTCACTACTTCGTGGATCCGCTCCAGGGTGATGTCCACACCCAACGGATCGAGAATGTGTGGCGGTGGTTGAAGCATTTCCTGAAGCAGAAGGGGACCAACATACAAGGTTCGTTGGAGGGCTACTTTGCGGAATATATGTTCCGCAAAGAGCACGAGGAGAACGTGTTCGCAGCCCTTGTTGCGGTCATTGCACGGGAAACGTGTTGAGCGACAACACGATACGCGTACCAACAGCAGGACAATTAGCATCTTCCAGTAAGTAACCATGTTTTGCTGATCAGTGTATTTGATTGAATACTAATATTTGTGTTGAAAAAATTATTTAGGATTGGATTACATGCTAGTTGGCTGACGCCTGCCCCACGTTTGACCAGCATCCACACGAATAGCAAGGCAAATAACCATCATCCAGTAAGTAGCAGAATATTACTCAAGAGTTCAGTTGCAATATTTCTTTCGTATCTATTTAGGAACGCATCATATCCGCGATCGGTTGATGTAACCACCCCGGTTAACCAGATTGCACACTAACAGCAAACCAACATAACTAGCATAATGCGGTAAGTATAATACTTCCGTTTATATTCAGGAACGGATCATCCTGCACGATGCACGATCCTGGAGCGGTACAGACTGCTCTGTAATTTCTTGTTCGATTCGGTCGTTTGAGCGACAAATCGGCGGAGCAGAGATGACCGTCGATGTAATCGAAACGAAGGTTCGCCGCAAGTATAACATTTGAAGAATCAGCAACTCCAATCGGTAGTGGTTGGTTGGCAGTATTTGCCGGGAAACCGAGAATATTTTTCCCGAGCGTATGGAGAATGGACCTGGACAGAATGGACAGAGTCGGTGCTCCACGGGTTCAAAGGCACGTGGCCCCCGGAACGCGTATCCTCTCCGACTGCTGGGCGGGATACAATGGTCTAACTGGTTTGGGATATGAACACTCCACCGTTAACCGTTCTTATAACTTCGCGGATCCGTTCTTAAAAGGAAGAAAGTCTCAACGCTTTCTGAACGCGCTGATGCAAAAGCTAAAATCGACAAGAAAAGGCGATCCGGTGTCACACACACATCGAAGCAGCAAGCAGAGGTGTCAAACACGTGGAAACCAAAGTGTTATCTTTGCGGTTAACCGGGGCAGGTGGCTACTGATTGTACAGAGAAGACAAACGGTGTAAAATGTTTCGGAAGTGGTGCGCTCGGACATAAAGCCAATGAGTGTGAAAATAAGGATCAGTCGTCGCGTTTACAAATTTGACGAACAGCAATGAAACAATGGTAATTATTGGATTTGGCCATTGTGTTCTGCAGGCTTTATTCGATAGTGGCAGCGCATATAATATCATTTCAATGCAAAAGCCAATTAGCGAACCACATATGAGCAAGTTTCCTAAATCGTTACTGCTCGAATGGTGAAATTAGTAAGGTTGTTTGTAATGAATCGGAAAAGTGCCAAAATTGCATATTGGCCAAACCATTGGCAGCGCGTGGTCGGTTATGTGCGAACAGTTTTGCTTTCCCGTACTTTCCCTGCTAACGCTATTTTTACGTGCTTTTTCCACGATGGAAATTAAAAACAGTGGTGATTTGAGTGCACTATTTGGTGTTCCGTTGCGTGGGATCGCGTGGCTGCAGGGGCTGCTGAAGCGCGAGTAGTCGTGCCCGAATTGTAGTGGCTCGATGAAGTTGAAAAAAGTGACCGCCAATGACCGGTTCAAGTGGCTGTGCCGCCGTAAGGCATGTGCGGCTTCTTGCAGCTTCCGCACCGGGTCGATTTTCTTCGACGCAAAAAGTAGTTTAGGCACTTTGACGCGTCTGTTCTACGAGTGGGAGGCTAGATCACCCGTGAGCCACGCAATCACAGAGACCGAGTTGAGCCGATGCGCGGTCCTGGAGGGGTACAGACTGCTCCGCGATTTCTTGTTCGATTACGAGTTCGATCGAACATCGCGGCATATCGGCGGAGCAGGGACGACCGTTGAGGTAGACGAAACGAAGGTCGTCCGCCGCAAGTACAACATTGGCCGGATCAGCAACTCTAATCGGGAGTGGTTGTTTGGCGGTCTTTGCCGGGAAATCTTTTTCGAGCGAGTGGCGACCCGGACACAGTCTGTGCTGCACGGACTAATCCAGCGACATGTGGCCCCCGGAACGCGTATCCTCTCCGTCTGCTGGGCAGGATTCAACGGAGTCGCCGGCTTGGGATATGAGCACGCCACCGTCAACCATTCTCACTACTTCGTGGATCCGCTCCAGGGTGATGTCCACACCCAACGGATCGAGAATGTGTGGCGGTGGTTGAAGCATTTCCTGAAGCAGAAGGGGACCAACATACAAGGTTCGTTGGAGGGCTACTTTGCGGAATATATGTTCCGCAAAGAGCACGAGGAGAACGTGTTCGCAGCCCTTGTTGCGGTCATTGCACGGGAAACGTGTTGAGCGACAACACGATACGCGTACCAACAGCAGGACAATTAGCATCTTCCAGTAAGTAACCATGTTTTGCTGATCAGTGTATTTGATTGAATACTAATATTTGTGTTGAAAAAATTATTTAGGATTGGATTACATGCTAGTTGGCTGACGCCTGCCCCACGTTTGACCAACATCCACACGAATAGCAAGGCAAATAACCATTATCCAGTAAGTAGCAGAATATTACTCAAGAGTTCAGTTGCAATATTTCTTTCGTATCTATTTAGGAACGCATCATATCCGCGATCGGTTGATGTAACCACCCCGGTTAACCAGATTGCACACAAACAGCAAACCAACATAACTAGCATAATGCGGTAAGTATAATACTTCCGTTTATATTCAGGAACGGATCATATGCTAGTCGGTTAACGCCAGCCTTGCTTCAGCAAAATGGCTCAAGGAGTTAGGTTTTAGGGCGGTCCCGCTATTCTTAAAGTTGTGAATCCCCCACTACGTGTCCGTAATCCGTTACACATGTCAGCCTTTGGAAAGTTTCCCCTCCTTGTCGCAAAAAACCGCACTCTTTTGCTATTACTCTTACTTACTAACGACTATTTCGTTCACAACTCATTAACGAAACAAATTGTTGAAGCGCTGAATGTTGACAAGCCCAATCTTCACGTGTGTTAACATAAGCAAAGATGCTAACAGTTACAAAAATCCAATAACAATAAGCACACTTTATTATGCAATGTGGCATCCATGTCACAGCAAGCATTTACATCGGCGAACATCTGAGCTGATAGGTAAGCAGACTTCTTCGGATTAACCTGCTAGCGCATCGCAGGCACTAGATTGGGCAATTTAAGACGGGTTCTTTGATATGGTCTATGGCATAATAGGAGCATAACCGTAACGGTTGTAATTTACCCAAACGACGTTGGTATATTATTTAAGATCAATCGAACGAAACTATTCAATGTTTGGCTACACTTTCTCACGATCGAAATTATGCGATCTACCGAAAGTCCTGCTTCATTTCATCCAGCCTTCGGACTTAACGAAAATCCCCACCAAGCATCTGCCTAGTTGCTTTATCGTAGCACTCGACCTCTGAATCATACTCTTAAAACAAAGTTCGGATTTGTGGAACCAGCTGTATTATGTGCACAACCGTTATGTCACTTGTTAGGCTCTTTTAAATATTTTTGCGAGACAGAGGGAAGCCAAAACAACAAGTTTTTATATTTTTAACCCGAAATCAACTCATACTATGATATCACCGGAAAACCATTTAATAATGAAATATTGTTGCACCTGTTAGCTGCTATAGACTGACGTTATGAGCTTTCAAATTCGAGCTTCTTGTATCATTTTGTGATACAAATTTAAATAACTTAATTAATTTTAATTTAATGTACGAACTTGTAACGGGTAAGTTATAAGTTCGTACATTAAATTATTGACCAACCTTTGATCATTGTGTGTTTGTGTTTTTGGGGTAAGGTATATAGGACATTTTCTTTTATTTTTTTATTGAATTATTTGTTATTCTTTTCTGTGCGTAGGTTTGTGTAGAGATTCTGAGGGAAATTTATGGTAAAACATAAGTTGCTACAGGCACAGTAGCAGTGAATGATGCTGGAAGTACTGGGAATGCCTGTATTATTTTCATTCGTATAATACGATATAATTTTGTTGTTCACTTTTTAAACCAAACCATTGTATGGCTGAATTCATGATATTGAATGCTGCAGTAGCAAAAAAGCAATGTAGATATGGCTAGATAGGGCCAAAGAGGTTTAATTGTCCATAATGATATTTACAATTGAAACATAATTCATGATTATCGCTTATTTTACCCTCAAACGAGTTAGATCACTAGTTTGCAGCAAGTTAAAATCAATCATACGCGAGAACCAAGACGTACTAACTTTTAAACAAAACTAGCGAGGAATTGGAGCACTTTAGAGCAATGCAATTGTACAACAAGCTGCATCGTGAAGTTGGAGGTACAAATAAAGTTACTGCACTAGGACGTAGATGCGCTGTTTAAACAACCCTTCTATATAAGAGTAATGTTAATTTGTAGTGTAATCCTGTCCATTGTCCTAATGATTAAAACAACTGCATTTATGATCATTGATGATGAGGGGATATAATGATGTTAATAGTAGCAGCTTAAACAGGGTACAAAAAGTGATGCATCAGTTCTTAAACCAGCGGGCGCGCAAGGGGACGTTACCAATTTGTAGCAAAGTTGCAAAGAGTAGTGCATTTTTTGTGAATGTTTATACAAGCTACCATTAAAAATTATGTACGGAATCATGAGAAAAAAAAAACTGTCATGCATAAGAGCGGAGTTTTTCGATGACACCACTCGATCGTATTGGCTTGCGGTGAGGCTTGCTTTGAGGTGAGACTCATAATCCTCATCATCATCAGTTATTTGAACACCACAGAATAGTATTAATGACATTTGGTAGAGTACTGCGTTCGAAAATTGGTCGTAGAAATTACTTTTAACCTACCACAGACGAAAAGCATAAACTATCCAAGCGTTAAACATAAAGGCAGCACTGCACCCTTTACAACATAGACATTGAAGGACGTTGTCATTTCTTGGCGTTAGTGAAACATCGTGAAAGCAGTGACGGATTTAACTGCAGACAAACTAAGCAGTTGCGGGTGGCCCCGAGCTCAGTCTTGATTAAATCCAGTAAGCGAACTAACGAAATGTGGGAGTATGTACGCCACGGCAGTACAGCGTGATGAAAGAGTCATGAATGCCACAGGATTACTGTTTACTGCCACAGGATGATTTTAACGATTTTTCAGAAGAGTTCCCTGACTTCTAGTGGACATCCCATCATATTTTAATCTTCTTTAGCTATCATATTAAATACAGTACAATATTTGACGTCATCAGTCGATGTGTATCAGGTACTTCGTAAACAAACGGACCAACTACTTTCAAAGTTTTGTTCGAACGGCAGGTGTGTTACCGAAGTGAAGAAGTTTCACATGGTTGGACATTTCGGATTCGTCAGATATGGCTGATCAGGCATCTAGATTATCTTCAGCCATCTAGTGTCAAACAGTAGCCTTGCTCTGGTTACAACCGACAACCGACGTAACCATAAATTGCAACAGCATCCGAAGATGAAGATCGAGACCGATTCGTTCTCCTTTGTAGGGTGAAGCGATCGCCGAAATAACTAAGAAATAATTTTGCAGGGCAAACACAAACAGGGGACAAAGTGGATTCTGAAATCCGTAACGTCGAACCAGCATTATCATACCAGCATGTACAGGTGCACCTCGAACTAAAGCTATGATTATGAACTATCGATACATCCCATCCTTTCCCATCCCATCCAGACCCTTGTCTCCCAGAACAGCAAGAACACACTATTCGACTACAAGACGACGACTTTTGAATACAAGTAGAGAACAAAAGTTGGATCAGAAGCGAGACAGTGGCACTGCCAAACCATATCGCGACACCGGACGAAGAATCTATGTGTAATCCTCTATTATGAACCTACATGTGATCTAAATGGTGATAAACCCGGACAATAAATTACTGTAAACTTAAAATAATTCATTAGGTTGTAGTAATGATATGGTTAATAATAATAGTTGAGGTTGTAGTAATGATGTCAATAGCACACTGGACCCGAGAGATAGATTTATATTCATAGGAGACTTCAAGCAACCTGCAATATCCTAGTCACCGGCTACAGCGGAACTTGGAACTGCTTTTGGAATCTTTGAGCCTCACACTCATTCTGCGCACAACAATTAATTCGTGGACGGATTGCATCAGAGTGGGCGACACCAGCTGAACTACCACAGCAATTCATCGGGGCGTGTTCTGGGCCTGACCTATGCTAACTGGTTAACTGCATCCGACATCTAGATGCGCGTCAGTGCTTCCCCTCTGACCTCCATTGAAGCCGCGAGTTTGATCTCGAAAACGTAGCTCTAGTAATGAATGATACAACCGATACTTCTGACATACGGCTCGATTACGCTTGCATTGACCTTCCTCCTAAGCTCGAAAGATAGATTTTAACTTTTGATGAAACTACCCAGTGGGGAAAATTGTATGCAATCCCACCGTTTCCCCTAGTTTCACTTCCGCGGAAACCCACAAGCGCGTACTTTCATCCAAGATTTGTATACGCTGGTTCATGCTGTCTTTCTCCCACCTATTGCGGTGATCGTTCGTCCTCTTTCTGTCACCATTGCAACGCTCAAGTTGCACATCGCTTCGCTTTACGTTTGATTCTCACATGGATATCCGCTATGTGTGTGTGTGTGTGTGTGTGTGTGTGTGTGTGTGTGTGTGTGACGATTTGGCACACTGCAGAAAGGCTTCATTCTGCAAAGTGTCATCTTGCTGAAGTGTTGTGCTGTGATGTGCTACGAATTTATTCCCTAATCGATCACGGTAAGTGAGTACTGTTATAACTATACACGATCAATCGTAGTTAGTAAGTTTTAAGCTTTCTTCATCTTTCGATTGAACAGCAAATATTCGGACCGTGTGAGCGTCGACGATGGATTGATACACCAAATGCGCAGTTATCCTTGTCATCAAAACACTCGAGAGGATTGCGAAGTTTCCCGTGATCAGGACGGTGAACAGGACGGTGACAACAGTCATCATTCGTCATAAGTGAAATGAGCAATCTGCTGTTAATCATTGTGCAATTGTTCATCATCAGTTTATAATTGATGAGTGATACAACAGGACATGTTATCGTAGATTCATACGCCGAACTGAATTTGCTCTACGTTCTTTATCACGCTCTTTTTCAAAATACATAAACCAAAAATTAAACCATCATTTTCTTAATTACAGGAGCTTGAGCGATCAATCATATTGCAGTTGAAAAGTATCAATTCAATTAAAAAACATGTTGACAACTTTTGTCACACATTGTTCCAAAAAGTACGTTGCGGAGTCATAAAAACATCATACCGTACGCCAAAACATTATGCTTGTACAATCATAATTACGCATAAAACACTTTCAGAATGTATTTACATTCATAATAGTACGCAAAAAGTGTACTTGTATAAAAAAAAACCATTATTCTTTCGCCATAACATCGACAGATACAACAGGTTTTGTTTACATTTTGAGCTGCTGACTGGCCGAATCTGTCAAAAAGTCTCAAAAATTTTTGAGACTGCTGTAGATGAGCCAGGTTTTCCTCAAAACTCAATTCACTCAATGTTTAGAATTTTGTGGGAATCCTCATCGCTCGTGGCCCCGTGGCTTACGCTACTGGTCGTTAACATTGCGTCGATCGTATCTGCTATCGATCGTCTCAAGCCCTCACATGCCCCAAGTCCTGACGGTATGCCGGGTATCATCCTAAAGCGCTGCGCCTTATCACTAGCTCCATTGCTACTAAAAATCTTCCGTGAATCGCTTCACAGTGGAATCTATCGTAACAGTTTGGAAAACATAACCCCCATCGACACGAAGGGCAGCAAAAATGAAGCAGTCAACTACCATGGTCTAATCTCGCTTAGCATAGGTGCTAAAGTTTTCGAGCTGCTCATCCATGATCCTCTACGGACCTCGGCGCGCAACTATATTAGGTAGAACCAGCATGGATTTATGCATAGACGTTTAACGACGACCAACCTATTGGAATTTGTCAGCAGTTGCTATAGCGCTACTGACGCTGGTCTACAGGACACATCTATACCGATATAAAGGCGGCTTTCGATAGTGTGTCTCATTCCATCTTGCTCGCGAAACTTGACATGCTTGGACTTCCTGGACCCATAATGATGTGCATGAAATCATACCTTCAAGATCGCATTGGGCTGGGCTATCACACGGAATACAACCACCCGGAACGGCATCTCTTAAGTTCGCAGGTGAACTGCGCTTACTGCAATGCACGAAAGTGGCCTAGCGAGGCACCAATAATGAAACAGTGGTCAGGTTGTGTTGCCACTACATGATCGACTTCCAGTAGAGCTGCAGCGATTGTTCAACAATCCGCAGTTCATGAAAGACATCCGCAAGTACAATAATGCATTTGCGTTCACATCAATGGGTGCATCGACCAGAGTGAACGATCCCGTAAGGCAGGACGAAACCGTTGCTGGCGGTGGAGTCTACAATTACCCCAGCCAGGGAGCGCTTTGTCACCGTATCGGCTCCCTGACGCATCTGCCTGGGCATGCGCCATCGTTCCCTCAACTGTACTTTTATGATTCGAGTCATGTCGAACAGTATAACGCAGTACTCGATACCAGGATGTCTTTCTGCGCTGGGTTGGATCGAACCATTATGGCAACGCTGCAGCGGGTGCTCACGGAACATAATTCACTGGCCAGAACATTCATGCACGCTTACGAGCGAATGTTGGTAGGGGCAGGCCAAAACATCCAGCTATTACTGCATACACGGATCGAAGGTGTCGACCAGCGCCGCTATAACCGACCGACGGTAGCCGAGGTAGGAGATCTCTTGGTGGAAGGGCAAAATGTGCCGGCCCGAAACCTGATCGTGCAGAACCGAGTCAACGGGCAATTGACACGAGTATTTGAACAAAATCAGCTCTTCGATGCCATGCAATACCCTTTGCTACATCCATACGGAGAGTTGGGCAGGACGTTTGGGCTTCCGAAGACGCGCCGTCACCAACCACCAGTGCAACGTGACGAGCAGCTTATGGATCCGGCTGTGCTGGCAGCAGCATATCGGCTGTGCTGGCGACCGACTGACAGCACGCTGTTCCTTCGGGGCGGGCGCCTTTTCCAGCAGCACTGTGTGGACCAGTACTGCAAGATGGAGGCTCAGCGATTACTCTTCCAAAGGAACAATCAGCAACAGCTTCGAGCAGAACTGTACCAGGGCGTCTGGGACGTTGCATCAGCATCCATCTATCGTCGAACCACAGCGGTCTCGGAATGTTGGCTCTGTTCAAGCCAACGGGCAGAGAGATACGGAAATCATCAACACCAACACTATGGCCGATGGCAACGGAAACACTCACCGTCGGACACTACATACCACGGGGACACAAGTGATTTTGGCTCCATCCTTCGTCGGCAGTGAACGGTACATGCGAGCACAGTACCAGGATGCGATGGCTATCGTTCGGGCCTTAGGGAAGCCGGACCTTTTCATAACCATCACCTGCAACCCTAAGTGGCCCGAGATTACCCGAGATAAACTGCTTCCCGGACAACATGCGTCCGATCGTCCGGATCTCACGACTCGCATTTTTCATCTGAAGAAAAATGCGATACTGAACGTTTTGCACAAGGATGCACTTGGCGTGGAGGTCGCCAAAGTGTACGTGATCGAGTTCCAGAAGCGAGGACTGCCTCATGCCCACCTGCTAATGATTCTTGGAAACAACGACAAACCCCAAACGCCAGACCATTACGATAGATTCGTATCGGCGGAAATTCTGGATCCGGCCAACGAACAGCTTTACCACACCGTGACACAGTGTATGATGCATGGACCGTGTGGAGCTCATAATCGGAAGTCTCCGTGTATGAAGGACGGGGTTTGCACAAAACGCTACCCGAAATCGTTCTGCGAGCAGACACGCGCATCCGAGAATGGCTATCCGGAATACCGTCGCCGGAACGATGGACGCACCGTGACGGTGAAAGGGGTAGCACTTGATAACCGACATGTCGTACCGTACAACCCGTGGCTTTCACACAAGTACGACTGTCATATCAACGTGGAAGTGTGTACGTCCATCACCGGTGTCAAGTACCTGTACAAATACGTGTACAAGGGCAACGATCGAGCTGCTGTATCTTTCGGATCGAGAGTGGATGAAATCGCCGACTACGTGCGGTACATTTCGGCGTCCGAAAGCTGCTGGAGAATCATGCGATTCGAGGTGCAGGCGAAATCTCACACCGTCATTACACTACCGATACATTTCCTCCACCAGTAGAGTGTTCTCTTCAGGCAGGACGAATCGGCACGTGGTAAGAATACATGCTGACGTGTTTTTTTCCAGTTGGCAGCACACGATGATTTCGCCCGGACTTTACTGTACCATGAAGTTTCGATGCACTATCGATTCGCCAAACCAACAGCAGCTCAACGGCAGCCGAGGCACAATGGTGCACAATGGTACGGGCCAGCAGTGGGTACGACGCATCCGCAACGAACAGATGGTTATCGGCAGGATAACCACTGTCCTATGGCGGACATGGAGCGATATTGCTTGCGGCTGTTGTTATGCTACCGCAAAGGGCCCACTTCGTTCCAGGATTTGCGTACAGTCCGTGGCACAGTGTGTGCCACGTATCAACAAGCCGCCGTCATGGAGGGTCTGCTTCAGGACGACAATGAGTGGGAACGGGCACTACGTGAAGCGGCATCGTTCCAAATGCCCCGGCAGTTGCGGACCTTTTTCGCTATGATCCTGACAGCTGGACAGCCACAGAATCCGCGGCTTTTGTGGAACACGTTCGGGCACCATTTCACGTTCAGCATTGTCGTGGATGCTGAACGACAACACCCTGTGACCGATTTCGACAGTACACTCTCCACGGTACACCTACTTAACGCAGTAGGTGAGCGCACTTAATCAGCTCAGAGTGTACGATCAACTAAAGGCGGCTGTGGATTCGAATAACACCTAGAGCGAACGGTTATTCTTCATCGACAATCCGGGTGGTACCGGACAATCGTATCTGTTAGAAAAGATTCAAGCATACACCTGTCGTCAGTGTAAAATCGCACTTGCCACAGCTTCGAGCGGCATCGATGCACTACTGCTCAGTGGTGGCAAAACAGTGCACTCCACCTTTAAATTGCCCCTTGATCTTAACAATCGCAGTACTTGCGCTATACCGGTGCAATCTAAACGAGCCGAGTTAATGAGCTAGACTACATTGATCGTATGGGTTCGATGGCCAGTCGCTACGCACTCGAGGCTATCGATCGCACACTACAGGACATCATCGATGTGCGACGACATTTCGGTGGCAAAGTTGTGATGATTTCCGGTGATTTCCGCCAGATCCTTCCTATCGTTCTCTTTGATCTGTTCCGGACGCGAACCATGCCAGCGATTTGCAAGAGTTTGCAAAGTCGACGAGGTGTTCACGGGTTTATTTCATCTTCTGCATCTTTCATGGCCTGTGACTTTCATCACAAACTGCTCGAAAACGAAAAACATTATTCAACATATACCATGCCTATTGTGCCGTGCCTGGTGCGCCGTAATGTATTTTTACTTACGACAAAAATCAATCGTTTCTTCCAGTAATGATGACCTCGAGGAAATGATGCAAAAATACGGTGCTGAAAAGTATAGACGTTTATTAAGCTGAACATAATGCGCAACTGTTTTGTACACATACGTATACAACCACATTCCTGTCCTTCGGATTGCTCCAGGCGGGTGGGCGTTTGCCAATGTAGAAGTTCGTACATGGTTACATACATGGTTAGAAGGTTAAGATTGTGCAACTTACACAACACTGTCGGTGGGCTATTAGGACACGGATAAGGTTCGTCAGTGCCCGGTTAACACTTGTGCAAAGCGGTCACGTTTTACCGTTTGATAACGAAACTATCACTCCATTTTTCAATTTCATCAAAGTGCAAAATTTCCATCTAAGACCTTTATAAAAATAAACCAACAACATAAAAAAGTATCACAAAAAAGTATCCTTTTTTCCCCTCATTACTTAATAACACAGCATAAATAGTGAAATAGTGTGAAGAGTGCTAGTGCGATGGGGGTCGATGACCCTGGAGGAAATGGGGCCTTTGGGTACTATTTCAGCGTTTTAGGGGATCCACCCAACAGGAACTCCAGAAATAAAAGAAATCTAGAGGTGAGCGAGTACACTTGGATAGTAGCGAAACAGTCGGGTCTGAGAAAGTTTTTATGGTACAAAGCACTACAAAGGGAAAAACACTTGCTAGCTACAATCCCTTTCTATTCGCAAAAGCATCGGAAATGGCGATTGGAGGCAGACCAATCGAAAGAACTCTCCTAAGAGACGGAAAAATACTAATCCGTGTTAGAAACCGAAACGAGGCTAAGAATCTCAAGAACATTAATTTAAACCACGGAGACAACAGCATGGAGGTAAACGTTATGAACACAAAACTTTAAACACTAGCAAGGGGATGTGATGTGATGCCTGCAAGTTCCTGACAGAAGATGAACTGCTAGAGGGGCTATTACCACAGAACGTATCTGAAGTATACATTTTGAAAAGGAAAGATAAAGATGGAACAATCACAAACACGAGAAATCGGCCATATTAACTTTCAAAACAACAGTGCTGCCCAGAAAAGTAGACATACTTATAAGAAAAAATAGAATTATTCATACCCAATCCAATCAGATGCATTAAATGCATGCGGTTTGGTCACACCAAAAATAAATGTTTCAATCAAAAAATTTGCGCTAAATGTGGAGGAGAATTTCATGAAATATGCACAAATCCGACAAAATGTATAGTCTGCGGCGAAACCCATTCGGCCTTAGATAAAGGCTGCCCAGTATGGAAGGATGAAGTAGAAATAAAAAAAATCCAAACGGAACAAAGAATTACTATCAGAGAAGCTAGAAAAAAGGAGATATATTGCTCCAATAGTACCATGCAACTATACGGCCTATACGTACTATACGTCCAGTGGTGGCAAAACAGTGCCCTCCACCTTTAAATTGCCCCTTGCTCTTAACAATCGCAGTACTTGCGCTATTCCGGTGCAATCTAAACTAGCCGAGTTAATGAGCGAGACTGCATTGATCGTATGGGATGAAGCTTCGATGGCCAGTCGCTACGCACTCGAGCTGGCCAAAGGCACATTACAGGACATCATCGGTGTGCGACGACCTTTCGGTGGCAAAGTTGTACTGCTTTCCGGTGATTTCCGTCAGATCCTTCCTATCGTACCAAGAGGAACGGAGGCACAAATCATCGACCAATGCATCAAGCGGAGTGCATTGTGGCAGTAATTCAACAAGCTGCATTTGCGAGTAAATATGCGCATTCGATCTGCTTCGAAAGCAAACCGTGCCAGCGATTTGCAAGAGTTTGTTGACTTCTTGCTAAAGATCGATGAGGGCAGCCATAATGTTATCCCCGGACTGGACGCGTCTTTAGCAAGATTACCGGTAGACATGGTGTTGCCCGCTACCAATCAACTGCTAGATGGCCTGATCTTGCGTTACATCTAAATCCAATATTGTTCACACGCCATGTTTCTACCTTCCACAGCCTGCTATGCTTCTATCCAGCCGACGAGGTGTCCACAGATTTACGTTCCTTCTGTGCATCTCATTGTCAACTGTAAGTAAACAGTATCAAACATAGATCTCACATGTCTTGCTTCTACCTCCACAGCCTGATATGCCTCTTTTCATTCGATGGCGTGTTAACGCCCTTTCATTTGCGACTTCCTACCTGTGCCGCCATACCTGTGTAAGGTGGGCGAAAGCATCGTATTGCATGTAATTGGAACGATATCATGTGATGCCATAGCAGTAAACCTAATAAAGATGAAGCTTAGGGTAAGTACACGAATTATTCGCACTACCGATTCATTTACTCAATGCGTGTTCACATTTTCCAATTTTATTTTTATTTTTCCACAAATCGTTCTTCATCCTTTTGGCGACACGCGGATACAACGTAACGCACCGCAGTAATATCATCACGTGATCCCTGCCAGTGCTGGATGCCAAATCTAACATTTAGTTCGCGATCGCTGATGTTGTATGCTCTGTGTCTGAGTGTTCCCAAAAAAAGAACTAATGTGACCCAGATGACAGATAAAAACGATAGCAATGTGGCAACCGCTTTAGTAGAAAGCAGTGAACTAGAATGTTACGCAGTTCGCATACTATTGAACTCTATCGCAAGACAATAAATGAACTTTACGATAATACCGTGCTTATCTTTAACTAACTTAACGTTAGGGTGTACCAATATTTGTTTATTATCCTTCTTACTATTTTCTACTGCCATATATAATGGTAATAACACTATGTGCTACATATTCTATTTAATCACGCACTACACTCTTCGTGATACAATTAATTGAAAGCTTATTGCTATGCTGATCTATTAAGTACTATATTATTTTAATTCGTTTTTTTTTCACACCCCAATTGGGTTACTTCGAATTGCGCTGCTACTAGCGACTCGCCTAACCTTAGGATCGAATCGAATCACGTAACGTGAATCATAAGTAACCTCTCACTACCATGAAATCACACGCAGATAATCAGGCACGCATATAATATCACAAGGTCAAGCTCTCACCTATCCTACAAGGGACAGTGCGTAACGTCGTTCGAAAAACGTATGGGGCTACTAAGCTGCTGTGCTGTGGGACGTCCGATCGAACTACTTTACCCCTGTGTTCAATCTTCTAAAAGAAATTAATCTTTGACGAAAATGTAATTCAACAAACAACTTCGAAATAAATTTAACAAATAATACAATGTTAAACAACAAAAAAACATTGGTCGAAATCATTTTTTTTATGTAGTTTGACGTTTCCAGGCTTATCCGCTTACAGCTGCCATGCAAATGGCAAGCCAAGTTAAGGCTAGGAAAGGAGGATTAGATTGGTTTCTTCATGAAAATACCCAAGTACCCAATACCCAAGCTCGACAAATGTCAAAACAAAGAATTTTACTAGCTGGTCTGAGCCAGGTTAGGTCATGTTTCTCGTGTGCGAAAAATGTTAACGATTTTTTTTATCAAAAACAACTGAAAAAGGATTATTTTAATAATCAGACTTATATACAATTTCAAATGAATTGAAATTAAAATTAAATTACTAAACTTTAATCGATTTTTCTCAAATTGTAGTTTACAAAAATGATCCCTTGTGTCATTTTTTATGTCAAAATGCGATGTCCTTTTCGAATCTGTACAGAATGATACAGCCCGGTACCTGGATTATTTGGCAGATACAGGCTTAAAGTTTAAGCTTTCTAACTTAGAGTATGATCTGCCCCATTGGTGTTCCTAGCAACAGCGCGAAACATCTCCACACTAGCGTAGCCACCTCAGTACTGTGTACACTGCGCAAGCATGGGCACGCATCCTTGCACAGAAACAGCATCAAGCTGCTGCCAACAAGGTACACAGGACGTAGGCAATGCACGTCGTCGGTGCTTATAGGACTATCTCCTATGACGCGGTGTGTATGATTGCCGGTGTGATGGCTATTTGCATCACTTTTTCGAAAGATTGCAGTGAAATGCACTCTATACATAAAAAATTGCGAAATGTCGCGATGTGTGTATTTTCTGCGACTTTGTGCGACTTCGACGCCATGACAGTTTATCTGTCGTCACGAGTGAAGTTGCTCGATATTGTGACAAACTAGTACTGGCCGTTTTAAATTGCAGCTTGTCAATTTTTCGCTTCTACTCGCGAACCATCACTTAGCGGAATTCGAATAATCGGACCTCGCGTTTCGGCTCGTTAACGGTAGAAGATGCTTTTTGTACATCATCTACATTTGTGGGTATTGGGTAGTTTTTGATACAGTCGAATTTTGAATCGTCTGGCAGAATTCCTATGTCTGTTATCTTGTGTCCTAGATAAGTTACTTCTTTCTTGAAAAAGAAACTTTTTTCAGGGTTAAGCTTGAGATTGTATTTCCTAAGCCTTTCAAATACCTTTTTTAGATTCGTTAGGTTCGTTAGGGATTCTCTGAGCATCCTATTACCACAATGTCGTCTACATATATTCAAATACACATTCTGGGGATAAGCCTGTCATTGCCATAGTCAAATCGACAACAAGCCGCCATTTTTGCTCTTTTGATGTCTTTTTCGGAACTAGTAATGAGGTAGATCATCCCAAAAGTTAGAAAGCTTAAGCTTAAGCCGGTATGTGTCAAATAATCGAGCAGATTTCGAGCGGCGAATCGGTAACGGGTTGCATCAATCACATATGGACATAGATTTTTGACATAAAGAATGACATTAGGTATTCTGTACCGAGAATTTCAGGATATTAATTTTTTTATTTTAGTTTAAAATTGTATCTACATTTTTTATATACATAGATACTTATAATAATTAACCTTATTTATATCTCAGTCAATTGAGCCGTCTCAACAAGAAAAACCGGTTCAAAAACCTTTATGAGCATATTAATCCTACTCGGTATTTACATGTCTTTCAAAAGATTGGTTCAAGCATGTTCAAACCGTTTTTTATACTCATACTTATGTGAATACGTAAATACAAGCTAAGAAATTTCCTCAAGTATCATGAGTCAAAAACAATTTTATGTGATTTATAAAGGATGAAATTCCTTTATTTCCACATTAAAAAAAAAACATTCAACTTAAAAAATTATCAATTGTTGAGTCGAGCGAAGAACTCAAGAATTCAATCCGATGCTGACAACTAACCCGTCACCCGTCACGCCACATGTTAAAAAAAATCAAAGGATTATATCTCATTCGCTCTTTCGTTCTCATTCGTTTAAATACTGTGTTTAAAGAAACATCCTTTTTGTGATCCTAGCGACAACATGTAAGTAAAAGCAATTAGGTTGTTAATGTATTGTTAAACACGTTGGTAGCCATGGCTATTATGTTTGATAGCCAAAAGTATATAAGTTATATGTAAATCAAATAACTGACTATCAAGAAAATACCCGGCAACTAACGTGTTAAGAATAGATTTTAAATTTTCGATAATTGATACATTCTTTACTCTAGGAATCCTAGACCAATAACGAATAAAGCGCAGTTCAGTAAACTGGTTGATTTAATGGAACAGCGGCCAGATATTACCAAGGGCTTTGTTAAGGGTAACCAAAAAGCATTCTGGCAACAGCTTGCTGTTGAATTGAACCAGCATGGGCCTCCATTAAAAAGTGCTGAGGAATGGATAACGGTAAGCAAAACAATATTTTATGTCCGGTACGTTGAAACTATTGTAATTAAAATTTATTTGTTTTTCGACTTTGAAATTTTTGCCGTCATAGGTCATTGTTTCTGTATTTGGTATCGTTTTCACTTTAATTAAATTAATTAATCGAATTAATTCGAAATTAATTTTGAAAATCTCTTTAAAATACCGGTTGAAAACTGTTGAGGACCGCGTGGCAACTGATACCCAAGAAAAACAGTTAAAAACACTCTCGAATCGCGCGCGGTAAAAAGTTTGGATACATACAAAATAACTTCCAATGATAAAACAACAATACTCATCGAAAACTGTTAGCGCTGGAATCAGGTAGCAGGCATTGAAAGGGTAAGTTTTGCAGCAAAAATGTGAAATGGTGAATGCACCACACAGAAAATGATCGAAGAGTGTGCGGAAAAACGATGTTACCATGGAAACGTTACGGCGTTACGATACTACTAACTACAATTTGTATAGCGATGGCGGTGATACAGGCGTTAACCATTGGCATCACCTTTAATCGAGTGATGCGGTGCTGAACGTGTAAAACCTAGCAAGCGAACGCAACGTTCTATAGTAAAGTTGTGTTCAAAGTAGGCGGTGTAGTTGGTATGCGATCCGTATGTAGCTAAATCTGGTAAAGGAGAAATCACATGCATGTCGCATATTCGAGTGTTTAGTGTGTTAACTGACAAACGTTCGAGTTTGAAGCATGATCGTTAGAACGACGTTGCGAATATATCCGAAGCATTTTACTGTATCAACGATGAAGAACATGGCAAGTGGAAGACACTGATACGGCCGGACTCGAAGAATATAATCCAGATCATGACGGTCATGGTGCGGCACTAAAAAAACTTTTTTAAACAGTGATTGACCATCGAAGCAGCCTATAATGCTGATAGATTGATAAGAGCTGAACGAATTATTTGCTGGCTTCCCGTCAGTATGGTTATGACGTTCTCATTACGAGCGATGATTGCTGTACCATGAGTAAGCCAGAGATCGAGAAGTATAAAGAACGGACGTTCATGGCTTTGAAGAGAAGAACTATAACGAACTAACTGACAACGCTTGGAGTACGGAGGTTTCGTTGAACATGTATTTCCATACACCTTGCGCTGTCGTGTGAAAACTTCTGCGAAGCATTCCCCTCGTGCTATAGCTGTATTAAGGAAGGACACCAATCAAAGAAGCATACTTCAGCCAAAGAAATTGTATAGCACTCTCAAGCATCCCATTTTTCAAAACTGACATTCCAAATGTTGCAGGTAATTAAGATCTCTGTTTATTCTTAACAGCACATGCTTAATTTTAAAGCAGTCGGTGAATCTCGAATCTAACAGAATGCCAGGGTCTTTTATATAAAATTCCATGTACAACGGTAAACCGCAACGGGTTTAATTAAAGTAAAGGACTACAAAATGTTAGTTACTCTAGATCGCTCAGTTTGGGTTCCGTGTTGTTGAAGTTTGACATCAAACGGTAAAAATGTATCAATGCACGAAACAGTTCCATGAAGTAGAAAGTAATACATCACCATATTTTTTAAAAGGATAGAAGCTACGAGGGTGAGCTAAATTAAATGAGCTTGCGCATCACAACGCAACAACAAACGGTATGTTCATCTGTATGCTATTATAATCGAGAGAAATAATCGGAGGACGCAAACTTCAGTTCAGTTTTAAAGCATAATTTATGTTTCGTGTTATTTTCAAGGCAATATTTAAGTGATGTTTAGACTTTGTAAACTGTGAACTGGAAAACTGCAAGTAAATTGAAATAATAATTTACCTTTTTTGATAATTTTTTTTTTTAACTGATTTTTTTATAAAAATAATAATTGTTAAACACCAGAACACCAGAAATTAAAAAAAACTTATTAATTATGCGTATTTATGTATTTTTTTTCCTTTTTTAACATCCTAAGCCTATGGGAAATATGGCCTAACCTAGTTTAAACCTGCTAGAAAAATGCTTTGTTTTGATATTTGTCGAGCAGCTGTCGAGAACTTTCATAAGCAAAACAATCTAACCATCGATTCCCAGGCTTATCTGGCTTGGCAGTTTGTATGGGAAGCTGTAAGCTTATAAGCCTGGAAACGTCAAAACGCATACAAAAAACTGTATAATAATAATAATAACTGTAATAACTGTGTATTTGTTTATAATTAGGTATGTACACGGGTGATTTGTCTTCTAATCTAATCTTTTGTTCGTAAAAGTTGATAGTGGTTAATTTGTCTGTTGGTGTTGCGTCCTGCAACTCGAAATTTCGTCACGTCCTGCAACGATATTTCTTTCAAAAGGCCTTCAACCAACGATCTCGGCTCTTTTAACACCTAAACCGTCCCGATTTATTTTCTCTTTCGTAAACGATAGCGCGTCGTTAAAAAAACAACCGTACTTTGCTCGCTTTATTCGCTGATTGAAACAATGACGCACTGTGGGCATCGTGGCCAAGCCGACCCGAAACAAGTCCTTATACGGTGGCAACACATAGATCACGAATAACGCCCTCTGGCGCGTGGTACCGGTACCTCGCACCGTTGCTAACAGTCACCACTAAGATTGGGGTAGATCATCCCAAAAGTTAGAAAGCTTAAGCTTTAAGCTTGTATCTGTCAAATAATCCAGGCACCGGGCTGTATCATTCTGTACAGATTCGTAAAGGACATAGCATTTTGACATAAAGAATAACACAAGGGATCATTTTTGTAAACTAAAATTCGATTTATGTTTAGTAATTTAATTTTAATTTCAATGCAATGAAATAATATACAAATCTGATTATTAAAATAATCTTTTTTAAGCTGTTTTCGTTAATAAAAATTGATTACCTTTTTCGCACACGGGAAACTTGGCCTAACCTGGTTCAGCTAGCGATAGCGCTAGCAGCTAGCAAACCAGCTAGCAAAATTCTTTGTTTTGACATTTGTCGAGTTTGGGTTTTGGGTACTTGGGTACTTTCCTTGTAAAACCAATCTTATCCTTCTTTCCTAGGCTTAACTTGGCTGGCCATTTGTATGGCGAGCTGTAAGCGGATAAGCCTGGAAACGTCAAAACGCATACAAAAAAACTGGCTTAGACCGTGATCTACCCCATTGTTAGTGGCAGTTGGTAAATGGAATATATCATTGTATTCTACAAGTAGTTGGTGAAAGGAATTCTCTGTGTCATTGGAGATATCCTCTCTCTGTATGAACTTCTTTAGCGTATTATATCTACTCATTTGTGGGTTAATTGTGTTATGAGCTATGGTAAATGAATTTAGAGGTATTGTTTCTATATGATTAATTTTTACTAAAGTATGTTTGTTAGTGGTATTAATTAGTTTAATGTATGGACTATGTTTTTTAATTATGCTATTGCCTATTAGAATGCCATTTTGCAGTTCTTGGGCACAGACTACTTCGTCTTCTTTTCATTGTTCGAGGAAAGCGATCCTTTTTATGAGTTCGCATCTGGGAGGTATCAATGTTTGTCCTGTTAGATTATCTTCTATTGGTATTTCGAGGTATTCACCATTGTGATATGCTCCCAATAGCCAAAGGTCATAATTTATGTTACATCGGTATTTCATCATGAAATCCTTTCCTATCATACCGTCTAGTGGAAAATCATCATCATCAAATCAAAATCATCTGTTACTATGTGGAAATTCTGATTAAGTTTTGCTCCCTATAATTGTATAAAAGTAGAAGCTTCTCCCAGTGATGTCACTGTTCCTTCGCTCATACCTGTAAGGGTGCATGTTCTGTTAAGATATATGGGTTGTGTTACTTTGATTTTATGTCTCTTATAAAACTGAGGTCGGCACCGCTATCGATTAGAAGAGTGCAGGGGGTGTCTGCAAGCCCCAGTGGGTGGAATCGCATAAGAAAACTCGATTCGATTTCGATCGAAGCAAATTTGTCGATCGACATCGAAATCGACTAGAAATAGCTATCGCATACGGGTTTACGATTTCGATCGAGAAAATCAATTCGATGGACTTGTCGAGCAGTTTGTCATCTGTCAAATGGATGTTTGTTTATGTTATGAATAGCGTTCAAGGTAGCGGTGCAAATTTATTCAGTGCAAAAATATTGTTGTACAATTGCAATGATCCTGGTCATATTTCTATATACAAGTTTTGCAGGACTACGTAGCCGTGTTGCGAATGGTTATTAAAATAAAATGATACGAAACTAAATAATAAGAAAGTCAAAAAATAACTTTACAGACTAAGCATAACGCTCTAAATAGAAACCATAACGCGCCAACGCACTACCTGCAATTCGATTCGAATTCGATCGAAAATTACCGTTCGCGATACTAATTGTCGACAAAAATATCGACAGCTTGAAATTTTACTCACGATTTGCCGACAGGTCTTTCGATTTCGATTTCGATCGACATCGCATTTCTTATACGATACCGTGATGAATAAAGTTCATCTGAAATAAACACTTTTCGACAGAATGACTCTTTCGATCGTAATCGAAAGCTTATGCGATTCCACCCAGTGGTACAAAGATGAAATTTGTTTCTTCTATGTTTATGGAAAACGTGGACCGTATGGTCTCCGTATGTGGTCCCTGTATTCGTGTAGTGGTTTCTCGGGGTACCACCCTGCTCTAAAAAATTGTTTCTATTTGGCGATTTGGATCTATGCCGCCAATTCTCCTGATATCTGTTGTGATTGTATGGCCTTCTGTTGTATGATGGCCGATTGTTTGTTTGTCTGTCCCTGCGGTGTTAGTATGGGAATTGTACCACTTTCTTGATCGAGTGGACTGTATTTTCTGTCTGTTTCCTTTCTATTTCTACCAAAGCTTCTATGGCCTCGGGTAACGTATCGAACCTTCCAGACATTACAATGGTCTGGTATTGTTCCTTTTTAAGTCCGTTTGCAAATGCAGTAATGCCTGCTTTATTTGCTTTTTCCAGAGCTTTTGCCGGCGCAGTTTTTTCTGCGATATATGCCTTTTCTAGTTGTCTTCTTCTTCTTCTGCGCTTCCCTGTTGCTTGCTTGCGTTGAGAGTTGCTGTTAGGGATTCTCGAGTAGTTTTCCTCTTACATTTCTCCTTTATTATTTTCATAATTTCGTCGATTGTGGCCTGTTCATTCCCTATTACAGTTTTTGCTTTTCCTGTCAGTTTGGAAACTATAATAGATATTGCCGTTTATGCATTCTGTTCATTGACGGTGGTTTTTAAGGCCGTCAAGGCTGCGAAAATGTTATCGGCTTCTTTTTCATTTCCGTCGTACATTGGTACTACTGCCGAAGCAAGTTTTAGTTATTGTTATTTAGAATTTGTATTAATGTTAAAATGTCTGTATGGAGAAGCCTACCCTGTTTAACGTATTTTTGTTAGTACTGTTTCGTCTATTTTGTCCTCAGATTTCAGTAATTCCTGTTGGAGCTTTATATATGTTTCCTCAGTTTGCTGTGTAAATTGTTTTAGTTGGCATGTTCTAAATTTTTTTGTGATATCCTCTAGTTGTTTTTTTATAGTTTCTAAGCTTTTGAGGTTTTCCTTTATTTTTGCCATCTAAAAAAAAAATCTCAAATTCTGAAGACTCTTGCGTGACACTATTTATTGTTAATGCCATTTTTGGCGTTTTATTTTGTTAATCAGAGCCCGTCGTACCTATGTCAGGTTGTAGTCTAGCGCTTACAGCCACCGAAATGTTGGTAATGCTCTTCTAGCATAGAGTAGGTGCTCCTGCTGCTTCAGCCACGTTGCGGTCTCTCGTTTCAGGGGGCAGTCCTGTAGTCACTGCGAGTACTGTACAGCTCGTTGGTAATCACTTCCCGTTTTTTGTAGATTGCCATTTCTCGGGTATACATCTGGATGCGTGCGCCGTCGATTTCGCTTAAGAGTTGTAGGGCTCGAATTCCGTGTCTTTTCACTGCACTCTATTTATTGTCACTCTACCGTTGTGGGAACCGAATCATTCTTTATTGTTTTTTTTTGTTTACACATTGCACTTTTACGAATGTCTTTTACCCGTAGCACTGCGCTGATATTTGTATTGTATTGTATAACGTTTGTTGTGTTTCAATGAAATTTTTTATTGTTTTTTTTTTTTACTTCACCCTATTTTGGTAACGACAGAACTTATATAGCTTGCTTTTGCGCTTGGCTTTTTAGGTGTGTATAGCAAGCTTTTGCTATTTTTATAATGCATAGCATTGTCACCATTACTAAAATAATATTTAATTTTAACTCATGCGCAAGATGCTGCTCTGAATGAATGTTTTGTGTCTGAACTATGGTGAGATCGTGGTCTCCACTTACGTTTGTTTCTGGTTTTGCTGCCTTACCACCCATTGCGGTTTTATTTTTTTCTTTTCACTTTTTGTTTATATGCACTTCGCTCACTTTCACCTCACTTTTATTCACTTTCTAGGCCACTGTCTTCATCGTGAGGGAATGCGTTAATGATTAGGTTCAACTCTTCCCTAAAAAAATGTATGTGTTGATGTGTTTCTAGTATAAGCGTTTCCAGTGTTTCGATGGCTGGGTCGCTTGTACAGTCTACTTTATGCAGAAAGTTTCTGATTCTGATTCCACTTTGTGTGGTGTATGCCTCATATTGGGCTAGTGCGGACATTACATGGAATAAAACATCATATAATAGTCTCTTTCTTTGCTTCATGATAGCATTCTAACGTTACATTGTTTTTGGTCGTTATTTCCTCTTTTCCACTCTTTTTTTTTTCAACTAACTCTCAGTGTTTTTTTTATCTTTATCACTTCCGGATCCGAAGATTGACGATGAATGTCACGGTCGCCATGTGACAAAATAGTACTGGCCGAGTAAAGTACCAGCTTGTCAACTGTACACTTTCACTCACGAGAACATCACTCGGTGAACTTTGATACTATCGGACTTCGCGTTTCGGATTTTGGACTTAACAGCAGAAGATACATTGAGGCCTTACCGTGGGTCGGGGGACTCTCAATGATCGGAAACAAAAGACGACACGAGTACGACTTTACTCGTGACAGTACAGATTAAGTCTGCGTGCTGCCTACGGATTTTGGCTTTATTTTATACCATTATTTCTGGGTGTGATGTGTTTTGGTTTGACGCCTTTGCGCCTTCTTTGGGCGGAGCCAAATTACACTGTCCTACTTTCCCACGCTAGAACTCTTCCGCATGTTCTTGTGACGCTTGGACATGCGTTGTGTTTTTCTGACGCATCATAAACAATTTTATGATGCTGTTTAATGACATGCTTTTGCTCAAACCTTCCGTGTTTTGCATAGTGTGGAGTTTCCTGCTTGTTCGGGTTTCGAAACCTAACGATTGGTTATGATCAGTTATGCCAAATGTTTTGAAGGTTGAGCTGTGCGGTAGGTCATGTTATTGAGGGGAATTGGTGTTACATTCTGGGTTCGGGTTTGGTTCTTCTATTCGCCTTATGGGTATGCTACGGTTTATGCTTAACAGATGTTAGCAGATATGCTACACCTACCCCCTTTGGAAGAATAATGTAGGGTAGCGGAATTTTTCTCCTAATTTTATAGCTCTGTTTTTGTGAATTATATATTTTTCGTTATGTTCGTTTGTACCTAATATTTTTGTACCAATGTCAATTTTTGTACCTAATATTTTTGTCACTGTGTATGGTCCCTTTAAAATGGGGTCCAATTTTCGTTTGTTTTCGTTGTTTATGGCTAATTTGTCATTTACTTCTAAATGGATTGGATGGACTTTTGTTTGTTCTTTTTGTCGATTTTGTTTTTTTTTTATGAAACTTCTCGTTCTCTCCTGAGCTATTTTTAATTCGTACCGAAGTTCTTGAGCGAAATGTTCGTGATGATATCTTCGTAATCTTCGTGGCGTATATGAGTTTATTGTTCTGGACTATTTCCTTTTGTATTTTTTCATTTCTCCCAAAGATGTTTGTTTGATACGGACATGGTGCCGTTTTTATATCATTTTTGGACCATTTGTTGCCTCTTATGTGTTAGTGTATGTGTTCTTTTTTCGGCGAAATAGTCGTTCCGTAGTTTTTGGGTCTCTTGTTTCAGCCTACCTACAAACAAGGACTCCATTGTTCTCGTCTTACCCTGATAAATTTCCCAGCTAACATCTTGTTAATACGCACTAATCCCTCTAAGTGGCACAAGTTTATGTTTATTATGTATAGATCATGTGTAGTTTTTTTTATCTAGGGCGCTTTGATCGCCACAGGGAATTATTATTATCAAAGACAGGGACTTTTTTATTATGTTTGTGCAGTTAGTGTTTTGTGTAATAGAAAGAACGCTGTTGCAAGTTGCAACACCACTCATTGTTTTTGTATATTGATTTTTAGTGAAGCTGCAAATATTTTCAAGAAATATTGGCTAGGAGTTAAAACAGCCGATGGAATGATGTTTATTTATACAAAATTGCAGTGAAAAAAATGTTTCTTAAGAATCTTTTATAATGGAATGATTGATATTAATTAATAAAATCAAAATATTTCCAAAAAGACGTTCCTTTTTACATCCGAAGTTCAAGCCGCTCGAAGAATGGTTTTTGGATGGTATTGGAGCCTAAATAGCTATAAAAATGTTGCATGAACATACGCATATCATTAAGTTAGGAATATTATGATAGTGTTAGTACTAGATCTTCAGAAGATAATAACAAAAAATAAAAAGGATTAGTAGCAACCAGACAGTCGACTCGGCAATATCAATCAATATCACAAGATATATGAGCTATCGTTCAGATGGTGGTGAGAGCTCGGAATCGGAAGTACATGGTTCCGATTTCGTTTTTGGAATCCATTCCGATTCTGGAATCGATTCCAATTCCGGAATTGGTTCTGAAATCGATACCTATTCCGGAACTGGTTCCGGAATCGGCTCCAAATCAGTTCCGGAATCGAATCCGGAATCGAATCCGGAATCGGATCCGGAATCGGATCCGGAATCGGTTCCGGAATCGAATCCGGAATCGGATCCGGAATCGGTTCCGGAACCTGTGTAGTTTTATTATTTTGACGCATCCATCATGTGCTGTTTTCCATGTGATTGTTGAACCGATTCACAAACGCGGTTAATGTGGTTAATGACAAAAACGTGGAATACAGAAACACACCGAGATATGTCGCTTGACCGACGATTGACAGAAAAGCATTAGCGAACGCAGAAGTTCCGAAAACGTTAGTTACTTGTAGCTGCAGCTAAGCCAATGAATCCTCTTGAAGAATAAAGGAAAAGCGGGGAAGCAAGCCTTCATCAACGCAAACTGAGGGGGTCGATAAACGGATGGAGGCCGTGTGTGCAAGCACATAAACAGCACCAATCCCGGCGAAACAGCCCAAGAAGCAAAAACCAGGCAAGACAGCTACGGCATCTCAGACTTCCCGAAAGCCACCTGTTGGGGTAAAAGCTGTTACCCAGCAAACATGACGCTCGGCAAGTAAGACAGGCGCTCGACAGAGCAAGGGTGCTACGCCGTCTGCTGGGGGACAGTGGGGTTTTGAATGCTTAAGATTCTGCAATTAAACCAAAACCATTGTGCTTGCTGTGGCAAGACAATTGCTGTGGCAGCTGTCTGCAGAGCAACAAACCGAGGCTGTACTTGTAGCGGACCCGTATTATGGATCCTGCGGTAACGGAAACTACTTGTACAGCGATGACAAGACAGCAGCCATAGTACCGACTGGTCGGTGTCTAATCCAGCAGGTAGCTTCTAACATTGGGGCAGATCATACCGAAAGTTAGAAAGCATAAGCTTTTAGCCTGTACCTGGCAAATAATCCAGGAACCGGACCGTATCATTATGTGCAGATTCATGAAGGACATGGCATTTTTACATAAAGAATGACACAAGGGATCACTTTAGGGGAATTACAATTTGACAAATATCGATTAAAGTATAAAAATTTTACTTTTAATTCAATTCACTTGAAACAACACATAAGTCCGATAATTAAAATAATAGTTTTCTGTTGTTTTCGTTAAAAAAATAAAGTTTACATTTTTCGCACACAGCAAACATAGCCTAAAATGGCTCAGACCAGCTAGCAAAATTCTTTGTTATGACATTTGTTGAGCTTGGGTTAGCTTCTTTCATTAGGAAACCAATCTGATTCTTCTTTCCTAGGCTTAACTTGGCTTGCCATTTGTATGGCGCGCTGTAAGCAGATAAGTCTGGAAACGTCAAAACGCTTACAAATAAACTGGCTTAGAGTATGATTCCGGCCACTAGTGGATTCGTGGCTGCCGTCATCAATGGAATCACAATGACAATGTGGCCGGTGTACCGAGTGGAGTGATGCTCAGCATCCACTTAAACTCGGCTCTCTTCGGATGCAATCATGCTGATAGGTGAGAGGCTTGTTGCAATAAAAACCCCTGGATCGGAATGCATACCTAATGTTGCCTTATCGACAGCAATGCAGAACCACCTTTGCAGGCTTTTCTTACGGTATACCAAAAGTTTCTGGACGCGGCAGTTTTTCTCGAAATCTGGAAACGCCAGCAGCTTGTACTGATCCAGAACCCTGGGAAACGCCCAGAAGATCCGGGTTCATATAGACCAATCTGCTTGATCGACGGATCCCCCGCCAAGGGCCTTGAGAGAGTCATCGCTGACGATCACAACGATCATCTTGAACGCGTAAAGGCACTATCAGATCGGCAATACGGCTTCCGAGCCGGCAGGTCTACGTTAGATGCCATGCAGAAAGTGGTGGAGATTGTATCTCCTGATCGACGAAGGATCCGTGGTAATCTTCGATTCTGTGCAATGGTCACGCTTGATGTCAGAAATGCCTTCAGCAGCGCAAGCTGGTTGGCCATTGCCGACTCATTACGGAGAGCCAAGGTTCCCGAGTATCTATATAAAATAATTGGTGACTACTTCCGTAACTGGGTGTTAATATGCGGACGGTCTAGTTAAACGGAAAGTAACCGCAGGTGCCCCACAGGGTTCGGTTTTGGGGCCGACATTGTGGAACGTTTTGTATGACGACGTTCTGTCGCTACAACTGAAAATATTTAATATGAAATTAAAGTAAATATATTATTAAATTAAATATATGTATAGTGCATCTGCGTGACGATCGCGTTGCTGTCAAAGGAAATTTATCTAATCGTATCTTACCTACCACACCCGGATATTGTAATCACAAGTGGAAGCATGAACAGAATGAAAAACGCGTACGTAAAGGTGGAGGACTCGCTTCATTTCTTTTTCTTTTGTTTATGCGATATTCGCTCTAAGGTATTATTCTTACATTTACTTTTTTCCCATATTCCTTTCTTCTTATTTTTTTTTTAATGCATCATACGTATTATACCATTTCGACTTATTAGATAACGTAATCAACTTATTTTCTTTTTGCATATTGCTGGAATCAATCTAATCCATCGAATCAATATTCTTTAAAAAGATTCCTGTGATTTATAATTCCTGGTCATATATTGTTTTAGACTGTATATAAGTTAGTATTGTAACGAGATTAAGTATTTAATTTTCTCCTTTAGATTTAATCCCAGCATCATCTATATCTGCTACAAGCGCAGCAAATGAAGGATTACAACCAGGAACCAGCAACGCAGACAATGGAGGGGAACCGAAGGATTTTATAAAAATAATTTTAATTTTAATAATGGTAATGGATTCAATAACACTACTAATACTAGCATAGTCTACTAATACTAGCAATAACACTACTAATACTACTGTTAATGTAAGAATAATACATTATAGCGAATATCGCATAAACAAAAGAAAAAGGAATGAAACAAGTCCTCCCCATTTACGCCGTTCGTAAACGTTGGAAGGGCAACAACGACCAAAATACCCTAGATGAAAGTAAACTTCGTGAAGGGAGGAGAATGTAGTGTCGGAAGTAATATGTATGCGTAGTATTATTGTAAGCATAAGTAGATAATAGATGTAACCGTTAGTTGTAAGAGTATCGTATCTTTAGGAAATAAGCTAATCAGATTCACATCATTATAAAATTAAACAGGTGCGCGGTCAGTCATTAAAAACGTCAGAACCAAAACAACAATGTGTAACATTTAGTGTGACATTTTACTATAACAACACGAGTGTCGAAATTTGTTGTAGCTGTAATTGCATTGGTTCTGAGCAAGATAACAGCCAATTTTCTGGCTCAGACAAGGAAAACAGGGCATTGGAACATCGCTCAGAAAGTGAAGTTAGCGGATCCACTGTACTACAAAAGTGAGCGGATTGATTTGTTGATCGGAGCAACGTTGTTTGCTGAGCCACTTCAACAAGGGCAACTGAGATTAGCTCCGCAGTTACAATCGTCGCTAGAAATAAGACTTGGATGGATAGTGATAGGCAAAGAAGAGAACATGCAAGTTTGGAAGCAGTTCCTGAAGAGTGTTTGGAAGCGTTTGGAGTCTCCAAGATGAAGAGTGCGAAGTTTTGTATCAGAAAACCACGCGTCGCAACGAAGTAGGCATATACGTAATAGAGATTCCTAAAGAATCAAATTTTCAATCGGTTGTTGATGATTCACGGTTAACCGCTTTACGGCGTGTTAAGGCAAAGGAACGGAGTTTAAAAAAAGATTCCAAGCTTGAGGCTCGAAATCAGGAAGAAAAGCTTTGACGACCAAACTCTATCTTCTTCACTTTCCACGGGGATCCATCACTCTAATCATCACTCGCGAGCTGAAACAGGTGAGAGCAGTTGATCACCATCGTGTATACTTCGAGTATTACACAAACAAAAACGGTCCCCTGCAGTGCACAAACTGCCAACGCTATGGTCATGGCAGTGCAAACTGCTACCTTGCTCCTGCGTGCGTGAAGTGTGCCGAAAAACACGCATCTAAATCCTGCCCACTAAGCTCAACCACTACCAGCCCAGATGGCAAAATCGCATACGGCAAAAAAAGGTAACACCAACCTTCTCGTGTAAGGGACTACAACTATAACGAAACATCGTTTCCCCGTCTTCACAACACATCAACTCGGCCTTCTCCTACTTCACATCAAATGAATTTTTCTAATTTGTTTAACAAACCACAAACGCGCACAAACAACATTGATTTTGACTTGAACGAGATTGGTCAAATCGTAGAAGATGTGTTTTATAATCTGAGCAAGTGCAGCTCCAAAAAAGATTTGATCGCAGTAATAGTGCAAATATCAGCTAAATACTGCTTTCCCCATCTTAAATAGTACGATAAAAATCATATCCTGGAATGCTAATGGCATTTTAAACAAAAAAGAAGAGTTCTTTAACTATCGTTTAAAAAAAAAAAGGTATACAAATTGCTGCGCTAAACGAGACATTCCTTAAAAATAGTGTCCGCTTTACACATCCAAACTATAACACATACAGACTAGACCGATTTCAAGGCGACAAAGGTGGTGTGGCCATAATTGTATCAAAAAAATAACCCATGAATTAATGTGCCACTTCAACTTGAAAGTATTAGAAGCTATTGGAATCACGATAAATACCCCGACCGGGAAATTAACCATAATTTCAATTTATAACCCAGGGTCTAACACCGACCATGAAAACTTTAAAAAAGACATTAGGAAACTAAGAAATATTCCAAATCATTTCATCATTTGTGGCGACTTTAACACACCGATTTTGGAATTGTAGTAAGGCAAATCAGATGGGAAAAACCCTCTTTGATGAAAACCAAAGAGGAAGTTTTTCAATTGTCCATCCTGATGAGCATACTCATTATCCGGGTGATGCCAAGCGTTCACCATCTATTCTAGATCTAGCATTAACCAACAATCCCGTCAAGTTAACTAACATAATCACGTTACACAAGTTTACATCTGACCACTTTCCTATTTCCTTCGAATATAATACAAAGATTGAAAACAAGCCTATCACAGGATTCTCGGACTAATCACAAGCCAATTGGCCGATGGTTAAAGAAATCTTGAATGGCCATCGCTATACAATAAACTTAAATCTAAAAATTGTGAACACGACTGGCCAAATAGATCTAATGATAAAATATTTTTCAAAATTAATAAACCACGCCTACTCAGAATCTATACCAGTTAAAACCCCTAAATATTATAAACTTATCCTCCCCCCATGTATAGTTCGTAAAATTAAACTTAGAAATTCCACAAGGCGGAAATTCCAACGTGACAGGAAAAATGCACTACTTAAAACCACATACATTGAACTAAAACATGAAGTAGCTTCGGAAATCAACAACTTCAGAAACCTTGTATGGTCCAAAAACTTAGAAGAAATGAACAAAGACCCAAGAAAAACACGATTATGGAAATTTGTGAAAATAACTAAAGGAAATACCGCGTCCGTTTCTCCGCTATCTATGAATGGTAACTATTATATGACAAACAAAGAAAAATGCAACATCCTTAAAGACCATTTTGAAGAAGCTTACAAAACAACTCACCTCAACCGGAGCCCTATAGAGCACAGTGTAAAAACAACTAACGTTCTATTCACATCTTACCATGAAACAAACCGTAGTCAAAACTCAAATTTTATACCCTGTATAAAACCAAAACTCATTCAAAAAATAATCCGTAACCTAAAAACCAAAAAATCACAGGCCAATGAACAGATCAACAATCGGACGATTAAAAAATTACCGAAAAATGCTATCATATATTTGACGTTCATTATAAATGCCTATATAAAGCTTAATCACTTTCCGCAAGCATGGAAGATTGCAAAAATAATACCAATCCCCAAATCCCAAAAAGATCGGAAGTGTCCCAAAAACTACCGACCAATCAGTTTCCTGAGTTGCTTGGGAAAAATCCTAGAGAAAATAATTCTTAGAAACATCCTTAAATACCTTCAATTGCATGAAATCATTCCATGTTATCAATATGGCTTTCAGCCAGGCCTTTCAACTACCAAACAAATTAGTGGACTAACAAACACTATTAAAACCCAACGTGAGCTTAAAAAATCTACGGGATTTGTTATGCTAGATCTAGAAAAAGCCTTTGATACAGTGTGGCATCAAGGACTCGTATATAAACTCATAAGCTTCAATTTTCCCCCGGATATCATCCTTAATTATTCAGTCGTTTTTGTCGAACCGCAATTGTTTTGTTTAATTATACTCAACTAAATCCGTTTCTTTCCACCCGTTAGCAGGTTTGCCTCAAAGCAGCGTTATATCACCCGTCAACCCATCAACATTTACACTAGTGATGTACCCTAAACGAAGTTCGTCAAAAAATATTGCTTTGCCGATGATTTTGCTATGAGTTGCTCAGACAAGGATCCAAACACAATAAACAAAAATTTAAATGATGGAATTAAAAAATGGGATAAATTTTGCACAGACTGGAAATTACAAATCAATCAAACAAAATCTGAAGCCATATTTTTCACCCGATGCACGAGTACTAAAAATCTTCCAGATCGCATGCTTAAGATAGGTGATTTGGATATTGTTTGGAAAGATTATGTTAAATATCTAGGTTTAATGCTTGACAAAAGATTAACTTATAAAAGACAGATAGAAGAAAAAATCATAGGCGGTGCAAAAATTGCTCATACGCTGTACAGTTTCATAAAGAGGAGCTCCAAATTATCCACATATGAAATCCACAGGATTACCGGAATGATGAAAGTAAGAGAGTTCATTGGAAAATGTAGAACTCCACGGTGCCCTTAGAGGTGTTTGTAAATATTTAGGTTTATTTATTAGGGTTAATAACTTAGGTTGTAAGATAGTTATAACATAAAATTATTCAAACGGGTTTTTTTTCCAAAAATTTTCCCAGTTAAACTTTCATATATCTGCAGAAATTATATCAAAATTTCGTAATGCGCGCTTAACTCCAACATATTGACATAGGTCTAAAGAGCGGTACCGATAACAAATAAAAATTGTAAAACAAAAGCTATCAATAAACATGCACTACTACTACTTAGCAAGCCGTTTTTAGTTTTTCCATAGCATGATTCCACAGTTATAACGGAGAAAATTCAATAAAAGTAAATCGAATTGTAATCATTGTAAGCTAAAATCGGATAACTAAACAGGTATAAAGAATTCACAAGCATATGCACATACTGATAAATTAGGAGTGATTGCAAAGTTATTCTAATTTCACACCTCTAGCAATAAAGACATTTATCCGGATAGTCCGGATCAAGGCTATTGAAGGAGACAAGGTTGAATATTAGCGAGTTTCCTCAAAATTCTTCTTCCAATAATTTGACGTTTGTGGGTGTGGGGTCATACGTTTATAACTACAGTTAAAGCGGTTCAAGCGTATAGGACGTGTATCATTTAAGAACGGAGGATAGAAACAATATTTGTTAAATGTATCGTTAATATCATTGATCAAATGTATATTTTTTTCATTCATTCAGAGCGGCTGACATTATTAAAGTGATAAAATTTAATTATACAGTAATATTTAAAAATCAAATTGAATAAATACAATATTACAAAATACCATCAATGATGAACTTACTTTTGAATTATTGTAGATCAAAGCACACAAGTATTAAAAAAAATAATCGGGAATGTTCTTTCCTCGATAATGGTTTTCTTCATGGAAATGTAACACGTTATAAACTAAAAATTGAATAGTTTAAAATTTGCCTATTGTTCATTCGTCTTGATGGCACGGTCATAGTTGAGCACATCCAGAGGACATAACTACTACGATTCAAAGAAACTCGGTCCAGGACTTCTCTTGTCTTTCTCTCCTGCATCCGATCTTCATTTTATCCTGCCAATGAGCTTGTTCCTTTACATTGATTGCATAACGGTTTGCCAGCGAACATCATCTTCGCAGGGGATGTGACTGGCACACTCACCAAATGGCCCAACCACCGCCTCCTCTCGGCCTTCGCCACTTTTAGGATGTCCCCCCCCCCCCCTCCCCCCGTGGTTGATTGATTTCTAAGGCAGATAGTTGGGGGACCCCCTCCATTTGGCCCTTGAGGTCAGTATTTTTTGAAATTTTATCATGATCACCCCCACCCCCTCCTCCCCCTGAAACACTTTTTTTTTAAATACCCTCCTTTAAAGGGCCTCCAAGGGGATTGATCCGCCACTGAAACCAAACCAAATTATCCTTTCAGAAATTAGTTTTCCAGCCATCCCCCCTCCACTCACTTAACCTAACCTTCCCCATCCCAATCATAAGTCCAAAAGCATATGTGTCATGCACAACAACTTATGCACAACAGGGATCTAGCAAACACAGTGCAAAAGCAACCCACACGCACCACCTCATAGACCGGAAATGTTGCAAAACAAAGACAACATACGAAATATTAAGAACAAGGCATTCAACCCCACTTCCCCCTCCCTCCCCCCCCCCCCCCCCCCCGCCCACCTTCCCTTAAGCACAACAGGGACCTAGCAAATACAATGTAGCGAAATATCCTCTAACGCAAAACAAGACAAACAATACAACAACAAACTCGATTTCTGCGAAACCAAGACCAACACGCCAACGTGAAATACGCACAACTCCGAGCGTTTTAAAAAACAACCCCTCACGCACCACCGCATAGACCGGAAATGTTACAAAACAAAGACAACACATGAAGTGTTAAGAACAAGGCATTGAACCCCCCCCCCCCCACACACACACACACAACCCCGCACAAAACCTCCTCCACCCGCACCTAGCGCAAGCCGTCAATGTAACCGCATGTGCTGAATACGCGCGGAGACAATTCGTGGAAAGTTATGCACCCATCGATGCGCGCCCTACGGATCACATTCATCATGCTTTCTTGCTTTGACAGATTTAATTACCAGGTAGGCAGATCGAGAAAGCATGATGATCCTTCCTGCAGGACACGCATAGCAGTGATAACCATATCTTATGATTATCATTACGCATTGATCAGTCGACACGAACAGACGAGCTCCCTGGTGTTTTGAGATCCATATTCAAATCGAAAGTGAAATAATAGCATCGATAATTACTTTAGCGCTATAAGTTTATAATACTAATGTGAATATCATACATATATATATATACAACCTATAATATATTTATATTACTTCTAGCGGTATAAGTGTGTCGTATTTCTGTATATATATATATATTTTTTGTGTTTTACATTTAGTGTTTAATATACTTATAGTTAAAGTTATTTATTACAGTTATTATAGTTTTAAGTTACACTTCCTAGTGTAATTTAAATTTTCTATTTATATTCAACGTAACCGTGTAGAAAGTTTATACAAGTCAGTATATAATTTAAAACTACATAATGTGATTATCATGAAAACAGTTGTCGCCCATTTTAATAAGTGTATGTTCTGTTAGCTTCAAAATGCCGAATGCATCATGTGCAGTCTCCTTCTGCAATCACAACACCAGAAATGTGAAACAACGTGGTCTTCCCGTTTCGTTTCATCGTTTTCCCAAGGAAATTGATGTACGAAGCAGCTGGATTCGATTTTGTCAACAGCCTTTAGGTTGGAAACCTTCTACAAATTCGGTTATATGTTCCACACATTTCAAAGCGGACGATTTTCAAATGCACAGATCTCCGTTGTTAAAAACTACAGGGAATAACCTATATCCACGTGGTAAGTACTATTGTTTTAAAACGAGCCTTGTAATATTGTAGTACTTGAACAATATGGCCCAATTACAGCGATACCAACACTCACGACTCGAAGTGAAAACGTGCAACCTATACCATTTATGCGAATATGCGCCTCCGAAAAATGGTTGGAAGAAACCCTGCACAGTAATGAAAATGTTCAAAACATTTCCAGTGATGAGTTGTTAACAAAGGATGCTTCTCCTAAAAACTAATGTGAAATGTGCGTATTAAAAAATAGCACTATTTTGAAAATGAAAGAGCAAATAAGTACGCTCACGACACGAAACAACGTGCTAAAGGAGCTGTTACAAAAGTCTTCAGAAAATCTGACAAGCTCTGAAAATCTGTGCAAAATTCTATCAAAAAAGGTTCGAGAAATGGAGAAAACAAGCGTGTCAGTAGAAGAAATTCCGTCTAGAATGTTAACGTTGCTGCAAGGAGTTGTTACACCAAATCAAATTGATTTGATTACCAAAAGCAAGCAACGAGTAAAATGGACAAGAGAAGAAATAAGCAAAGCGTACACGCTGCGCTATTTCAGTAAGCGATGCTATAAATATTTGGCAAAGGATTTAAAATATCCACTGCCTAGCATTTCTACGCTACAAAAAAATGCACAAAAAATAAATTTAAAACAAGGAGTTTTGGAAGATATCTTGGATTTTGTAGGAGCTACTGCCAAAAACATGAGCAAAAGGGACCGCGAATGTGTCCTTAGCTTCGACGAAATGAAAGTGGAGAAATTATTAGAATATGATCCGTCAGCAGACGAAATCCTTGGGCCACATAATTATATTCAAGTTGTAATGGCAAGAGGACTCTTCAAGAACTGGAAACAATCAATTTTTATCGGATTCGATAAGAAAATGATGGATGAAATTATACTTCATATAATATCCCGGTTAAACAGTAAAGGCATCAACGTTGTAGCCATTGTCAGCGATAACTGCCAAAGTAATGTGGGATGCTGGAAGAATTTAGGTGCACATGACCACACAAAACCTTTTTTTGCGCACCCAGTGTCTTCTAAAAACGTGTATGTTGTTCCAGATGCGCCACATCTGTTAAAGTTAACGAGAAACTGGTTAGTAGACCACGGTTTCTCTTACAATGGGAACTTAATTACTGCAAATCCATTGTGGAAATTAGTTAATGATAGAATAGGCGCAGAAATGACCCCTAATTTTAAAATCAATAAGGCTCATTTGAACATGTCCAATTTGGAAAAACAAAACGTCAGACGAGCAGCCCAACTATTATCACGCACAACTGCAATAACACTCCGTAGATACCAGAAAGACGAAGATGCTAAAAACCTGGCAGATTATGTAGAAAAAATTGATATGTGGTTCAATGTATCTAATTCGTACTCCCCGAAAGCCAAACTACCTTTTAAAAAATCATACATTGGATCGGATTGTCAAAAACAAGCACTCAACGATATGTCGCACATCATGCTGAATTCAAAAGTTGTTGGTAAATCTGGGATGCAAACGTTTCAGAAATCAATTCTGATGCAGATAACATCAATACAAATGTTGTTTGACGACATGAAACTGAAACATAACATAAAATACATGTCAACTTACAAGGTAAGTTTCATAATAAAACGTATTCATCATAATACTTTCTGTTATTTTCTTTTGGCTAACATAAAGAATCTATTCTTTCAGCTGAATCAAGATGTCCTCGAGAATTTTTTCTCTCAGCTGCGACAGAGAGGAGGAACGCATGATCATCCTTCGCCGCTGAACTGTATGTACAGAATCCGGATGATTATTCTAGGAAAATCACCAAGCATACTACACAACCAGACAGATTCAGAGCAAAGACTCAATATAGAGCCAGATTCATACATCACTTCAATAAGTACCGATGAAAACGCAACGGAAGAGCAAGATAACAACTATGAAGTGTACAACGAAGAATTCTTAGCTGCTTCATTTTTAACTCAGGTCGACATTAATCCCTCAATCCCAGACTTAACAGAGATGCAAAGGGCCAACGGGTTATTAGCAGACGATGGCAGTGACATTTTAAGTTCAGAAAGTAGTACAGGATTAGATCTAAAGGAACAAGAAACAGATGGGTTGGAATATATAATGGGTTACCTAGGTAGAAAGTTCCATGTAAAGTATCCAGAACTTGAATTAGGTGGATACTCTTTAAAGAAAGATTATTTAGAACATGGCTATTGTCAGCCACCATCGTTTGTGGATCATTTATCAGTAGGAGGACTTTTTAAACCAACAGATTCTTTTTTAAATATAGGAAACAAAATGGAAAAAATCTTTCTAAAGCTTAACCCTTCTGGAGAGCTTTCTAAAAAACCGAACATCGTAAAACGATTAACTAATCAAATTCTGAAAAAAATACCAGACTTCCCAATCGAAATAGTTAAGTCATTTGCAAAGCAAAGGGTAATTGTCCGTATGCGGTTTTTAAATATGAAGGCTGTCCTTCAAAGCAAAGATAAAGCAGTTGTTCGAAAAAGAAAACAACAGCATGATTTAAAGTCAATAAAAAAACTGAAGAAACTCACTCAGTAAAATAAGATGAAATGTTTCATATATTTGTTCAATTGGTATTATATTTTAAGTCTCTGATAATTTTATTGGGGATAGCTTAAACTAAAAAAATCTAATAGTTTTCCTAGGAACGCTGCTTTTAATATTAGGTTCAATTAATTTTTATTTATAACGCAACAACAATGTGTATGCTTTATGCAAAATATAGCAATTACATTTATATAACAATTTCATAAAAAAGAAAATTCAGTTGCAATTCAAATGGCCGGTGTACCTTTTCTGAGGGATTTTGCAGGCTGTCAAACGCACCCTCCCCTGTCAAATGCACCTTCTAGTTTTTCGTCTTCTTACTTGTCAAAATACTCTACATTCCACCACCTTGTCTCCTTCAATAGCCTTGGTCCGGATAGTGGATAGTATCCGGATTTGTTTTGATAGACATTTATCCGGATGGTTCCGGATTTAGTTTGATAGCGACAAAGATGTTTATCATCATACACCTGCAAAGGAACAATGTTCAATACTCACTGTGCAATAGTGTGTGGCGATTCCTTATTTTTTGCCTCGTGTTTATTTCATTCAACCCCTAAAATGAGTATATATCATTATTTTGAAGAACGTGCTAATCAATCACTCAATCAATCATACAACCTACTTACCTCTATCTGGTTTACACTTTTTCATCCAGAAGAATATGATAATATTTGCATTGCGTATGGCGTCTCTGGTCATTGTAGAAATGGGGGGGAAAGAACGTATCCTATAAACTTATTGATTGATTGACAAGACGAAGCAGTAATAATGTAATAATATCGCTTGTTAAAAAAACACCTTGGTTAATCACGATCGTCACGTCTCTGCTGACGACCCGTTTTGTACCGCTACCCGCTACCAAATCATCCACAAAAACATGTCACGACATGACGAATTCATCAGAGAAAGATGAAATCTTGTAACACCACACAACACTTGAACCCTCACAAAATTTCTACACTATCAAACCGATTTTGTTGCAATCCGATCTTCGTGAAAAAACGATTATTTTTTTATCGAAAAGCATTAATTCGCAATACTTCGCAGCACGTAGCACATCACTTCTCCCGCGCCATTTTGCATGACAAAATGATTTTTATTTTTCCAATGGTATGCACGCATATCGTCGCGCATCAGACGATTGGCAGTAGAAGAGTTGCCAAACATCCCTAAATTGAAAATATCGATGCGGAATTAAGACGTTTCAAAATAAATTCAAATATAACTTCGAAAACGAAAAATTAAGAAAAATTTGGGTTGCGCTATTTACCTTTTCCAAAAACAATTCTGATAAAACTGTTTATTGTCTGCTTCTACACAGCACGAGATTGCAGCTCAGACATGGATGTGAAAAAAAAGGAAACCGGTTTTTCACGCTGGCTGAACACATTCATGTGTAGTACTTCTTCCATTCGCGTACTTCCAAGGAAGGCCTACCTGTACAATTAAACCCTGGTCTAATTAAAGCTGGCATTCCAAGTAGCCAGATTTACTTAACCGTCAACTCTACAACCAGATACAGTCTTTTCCCGAGTTACAAGAATAACGCGTGCCAGAGAAATTCGCGTTACTCGTTTTTCGCGTAATGCGTTTATTCGCGTAACTCTAATTCCCTTTATAATATAATTTTTTTTTATCAGTTATAGTTAGTATTTATTGATCGATTTCTGCTTTTCACGTTACGAAGCTCATTAATAATTGATATTTTTACGTTTATTTCGACCATTAAAGAAATGTTTACCAAAATTAATGATTTTAACCTAAAAATGTATCGTATTTTTGGGAAAAAATTGAAATTTGACATATACAATTTTCAATTCCACTTACAAAATTACACGAATTGTCAAAATTTTGCGATTCGCGTATCTCGAATTCTCGTGACTCGAGTGACGCATAACTCGGGAAAAGCCTGTACACGGTTAGGATTTTCATTTTGCAACTTAAATAACTTAACAGTTCTAGCTAATGTATGTTAAATAGGCAGTAGATAACCAGCCTTGGAGTTCCGCGAACTTTTAAGTAACCTTTAAGCAACCTTCAAACGTCTTATGTCAAAATATAGTTTTTCATTTGCGTTATATTTCAAGCAAGTGACGATCGAGTACACACGTCAGTTGGACACCGTAGAAGGAACACGCATCTCATTTGAGTGAACCGTTATTTTAGGGTGAACAAACGAAAAAAAGAAGGGAACACGTGGAAGTCAATTATAATTGAAGGGAAGAATTTTGTTACATAGGAAAGCGAACAAGGACACGAAAAAGAGATCAGTTTCACGATGGGGGTCAACGACTCCGGAGGGGCAATACCCCTCTACAATTATTACAATGAACTGGGGACAGAGCCACAAGGAAATGTTGTGGGAGAACCAAAAAGAAAAGTAAACGGATCAGTGTTACATTGCTTCGGGGGACAAAATGCGCAAGAGGATAGATTTTTGTTAATAGAATCCGTAACAGAAAACAAAGATCTAAGCCGAGTAAACCCGTTTTTGATAAAAAAAAAAAACAATTGACACAGTAGTGAGTGAAAATGTAGCCCAAATCACGAGAGTGAGAGGGGGAAAGCTATTAGCCCAAGCGAACCAAAACGCTAAATTTGGACCTTGTCCGGGACCACCTTTGGACAGCGCAAAATTTGTCCAAAAGTGGGCCCAAGTCTTCAACTTTCCCAAGGAAGCATTTTCGATCAATCTCCATACAAAAGTGGAGAGTGCTCGCTCTAACAGCTATTTCCCTCCTGCTTGCTCACACACGGCACGGAAACCGCTCACTGCAGTAGCCTCATTCCGCTGACCGCCCCACCGTTCTTCACCCACACATTACGAGCTCGCGTGCATCGGGTTTGTGTGTGTGGGTGTCTCAAGCTCTCGAAATTGCGATCGGATTGCATTTATTTTTCGATAGCCTGTGCACAGTTGTGTGTCCTGCTCGCACGTACTTTCTGTCTCTGTCACAAACGTCGGTATCGCTGAGCTGAGCGTCTAATGAAAGCGCGCGGCATTTAAACCAATTCCGGTACGGGATTCGATGTTAAACTAAATTATATTCATTATTCTGTAAAGTAATCGAAGGCAATACGATGACGCGCCGTGATTAGCCAAACGCTAGCGATTATACATATTCTAAAGATGCATGCCAAGTTTTATTCACTGTTTTTTACTCCTCTGCTATCCGCTACAATGTCGGATGATCTGAATCGCGAACGCCACACCGGTTGATTTTATCACCGGTCCGGTTCCAGAAGATGTACGCGACCGGAGAAGATGGCCAGCGAGCCTACCCTAACCGAAATGCTAAGTTCAAGCATTGGGTGTGTGTATGTCGGTTAGAAATATGGTTCCGTATCTTAGTTCCTATCGCCAGGATCAGGAGCCAGGATCGCCTGGATCGGTGGATCCGACGCGATAGCGATAGCTCTTCGGACGGCAGCGGCATCGAAGGGGACACCGACCGGTCTTTTGCCAATATGTCGATCGTCGATGGTATCCGCTACTGGGTGTCAATAACGCCCATCCGATCCATCAACGTGGTTTTGCAGCTCTTTAAGAAGGCAGACATGACACTGCCATCCCGAGTGTGTCAGAGTACCAACACTTTATGTTGTTGTCTTGTGGCATGACATTGCTGTCTACTAATGCGCACAAAGCAAAGTGGCCACTTGCGGCTCAGATGTTGAACCAATTCGTGAAGGATTACGAGGCGGTGTCTCCAACGTTTGAAATGTTTGCTTCGCAGTGGTTGGAAAAGTCTACCACAAACCATACATCGGATTTCAGAGATGGAAAACTTCGGCATGCCAAAGCCCCCGGAACAGACCATCACCTATCCCTCCCTGAAGTGCAAGTTTGTCACGAATGTACACGTTAGTCCACGGTTCACTTGGCAGACCACCGGTGGGAACGCATGGTTTCTGACCACGGACAGCAGTATCGGCAAGCTGAAGACTGATCGTGAGAGGACAGTAACTGGACCGCAAAATGCCTATGTCCTCTAGCGATATGAGCGATAAAGGATGCTTTCGTAACCTGTCGAGCGGTGCTGATCTCCAGTTTCTACCAGTCGAGATACTGTGCAAGTAGGTAGAACTGGGCAGGATACACCATCTCTGTTTAGAATGTTATGTATATGTGGTGATAAAAGACCATCGCAAAAAATTGTGATATGTTACACAGGATGTAATAAAAATGCAAGACATTTATTTTTGTAGTTCGTGTAGCCGTATGTGGTCACTTGTTTGTGTTACATTACAAATTAAATGATCCCCTGATCGGATGATCAGATTTATGCCTGGTCGTTCAACTACAACTTGTCTTTTGTCTCCACAGTGTTTCGCAATTTCGAGGCTGGATTACAGGTGGACGTGATTTACACTGATTTTCGCGCAGCCTTTGATAGTATTTCCCACGATCTCCTACTGGCAAAATTACTCAAACTACGTTTCAGCAGTTCGATTGTTTGTTGGCTATCCTCATATTTAAAAGGCCGCTCATGTAAAGTGAAGCTTGGGCCCAGCATGTCCAGAAGTGGTCGGGTGTGCCTCAAGGTAGTGTGCTAAGTCTTCTGTTCTTTCCTTGTTTATCAATGACGCCTGTAGTGTCTTACCACCTAATGGTCATCTCCTGTATGCTGATGACATTAAGATCGTTCTTCCTATTTCTACTTCTGCGGACTGTGGCATTCTTCAATGCTTTCTCGACTCGTTTGCTGTTTGGTGTTCGTCCAATTTCCTCCGTCGTTGTGCCGATAAATGTTCTATAATCTCCTTTTCCCATTCTAACTCTCCCATTTCTTTTAGTTACCAACTCTAGAATGTTCCTCTAACCCGTGTTTCCTTTGTTCCCGACCTTGGGGTTATACTTGACGACAGATTGAACTTCAAATTGCAACTCGATGATGTCTTGTGCAGTGCAAACAGGACATTAGGCTTCATAATGCGTGCTACTTCTGATTTTAGAGATCCTTTCTGCCTGCGGACGTTATATTGCAGTCTGGTTCGCTCTATTCTGGAATATGCTAGCGCGGTTTGGAGTCTTTGTAGCATTGAAGGTTATTCTAGAATCGAGAGCGTACAGCGTTATTTTTCGAGGATGGTGTTTCGACGCTATTACAGAACTAAAGCCATACCCACTTATGATATGCGTTGTCAGCTTTTAGGCATTGAATAATTAAGTCAAAGACGTCATTTAGCGCAAGCTTGTGTTGTGGGTGGATTGCTGTTCGGCTCTACGGATGCTCCTGATCTACTTTCTATGTTCCTCGCCATGCTCTCCGTCGTCGTGACCCGTTGTCTGTGGAATCCCGTCACACTTTGTATTGCTTTAATGATCCTCTCCTCTCCACTTTCAGAATCATTTTTCTGATCATTTTGACTTTAACTCTTACTTAGCTACCTGTTCCTTTTTGTTGTTCTTTTTACCAGTTCCTATTGCTTCCGCTTTGAGTTTTTCGATAATCCTTGTCTGAATTTATTTGACTTGTTGTCATTAGTTTTAGTGTTGTATTAGGGTACATTGTTGCGCCATTAAAGGTAGAGCAATGTTAATACAGATAAAGATAAATAACTGTTAGTATGTAGCAGGATGTGTTCTTTATCGCCGCACTAGACATTTCCGACATAATTTGATTATGTCTATTTTGTATTCTTAAGCATACACGCCGAAACCGTCGCATCACTATATACGGTACGCTATCACCGACCGGTGTCTCGATCGACGCGCTGGGTAAAGAACAAAACCTAGCTATTTGCACACTTTTCCCGTGCGCATCGTACGACGGACACCGCAAACGCCAGGGTAAGCTACAATAGAATTTAACCGGTTCGAAACCGTCACTCTTCTCTCCACTTTACTTACAGAAAAATTTAAAGCATTCTCGTTCTGCCGCCCATCTGATCCCCCACACTTGACATCGACAGAAAATCTACACGAAACAAACGAGAGACGAACACACGCGACGACACAGACACACACGGTACAATACAAGAACGCCGCAGGTGGAGGATAGCGGGCAGAGCAGACAGATTAGGGAGAGAGACTGTTTTTGGTCTCTCCTCTCCACTCTTTTTTTTTGTTGAAAAAGCGCTCGCGGCATTTAAATTTTTCGACTGCATCCGATCAGACGTTTGGATGCAGCTGCATAATGACGTCTTATCGAAAAGTACTGATTTTCGATCGAATTTCCGATCATTTTTGGTTTATCGAAAAACGTTCGCCCAAACCCTCGAATTGAGAGATTTTCGATCGGATTTCCGAGCGTTTTTCGATAAACCAAAAATGATCGGAAATCCGATCGAAAATCAGTACTTTTCGTTAAGACGTCTTCCCAAACCCTCGAATTGAGAGATTTTCGACCTTACTCGTTCACCTTACCTCGTGGTACACTTGTGATACGTACGTGAGGTCGTTGACGTCTGGATGTGGAACGGCGGTATCACAAATCGCCCTACCCAAACCCTCGAATTGAGAGATTTTCGATCGGATTTCCGAGCGTTTTTCGATAAACCAAAAATGATCGGAAATCCGATCGAAAATCTCTCAATTCGAGGGTTTGGGAAGACGTCTTATCGAAAAGTACTGATTTTCGATCGGATTTCCGATCATTTTTGGTTTATCGAAAAACGCTCGGAAATCCGATCGAAAATCTCTCAATTCGAGGGTTTGAGTAGGGCGATTTGTGATACCGCCGTTCCACATCTAGACGTCAACGACCTCACGTACGTATCACAAGTGTACCACGAGGTAAGGTGAACTTTTATTCACGCTTTTTATGAGCGTACAAAAGTGAACAAAGAGCCGAACAGATCAACTGTTCGCTCCTTATGTGGAGAAAAAACAAGTCAGAAGCGACTATTTCCGACAATTCTTCAGAAGAATTATCTCTGGGATCATTGTCATACGAGCCAATCACTTTACTTTTCGAAAACCTGACGCTAGATAGCAAAACCTGACTGGTGTGATTTGCCAGATAGGTGAAAAATTTGAGCAACATGAGGTGTTGTTAAATAACATCACACCTGCTCTAAATACAGGACCCCCTAGGACAAATTTAGCACAATTTAGTGATTTCGGAAGCATGTTTAAAATTCCCGATCCTATTAAAATGCTACCTCCATTCAATGGTAATAAAAAACAATTACCTTGTTGGTAAAATACAGCAGAAGAAATGCTTGGCATTTTTGAAAATGTTGTGCCACCACACATTTTTTCGAATGTACTTCACCGCTGTAGTTAGTAAAATAGAAGGACACGCAAAGGACATATTGTGCGTGAATGGAAACCCCTCGAACTTTAGTGAAGTTCGAAAAATACTGACCGAAGCATTGAGTGATAAGAATGAACTTTCATCATACAATTGTCAATTGTGGCATAATCGCATGGAAGGTAGTATTGAGGAACACTATAAAAAAACAAAGCAAATCGTGTTCAATATAAAATCCTTAGCAAAACAAAATGCATAATACAATGCTCACTGGGACACAATAAATGAGTTCATAGACGAATACAGTCTAGCGGCGTACATAAGTGGATTAAAAACCCCGTATTTTGGGTACGCACAAGCTGCTCGCCCTAAAAGTATTGAGGAAGCACATGCTTTCCTCTGCAAGTTTACTTCTAAAGAAAGTAATAGGAATTTTCATACAGCTACAGGTTCAATCAGGACCAATAACACTTCAAATGATAAAACGATAAAATCACATGGTTTACCAAACTTTAAATCTAGTATGAATACAAACAAAACAGAACCAATGGAAGTTGAATCAACTAAGAGCAGATCAACTCGCAACAAAGGAATACTTCATAACAATGAAATAATTTCCAACTCAGAAGATGAAGAACTGTTAGTAAATTTTTGGGAGGGTCACGAAAATCCCGAACCAAACTAGTTAATCACATTCCATACATCGAGTGCAAAAATTCGATATCTGGTAAAATTATAAAATTATTGATAGATTCAGGTGCAAACAAAAACCACTTGAGACCAGGTATCATTAAAATGAACCTAAAATCAAATATATCAGAGATAAACAACATCAATGGTTCTTTCAAAATCAATAAAGAGGGTGAAGCAAACTTATTAGGAAATAACTTACCTACACAGACATATCACGAATTACAGTTCCATAATTTTTTTGATGGACTTATTGGGGCCGAATACATGGCAAAAACAGGAGCAAAAATTGATTTTGAAAATGAGAAAGTTTTTTTCAGAGATTGTGCTCTCTCGTTTCATAAATACCATCCTCCAGATCATGTGTACCACCACATTGTAACCATTAATACACTATGTATGGTGATGTAATGTAATGGTGATTGGTTCGTTCCGTGCCATCAAAAGCTGACTGATGGAATAATAATCGAACCAGGATTATTAGTTCAAGTAAAAATAAATCGGTTATTAGAACAATCAGCAAATCTTCAAAGCCCCCCCATGATTTAGGTCGGTTTGGTTTGAACGTCAACAATTTCGAAACAATATCTCCAATCCCTCTGAGTTCAGATGAAAAACTTGAATTAAAAGATATTAGGAAAATTATACGCTCTGAACACTTATCAGAGCTTGAAATAGTCCAACTTTTGAAAATAATACATGAAAATCAAGAAGTATTGTTACGAACAAATGAAAACTTAACAGCATCTAATGTAGTAAAACACAAAATCATAACAAAAGATGAAGAACCCACATACACAAAGAGCTATAGATACCCACATCATTTGAAAACCAACGTAGAAGAACAAATTAAAGAAATGTTAGATAGTGGCATAATTTCCCCATCTTGTAGTCCCTACTCATCCCCCATACGGGTGGTGCCAAAAAAATGGATGCCTCAGGAATAAAAAAAGTTAGAGTAGTAATAGACTACCGCAAATTGAACGATAAAACAATTAACGACAAATATCCCATGCCGCAAATAGAAGAAATTTTGGACAATCTGGGAAAATCGACGTATTTCTCAACATTAGATTTAAAATCAGGGTTTCATCAAATCGAGATGGAACCTGCACATCGGGAAAAAACAGCCTTCAGTACCACGGATGGACATTATGAATTTAATAGAATGCCATTTGGGCTTAAAAACGCTCCAGCAACCTTTCAGCGAGCAATGAATAGCGTTCTGAACGAACTAATAGGGAATATTTGCTTCGTTTACTTGGACGACATAATTGTAATTGGTAAAGACCTACCAACTCATTTAAAAAATGTATCGAAAGTCCTACAACGTTTAGCTAAGTTCAACCTAAAAATTTAATTAGACAAATGCGAATTTTTACGAAGAGAAACAGAACTTTTAGGGCACGTAATAACATGTGAAGGTATCAAAACAAACCCGGATAAGATAAAAAAATACTGGATTGGAAAATTCCAACAACTAAAAAGGAAATTAAACAATTCCTCAGTTTAGCAGGGTACTACCGAAGATTTATTAGGGACTTTTCGAAAATCACCAAACCTCTAGCAAGGTATTTGAAAAAGAAATCAATAATTGATTTTGAAAATAAAGAATATAAAAAATGTTTCGAAGAGCTTAAAATGATTATTTCATCAGACCAAGTATTAGCATACCCGGATTTCACACAAGCATTCATTTTGACGACAGATGCTAGTGATTTTGCCCTAGGAGCAGTTCTGTCTCAAATACAAGATGGAAAAGAAAAACCAATAGCGTTCGGCAGTAGAACTCTAAACGAAACAGAAATAAGATACTCAACAACAGAAAAAGAAGCGTTGGCCATTGTATGGGCCGTGGAAAAGTACAAGCCTTACCTATACGGCAGAAAATTTACACTGATTACCGACCACAAACCATTAATATTCATCAAATCGTCCAATAAGAACTCTAAATTTTGCGTTGGCGATTGGAATTAGAAAATTACGAGTACGAAGTTAAATACAGAGAGAGAAAAACAAATGTCGTAGCTGACGCGCTCAGTAGAAAACAACACGAACAAATTCAGGTCAATTACTTTGTTCACATTACAAAAAAGCCGATCAACTACTATCGAAATCAAATTATTTTCAAAATCTCAAATAACACAACACAGAACAACGCAACAATTGTGAAGGAAAAGCCGTTCGCAAATTTCAACAGAGTTACTGTAACTCAATGCGGCTTTAACGAGATTGACATAGTGAGACATTTAGAAAACTTTCACAACGGCAGACAAACTGCAATTAAGGCCCCAGAACCCCTTACGCAATTGTTACAAGATGTGCTAAAAAACAATTTCGCGGTTAAAGGTCACTTCGTAATGACAAAAACGATAGTAGAGGATGTATTAGATCAAGAAAGACAAGACCTTCTGATATCGATCGAACACAATAGAGCTCATCGTGGGATTTCGGAAGTAGAACAAAAGCTCAGGCGTGCTTATTTTTTCCCAAACATGCAAAAGCAAGTAAAGCAATTTATTAATGGTTGTGAAACATGTAACGTACATAAATATGAACGCAAACCATATAACATAAAAATATCTCCCCGACCAGTGACAAGTAAACCGTTAGAACGAATACACATGGACATTTATATCATTAATAATCACAGTTTTTTGTCACTAATAGACTCTTTCTCAAAACATTTACAAATGCTGCACATCAAAAACAAAAACATAATACAAGTTCAGAGAAAGCTAAGTCATTATTTCGCTCAGTATGGTATACCAAAAGAAATAATCACCGATCAGGAAACAACCTTTCGATCCGCGCAACTAAGAAACTATTTAGCATCGATGAATATCGCATTGAAATACGCCTCATGCTCAGAATCTAACGGTCAAATAGAGAAGACACATTGTACAATAACGGAAATCTACAACACGAACAAACACAAATATGAACGATGCGATACAAAATCAATTGTAAGAATAGCAGTTGCATTATATAACGACACTATTCATTCCGCTACTAAGTTTACACCTAACGAGTTAAGGTTGCCTCCACACGGACCGCGGTCGCCGCGGTACCGCGGCCGCGTATGACTGTCGTTGTCAAAATAGAATTTGTATACCAGCTCGCCGCGCTCGACTGTCAAATCTACCGCGGTGCCTGCTGTGCCGCAGATTTGTCGTTGTTCAACAAAGCTGCGTTTCCGCGGCAACGCCTTCCGCGGAGCGCCTGTTTGACAGTTAGGCGCGGAGATTTGACAACCTGCCGCGGAAGATTTGAAAGCCGACCTAAACCGAGCTGAGCCGAGCCGTGCCGAAGTTCAAAATTAACAACCAAAGTTATACGCGGCGACCGCGGCGACCGCGGTCCGTGTGGAGGCAACCTAACGTTTAATCAGATAAACCATAACCCGGCACAAATATTGGAAAATTCAAACGAACTCTTTTTGAAGGCAAAAAGAAATTTAGACAACACGGTAACACGACAGTTAGTCGAAAATGTGAATAAAAAAGCAGCTCCAACTTTAAACGAAGAAACAGAAGTTTTCGTAATCCCTAATATTAGGACGAAAACACAACCACGGGCAAATAAAACAAAAGCAAAAAACATTAAGGAAAAGACATTTGAAAATATAAGAGGAATCAAGCGTCATAAATGCAAAATCAAAAGATTAAAAGGCTGATGGAAACAAGTGAGTTTTGGTGATTTTTTTTTTTAGCTAGGGAATAGATAGGATTAATATTAAGATTTGAATATTGTAACGTTATATGAAAAAAAAACAAAAACAAAAACGCACATAAGAGACGACCGAGGACGTTCGTCTTCTCCCCCCGTGGAGAAATTATAATGCAACATCATCACCATCATTATCAACACCTTTAACGAGACTTTATAAACTGCAATAGAATAAACACTACAGGTTGGCAGCACGGCTGCGCTGACAGGTCAACGCATAACTGCGCGATAACTGAAGCGAACCGCGCTCTTTGTGCCTAACCTTTGTCGTGTACGCATGTGCGTTCTTTTCTTTCTACATAATTATATATTTGCTCTCTTAACATCGTTATTGACAAGCGTTACTGTCAAGCGTTAAGGTCCAAAGTTGAGGACTTGGGACCCACTTTTGGACAAATTTTGCGCTGTCCAAAGGTGGTCCCGGACAAGGTCCAAATTTAGCGTTTTGGTTCGCTTGGGCTAATAGCTTTCCCCCTCTCACTCTCGTGATTTGGGCTACATTTTCACTCACTACTGCGTCAATTGTTTTTTTTTTTATCAAAAACGGGTTTACTCGGCTTAGATCTTAGATCTTTGTTTTCTGTTACGGATTCTATTAACAAAAATCTATCCTCTTGCGCATTTTGTCCCCCGAAGCAATGTAACACTGATCCGTTTACTTTTCTTTTTGGTTCTCCCACAACATTTCCTTGTGGCTCTGTCCCCAGTTCATTGTAATAATTGTAGAGGGGTATTGCCCCTCCGGAGTCGTTGACCCCCATCGTGAAACTGATCTCTTTTTCGTGTCCTTGTTCGCTTTCCTATGTAACAAAATTCTTCCCTTCAATTATAATTGACTTCCACGTGTTCCCTTCTTTTTTTCGTTTGTTCACCCTAAAATAACGGTTCACTCAAATGAGATGCGTGTTCCTTCTACGGTGTCCAACTGACGTGTGTACTCGATCGTCACTTGCTTGAAATATAACGCAAATGAAAAACTATATTTTGACATAAGACGTTTGAAGGTTGCTTAAAGGTTACTTAAAAGTTCGCGGAACTCCAAGGCTGGTTATCTACTGCCTATTTAACATACATTAGCTAGAACTGTTAAGTTATTTAAGTTGCAAAATGAAAATCCTAACCGTGTACAGGCTTTTCCCGAGTTATGCGTCACTCGAGTCACGAGAATTCGAGATACGCGAATCGCAAAATTTTGACAATTCGTGTAATTTTGTAAGTGGAATTGAAAATTGTATATGTCAAATTTCAATTTTTTCCCAAAAATACGATACATTTTTAGGTAAAATCATTAATTTTGGTAAACATTTCTTTAATGGTCGAAATAAACGTAAAAATATCAATTATTAATGAGCTTCGTAACGTGAAAAGCAGAAATCGATCAATAAATACTAACTATAACTGATAAAAAAAAATTATATTATAAAGGGAATCAGAGTTACGCGAATAAACGCATTACGCGAAAAACGAGTAACGCGAATTTCTCTGGCACGCGTTATTCTTGTAACTCGGGAAAAGACTGTATCTGGTTGTAGAGTTGACGGTTAAGTAAATCTGGCTACTTGGAATGCCAGCTTTAATTAGACCAGGGTTTAATTGTACAGGTAGGCCTTCCTTGGAAGTACGCGAATGGAAGAAGTACTACACATGAATGTGTTCAGCCAGCGTGAAAAACCGGTTTCCTTTTTTTTCACATCCATGTCTGAGCTGCAATCTCGTGCTGTGTAGAAGCAGACAATAAACAGTTTTATCAGAATTGTTTTTGGAAAAGGTAAATAGCGCAACCCAAATTTTTCTTAATTTTTCGTTTTCGAAGTTATATTTGAATTTATTTTGAAACGTCTTAATTCCGCATCGATATTTTCAATTTAGGGATGTTTGGCAACTCTTCTACTGCCAATCGTCTGATGCGCGACGATATGCGTGCATACCATTGGAAAAATAAAAATCATTTTGTCATGCAAAATGGCGCGGGAGAAGTGATGTGCTACGTGCTGCGAAGTATTGCGAATTAATGCTTTTCGATAAAAAAATAATCGTTTTTTCACGAAGATCGGATTGCAACAAAATCGGTTTGATAGTGTAGAAATTTTGTGAGGGTTCAAGTGTTGTGTGGTGTTACAAGATTTCATCTTTCTCTGATGAATTCGTCATGTCGTGACATGTTTTTGTGGATGATTTGGTAGCGGGTAGCGGTACAAAACGGGTCGTCAGCAGAGACGTGACGATCGTGATTAACCAAGGTGTTTTTTTAACAAGCGATATTATTACATTATTACTGCTTCGTCTTGTCAATCAATCAATAAGTTTATAGGATACGTTCTTTCCCCCCCATTTCTACAATGACCAGAGACGCCATACGCAATGCAAATATTATCATATTCTTCTGGATGAAAAAGTGTAAACCAGATAGAGGTAAGTAGGTTGTATGATTGATTGAGTGATTGATTAGCACGTTCTTCAAAATAATGATATATACTCATTTTAGGGGTTGAATGAAATAAACACGAGGCAAAAAATAAGGAATCGCCACACACTATTGCACAGTGAGTATTGAACATTGTTCCTTTGCAGGTGTATGATGATAAACATCTTTGTCGCTATCAAACTAAATCCGGAACCATCCGGATAAATGTCTATCAAAACAAATCCGGATACTATCCACTATCCGGACTATCCGGATAAATGTCTTTATTGCTAGAGGTGTGAAATTAGAATAACTTTACAATCACTCCTAATTTATCAGTATGCGCATATGCTTGTGAATTCTTTATACCTGTTTAGTTATCCGATTTTAGTATGAAAAGTTTGTTCATTAGAATTTCGTGAATTTCGAAGCTTACAATGATTACAATTCGATTTACTTTTATTGAATTTTCTCCGTTATATCTGTGGAATCATGCTACGGAAAAACTAAAAGCGGCTTGCTGAGCAATAATTGTCATTTTATTATTAGTTGGAGCGTAAGGTTTTGCTTGGGGATTTGTGCGTCATCTTTGCGTGTCGATATGATTCGCGTATAAAAATTCATTGCATTTTTATTCCTGTATCGGCTGTATGTTGGTACTCGCTTCGTCGATTTACACTTGCGGATCTATTCCGCTACACCACATCACCCTTTCTTTAACAAAATCCGTGGCCGTAAAATTTTTCTTTCATAACGTGTTTTGTGTATCGGTGTCCTGTCTGTCACTGTATCCTGTTGAGGTTGTGTAATAACTCCTGTTGTGCTCTTATCGCTAGACGCATTCATGTATGCAGGCTTTAACCGGTCTATAGAGATTGTTGTATTTTGGCGTTTTACTTCGAGTGTATATGTTTTTAAGATTCTCCTCTACACTCTATATGGGCCGTTATAAGGCGGTGTTAACGCTGGCCTGATCTTGTCTTCTCGAACAAATACATGGGAGCATGCCGGTAAACTGCTTTCTATGCAACCTTCTTTGCTTTTTCTATGAGCTGATGTTTGTGCGGGTTTTAGCTTATTAATTGTTGTCTTCAGTTTATTTACAAAATCAGGTGTCGCATTCTGAACCGTTATACTATGATAAAAAAAATTCTCCAGGTAGCCTTAAACTCGTACCACAGGTTAATATGGCAATGATTGCTCCTAAATCTTTTTTCAATGTTGGCCGCATCCCTAACAACACGAACGGTAGTTCATGTGCACGCGTTCGGTATGGCCGTTTGCCGGTCGGTGATAAGGAGTAGTTTTAAGGTATTCAATACCCAGCATTATGAAGAGCTTTCTGAAAAGCTCACTTTCGAGTTATCTTCCACGGTTGTGATGAACGCCCGTGCAACAGTTTCTGCCGTCATGTTAAGAAGTGGAATTACATCTGGCCAGCGGGTTAACTTATCTGTTAGTGTTAAGGAGCGTTCAGACTGTAACCATAACATATGCTCGAATGGTCTTCGAGCAGAAATTCGGCGTTTCTGGCAACCAAATTGACAGCAAATTGCGTTTTATGATGATTTGGCAACACTGAACGGACCGCAACAAGTGTGGACGCAAAACCTCTCGCTCTAATACGATGCTTCGTTTCATTCTGCTGTAAATTTGTTGTGTTCGGATAAAGTCGAGTTCTTTTGACGGTTAAACGATATTTTGTTTATATTGCTTTGGAAAAGAAAGTGTGATATATCTAAAATGTGGATCAAATTGCAATCGAATTCGTCAACGCTTCGCTAGTTTTGATAAGCGCTGTTAAAAAAAATGTGACCGTCACCAAGGCCGAGAATATTGGATGCGGCCAGTTTTCTTTAACCGTGACGGAGACGGCCAAAAGTTGTTGGATGATCTTGTGGAGCAGGAATCCCACAAAACAGTTCGCAATTTTTTAAGAATGCAAAAATGTGACTTTGATTTTTTGGTTGCTGCTATCGGACCAAAAATCCAAAAACAAAGCACTCATCTTCGTCGCCCAATATCTGTTCAAGAGCGGATTATGATTACATTACGTTATCTTGCAACTGGTAAAGATTACACAAAACTGAAGTATTTGTTTCGCATGAGTAACGCATGAGTTATTTTTTGTGCATACTGTGTACATAGTGAAATTATTTTTGATTTTGTTTATTTTCGGTTTCAAAGCAGTTTCGGAGGTGTGCAAATATCTAAATGAAGCGCTGCAGGACCATATAAAGGCATACTTTTTATTTAAAGAATAGAAATATCGGGGAAGGTGTGTTAGTTACGCGATGATAAATGTATACGATCATCGATTGTAACTGTATTTATGTCGTCGTGGTTAATCAATCAATCGAACCTAAACTAGGAAGTGAAACGGTAGTGAACGACAATCTGAAATGACGCCCTAACCCTTGATATATTGCCTTGTAAGTTGCTGTCCATTTAATGTATAATAGAGGCACGTCAGAAAAAGCACGAATGGATCTTGATTGATGTGAGCCCATCCTTACATAATAGGATCGACCAACCAGATAAGAACTGATCCAGGCCACCAATCGCCATGGACTGCGAACTGATTCAGATCGCTTTGTAATATAATTTCACCCACGGTGACTCATTCAAATTAAAATCTTACAAAACTAATTTAATAATACAAGATTAACAAGCTCCCATATTGTACTTTTTTTTGTAATATGAGGGTTGAAGATATAAGTAATTGTATTTAATTTAACCTTAAATATTTTTTAATATTTTTTATTTTTTAATATCCATCTTCCAAAGACGGATTACTTGCTATGTCGCGAGAGTTTAAGCGAAAGAGAGGCTTTCGTCACGCTATAGGATCAATCGATGGGAAGCATGTGCGGATACAAGCACCCAACAACAGGGTAGTGATTATTTTAATTACAAACATTTTCACAGCATCGTTCTTATGGCAATTGTCGATGCTAATTACTCTATTTGATAAACTGTGTGAACGGAAATTATCTCAATATAATTGCTTATTATTTATAGTGCAATAATTGCTCAACGTTGGCGTTGAGTTCACGCGGGTTTGTAAGAATGCTTACTTTGCTTAACACATCACCTGAGCGATATTCAGCGCCTTATATTGTTTATGTTTTCGTTTGCGTTGGTCACTAGTTCCGTGCAATTGCTGATTTTGTTATTTCTTTCAGGGATTTGCTATATGTGGGTCACTGTCCCAGATCGGGTTGTTGTTATGTTGGTTTAAAATGTACTATGGTATATCGTTTGATGTGAGGTGATCAAAATCTTTTCTGTATCCAAATGTAAGCTGTTTAGCATTTATGCTACACCTCCCCCCTTTAGCAGAATAACGTAATGATTGATAAAGATTGAAGTTATTCTCCTGCATATTTAATTAACCTGTTTTTATGTACTGTTGTTTTCTTTTGTGTTGTACAATTTCTAATGGTGCAATTAGTATTCTCAATTTCCTGTTCCTGTGAATGGTCCTATGTATAATGGGTCTATTTTTTCCTGTTTTCGTTTGATACGAATACTTTGTCGCCTATTTTAATCTGTATTGGATTTGTTTTTTCGTTTAAGGTAGCTTTTCTTTTTTCTTTTGCTGCTACAAGATTTCCTCTGTTTATTTCGTGTGAGTTTTGTAGTTTGAATTTCATTTCACTATAGTATTGTTCGATAGTGTAAATTGGATCAACTTTTTATTTATTTATTTATTATTTATTTATTTATTTATTATTATTATTTATTCTTCCATGATGACGGTGTTTGCCGTGCCAACAACAAAGTGTTGAGTTTTTACAAATATTTCAAATTTTACAAGGCATTTCCTCCTTGCGAATTGCCTTATCCCGGGCATACTCGGTTGGATTGGTTGTTGGTGTATGGTGGATGTTGGTTCTGTGTCGTTTTGGGTTTTGTACTATTGTTGTTGTTCGTTTTGTTTGTCCTATTGTTTTGTGTGATGGTCTAGGTCCGGTGATGTTATTGTTGTGGTTGTGGATTTATTGCTTGTGGTGTGCCTCATGTGCTATTGCGTCGGTCTTCACGTGAACAACTCCTGTAGTCCTGCAATCGACATTTGCCGACGGGACGGGACATTATTCGACCGGCCATGACGTGAATGAAACAAAACGAAGAAATGGATTCAGACTGTACGATACAAAACACCCTGTATAGTCTGCCTCCCTTTTGCGGCTTTGGTGTTGTCCTCAAAGGCGACTGTTTCCTCAACGGTTTAAAAATGGCACTGCAAAAAACATTAATTCACAAGGACAACGACAACGAATATCAAAGGATGGGGAGCGAAAGAGTACACGGGGAAATAAGGATGGGATTCATAGGATAAGACCGTTGTCCCTGGCGAAGCGAAAGATCAACCTCATGTATTTCATGTCCCTGCCAGCCAAAACATCTCGAATCGGTGTATCCGGGATTATACCGTTGGATTCGACTGCTCCTATCAAGGAGGGTCTGGCGGTTTCGAATTCCACGCAGTACCATAAAAGATGATCCAAATCATGGAATCCGACCCCACAGCCACACACTTTTGTATGTGTTTTTGTGTATCCGGGATTATACCGTTGGATTCGACTGCTCCTATCAAGGAGGGTCTGGCGGTTTCGAATTCCACGCAGTACCATAAAAGATGATCCAAATCATGGAATCCGACCCCACAGCCACACACTTTTGTATCTGCCAGATTGATACGCTGTAAATGTGCATCCAATGCGAAATGATTCGACATTAGTCGGGACATCATTCGAATGAACGCACTCTCTACAGGGAGCCCACCTAACCAAGACCGCAGGGACACTTGCGGAGAGACCGAGAAAAGGAATCGCCCGAGTTCATCCGCCTCCCACATGCTCTGCCAAAGAGACAGGAAAAGTTGCTGTGGAGTGCGTAAGAACTCATGGAAAGAGATGGATCGGTCGTAAAAAACGCCTTCTCTGTCGCCTGTTTTGGCCAGTGAATCTGCCTTCTCATTGCCGGGAATTCCACAGTGAGAAGGGACCCAGATTAGCGATATTCTGAACGCCTTGTTAAACATTGAGCCGAGCAACTCAACAATTTTTACTACAAAATGGTCTAGGCTCTTAACAGCCCTTGGAGTTTTCAGTGCTTCAATAGCACTAAGGCTATCTGTAAAAATGAAGTACTGATCCGGGGAACTCGCTGCTATTAACAATAGTGCGTAAAAAATTGCGGCAAGCTCCGCCGTGAACACGGAACATGGCTGCCTCAATTTGAAGAATGATCTTGATCTCCTCACGCAACGAGGAGTCTGTACTAACAATGGAACTGTAGCACTCAGGAAGGGCAGCACGGTTTACTGCTTGTGGGGCGCTAGGATTGACTTGTAGAGCAACAAAATCATTATAAATTTTAATGATTTTGCTCTTAGAACCTCTCTCTATAAGCGCTTTAAAATTGTCTATGATCAAGGGATTTGATACTAAAGAACGAACTAGAAGGCGAAGCGACAGCATTTCAAAACGTAATCTCAGCGGCATCACTCCGGCCATCACTTCTAGGGACATGTTGTGAGTAGATTTCATGCTCCCTAGTGCGATTCTAAGACTACGATACTGTAATCTCTCCAATTTAAGGAGCTGCGTATTGGATGCCCAATGGAAGCATATGCTTCCATATTCCAATACGGAGAGTACCGTAGTCTTATACAGACGCAGGACATCTGATGGGTGTGCGCCCCACCAAAACCCTGTGACTGTCCTTAGAAAGTTGATTCTTTTTGAACATTTTTTGATCAGCTGGGTGATATGCATGCTCCAGTTTAGCCTGGAATTGAACCAAACACCAAGGTATCGAAAATTGTCGGTGATTGATAACTTTTCCCCATATAAAAAGACATCAATGTTAGGTTCATATAGTCCTTTCTCTCTGTTTTTTTCGGTGTCGCTAAAAGGAGAAAAGACTACCATTTCTGTTTTCGTTGGAGAGAACTTAATACCAAGGTTATCGGACCACTCGGCAAAGTTATCCAGAGTGATTTGTAAAGCCTGTTGTATTTCGACGGCGTCCCTGCTAGCGACTGAAATGACGCTGTCGTCTGCCAATTGTCTAATACTGCAGTTGGGTGCTAGACAAGAATCTATTTCACTCACATAAAAATTATATAGCAGGGGGCTCAGACAGGACCCTTGTGCAAGTCCATGGTAGCTGGTTCGTTTCAATTGAACGTGATCATTGTTAAAATTCATAGCTTTTTCCGACAAAAGATTGAATAATAAATTATTCATTTTAGGTCCCAGCCCGGCGGTTTGCAGTTTTTAGCTCAGTTTGTGCGGAGAAACTGAGTCAAACGCCCCCTGTATATCTAGAAAAATAGACCCCATGTTTTGTTTGCAAGCACGAGCAAGTTCAATTTCTGTTACCAGAAGCGCTAAACAGTCATTGGTACCCTTAGCTTTACGGAAACCAAACTGAGTACTTGAGAGAAGGTTGTTGAATTCCAACCATTCTTCTAGTCGGAAAAGAATCATTCCTTCTAGGAGTTTCCTCAGACACGACAACAGAGATATCGGACGATATGAATCGTGTCTTGATGGTGGTTTGCCAGGCTTCAAAATAGTGACAACTTTCACTTCTCTCCATTCTTGCGGGACGATGTAGAGTTCCAACATATTGTTAAAGATTCTCAACAGTGGTTTCTCGCCCATCTCTGGTAGGTTTTGAAGCAGTTTGCTGCTAACCTGATCCTGACCTGGGGTTGATTTTTTGCATGAAAGAAGAGGATTGCTCCTTTTTGAAGAGGATTGATTGAAGAGGAACGGTAAGTCCAAAATTTCGTCATTACCAGGCGAATCTTGAGTGAAGTTTTGCGCTGGAACGAAATCGGAGCAAAACTTGTGAACAAACTCGTTAAGCCATTCGACGGAAAAAAAACATTCGTTCTCGTTTATGTTGTTGCTATTTCGCATCCTTCTAGCCATTTTCCAAAGCGAATTTAGCGAAATGGAAGGATCTAGCTTATTGACGAATCTGCGCCAATATCCCTTTTTTTCCCCTACAAAAGGTTTTTGCACAACCTCTCCATGCCTTTATATTTCTCATATACAGGCCTGGAACCTGTGTCCCTGAAGGCTTTAAATGCCTCCCCGCTTTTTTATTAAAAGCCGCTTGGCAGTCCTTGTCCCACCAAGGAGTGGGGGGTTTTTTTAATTTCCTTGCTTGGTGGGCCCCTTGTTTGAGGTGGGCCCCTTGTCTTGGTGTGACTGATGCGTCTTCCTTTCTCTCCCTTATTCCTCTCTGTGTGTCTCTCTGCTTCCGGTCCTTATGATACCGTGTTCCTTTTTATATCCCTATCCATCACACGCGCCATGGCTCAAATGATCCCTTCCTTTCTCGGCTTCGTCATTGCAATGGCTACCTGTTCTGACCTCTTTAACTACTCCTTTTCTATGTCTTCCTTTCGTTTCCGTCTTTTTTCGTCTAACTTCCGTTCCTAATGTTCCTTCCTGTGTTGCTTTGTTTGCTCCTTTTTTGCGTGTTGGTCTGCGAATTGTTCCTAAATACGATTAATCCAGTTCGTATGATTATTTTTTCCTTTACATTGTTGATTTCGTTCGAACGATAGGTTTATGTTTCAAACATTAATTTGTATATTAGGCGTTCTACTGGGTAGTATCCTGGGACACTTGCTGCTTCTCTGGCTGGTGATTTGTGTAATTATTTGCAAATTATATCCTGATCCTGTAATGTTCTTCCTTAAGTGATGTATAAAAGAAAAGATGTAAAAGAAGTACAATACATTATCAGTATTTGATGAATATTGATTATAGTTAGTGGCTGTAAATGTGTGTGTGTGTTTTTTTTTTACGGGGAGGAAACCTTCAAAAAACGAACACGTAAGAGGAGGGTGGATACGGCTGCCAGCAATGGGGTAGATCACGCTCTAAGCCAGTTTTTTGTATGCGTTTTGACGTTTCCAGGCTTATCCGCTTACAGCTCGCCATACAAATGGCAAGCCAAGTTAAGCCTAGGAAAGAAGGGTTAGATTGGTTTCTCAATGAAAGTACCCAAGTACCCAAAACCCAAACTCGACAAATGTCAAAACAAAGAATTTTGCTAGCTGGTCTGAGCCAGGTTAGGCCATGTTTCCCGTGTGCGAAAAGGGTAAACAAATTTTTTTTAACGAAAACAACTAAGAAAAGATTATTTTAATAATCAGAATTGTAAATTATTTCATTGCATTGAAATTAAAATTAAATTACTAAGCTTAAATCGATTTTTCTCAAATTGTAGTTTACAAAAATGATCTCTTGCGTCATTCTTTATGTCAAAATGCTATGTCCTTTACGAATCTGTACAGAATGATACAGCCCGGTACCTGGATTATTTGGCAGATACAGGCTTAAAGCTTAAGCTTTCTAACTTTTGGGATGATCTACCCCATTTATAGTATAACTATAATTGGCGCGGTTTGATAGCGGCACCGGATCTTAAATACACGATTTTTACAACATCCATTATGGACCGTTCCTGTATAGGATTGACTATCTTGCACCATGAAAAAAAAAAAATAAAATATTAACAATTTCGCAGGCTACCCTACTCCAAAGTGTTCAGCGCCGTATCAAAAATGTCCAAGGCGATTTACATAGAAGATCACCCAAATTTTTGTGAGGCGACGGTCAACGTTTAGAACGTTATTTCAATGGAACATGGTGAAATCGAAGATAGAAAATAGTACCAAGTGCCTATTTTATCAATGATAAAATCTAATGAAGATGGCGATATTGACAAAAAGATTGGACAATCGGGCCACTTGAAGTTTTGTTTGTAATAGTGAACACATCTAATATCGATTCGTGATCGTTAAACTGATTACGGGGAATCAACTATAACTCACGCAATACTATAACCGGTGCGGCGGACCGGTGTTGTTGGTAGCGGCGCCTGTTTTCACAGAACCGTACAGAGAACGACAGAACCGTCCTCCGTACGCAGGACTGACTATCCAGCTACGGGTAAACAAAGTCAAAGAAAGACAGAAATGATAGACGTCTTGAGGTTCTTGTGTCGATGAAGAAGAAGAAGGTGATATAACCCGATGAAGAAGAAGAAGGTTTGCGTTTTTAGGTCAAGATTAAAAACACATATGATACCGTGTATAAATGTGTGGCGACCAGAGCGTCGTAATTAGCCAAGACACAAAAAAGCGCCACCTAGACAAAAAAGAGGGTTCTAACCAAATTGCTAGTTGGGAAGTTTTGCCTAGACAAGACGAATACAAAGAGTTCTTTGTTCCTAGGTAAACCCATACTAGATAACCGGTAAGACTAGAACAAAAGATAGAGGAACGAAAGAATAGGCGAACAAACGAAAAACAGACAGGATCAAACACGAATTGTAAGGAGACAAGAAAGTTCGAGACATGGCCAGCACAGTATAAAAGCGGTGGCATGTCCGAACGAAAAGTAGTTATCGATTCCCCGTCAACCGACGAACATCTCGGTGCAACCCCAAAGAGGACCGAAGAGTGGCTAAGTCCTAACAAAGAAGGGAGGAGGAATAAAAGAAGGGCTTCGAACAACGGAATAACCCCCTAAAACTGGTTTGGTTACCGTAAACAGTATTCCACATACCACCATTGCCGATGGACAACCTATGAAGCGTCTTTTTGCAGCAAGTACCCTACTTTGACCTGAGGCTTTAAAAATCGTCTTCAATGACGGGGCATTACAAAGTTTTGGTGTTTGCGGTGCAAATGGTATAATAGGGTGCTATGAAATTCTGTAATGTATCCATGGTTGTCTCGAAACGCGAACTATGCAAGGGACAGGACCAATTAATTCATCTCTGATCGTTCGAGTGCCAGCTGAGCTCAGCGACCGCTTAGGTTATACTAGTTGGGTTAACGAGTTGATGCATGTTCTATGAGAAAATAATTCACGAATTTGAATTTCCGCCGTTTTGAAACCGAACATTGTTATGATTTTTGAACAGATTTAACGGGTTCGGCATTAGAAAATTACTACGGCACGGAGGGAAAACGAAAACATTGGAAATGCTCTAGTCAACAATTTTTTGTAGATTTGTTTTTAGTTAAGCTAAGAATATTCCCAAGAAATATTGGGTAGGAGCTGGAACAGCCACTGGAGTGATATTATTTATATAATATTGCAGTGAATAAAATATTTCCCACGTAACTTTTTAAATGTAATTTATGATGTTAATTAAAAAAAATTTATGCAATCAGAAATTTCACATGTTTATGAGCCCGCAGTGGAACTGCGGCATGATTGGTAAGCGTCAAAATATTAAATTTTAAACTTATCCATGTTTTATATGTTTTCAATAAAAAATGCATTTCAATGGTTCGAAGAACAGTTTACGTAATTAAATAATTTACTATCGGTACAACAACGGTAAGTTTGGATGAAACAGTAAAGCCATGCAACCAGTTACATGTGCTTGTAACATGTGGTTTAGAATTCCGGTGAATCTAGCAAGCTTTCGGGCCGTGTCAGTGGTACTGTTGTATTTAGGGCAGTGTGCATAGATCAAAGCACAATACCAGGAAAAGAAGAGTAATGAACTCACTCATTGTTGGCATGGTGCTCAATGAAAAAAAAGAAAGATGCGAGACCGGCAATTTTGACCGCAGCGCCCAGTAAAAAGAGGAACAAATGCGAGGCCGGTAACATTACCGTAGCGCACAGAACAAGAAAAAAGAAGAAGAAAAAAAGAAAGAACAAATGCGAGCCCGGTAACAGCATCGTAGCGCACTGAAAATGAAAGAACAAATGAGTGACCGAAAAAATCGCGGCACACTAACACAAATGGAAGAGATTCTGGGGTGATTCTGGGGTGACTATGCACTGTAAAAGGAATGTTTGACACAAAATGACCGATTGAGGAGCATATTGTGCACAACGAAGTGACGATAACTGCAAGGAGATAGCATAAAACATCGTTAAATAGTGCTTCATAAAATTCCTACAGGATGATAGACAACAAGCAGAACTTCCCATTGGAGCCTTTCAACATACAACTCAGGTTATCTATAGACCACAAAGTAACTCCTAAGAAGTTAGCGTACCTCCGTATACCATTCGCAATGGAAGAGAAAGTTGACAAAAAACTTCAAGAAATGTTGGATACAGACATCATTGAACCAGTTATTGGTCCGGCTAGCTGGATATCACCAATGGTTGTGGTCTCAAAAGAAACGGACGATATTCGACTTCAATCAATATGCGTCAACCGAACAAAGCGATCCAACGTGAGCACTATCCCCTTCCTATAATCGATACACTACTTAATAGACTCAAGGGAGCAGTGATATTCTCTAAATTGGATATAACATCAGCCTATTATCACGTCGAACTACATCCAGATTCACGTAAAGTCACTACGTTCATGACTGGAAAAGGCTTAATGCAATTTAAAAGACTTATGTTTGGGATCAATTGCGCCCCAGAGATTTTCCAAAGAATCATGTGTGAAATGTTTGCCGATGTAGATGGGGTCTTAATTTATATTGACGACATCGTAGTATGAGGAGCGACGATCTTAGAGCATAACATACGACTAAGCAAGGTTCTTACCATACTAAAAGAAAATAATGCATTGCTCAACAACGACAAATGCGTATACAACGTTCTAGAGCTCGAAATACTGGGATTTAAAATCAATGCGAAAGGCATAAGTCCTACGGAAGATAAAGTCTTGGCAATACAAAACTTCAGACTACCTGAAACGAAGGAAGAAGTTCGGAGCTTTTTAGGACTAGTCAACTTTCTTGGCCAGTTTATTCCCCATCTGTCATCAAAAACGGAAGCAGGAAGGAGAAACTAAAACGCTTGGAGTAGATCAACAGAAAGCATTCAAAGACCTTCGTAGAGAGTTAGCAAGCACCGTTCACAGGCTAGGTTTCTTCGATCCAAAGCATGAGACAGAACTGTACGTAGACGCATCAGCAGTTGGTCTTGGGGCGGTACTGACCCATAAGAATGGTCAACATCAAGCGAGAATCATCAGCTTTGCTTCAAAGGGTCTCACGAAAGCGGAGAGAGTATATCCACAAACCCAGCGAGAAGCGCTGGCAGTCGTATGGGCTGTTGTGAAAACAACGCGTCAATGTAGTGGTGCGCACGCGGTGACAGCGAAGGTTACTGCAGTAATAAGTTCACCGTTTGATGAAATGTCAAGCGAGATAGGATCATGACGAAACAGTGTGCGAGTCGACATTGGAGAAAGATGATGGCCGTTAGGAGAGCGGAAAATTGTATAAATAGGGGGTGAAAGGGACGATTTCCTTCTTTTCCAAACTAAGCGGCAATAAAGACCAATTTGTGGTTGCTAACGATTAGCACAACCGACAAAACCTTTTTTCGCCGTTACTTTTACAACATTCCACAAATTGTTAATCGTGTAACGCGATTCACTCGAGTTCGTTTTTTTGTTCACAATTTCACGTAGTTAAGTCACTCGCGGGTAAAGTGCAAATCGTTCGATCACCAAGTAGTGTTACGGTACGCGCGCGAAAACTACGAAAGTGAAACCGTCAATCGACAGTGGATTTTAGTGCACTCATACGAGGTGAAGCGTTTGTTGTAAGGGACATGGAAGAAGCAAAAAGTTTAGGAAGTGCGAGCGTGGACCGGGAGCTTCAGCCGGAGCCACTTCAATATACTTCAGGGAGGCGTACTGATACACATGCGCCATCCGCTGATGAAGAGTCCATCTGCTCAAGAAGGACGAATAGATCCGACCTGGAAGCCAGAGAGCTCAATCTGGCGCGAAAGCAGCTGGAGTTGGAACGTCGAGAGCTGGAACTCGAGCGTCGCGAATTCGCACGAGAACGCGAAAGAGCTGTTTCGGACGGAAAAGTGGAAGGATTAGAGGGCTGGGTGCGAGACACAGAGAGGCTGGGAGCGACGCCGACAGATCGGGTCGCAGCCACAATAGCGCAGCTTGACCGGCGAGTTCATCACCCCTTGACCCCAGTATCGTCCCCGGATGGATACGGAGCACGAATGGCGCAACCAAACAGCAGCAGGATGGCGGTCAACCAACGTCGCTGGCGTCCATTCGAGGGCGCGATGGCCGCATCACCGCCATGCTACGACCAAACGTTGGTCATCGATGAAGCCGCAGCAGCAGATCAGGAATACGCGGAATGGCGTCGCGCGGTCGATGAATCCCTTGCAACGCACCGTGAGACGCAGGACGGACAACAAGAGAAACCCGGAAACACGACAGCAGGTGAGCGTGGTGTGTCTTTCCAGGTAGCAAAGCCGTTGGATGTTACCCCAGAGGATGACACGTTAACAGCTCGTCAAAAGGCGGCACGAAAGATTGTAAGCAGAGAGCTGCCTACCTTTTCCGGGGTACCAGAACAATGGCCGATGTTTTACTCCAGCTACGAGCGATCGTCTGCAGCTTGTGGTTTTAACGAGGAAGAAAACCTACTACGGCTACAACGAGCCTTGCGGGGTCAAGCCTTGGATTCGGTCGACCACATTCTGCTAATGCCGTCGGGACTGAAAAAGGCACTGGACATCCTCAAATCCGAATACGGTAGGCCGGGGCTCATTGTGGAGAGTCTAATACAGAAGGTGAGGAAAATGCCCGCACCTAGGGCGGAAAGTTTGGAGACCATAGCAGCCTTCGGGAAGAGCGTACAGAAGATGTGCGCAACGATCCAGATATCGGGGATGCGGCAATACAACTGCGACGTCGCACTACTCGAAGAGCTGGAGGCAAAGCTACCCCCGGAGCGTCTACTAGAGTGGGCCCGATACAAGCTACAATTGTCGGAGGCTACAGTCAGTGAGTTTGGCACTTGGATAGGAGAGATCGCAACTGCGGCCAGATTAATGGCGAAACCATCGAAACGGGGGCCGATTATTGACCGTCGTGAATCGAACTGGCCGCCGAAAACTCGAAACGCTCACGTATCCGTACACACATCTGAACCATCCACCAGCCGCGAGTGCAAGTTGTGTCATGACTCGTGGCACAAACTGGTGGACTGCGAACTATTTCGAGAACTACCGTTATCGGAACGACGTGCACACGTACAAAACGAAGGCTTATGCGTACGATGTTTGGCAGCGCATCGAGGTGTGTGCTTCATAAAAACGGTGTGTAACATCGACGGGTGCAAACTAAGACACCACACACTGTTGCACGAGAGAAATGACACTACGCGTAAAACCGGCACTGAACACAACACTAAACAAGGCGCCACACGTAACGGTAAACAATGTAACACACACTCAAGCACAGATGCAAACATCCTACTACGCTATGTACCGGTGATCCTCTACGGCAACGACAAGGAGGTGAGGACATACGCCCTCCTCGACGAAGGGTCAACGGCGACCTTCATTGAACATAGTTTGATTGGCGAGTTAGGTGTTGAAAGCAGGCCGGATCCATTGAGCTTGAGGTGGACGGGAGGCACAACTCGGCAGGAAGTTGGCTCAGTCCGTGCGGCACTTCGCATCGCAGGCGTGCGCGATGGGTCAAGATCATTTCACCTAAAAATAGTGCATTCTATTAATGACTTGTCTCTTCCAGAACAATCGCTAAACATGGAAGAGCTAGGTGAGAGGTATACTCATTTGAAGGGACTGCCCATTGCCTCGTATAGTAAGGCGAGACCACGCATACTGATTGGAGGGGACAACTGGAGTCTAGGAAGGCCCCTCAAGTATGCAGAAGGACGAAGTAGTGAACCGATCGCCACAAAGACGAAGCTTGGCTGGACAGTGTTCGGGGCACGCGGCGGGTCGATGCATGAAGATGAAGTCCGCAGCTGCTACCATGTCTGCATATGTGACGACGCCTCGAACGAGCTTCTACACAATACGTTGAAGACACACTACGCTATTGAATCGCTGGGAATTAGCAACGTAAACCATCTCGTTCCGAGGGAGAGTGAAAGGGCCAATGCAATACTGGCCTCAGAAACCCGGCTGCTGGATAATCGCTACCAAACCGCCTTGCTATGGAAATACGACGATGTGCGGTTACCGTGTAACAGGAGCATGGCGTTGAGGAGATACTTGGGCCTACGGAAGAAAATGGAGAAGGATCCTACGTTAGCGAATGCCATTATCCAAAAGATGAAGGACTACGAGGAGAAGGGCTACATCCGCCGAGTGACGGAGAGCGAGATTGCCGAACGGGGACCCAGAGACTGGTTTTTGCCGATCTTCCCAGTCTTTAATCCAAATAAGCCTGGAAAGCTTCGAATGGTGTTCGATGCTGCCGCGCAGGTCCAGGGAGTTAGTTTAAACAGTTTTCTCCTCACAGGACCAGACCAATTGGTAGGATTGGTTGCAGTACTCTACAAATTTCGCGAGTTCCGGGTTGCGGTAACGGGAGACATTCGCGAGATGTTTTTCCAAGTCCGTATGAAGCCAGCCGACCAGCGGAGCCAAATGTTCTTCTGGAACAGCGATACAACCCCAAATGGATCGCCAAAGATTTACGCAGTCTCCGTCATGACCTTTGGTGCGGCATGTTCCCCAGGTAGTGCCCACTATGTGAAGAACATCAACGCGGATAGATTCGCAGACAGATTTCCTCGAGCTTCGGAGTGTATAAAGCTTGAGCACTACGTAGACGACATGCTGTCCAGCGTTGAGACGGTCCAGGAAGCGGTGACGCTAGCAGAAGACGTTCGACACGTACATGCACAAGGTGGGTTCGAAATCCGTAACTGGCTATCCAATTCCAGGGAGGTCGTTGAGCGCTTGCGGGGGGGAGCATGCAACCAAGCAAGCATCGAGATGTGCCCCGAGCAAGGTACTGAGAAGGTGTTGGGAATGTGGTGGAACACGGAAGACGACACGTTCACATTCCGACTCAGCCCGAAGAATGACCAGGAACTATTAGCTGGAATCCGGATGCCCACGAAACGCGAGGTACTTCGAACATTGATGGTCATATATGACCCATTAGGCCTGATTGGCCATTTCCTGATGTTTTTAAAGGTCTTACTGCAAGAACTGTGGCGATCCCGACTGGGATGGGATGATACACTGGAGGGTGACGCCGCGAAGAAATGGTTGAAATGGGTCGCCGTGCTGCCCGACCTGCAAAAAACAACCATCAGAAGATGTTATCGAAAACTATCATCGTACCTACCGTTAGAAGACGAAATGGACTCCCCAATAACGCCAAACCACCTTCTGTTGGGTAGCTCGGACGGAGTTAAACCACAAGCCTTCCTTGACGATTCACCGGCAGCAGTGAGAGCGATATGGAGCGCGGCTCAACGCAATGCGCAGCTATTTTGGAAGAGGTGGATCCAAGACTACTTGCCCACGCTAACCCGTCGAACTAAGTGGTTCGAGCCTGTAAAGCCGATCGCGGTCGGCGATATCGTGTTGATCGTAGATGGGAACCTGCCTCGCAACAGTTGGCCGAAAGGACGTGTGATTGCAGCGGTTAGGGCTAGTGACGGTCAGGTTAGGCGTGCGACAATACAAACCAATACCGGTACGATCGAGCGACCCGCAACTAAAATAGCAGTATTAGATGTAAAACCGCGGGAGGAATAAGGACTTATCAAACGATCAGAACATACAAAACTAGGAACCGCGTGGTTTACAGTGACGTTTCGTTAAGTGAAGCACCGAGTTGCAACACTGGAGGGGAGAATGTTGTGAAAACAACGCGTCAATGTAGTGGTGCGCACGCGGTGACAGCGAAGGTTACTGCAGTAATAAGTTCACCGTTTGATGAAATGTCAAGCGAGATAGGATCATGACGAAACAGTGTGCGAGTCGACATTGGAGAAAGATGATGGCCGTTAGGAGAGCGGAAAATTGTATAAATAGGGGGTGAAAGGGACGATTTCCTTCTTTTCCAAACTAAGCGGCAATAAAGACCAATTTGTGGTTGCTAACGATTAGCACAACCGACAAAACCTTTTTTCGCCGTTACTTTTACAACATGGGCCGTAGAAAAATTCTTTTACTATCTTTTTGGAATACACTTCACAGTATTTACGGACCAAAAGACTCTGGAATACATCTTTGGCGGCAAACATCAAGAAGGAAAACGAGCTTGCTCAAGAGCGGAAGGATGGGCACTGCGGCTACAGCCATATGACTTTAAAGTGGTGCATGTTCCGGGTCCGACAATATTTCGGACAGTCTTTCTAGATTGTGCCCACCTTGTAGTACACCATTTGACGAAACTACTGAACACTACGTATGTGAAGTCGGCACAAAACAACTAGCCATCACTCTAGAGGAGATCAAACAGCAAACTATTCGTGACAAGACATTGAAAGCGGTATCTGAGGCTATAGAGACTAAGGTATGGCCATCAAACCTGTTGAGCTATCAAGCATTCGCCAAAGAGCTAGGAATAGTTAATGGGGTAGTGGTTAGGAATGATCGTATCATTCTGCCAGAGATATTACGCCAACGAGCATTAGATATCGCACATCGGGGTCATCCTGGAGTAGTAGCAATTAAGAGAAACTTACGAGATAAAACCTGGTGGCCATATATGGATCGGGACGTGCAGAATCGAATACAACAATGCGCAGGTTGTGCTGTGGTGAGCCGACAGAATCCTCCAGAATCCATGCAGCGAAAAGAAATGCCCGATAGAGCATTGCAAGAACTAGCGATAGACTTCTTCTCAGCAAAAGAATGCGCCATATTTCTGGTCGTTGTCGATTATTACAGTCGGTATATCTCTATCACCGAAATGAAAACCACCAATGCAACTAACACAATTGAGGCTCTTGAAAACATCTTCCGCCACCACACTTATCCAGAAACAATAAGAGCTGACAATGGCCCTCCTTTTTCGAGTGAAGAATTTACCAGTTATTGCCATGGCAAGAACATTCGTCTAGTGCGTACAATTCCGTATTGGCCACAGATGAACGGACTGGTAGAACGGCAAAATCAAGGAATCCACGGGCGCTCAGAATTGCCAAATCAATGAAAGAAGATTGGAGAAAGGCAATTGATGAATACGTTTACAGCTACAACACTACGCCACACTCGGTCACCGGTAAATTTCCAATGGAACTACTAACTGGAAAACCGGTGAAAGATCTACTACCATCGCTAAGAACAGATCCATATTGGTACCGCGATGAAGAAACCAAGGACAGGGATTATATTAAAAAAATGCAAGGAAAGCTATACGCGGACGCAAGACGTAATGCTACAGAGTCTCCAATATCGGTAGGAGATTCAGTACTAATTCGAAATCACGAAATAGGGAAACTAGAACCTATTTTTCGGCCAGAACGTCGTTCAAAGGAAAGGAACGGACGTAATAGTTACAAGTACGGATGGAGTTAAAAACCGTCGTCCAATATCCCATCTGAAAAGATGCCCGGTAACTCAAAACGAGGAGAGCATTCCAGAAGGATTAAACCCCAAGGATACAGCTCAACCACATCACTGCGAAGCCCCTCCCATTATACGACCCAAGCGTTGTTCCAAAGTTCCTGCAAGGTACAATGTATAAATTAACATGATGATTTTTTTTTCTCCTTTTATTTGTGTTGTTTAAGTTCTCGAGCTTAGGGTTACCGAGGTTAGCAGAATTGGCAGTCCATGTGGAGTATGGAAGCGGAGTATGGAATCAAACATCTCTCTAAACCGCACCAACTGATAGGTATAACGATCGTATACCTAGAACAAGCTCATCGTCCTTCCAGAATAAGCGAATTCCATAAAACACATAAGCTAAGCCGTTTGGACTAGGGAAGAGATGTAGAGTATTGATCCATGCAATCTAAACGATATGAATTAGAACCCGACTCTACGAGAGTGAGATGTAAACGGAAGACTGGGGGGAGGTTAGCGGACTAGTTCCGATGGATGGTCAGTAGAGTGATAACCGTGGACGCGAAGTGCAATAAAGAGGCCCACATCATAAGGCATTGAAATTGTAACGATAATAGAACTCTACAGTGAGTAAACCGTGAAATACGGTGTTCGTGTTGAATAGTTTTTGCGAAGGTTTAATGATGGAAAAATCAACCGTTTCATCCCACATGAAGAAAAATGTAAGTTTATCACAATTTGTAACTACAACTACCAAATAAACCATAATTACAACTTATTTTTTTTACTGTTTTGATATTGCAGCCAATTCAAGACCAGGAGAAGGTTTTGCGCCTCATAGAGCTGGTGCATACCTATCCATGCCAGTGGAAGGATACTGATTGCCAGTATAAGAACCAAGATATCAAATCCCAGGCATGGAAGGAAGTTGCGACCACAATGGGTCGATCTTTTGAGGACGTCCGGAAGAAGTGGAAGGGCTTGATGGATACGTACCGCCGGACACGCAAAGAAATCGCTAAAAGCCAGGTGACTGGATCAGGTATATTATGAAACATTCAATTTATATTAATTTCTTAATGAATAACATTTGATTAAATCCAGGTACTACGGAGCTGTTGGAGAATTCATGGTTCGCGTACGAACACATCTCGTTTGTACGCGATACGATCGCCCCGCGACCAACAATCAATAGTGTAAGTAATCATATAATAAGTAATCATAATAAGTTGTTTAGTAAGTAGTAGTTCTCTGGGATTGCGGTAAAGGATAGGGCAACGGGTCATTAAATTTGAAGTGTTGAGCTAGGTGCGTCCGAATGTTTTGCACTGCTCGTGTCGGCATAATCGGAATACCCGATAAAGGTATCATTTTTAATTAATTCTTCCGAAATAAGCGATGATTCTTGATTTGTAGTTGGAAGTAATTCGTTCGAATAGTTGTACAGTGTGTGGCGTCGTCGAAAATTGTGCAACGTTACAGCTGCAAGAACGACTTTTTCTGCAATAGGTGGTTCCAGATCTATGGGTTTAGCTAACACTCTGAACACTTTTGCTAAAATCCCAAAAGCGTTCTCTACAGTGTGGCACCATAGAATCTGCAGCGTGCATTTCTGCAAATGGACGAATGCAGTACTCCTTCATGGCAAACGCCTGATCACCTAGAAGGTAATAAGGAATTTTCACCTGGTAGGGAACATGCAAAATTTCCCGAGCGGGAATATTTAGCTCCCCCCGTTCCAGTTTGTTGTAAATGGTACTGTTCGAAAATACGCCGCCAGCTGAAATTCTACCTTGACAACCAACATCTGCGAAAAGGAAGTTGTAATTTGCGTCCACTATTCCTAGGAGGACAATGCTGAATGTTTTTTTGTAGTTAAATACATGCTGCCTGAATTCGCTGGTGCTTTGCATGTGGGAAGTTCCATTGTTCCCCGAAAGCCTTGAATATCTTTAGCCATTCTGCTTGGCTTGACGGTAGCTAAAAAGAAACCAAAAAAAAATAAATGATTTTATTTAATGCATTATTTTCTCTATCATTTCAGGCTAATCTGGAAGAACCACGCCCTTCTACTTCCACTCCTTCCACGTCTACTCCTTCCACCTCCGCTATGTCTCCGGGACGAACGTCCAACCCGAGGAAGCGGAAGCGATCCGACAGCGACAACCATTTGAAAGGGATTGATGAGTGTTTGGAAACATTCAAACGTTTGGCAGACACCGTCTCTACTCTTCGACCCCTGACCCAGGTCGGAATTTCTACGAAATTTATGGAGGCGCAGATTGCTCCTTTCGAGCAAAGCGACCCGCAGTTTTGTGGATACCTCATTCGCAATTTGACAGCCAAATTTCATGAGGAAATCGCAAAATATTGTGAGGATCGATCGGGAACCGGGGACCACGAATATTTATAATTTTTCATTTTTTGTTTTGTTTTTTTTTCGGTTTATCGTCGGTTTCGGTTTATTTATCATATCCACTCTCATTGTTCACAACATGAACCAAACACCATAGCGAAGACCCATTTTCGCACCCCATCGGCTCTTCTCAGAGCCACCAAATAATCAAAAAAGAATATTCGCTTAACCTTCCACAAACATAACATAACTTTAAAAATCCTTAGGCAAAATTTCGATTTTTCTAATTTTCTTTTTAGATGAAAGTGAAAACATGAATGCCTTTGTGACGGTTGAGCACCTGTTGCAATCGTAGAGTAGTAGTGGGCGTAGAGAATATTTTCGACCTTATAGTGAATTGCAGAATCGGAATGAGGAACGTGTTCTATCTCCAACAACGACGATAAGTGTCGGATAAGTTTAATCAGTAGTTTGTAATTATTGATATAAAAAATTGTACAAAAAAATGGAACATATTCAGTTGTAGTTTGTTGGTTTTTGATACGCTACATGCTTTGAACTCGCAACAAGCTCGATCGAAATATATATCATATCAACATATCCAAGCTTGAAATCAGTGGCAAAGCATGCCGCTTGATTGTTTAAAGTGGTACGGCAGGCCCCTACTTCAAAAGGGTTTAATGAGGGGGATCTCAAGCAAATAGTGATTGGCTAGCGGGCAAATATGTGTTTAAGAAATCTTGGGTATAAGGGCTAGTCCCCATCCCTTGGGCACACGGTGGCGTAAGGCAAAATAGAATAGGGGTGAGTACGTGAACTAAATTAGGTTGCATGAGGCCCTGCAAAAGTACTAGAGGCCTTGGACCTTTGGCGGTAACCCTTAAGTGGAGGGATGTGTTTTGGCCTGCCATTGCTTATTCGACTGGTTCCTTGATTTTGATTATCCTCGTAGCTTATTAAACAGACTTGCATATTGTGGAACCAACCGAAAAGTATTGGATTCACGATCTTGCCATACGACAGACCATGCTACTTCAGGTCACAGGATAAAGCTAAGTAAACTGCTAAGTCGTTTAGTTAGCTAGCTATTGAAGAAATAATTGATCATAAGGAAAGTTTATAATACCTTGTTGTAATATTGTAACCTTTGGACTACCTTAGTCAAGTGATCTTGGCTTGTTAGTTGGGAATGAGAATGAAGGAAGAGAACAATAAAGAGGAGTCAGTCGTGTGAAGACCACGAGGAGTAACGGTCTATGTTGTGTGAGTCTACGATACTACATTGGCGACGAGGTGAAAAAAAAAGCGAAACAGGAAAATGGAAATAAATTCAATGGGTAAGCTGGCTATACTGTGGTATGCGCAAATGTGAAAGGAAGTAAGGAAAATATGATTTGTTGCTTAAATGCAGTGAGTGTCAACCTTTTTCGCTAGCGTAAAAGCTGTGAGTATGTGAGATTGTGGTGTGATGACTTATAGGTATAAACTATGGCTTAAATGCTGACACAATAGCTTGAATGCAGAAATAAGAGTTTGTACATGTTGCTCATATTGAAATAGCGTCGGTTTAACTAGTTACTTCAATGTAGTAAAGGAAGAAAAGAGCAGGTATCGTACCGACGCCAACATTGTTTTAATACAGATATTCTTGGAATACAGAAGACGGTGAAGGCGATGAGTCTAAGTAGTGTGTGTAACAGTAGTGTGGATGAGAACAATACGAGTTGCTTCAATGCAGAGTCGAACACTTGAATGTGTGTGGAAGAAAGTGTGGATTCTATTGAACCAGTCCGAACATGTTCGGATCATAACGAGATCAAGACCACGTTCACCAATAGAACACAAAATGGACGGTGTTTAAAAAAAAAAAAGGAAAATAAAAAGTAAAACGGGCTTTGCGTCAACGCTTGGATTTATTCTTTATGGCCTATGGCAGCACCTGCCATCTAACGTACTGTAAATTTTATAAAATCTTTGTGCTTTATAATTTCTTGCAGACATGTTACGAATGCCAGGCCTTGGGCTGCAGCCGTTTAACTATGAAGGGCACTCGCAAAGTGTTGGCGTAGAATGGAAAAAGTGGCGCAGATCATTCGAATATATGCTTCGAGCATGTCGAATAAACGACGAAGAATGGAAAAGGGATCCAGAGCAAAAGCTGCACTTTATGGGACCAAATGTGCAGCAAATATTTCAAACATTGCCAGACCTACCGGATAACGACATGAGAGGATCCCTTGTAAATATTGAGCAATACACTCCGATCATGACGCCATATCAGGAGGCAATAGCAAAATTGGATAAGTTCTTGCTTCCGAAGCAAAACCTTACATACGAACGACACTTGCTGCGTCAAATTAAACAACTATCTGGAGAAAGCTTTGACACCTTCATTACGAAGTTGCGGCTACAAGCTGAACGATGCGGTTTTGGTGACAGGACGGAAGAATACGTCAAAGATCATGTAATTGAAAATTGCTACTCTGCCACATTACGCCGAGAACTACTCAAACAAGGAGATGCTAGCCTTGATAAAATTGTAAGCGTTGCCAAAATCTTTGAAAATGTCAGCCATCAAGAAAAATCATTTTCCGATCACAAGGAGCCTGTGTCCCAAGTGAATAAAATAGAAGAACCTCAGCATGGAAAGAAGAGGAAATTATTTGAAACAAGAGACTCGGAGTGTCATCGATGTGGATACTCACGACACTTAGCGAGGGAGGATAAATGCCCGGCAAAAGGGAAATTTTGCAATAAATGTGGCAGTAAAGATCATTTCTCCAAGAAGTGTCGCACTAAGTTATCAGAAACACCTTGGAAAAAGAATTACCAAAAATACGACCATTCCAAAAGTACAAGCGAGAAAATGGATCGGAAGACCAACATAGTTCACCACATTGACAAAGGAAACACGGAATATGTTTTCCATATGACGTCTACAAGCAGCAACAGTGAAGTGGATTGCGATATCGGGGGTATCCCTTTGATGGTAGAAATCGATTCTGGATCAAAATATAATTTGATCAGCCAAGTAACATGGGAAGAAATGAAAGCAAAACATGTTAAGGTGACCAATCAACGACGGGAGACTTCGTTAACTCTGAAAGCATATGGTGGACAACTGTTATCTTTGCTCGGCATGTTTACTGCAACGATATCTGTAGGCACATCTAAAACAATCGCAGATTTTTATGTGGTTAAAGGAAAGGGTAAAACATTAATTGGCCGTGATACTGCCACCTCGATGGGAATTTTGAAAATAAATGTGCCAGTAAATGCAATCAACGACGAGAAGGGTAAATTCGGGACCATAAAGAATATAGTACTGGATTTACCAATTAAATCAGATGCGATACCTGTTGCCCAACCTTACCGTCGGATCCCAATTGCGCTAGAGGAACTGGTGGAAAAAAAGCTTGATGAATTACTGGATCAGGGAGTTATTGAGCCAGTTCATGAGCCAGCCAAGTGGATATCGCCGGTTGTCGTTGTACCAAAAGGAAATGACGATGTCCGCATTTGTGTGGACATGCGACGAGCAAACGAAGCGGTGGAAAGAGAAAATCATCCCCTACCATCCTTGGAAGACTTCTTACCACAATTGGCAAAGCAGAAGTTTTCTCTCGGTTAGACGTAAAGAACGCTTTCCACCAGGTATGTTAAAGGAATGTGAATAATCAATGGCAAATAAAATATAGTGAAATATTTGGGATATGGCATAGGTAAACCGTTTGTAAACTCTTTCGTATCATCGTATAAATTAATGAAATATTGCTTTCCATTTATGTTAACTGCTTTATTATTTAACCTGATATGTTTCATTTTAGGTAAAAATATCTGAAAAATCTCGGAGCATTACAACGTTTATAACACGAAGAGGATTATTCAGATATACAAGATTGATGTTCGGTATAAACTGTGCCCCGGAATTATTCCAAAAAATTATGGAACAAATCTTGGCTGGTTGCGATGGATGTTTAAATTTCATAGATGATATAATTGTGTACGGATCAGACTAAGATCAACATGATAAAAGATTAGCAAAAGTTTTAAAGCGCCCAGAAGAATGGAATGTACTTTTGAATTCAGAAAAGTGTGCGTATGGAGTACGACAGACAGTGTTTTTAGGACACATTCTTTCAGCAGATGGAATTAAACCAGACAAAGATAAGTTGGAAGCAATTCGAAATTTTAGAGAGCTCAAAACAGGGGAGGAAGTGCGAAGTTTCCTAGGTTTAGTAAATTATTTGGGAAGATTTATTCCAGATTTAGCGACCACAACACATCCCCTAAGACAATTAACAACCCAAGGTCAAAGTTTCATTTGGAAAGCTGAGCAGCAAGAAGCATTCAATAAATTTAAATCAATTATGATGATTCCCACAACACTAGGATATTTTGATGCGACAGATAGGACGCAGCTAATAGCGGATGCCAGTCCAGTAGGATTAGGAGCAGTTTTAGTCCAAATAGATAGCCTAAGTACTCCCCGAATTATAGCATATGCTAGTAAAAGCCTATCTAACGTCGAAAGACGTTACGCTCAAATAGAAAAAGAAGCTTTAGCCCTCGTATGGGCTGTGGAAAGATTCCATTTTTACTTGTATGGACGGAATTTTGAACTAATAACGGATCATAAACCATTGGAAAAAATTTTCGGAACTAGATCAAAACCATGCGCAAGAATCGAAAGATGGGTCGTTCGCTTACAGGCATACAAGGCTTCTGTAATTTATAGGCCAGGTAAAACTAACATCGCAGATCCTCTGTCACGATTGGCCATTACTGAAACTATAGAAGGAAAAACATTTGATGAATGTGCGGAACAATACGTTTCTTGGGTAGTTGCTAACGCATCACCAATAGCTTTATCCATTAAACAAATCGAACAAGCTTCAGAAGCTAATGAAACGATACAAGCAGTTCGTCAAGGACTCGAGAAAGATATATGGACTGAAGAGGTTTTACCATTTAAAACGTTTTCTACGGAATTATGCTTCTCGAACAAAATCCTCTTGCGTGGGACTAGAATTGTCATTCCGGATCCATTAAGGGAGCAAACTTTGCACTTAGCTCATGAAGGTCACCCCGGTATGACAATAATGAAGCAACGACTTAGAGCTGAGGTATGGTGGCCAAAGTTAGACCTACAGGTAGAAAAATATGTAAAAAGCTGCATGCTAGTATCTGCACCACCTACACCTGAACCGATGAAAAGAAGAGAGCTACCATCTGCACCTTGGCAACATTTAGCTTTAGACTTTCTCGGGCCACTCCCTTCAGGGCACTCTCTGCTAGTCGTGGTCGATTATTACAGCCGATATATAGAGGTAGAAATTATGAAAAAGACAGATTCAAGAGAAACTATTAAACGACTTAATCCAATTTTTGCTCGGTTCGGATTACCATTATCCATCACTGCAGATAACGGGCCACAATTTGCTAGCGAAGAATTTAAAGAATTCTGCATCGGTAACAACATTCATTTAATAAGCACAACCCCTTATTGGCCTCAACAGAACGGAGAAGTAGAGAGACAGAATCGTTCTTTGCTAAAAAGACTAGTTATTAGTCAATCAATGAATACTGATTGGGTTGAAGAATTGCATAAATATTTACTGATGTATCGATCCTCTCCTCATTCTACAACTAAAAGAACACCAGCAGAAATGCTTTTAGCATACAGCATTCGCGATCGACTTCCATCAATTTACGAACCTAAAATAGTAGATGAGGAAATTGCGGACCGTGACCGGGAAGCAAAAGAAAAAGGAAAGTCATATGCTGACAAACGTAGAAATGCTAAAATCAGTCCTATATCAGAAGGTGATGAAGTTCTTCTGAAGAAGACTTTTAAATCAAACAAGTTAGCGCCAAATTTTGGGTCCAAAATATTCAAAGTTGTGGAAAGGAAAGGAGGTGATGTAGTAGTAGCTTGTAAGGAAACAGGAACCAGGTATCGGAGACATGTTTCTCATATGGTGAAAATCCCTGATAACGAATTGGTACCCGTAGTAGCAACTGAAGATCAGCGACCAGGATGTTCGCACGAATCGTCCGATCATGAGTCGGTGAGATTTAAAAGAACGATTCAAAAACCAACTTATTTAAACGATTTCGTGTGAACCGGCGTCGAAGGATGATAAATAAGGAGGTATACGATGGGGGGAAAAAATATATCTATATATATAAAAGGAAAAAGTGAATGTAATATTGTAACCTTTGGACTACCTTAGTCAAGTGATCTTGGCTTGTTAGTTGGGAATGAGAATGAAGGAAGAGAACAATAAAGAGGAGTCAGTCGTGTGAAGACCACGAGGAGTAACGGTCTATGTTGTGTGAGTCTACGATACTACACTTGTCATATTCCTTTAGCTCGTGTATAATGTGTTCACAAACTTCCTGGACGATCAGAGTTACAGAGCGGCCTGAAACCTGAAGTAAATTTTGAGTGAATGACGAATACGCAAATCTTGCTAAAGAAAACTTACCCTAAACACGAAGGATAGCGATTCGTACGAATCCCCTGTAGCCAAAAATCGATGGGCGATGGCGAGCCTTTGCTTAGCAGGTATTGCTTTGCGCATTGCTGTATCCTCTCTAGTAATTTTCGGACCGATCAAGGCCAAAACATGATTAAACTCCTCACAGTTGAGCCTAAGGAAGTCGTTGTACCGGTTGTTGGGGCCTTCCCCATCGATTGCCTGGAACAACCGGCCCCACACATCATCCCTCTCTAAAAACAAATCAGTTGTTCAGCACGAACCAGTGTCTTCCTCCCGGGATTGTTTCTCTTCCTCTTCCTCTTCTAATAATGGGGTAGATCACGCTCTAAGCCAGTTTTTTGTATGCGTTTTGACGTTTCCAGGCTTATCCGTTTACAGCTCGCCATACAAATGGCAAGCCAAGTTAAGCCTAGGAAAGAAGGATTAGATTGGTTTCTCAATGAAAGTACCCAAGTACCCAAAACCCAAACTCGACAAATGTCAAAACAAAGAATTTTGCTAGCTGGCCCGAGCCAGGTTAGGCCAATTTTCCCGTGTGCGAAAAAGGAAAATAATTTTTTTTAACGAAAAGAACTAAAAAAAGATTATTTTAATAATCAGACTTGTATATTATTTCATTGCATTAAAATTAAAATTAAATTACTAAGCTTAAATCGATTTTCCTCAAATTGTAGTTTACAAAAATAATCCCTTGCGTCATTCTTTATGTCAAAATGCTATGTCCTTTACGAATCTGTACAAAATGATACAGCCCGGCACCTGGATTATTTGGCAGATACAGGTTTAAAGCTTAAGCTTTCTAACTTTTGGTATGATCTACCCCAATAGTAGCATTAACGTTGCTGCTCCCTGTTCAATGGCTGGTTCCTCTATTCTACTAGTTCCTCTATTTCCATTTCTATTTGAAGAACTCCAAAGAAAACATGAAACCATGAAAAATGTATGCAAATTTTATCGCAGTATGTGCAAATAAATACCTACCGACATGTTTAACAATGTTAACCTTGGTATTTTTTACTTAGAACTCAGTCTGCACACAATCGCTTTCGAAGAAATTTTTCAACTATACACATAGTAGCAGAAGTACGCTGTTGAACTGCTTGAAACAAAACTGTACACCGCAAAGAATTTCAAGATAAATTTGTAAACCCAAATAATTCTGCTAGCAAAATAAAATGAGACCACCCCGCTTGTCCCCTGTGGTTGTTTGTGCTGGCTCGACTTGAACCATCACCAGGACCTGCCGTACGCCCTTGCTCTACCACTAGAGCCATTTGTTCTTATGAGGAGAGATATGCAAAGCACCTATATGAACGAAGCGTAGCTGTGGTGTATAGACCGCCCACTGGCGCGGCACGCTCTATAAGCGTCCTTGATGGCGCAGTGCTTTGGGTTAGGAAAAGCCTTACAAATGTTTGCAGCGTTTGCAGGATGATTGCGTTGATTGTTTGGCTGCTAAGTATTAAAGTTATGAAGAGTAAAAAACTTTTTCTTGTAAGAGGAAATCTTTAGGGATACGTACTGAACAATTATATCAAACATTTGGATGTCAGGTAGAAAGAAAATGATTGAAAACACACTCAACGAGTCTAGCTCAACAACGCCATGTTTTGTTTTGTTTGGATTGTAAGGTTCTCGAATTGATGAAAAATATATGGCTTTTTTGTCGAATTATGGCATGAAACTCACACTAGTGACCAAAAACATTATCAAAATAATGTTCATAAAGCCTGGGTGGTGGAAGTCGGCCGCAAAAGCATGATTTATTTGCATTTATTTTGATGACGACGTTCCTAGCAAGGGAACAGCGGCGACGCCAAGTGGATGATGGCATGAAGCTACCCAAAAGGCCAAAACAGTAGAAACGTAGTCGTCAAGGGCATGAAGCTGCCTCCTGAGTCATATACTGGCAAACTGTGCCGCTAGTGGTCAAATTGAAAAATGTCATTTTTTCAAAATAAACAATGGCGTTTATTAGCAAATCAACATTTGAACAATAAACACGGATGGAAAACGAGATGGAAAGTGCTTCACCCACTTTAAATAACTTTTGCACGCTTGAAGGAGGATCGTCAACATTGATGGTATGCTTGATGGCAGAAGCAGCATTGCAGAGACCGGGAAAAACTGCTCTGCTGCAAGAACGTGGCATAAAATGTGATTTTTCAACGTTGTTCCCGCAATTGCCTCGCGCCCTGATTTCATGAATATATGCGTATGATCAAAGGAACCTTTTTAGATACTTGGTTATATAAAGAACATCATAGAAAAGGCAAAGAAAAACAATGCGTACATCAGTCCTGAGGCCCGGCTCATGATAACCTTAAGGTAATTATATTACTGAGTGTCTTCGTCAGTTGACATTTCGAGGTATTCTAAAAATAAGTTAAGTTCAAAATTACACTTATTTGATTGTTTATTTTCACTCCAGTGCATTTGTTACCTTCTTCTATTGCTGGCATATTTCCCACCATTGGACGCGATGCGAAAACGTCATTCAAAAAGCTTAGGCAGCGCACTGCGAAGCGCTGTCAACTGTCAACAGTCATGTCGAACTGTCACTGTATCAAACAGTCCACAGTGGACAGCGAATGGGATCATTTTTATGTTTTATTTTTTAGTTATTGGTAACCCCAGTATTTTTGTATTAAAGAGGATGCATACACATAATGTCAAAGCAGTTTGACACCCCTGTACGTCAGGGAAGTAGCGGTTGATTCCGGTAGGTGGCGATAGCGATCGCGATCTATATATATGAGCGGTTTCGAGACGAAGCGTCTCTTTTCATTCGGACTCAGAAGATTAAGCGGCAATAAATTTGAACAAGTGCAAGTGAAACAACCGTGCTAGTTCAAATTGTGCTAAAAATCGTCCGAAAATCCGACTTTTCAAATTTAGAGCCACTTTGAATTTAATGCAATAAATTCAGAACTATAGTGCGATTCACAATAATTAATCGCGGAAAAGTTGCGTATCGCGTATCGAACTTAGGCTTTCTTGGCAGTGGTAGTGAACTCGCGAAAAGAACCAACGAAAAGTGAACTCGGTAAGTGATTCGGAAACACAACCGACCGAATATTCGTAAACGTACGCGGTCGCGAATAGAGTGCGGTTTTGGGACATTTTTTCGCGGATCACTCGGAGTGATCATTTCTTTACGCAGGTCGAGTGAAATCATTGCGTTGCGATTCGGAATCGCCACAATCGACGGAACCACGAGCAATGGAGGACATAAGACGCGAACAGCCACCAGCACTGGCTGAGCATTCGGATCAGCTTACGGCCGATCCTACACGCTTAGGCGTAAACACAAGCCAAGCGCCACCATCGTTGGCGACGAACTTGACCATCCAGGGGTCATCGAGGGTCAACGTAGTTCACCGAACCGCGGATGACAACATGGTTGACGAGACAACACACGAAAATAACGCACGGAACCCAGTCGAACAAAGTTTCTGAAAACCTTTTGTTCTTTTGGTCCCGGATGCACCGCATCGACCTACAATCTGGGCACCGATGGTCAGATACTTATACACACTCTCACGGGATAGTATATAAAGCCCCGCGTAGCCACGCCCGTTTCAGTCGCCTTCCGGCGTTTGCAGCGTAAGGATCTAAGCCAGGTTGCAACAAAATTATGACTGATTTGATGACGAAATATTGGATTCGAGTGGAGGGCGAAATTTGGACAAAAATAAAATTAATTTTTTTTCTCTGCCGCGACAAGCCGGGGTGAGCGCTATACGCTCATGGGGAGCATTCGTATGTGCTCCCGTAACTTTTTTCGATACGTCTCTCTTTTTCCCATACAATTTTCTTGTCGCTGTCTTGTAATGAAAGAGAACATTGGATTAAAGCATTGGTACAGAAGAAAGTGGTACTTACATTATTTCCGTCTGACTATTGTTGAGTAGCGTACGTTGCGTATCATATATGAACGAGACGGAACGGGAATTATTTTCAATGTACGAAGATTACAAAGTTCATTTCGTAATAGTGTACATTTGTAGACGAAATAATTTATTGTATGCTTTCTGCGTATTGTATTATATTTACGCGTTCTGCGTATTGATTGACATTTATTATTGGATGAATGATTGTCCTCATTATTATCGCATGAATGATTCGATTATTTGGTGTTTATATCATTCTTGGTGGATAATTCGTGTTGTTTGCTCTCCAGAAGTATACAGTTTTATGGACAGTATTTGTTACACAACTGCATCATGTGCCGGATTACTTTACGAAATTTACGGATTATTTTACGCTGTATTGTACGGTAGGGATTTGCGGTTGTTGTGAAGAATACAGATTTATTTAAATAAATTATAACCGTTGCTCGCTGATGCGGGTTCGGTTATTTTATTTATTGTAACTTCAGGTGCTGCTCCATGAATTTGAATTGGAGTTTGTTCATTACGTTTTATTCTGGCACGTACTGTATGTATGTTATATTATTAAACCGTTTACACTGTATAAATTATAAACGTTGGTTAAGATATTACATGTTAAACGCACTTTTTGTTATTCATTCAAAACACAAGGATGAAACCATATGTATGAACAATATAGAGTATGTATTGACATATTTTATTCATCATAACTTACAAGGGTTGCAAAGTATGGAGAAATACGAATCCTCGTTGTAAACGCTTTCGCGTTAAACACTTTCCGGTGTGTAGGTCAGTTACACCGACATTGTACGATCGAACCAAAGAACTTCGATTATTCGTGCGCTTCGTTTGAACTCTAAGAGGGTTCTCCTACTCGACTGTTGGAGATATGGAAGCCTTACCTTGGGTAGGGGACACTCTTGAAAGAAGAACACAATGGGTTGTAGTTGTATGAACTCTAAGCCTGTCAACTTCATCTCCGACTCTGACTCTTCCATGCTTTAGTTGGCTTTGTTTATATCTTAGGCTATATTTATTTATATTTAGTTTTAAACGGCTTCCTTCTCGTTGTAACATTAATATGTTATGCTTTATCTGCTTAAATCTATGAGGGTTTATTTTAGTTTCAAAAGTTCTGTAGCTTTCTTCTATTCTAAACAGGAACGGTAAATTTCGGCTAACCGTTATTTGATGCGCGGTGCAGTTGCGATGACCATGTCATGAGTTTACGCTAAGATGTGAACTTCCGCTGGTTTAGTCGGAATTCCGATAATGGGGTAGATCATCCCAAAAGTTAGAAAGCTTAAGCTTTAAGCCTGTATCTGTCAAATAATCCAGGTACCGGGCGGTATCATTCTGTACAGATTCGTAAAGGACTTAGCATTTTGACATAAAGAATGACGCAAGGGATCATTTTTGTAAACTACAATTTGAGAAAAATCGATTTAAGCTTAGTAATTTAATTTTAATTTCAATGCAATGAAATAATTTACAATTCTGATTATTAAAATAATCTTTTCTTAGTTGTTTTCGTTAAAAAAAATTTGTTTACCCTTTTCGCACACGGGAAACATGGCCTAACCTGGCTTAGACCAGCTAGCAAAATTCTTTGCTTTGACATTTGTCGAGTTTGGGGTTTGGGTACTTGGGTACTTTCATTGAGAAACCAATCTAATCCTTCTTTCCTAGGCTTAACTTGGCTTGCCATTTGTATGGCGAGCTGTAAGCGGATAAGCCTGGAAACGTCAAAACGCATACAAAAAAACTGGCTTAGACCGTGATCTACCTCAATTTTTGGCTGGAGCTGAGTATGCACAAGCGCACCCAATATTAGGTGTAAGAAAAAAAACGCCGCATTCTATTTCAATACTCGTGGCATCTAGTAGCCATTCCGACCTTCCGATATCGAGTGTTGGTGGAATTATGTGTTTCATGTTTTTGATTATAAAATGTGCCAATTTGGGCAAGTTAGCTAAAGAGTAATTGAAAGAATTTCATCACATTTTTGGCGCTGCTTAAAACGAGCCGGCGACACACGGCGCTAGACACCGTGCGCTCCTTTTTGAGTGTCCCTGTCAGTATCCGAAATTAGTGCGAATTTCATCCCATGCTCCGTCTCGCTCGCACTTGCGCCCTCGTTCGGTGGCACCAAGCCATCCTCTTTTTTGGTGATTTTTCCAAATAACGGTACCGATCATCGTTTGTGATCGCATTTGCTGATAATTTCTGACTCTAGGTGGGTAAAAAACGCGCACACTACTACGTGCGAGAAAGAAAAGAAAAACACGACGTTCGATTTGAATACGCGTGGCAAAATGTTGGTGGAATAATATGTTTCATGTTTTTGATCATAAATTGTGCCAATTTTAGCAAGTTAACAAGCAATTTTAGCAAGCAAAAATTTCAGCACATTTTTGAAGCTGCTTTGCGTGTCCTATCAATGACCGAAATTAGTGCGAATTTCATCCCATGCTCCGTCTCGTTCGGTGGCATGAGCGCATCCTCTTTCTCATGAGGGCACGAGCGCATATTTAATCCACTTTATTTCAATATTTACGCCAAAATTTCTGCCAAAATGTATTCCTGCACTTAAGTAACGTTTTCTGCTATTTTTCGGATGCAGTAAGTTAAGCTAGACGCCCAAGTACGTGAAATATGTAGTGTTAGTCTTAAAAAAGACTGGTAGCTGTGTGAAATGCTTCACAATTGGCTTTGAAAACGGTCGATTTTTCTTAGCTTTGTATTAACATGGCGGCACAGTTGACTTTCGTTTTCTAATACCATCACACAAACACGATCGAGCACACAACGTCGCAACATTGTGGATCTGTAGCGCGTTCAACATACTATGGACACCCATTACCTGTACACCGTTAACGAGGATCGACACGAAGCTCATTGCTTCTTCTTCTACCTGGCTTCTGCGTGGCTTCTGCGTGACGCGTTTTCGACATTTTTACACCGTGACATGTTTACCCCGTAGACCGACGAAGCGAAGGATTCGACTCGCAACCACAGGTAGAATTCCATTACGGCGGGTACAAACGATAGTGCGAAGCTCCGATGAACCTAAGCTGGCAGAGCAAAAAACGCTCGACTTCATAGCGATTGGAATCATTGGAAAGAGAATTTTGACGCAAAGAATGTGTGGTCCTGATAAGGACCGTTTTGTTGAGATGAGGGCAAAATGTGCGTTGGCTGGCGAGTTTAACCTCCGAAACCGTACAGGGTGCGACCCTGACGCTTCAGCGCGTACACTACATCCATCGCGGTGACGGTTTTGCGCTTGGCGTGTTCGGTATAGGTGACCGCATCGCGGATAACATTCTCCAGGAACACTTTCAGCACGCCACGCGTTTCTTCGTAGATGAGACCGGAGATACGCTTCACTCCACCACGGCGGGCCAGACGACGGATGGCCGGCTTGGTGATGCCCTGGATGTTGTCGCGCAGCACTTTGCGATGACGCTTGGCTCCTCCTTTACCCAGACCTTTGCCTCCTTTGCCTCGTCCAGTCATTTCGATGTCGATGCGTACTGTTCAAGAGTTCACGATTAACAATAGGGCAACGCACCATGTTTCGGCCTTTTATACACTCACCCGAGCACACGTACACATTCTCACGCTTACCCCACTATCGGTACACGATCGGAGCGGAGTGTATGTGTGCGTGGAGCGAGGTTATAAAAGTGGCGATCCGGCTTCGGATACCCACATTCCGAACCTATTGTCGACGCAACACAGACGTCTTTACGTGCCACTACCCAAACCGCCAGTGAACCAGTGAAATGGCCCGTACGAAGCAAACTGCCCGTAAGTCCACCGGAGGTAAGGCTCCGCGCAAGCAGCTGGCCACCAAGGCTGCTCGCAAGAGTGCCCCGGCCACCGGAGGAGTGAAGAAGCCGCATCGTTATCGTCCGGGAACCGTAGCCCTGCGTGAGATCCGTCGCTACCAGAAATCGACCGAGCTGCTGATCCGCAAGCTGCCCTTCCAGCGTCTGGTACGTGAAATTGCCCAGGACTTCAAGACCGATCTGCGCTTCCAGAGCTCGGCCGTGATGGCCCTGCAGGAGGCCAGCGAGGCGTACCTTGTCGGCCTGTTCGAGGACACCAACTTGTGCGCAATCCATGCGAAGCGCGTCACCATCATGCCGAAAGACATCCAGCTGGCTCGTCGCATCCGCGGAGAGCGTGCCTAAATCTTCGCCGCCTCCCCGCCTCCATCGTTCATCGAGGGGCATTTATTCACTCAAACGGTCCTTCTCAGGACCACCACAAATGTTAACCAAAAAGATATGTCGATATGCTCCCTTCCCTTCCCCTCTGTGTACCGCCCCTAACCCGTTGGTGGTGGTGTTGGAACAATTCTTATGCGTATGTGACAATGAGTCTGTTGAGTGCAATGAGCCCGTGACCGTGTCAGGGTACAAAAGCTGCATGCGCCTACCAGGGTACAGGGCTTGCAAAGCTGCAGTGTACAAAGCTTGTGGAGAAATGGTGTTATTTTTAGGCTTTTGTTTTGTTTGTGGTTCCATTCTTCGGCTCGAATGGACATCAGAAATGAAGCCAGCCGTACGCACGGTCAGAAAGGCAAAAGAGGTTTCGCTTGGCCGTTTGGCATTCGATCGTCAGAAGATGCTTCCGATGCTTTAACGCTGTGGAACATTCATTTTCACTGCTCGCATAGAACCTCAGTTTGTGTTTTCGTACCCTGGCCATGTGTTCATGTGCACTCGGGTAATGTTCATTATGCCATGTTGCTACCATGTTGCGCAACACAGTCACGGGCGTGCTTTTATTTATTACATTATATTTACTCATTTTATTATATTTAACTTCTGCCACTCTGAGAGGGTTTTTAACAGGAATATGTCTTTTGTATGGATGCGTTTTGTGGTCCTGAAAAGGACCGGTTTGCGTTTGGGTAGATCGAACGAACTGCGGCGCTCCGAATTACTTCGAGCTGGTGTACTTGGTGACAGCCTTCGTGCCTTCGGACACGGCGTGCTTGGCCAGCTCACCAGGCAACAGCAGACGGACGGCCGTCTGGATTTCGCGGGACGTGATCGTCGAACGCTTGTTGTAGTGCGCCAAGCGGGATGCTTCGGCAGCGATGCGCTCGAAAATGTCGTTCACGAAGCTGTTCATGATGCTCATCGCCTTGGACGAAATGCCGGTGTCCGGGTGGACTTGCTTCAACACCTTGTAGATGTAGATAGCGTAGCTCTCCTTGCGGGTCTTCCTTTTCTTCTTCTTGTCCGACTTGGAGATGTTCTTCTGGGCTTTACCCGACTTCTTCGCGGCTTTTCCACTGGTTTTCGAGGCCATTTTACCTCAATTCACGCACTGATGCTCACTATCGGAGGGTCAAAAACTGTATTTTTTTTTTTTTTTTATTGTTTTTATAGAGACTTTGAGCTGGGCAGCTTCATTCGCCTCTTTACTGTAGGTGATGGTGGTCTAGATGGCTATGGATGATTATATTTCTTTATACAGGTTACTGATGCGGAGAAATTTGATGAGTTTGCGTTGATTATCGGGGTTCGGTGATAAGATGTTAGTGATGTTAGTGTCAAGTTGGCAGGATAGTCGATGGTTGGCGAAGCCGTGGCAGTCGGTTAGGATGTGCAGTACGGTGATGTCGACACCACAGAAGCTGCAGAGTGGTGGTGTGGATTTGTCGCAGATGTAGGAGTGGGTAAGGCGGGTGTGTCCAATGCGGAGTCGGGAAAGTATTCTTTGGTTACGGCTGGATTCTGGGTCGCTCCATGCTGCTGTGGTGTGTTTGATGAGGCGAAGTTTTGAGGTGTTGGTATTTATCCAGGTGGTGTTCCATTTCTGCGCTATGGTATTTGTTGTCCAATGGATGAGGTCTCGGCGTGCTATGGGGTTGTCGGTTTCTGGGGATCGGGATCTACCCTGGTTGGCTAGTCGGTCGGCTTTTTCGTTTCCGCGAATTCCTGAATGACCAGGAATCCAGCAGAAGGCTATTTCCGGTGTTGTGGGGAGTTGGTCTAGTTGTTGGATGTGTGGGTCACGGACAACACCATGTTCTAGGGCTGCTAGTACGCTGGCGCTGTCGGTGAAGATGACGTTGGGTTTATCACTGCGAAGACTTTCTTCGGCGGCGATGAGCATGGCTATTGCTTCTGCAGAAAAAATGGAAGTGTTATTAGGTAAATTAATGGCACTATTGTCGAAAGAGGAATGTATTCCGCATCCGGCGGACTCGTGTAAAACAGAGCCGTCGGTGAAGATGTGGTGGTGGTGTTGATACTTGTTCCGGATGTGGCGTGTGAAGATTTGGTTGGCTATATGGCTGCTTTTTCCTGCTTTTAGTTGGAGTTTAAGGTTCCAGTCTATTGTAGGTGTTTGTTGATACCAGGGGCGCTGACCGCGCCTAGTGAGGTGGAGAACTTGTGGTAATTGTTGGTTGGTGAGGGTTTGGAATGCAGTGCTGGCTCTATTGGAGAGAGAGGTGGCTTGGATCCCTTTTTCCTGTAGTCTAGTTGCTGCTGCTACTATTTTGTTGGTGATGATGTGGTGTAGAGGAAGGAGGCCGCTTTCGCAGAGGAGTGAATCGGTGGGACTGGTGATGAATGCTCCGGTGGAAGATTGTATTGCGGTGTGGTAGAGCGGTGCTATTGTCTTCTCGAACGTTTCTCTCTTTCGGGAGACAATCTCGATGCCGTAGAGTAGTTTTGGGAGTAACCAGCTATTGATGATTCGGATGAGTGTGTTGCGGGATGCTCGGTGCTTTCCAGTTCCGAGCATTTTGAAGAGGTTCAGCCGGCTTTTTGCTTCTTTCTTAATGCGTGTGGAATGGGGAATGAAGGAAAGTCTTGCGTCGAATGTAACTCCTAAAATGTCTGCGCGTCGTGTGTTTGGTATGGGTGTGTTGTTGAAAGTGATATCTTTTTTGTAGTGTGGGAAAAAGTTATTGCAAATGTGTAGGATTTTGGATTTGGTGTGTGATATTTCATAACCTGTCCACCTAGCCCATTGCCTAACCTTGTCAACCCCTGCTTGCAGAAGTTTACGAGATTCTGCACAAGAGCTGGATGAAGAGGCTAGGATGATATCATCTGCATATACGAATGATTTAATTTGTGTAGGAATAGAGCAAAATAAGGATTCAATGCTGATAAGGAAAAGGGTTGGTGAGAGAATGGCACCTTGTGGGACGCCATTTTCGAGCGTGTATGGATTGGAGAGGTCGGTACCGATGAGGACTCGGAAGGTGCGGTCAGTAAGGAAGCTCTCGATGAAGTTTGTGAGACGTCCACCGAGGTTCCATCTGGATAGTTGTTCTAGTATGGAGTGTCGCCAGGTACGGTCAAAAGCTTTGGAAAGGTCTATTATAGCGAGGTCTATGTGGTAGTTATGAGTGTGGGCTGTTTCCAACACGTCATCTAGTTTGGCAAAGTACGTTTCCGTACCCATGCCGCACCGAAAGCCGTGTTGATCAGAACTAAGGAGTTTTCTATCTTCTATTTCTTGAGTTAGTCTACGGTTAACCATGCGTTCTAGGACTTTCATTATACAGTTGAGAAGAGAAATGGGGCGGTAGCTATCTACATCAGTGCTAGGTTTGTTAGGCTTAGGGATGGGAATGGTGAGGCTGGATTTCCATTCCTTAGGAATGTTACCAGTGGACCAGATGTCGTTATAAATATTGAGGAGTTTTAGTTTGGCTTGTAGGGGTAGGTTTTTGAGGAGAGGATAACCAATATTATCGGGGCCGGACGAGGAACCTTTACATTTTCTAAGAGCCCAGTTTAGTTCTGCTATTGAGAATAGTCTATTGTATCTATGGTGGGTAGCGTTTGTCTTAGGGATGGGTATGGATTCTGCGTTTGTTTTGTGTTTTTGGAAAGTGGGCGGAAAGTTTTCAGTTGCAGAAGTGTTGGCAAAGTGTTTGGCGAAGGTTTCAGGGATTTCGGAGGGAGGTACAGTTGTGCCGGAGAAGTGCAGGGAAATCGGAGAAGCTTGCGGTTTTCTACCCGAAAGGACACTCACTCTCCTCCAAATTTCTTTAGAGGTAGAGTTAGGATTGATATCGCTAACGAATCTATTCCATGTGTCCTCTTTGGAGAGACGCACAGCTTCCTTGGCAAGACGGTTAGCTTCACGATATTGTTCAGCCAACACGGGTGTAAAAAAATTATCGGGGGTGTTGCTGGCTCGACGGAATTTCCGTAAGGCAGTACGCCTGGCTTTAATAGCCTGGGCGACTGTCTCGTTCCACCAGGGGACATTTCTTTTGGAAGGAGTGCCTTTGGTACGGGGGATGCTAAGGGAAGCTGCATTTTCTATGGCGTGAAGGAAACGTGGGATGGTGGGAAGTTCTTCTAAGGGAAGGTTGAAAATGATATCTGTTTGGTATTTTTCCCAATCGGCCTCTTCATATTTCCACTTGGGACGTTGAAGTGGTCGATAAGTGGGAAAACTGCTGGAGATGAACATGGGATAATGGTCACTATTGTGGGTATCGTTGCTGATTTGGATTTGGAATTGGGGTGCAATGGAGGATGAGATGGTACAGTGGTCAATGATTGACCCTGAGCCATTTGTGGGAGATATGCGGGTGGGAGTTTGGTTGAAAAGGACTTGAAGGTCGAAGGATTCAAAAATGTTGCCAATATTATTCCCACGATTGTTCGTTATGGAACAACCCCAGGAGCAATGTTGTGCGTTTAGGTCGCCAAGGATAATGAGAGGTTTGGGTAATTGGTGTATTAGTTGGGTAAGTTCGCTATTTATTATCGGAATTGTTAGAGAAGGTGGTAGATAGAGACAAAGAACAGTGGCTGGAAGAGGTGATTCAATTTTAACGGCTATTGCAGGTAGTGTGGTTGTGAGATTGATTCTTTTAGAAGGTATGTTTTTAAGAGTTCCAATGCACACGCTATGGTGAGGATTGGATGGACATGGATTAAAAAACCAGTTGTATTTATTAAATGGGGTGCTGTTGAGAGAAGGTATTGTGATAGTTTCCTGTAGGGTTATAATACTGGGGTTATGGCGGGTTAATAATAATCTAAGTTCTTCTACGTTAGTTCTCATGCTTCTGATATTCCAGGAAAGTGCGAAAATGGGATTTTGATTATTGCTTATTGTTTGTGTGTTGAAAAGGATATTAGGGAAAATGGTAACGAAGGTAGGGGATTAATTGGAAGCTGATGTTGGGTGTGTTGTGTGTGTATTAACTTGGTTTTTTCTTTTTCTTGCTGCGGATTGGAGGGGGATTTTGGTCGGGGATGGAAGGGGGGATATTTGAGGGGGTGGGAGAAGGAATAATGGGTTGGGGGGTGTCCTCTTCGGAGGACGGGGTGCCCTTGTTGCGGGCACGTTTGCGGGAGAGGGAGGAGGCTGAGGAGGTGATTGATTCATCTGAATCGGTTAGTGTGTTCGAGTCTGAGTCGGATTCAAGTGAGCTATTTGAGTGTTTTTTGTTGCTAGATTTTAAGAAACTTTGGATAAGTTTTTGTTGTTCAAGTAGTTGTTTGTTCATGTTGTTCATAGTTTCGGTTAGTTTAGCGATAGTGTTTTCTTGTTGTTTAAGTGTGAGTTGTAGTGTGGCAATCATTGTGTCTTTTTCGTCTTGTGTGGTTTGTTGAGCGTATGTTAGTCTTTGTTGTACAGGGGAGGGAATTGCGGGAGAGGAGATCATTCTACGGGCTTCACCGTAGGAACAATTTTTATCTACTTTGTAGTGGATTATGGCTTCTTCTTCTTTGTAACGGGGACAGGAACGAGACAGGGAGTTGTGTTTAGATTTGCAATTTACGCATACTGGTTCTGCAGTGCATTCACCATGCGCAGGGGTACTACAGTTGGAACAAATTGGGGATAGTTTGCAATGGAGCTTAGTGTGACCAAATTGTCCACAGTTAAAACATTGCATTGGTTTAGGATAGTAGGGACGGGTGCTAACTTGAAGGGCGCCAAGACGGATGAATTGAGGGATTTTGGTGGCATTAATGCGGAGGAGGAAGATGCTGGTGGGTAGTATTTCGCCGTTCACTTTACGGGTAAACCGACGCACATGGATAACGTTCTGGGACTTGAGTTCAGCTAGGATGTCTTCGTCACTAATGTCTTTAAGGTCGGGGGCAAACACTACACACTGAACACTGTTAAGGGTATTATGAGGGGTTACTTTTACGGGGGTCGAATCGATGAGTTGGCTGATTTTCTGTAGCTGGTTGTATTGTTGCTGGCTTCTGGTCTTCAAGAGGAGTTTGTTGCCGTTGTCGATTACGCGTCCAGGTTCAGCAAGATCACCGACAGCACTTTGGATGGTTTTACCGATAATGAAAGGGTTTTTCGGTAAAGCCGACCCATCCAACTTCTCCATCACTAGAAACTTCAAATCACCACACACATTGTTTTTGTCCATCCACGCGGGGATGGGCCTCTCTCGGTTGGTGCCGAGAGAGGGAAAGTCCCTCTCCAGGCTGGGTGGGCCCGACATGGTGTCGGCCCAAGAATTGTGGGAATGAAGTGTTACTGGCCACTGAGTTTGTGAAGCAAACTCTGTAAAATCAGCTCCACTTCACCACCAAAACACGGAAAATACACACACTGCACAGGTTAAATATCACTCGACGAATATCACCACAGCACAAATCCGTACCATAAGTGTACCCACAAAACAGGTGCACCGGCAAAAATCTGCACTTTGGCGAATACGTACGGGCAAAACGAAAACTGTCACAGGTACGCTGAATAACACAGGCAATAACGATCGGTCGAGAGCACAAGGTAAAAGTACGTCTGTACACTTCGGCTGTCACGTTAAGAATGGCAAAAACTGTATGGTCAAAAACTGTATGATGATCACTTTTTTTTTTTTTTTTTTTTTCAAAGTGTGTTTATTTCAATTTATTTGTACAGAGATAGTTTTATAATACGAGATACAGCGTACAGGTCGCTTTTCAACGTAGAAAGTTTTTGTTGCCTTTGTTTGGCAGTTATGTTTTGTTTTTCTATATAAGGAGTGGTTGTAAGTGAAAATTATATGAAACCTTAACCTATCTTAAAACTAAACTTAACTAACTTAATAACTAATATTTACAAAAGATTTGTATTCATACCATGAATAACTGTTTGATAAGGAGATCATCTGATGCACTACATTTAACCTTTAGTGCTTGTCTAGAGGTATATTCAAAGTCATCGAGTGACATAGTGTTTGCTAACCTATAGAGATCAGTTCTTTTAGTTTTGAAGGGCCTGTTGAGAATTAATCTTAAAGTACGATTTAGACTAACTTGTATTTTTTTGCGGTGAACAGTTGCGCAATTCCACCAGATGTTTATGCCATAAGTGATTGCCGGAAAAATTATGGCTTTAAATATAATAATTTTGTTTTTTCTTGAGAGCTTTGATCTTCTGTTTAACAGTGGAAAAAGTCTTGTTGTTAAGATTATATTTTTCTGTACCAGAGAGTTGATTTGATCTTTGAAAAGAAGTTTTTGGTCAAAAGTGACTCCTAAGTATTTTACTGTTTTTAACCAGGTAATAGTAGTGTCTCCTACCTTAACACTGATCCCAGATGGGTTGAGGAGTGATTGTTTCTTCTTATGGGGGAAGATGATGGCCTGAGTTTTACTCTCATTAAGCTTGAGTTTCCAGTCTTTAATGAAGCTTAAAATGATATCCAGACATCGCTGGGCACTGTTCCTGATTTCAGTAAGAGTTCTTCCTTTTACAGCTATAGCTGTATCGTCTGCAAACAGAAAAAGATCGCAGCCATTCGGTAGAGATGGTAGGTCTGCCAAGAAGATGGTGAAAAGCAGGGGACCGAGAACGCTTCCTTGTGGGACTCCGGCCGGGATATTAAAGATGTCGGACGATGTTTCTCCTAGGTGAACTCGAAATGATCGTTGTTGCAGATAACTTCGTACGATACGCACGAGCGAGATGGGTAGACCCATGATGAACATCTTGTGCAGCAGGCCGTCATGCCAGACGTTGTCGAACGCTTTTTCAAAGTCCAACATGATGACTCCGGTGGACTTCGATACTCGTTTGTTTCTCATGATGGTGTTGTGCAGTCGAAGCAGTTGATGAGTCGTGGAGTGACCAACCCGAAAGCCAAATTGCTCAGGAGGGAGAAGATTCAGCTCATGAACTGCATCCCTTAGCCTCCTATGAATTTGCTTCTCAAACAGCTTCCCTAATGCCGCAAGTAGGCTGATCGGCCGGAAGCTTGAAGACAGTGTTGGATCTTTCCCTGGTTTCAAGATCGGGATGACCTTGGCGCATTTCCAGCAGCTCGGGAAATAGCCCAATTGCAAGCATCTGGAGAAGATGTTTGATAGCAACTCGAGGGCACGAGGAGACAGACGTTTTATCAGCAGATTGAATATAGCATCGGATCCAGGAGCTTTCATGTTGGCCATGGTTTTCAAAGAGGCTTTGATGTCTTCTACTGTAACGATGGTATCAGAAGAGTTCGGATTTCTTGGGTCATCCAGTTTCAGCAGGGTGGCAGCTACAGAAGACTCATGTCGGCTGTGCATATTATTTCCGATGAGATGAGCTTGAGCAAATTGCTCACCAATCGTTGCAGCTTTTCCAGACGTTGTTATGATGATTTTCCCGTTGACGTTAAGAGGTGGAATAGGTCTGGGTCTTTTTCGAAGAACTTTGGAGAGTTTCCAGAATGCGTTAGAACTGGGTTCTAATTTCTCAACCATGTCTGAGAAATTGTTGTTGCGAATCATATTTACTCGATCTCTGATGATTCGGCCCAACATAGCAGCTCGATGCTTCGTTGCTGGATCTCGGGTACGTTGGAATTGGCGCCTGAATGTGTTTCTATCTGTGATGAGTTTTTTGGTGAGAGGGTCGAGAGTAATTACTGGTCTCCTTGTAATTACTTCTGGTACACATTCGGATTCTGCTGTTTTGATGGCATGCTCCAGATTGTCTATTGCACAGTCAATGTCCGATGTTGTGTAGACTTCTGTGCTGGTGATGTTGAGATCGACAACTTGACCGAACTTTTCCCAATTTACGAGCTTGTAGTTCCGGCGTTTAGATGGAGGCAAACGGTTAGTATTCAGATCGACTGATGTTATTACTGGGAAGTGGTCCGAGGTAAGGCCATCAATGACTTGAGGTTTGCTCAAAGAGATGTTAGTCAGGAACAAATCTAGTGTCGTTGGTCGATTGCCATTAAGCGGTATGAAGGTGGCTTGATCGGGATATTCTATTTTCGCGCTGCCATTGAGGAGTTGTTGGGCCAGCAGAGTGCCATTTTTGTTATTTCTTGAATTTCCCCACAAGTTATGACGAGCGTTAAGATCTGCACCAATTATCAGCCGGCTTTTGGTACTAGTAATTTTTACTAGGTCTTGCTTGAACATGATGGCCAGATTTTTCGTTTGACATTGGTTTGGGCAGTAGGCGCTTATAAGATGGAGAGGGCCAGAAGCAGATGGTATACTCACACCAAGAACTTCAATGATGTTAGTATTGAAGTGCGGGAGAAGCAAATGATTAATGTTGAGCTTGATTGCTATGGCCACTCCACCACGTCTTCGAGAACCAGAGCGATCAAGCCTATGGATGACGTAGCCTTGTAAATAAACGTTGACATCTGGCTTAAGATGTGTCTCCGCAATGAGGGCAACATCAATATCATTTTGTTGTAGGAAGTCAGCTAGCAGGATGATCTTTGGCTTGAGGGAGTTTGCATTCCAGAACAATATTTTTAGTTTATCCATACTGGATTAATAATTCCCCAAGTACGGTGATCTGGTCTACCTTGGTGCGGCAATTTCGCATTTTGACAGCCATTTCTCGGAAAATCCCCAAGAGGGTAGTTGCATCGTGAAGTTCATCGGAAGCTGGAGGTGATGGTTCAGCTTGGGCGTTAATGAGACGCTGAGCCAGATTGCGTTCAAAGCCAGGAGGGATCACTGGAACAATGGGTTTGGCTGGCCATGCGGTACTGCGTGGAGCAGAGGACGGCATGCCCGAGGTAGGCGGAGGGAAGTGCTCCAATGATGATAGTGCCGGCGGCGGGACTCGTGCAGTGGTGTTACGTCCCATTTGCGGCTTGCGATTGCGCTCATTCACAATCTTGCGTATTTCACTGTATTTTGCACGTTGTGGACATTCAATGTCTCGCGCACGATGGTTACTGCCACAATTTGCACATTTAACTGTTGCTCCTTGAGAGCTGTTTGAATTGCACGCATCAGTTAGATGCGGCTCCGCACAAACCGCGCAGCGAGGCTGGATTCGACAGTGGCGAGTACCGTGGCCAAAGGCTTGGCATCGGAGACACTGAGTTGGGCCTTTGTTACCTCCTCGATAGTTTTCCCAACGGATAATGATGTGTTGGATTGTTGGAACAGAATTTAGTTTGCTCAAGGAGCATGAACCTCGTTTGAAGTGCACGAGGTAGAGCTGTTGGTGATAGCTCACACTTTCTTCGTTGCGTCGCTTAATGCGATGCACTTCAAGGACATCTAGCTGATACGATGCTTTCAGCTCGTTTAAGATGTCGATGGTCTCCATCAGTGGGAGACCGCGAATGATTGCCTTAAAAGGTCGATCTTCTTTTAGGTCGTGTGTGAAGAACTCGACCTTCTTCGTTTCCAGAAACTGGATCACAGTTTGCCTGTCCGTACTCGAATGAACAAACACTTTTGTTCCGATACCGCTTAGTTGGTATTCGACTGATACTCCTCTAGCTTGGAGCTCCGGTCGGAGCACGAAGAGCGGCATGGATTTCACAACAATCGGTGGAAATCTTTTAATTGCAGGTTGGACCTGCTTTTTGTCCGTTGCCATGGCAACTCCATTCTGTCCGGTTTTGCCCCCGGCTTTCTTGATAGGCACTTCAATGAAGCTTCCACCTTCAGAATCATTTTCATCACTGACACTTGCAACATCCATAACGGCACTTCGCGATGGAATGCTTGCTTTGGTACGTTTAGACTCCGTAGAGCTCAAACTGTTGGTACGAGAGCGGCCACGCCCTCTTTCTCTCTTTTTGCCCCTCTTCTTCATCACTGACTCTCACACGTTAGTAGTTCCTCTCGCTTTATGAATGAAAAATTCTCTGAATGAAATGCACTACACAGCACAGGTTGCTCTTAGGCGCACAGGTTAGTTTTAACTGGACAAGTGTCTCTCTCGCTAAACCGCGTTTTTTCCACTGGTTTTCGGGGCCATTTTACCTCAATTCACGCACTGATGCTCACTATCGGAGGGTCAAAAACTGTATGATTTTTTTTTTTTTTTTTTTTTTTTTTTATTGTTTTTATAGAGACTTTGAGCTGGGCAGCTTCATTCGCCTCTTTACTGTAGGTGATGGTGGTCTAGATGGCTATGGATGATTATATTTCTTTATACAGGTTACTGATGCGGAGAAATTTGATGAGTTTGCGTTGATTATCGGGGTTCGGTGATAAGATGTTAGTGATGTTAGTGTCAAGTTGGCAGGATAGTCGATGGTTGGCGAAGCCGTGGCAGTCGGTTAGGATGTGCAGTACGGTGATGTCGACACCACAGAAGCTGCAGAGTGGTGGTGTGGATTTGTCGCAGATGTAGGAGTGGGTAAGGCGGGTGTGTCCAATGCGGAGTCGGGAAAGTATTCTTTGGTTACGGCTGGATTCTGGGTCGCTCCATGCTGCTGTGGTGTGTTTGATGAGGCGAAGTTTTGAGGTGTTGGTATTTATCCAGGTGGTGTTCCATTTCTGCGCTATGGTATTTGTTGTCCAATGGATGAGGTCTCGGCGTGCTATGGGGTTGTCGGTTTCTGGGGATCGGGATCTACCCTGGTTGGCTAGTCGGTCGGCTTTTTCGTTTCCGCGAATTCCTGAATGACCAGGAATCCAGCAGAAGGCTATTTCCGGTGTTGTGGGGAGTTGGTCTAGTTGTTGGATGTGTGGGTCACGGACAACACCATGTTCTAGGGCTGCTAGTACGCTGGCGCTGTCGGTGAAGATGACGTTGGGTTTATCACTGCGAAGACTTTCTTCGGCGGCGATGAGCATGGCTATTGCTTCTGCAGAAAAAATGGAAGTGTTATTTGGTAATTTAATGGCACTATTGTCGAAAGAGGAATGTATTCCGCATCCGGCGGACTCGTGTAAAACAGAGCCGTCGGTGAAGATGTGGTGGTGGTGTTGATACTTGTTCCGGATGTGGCGTGTGAAGATTTGGTTGGCTATATGGCTGCTTTTTCCTGCTTTTAGTTGGAGTTTAAGGTCCCAGTCTATTGTAGGTGTTTGTTGATACCAGGGGCGCTGACCGCGCCTAGTGAGGTGTAGAACTTGTGGTAATTGTTGGTTGGTGAGGGTTTGGAATGCAGTGCTGGCTCTATTGGAGAGAGACGTGGCTTGGATCCCTTTTTCCTGTAGTCTAGTTGCTGCTGCTACTATTTTGTTGGTGATGATGTGGTGTAGAGGAAGGAGGCCGCTTTCACAGAGGAGTGAATCGGTGGGACTGGTGATGAATGCTCCGGTGGAAGATTGTATTGCGGTGTGGTAGAGCGGTGCTATTGTCTTCTCGAACGTTTCTCTCTTTCGGGAGACAATCTCGATGCCGTAGAGTAGTTTTGGGAGTAACCAGCTATTGATGATTCGGATGAGTGTGTTGCGGGATGCTCGGTGCTTTCCAGTTCCGAGCATTTTGAAGAGGTTCAGCCGGCTTTTTGCTTCTTTCTTAATGCGTGTGGAATGGGGAATGAAGGAAAGTCTTGCGTCGAATGTAACTCCTAAAATGTCTGCGCGTCGTGTGTTTGGTATGGGTGTGTTGTTGAAAGTGATATCTTTTTTGTAGTGTGGGAAAAAGTTATTGCAAATGTGTAGGATTTTGGATTTGGTGTGTGATATTTCATAACCTGTCCACCTAGCCCATTGCCTAACCTTGTCAACCCCTGCTTGCAGGAGTTTACGAGATTCTGCACAAGAGCTGGATGAAGAGGCTAGGATGATATCATCTGCATATACGAATGATTTAATTTGTGTAGGAATAGAGCAAAATAAGGATTCAATGCTGATAAGGAAAAGGGTTGGTGAGAGAATGGCACCTTGTGGGACGCCATTTTCGAGCGTGTATGGATTGGAGAGGTCGGTACCGATGAGGACTCGGAAGGTGCGGTCAGTAAGGAAGCTCTCGATGAAGTTTGTGAGACGTCCACCGAGGTTCCATCTGGATAGTTGTTCTAGTATGGAGTGTCGCCAGGTACGGTCAAAAGCTTTGGAAAGGTCTATTATAGCGAGGTCTATGTGGTAGTTATGAGTGTGGGCTGTTTCCAACACGTCATCTAGTTTGGCAAAGTACGTTTCCGTACCCATGCCGCACCGAAAGCCGTGTTGATCAGAACTAAGGAGTTTTCTATCTTCTATTTCTTGAGTTAGTCTACGGTTAACCATGCGTTCTAGGACTTTCATTATACAGTTGAGAAGAGAAATGGGGCGGTAGCTATCTACATCAGTGCCAGGTTTGTTAGGCTTAGGGATGGGAATGGTGAGGCTGGATTTCCATTCCTTAGGAATGTTACCAGTGGACCAGATGTCGTTATAAATATTGAGGAGTTTTAGTTTGGCTTGTAGGGGTAGGTTTTTGAGGAGAGGATAACCAATATTATCGGGGCCGGACGAGGAACCTTTACATTTTCTAAGAGCCCAGTTTAGTTCTTCTATTGAGAATAGTCTATTGTATCTATGGTGGGTAGCGTTTGTCTTAGGGATGGGTATGGATTCTGCGTTTGTTTTGTGTTTTTGGAAAGTGGGCGGAAAGTTTTCAGTTGCAGAAGTGTTGGCAAAGTGTTTGGCGAAGGTTTCAGGGATTTCGGAGGGAGGTACGGTTGTGCCGGAGAAGTGCAGGGAAATCGGAGAAGCTTGCGGTTTTCTACCCGAAAGGACACTCACTCTCCTCCAAATTTCTTTAGAGGTAGAGTTAGGATTGATATCGCTAACGAATCTATTCCATGTGTCCTCTTTGGAGAGACGCACAGCTTCCTTGGCAAGACGGTTTGCTTCACGATATTGTTCAGCCAACACGGGTGTAAAAAAATTATCGGGGGTGTTGCTGGCTCGACGGAATTTCCGTAAGGCAGTACGCCTGGCTTTAATAGCCTGGGCGACTGTCTCGTTCCACCAGGGGACATTTCTTTTGGAAGGAGTGCCTTTGGTACGGGGGATGCTAAGGGAAGCTGCATTTTCTATGGCGTGAAGGAAACGTGGGATGGTGGGAAGTTCTTCTAAGGGAAGGTTGAAAATGATATCTGTTTGGTATTTTTCCCAATCGGCCTCTTCATATTTCCACTTGGGACGTTGAAGTGGTCGATAAGTGGGAAAACTGCTGGAGATGAACATGGGATAATGGTCACTATTGTGGGTATCGTTGCTGATTTGGATTTGGAATTGGGGTGCAATGGAGGATGAGATGGTACAGTGGTCAATGATTGACCCTGAGCCATTTGTGGGAGATATGCGGGTGGGAGTTTGGTTGAAAAGGACTTGAAGGTCGAAGGATTCAAAAATGTTGCCAATATTATTCCCACGATTGTTCGTTATGGAACAACCCCAGGAGCAATGTTGTGCGTTTAGGTCGCCAAGGATAATGAGAGGTTTGCGTAATTGGTGTATTAGTTGGGTAAGTTCGCTATTTATTATCGGAATTGTTAGAGAAGGTGGTAGATAGAGACAAAGAACAGTGGCTGGAAGAGGTGATTCAATTTTAACGGCTATTGCAGGTAGTGTGGTTGTGAGATTGATTCTTTTAGAAGATATGTTTTTAAGAGTTCCAATGCACACGCTATGGTGAGGATTGGATGGACATGGATTAAAAAACCAGTTGTATTTATTAAATGGGGTGCTGTTGAGAGAAGGTATTGTGATAGTTTCCTGTAGGGTTATAATACTGGGGTTATGGCGGGTTAATAATAATCTAAGTTCTTCTACGTTAGTTCTCATGCTTCTGATATTCCAGGAAAGTGCGAAAATGGGATTTTGATTATTGCTTATTGTTTGTGTGTTGAAAAGGATATTAGGGAAAATGGTAACGAAGGTAGGGGATTAATTGGAAGCTGATGTTGGGTGTGTTGTGTGTGTATTAACTTGGTTTTTTCTTTTTCTTGCTGCGGATTGGAGGGGGATTTTGGTCGGGGATGGAAGGGGGGATATTTGAGGGGGTGGGAGAAGGAATAATGGGTTGGGGGGTGTCCTCTTCGGAGGACGGGGTGCCCTTGTTGCGGGCACGTTTGCGGGAGAGGGAGGAGGCTGAGGAGGTGATTGATTCATCTGAATCGGTTAGTGTGTTCGAGTCTGAGTCGGATTCAAGTGAGCTATTTGAGTGTTTTTTGTTGCTAGATTTTAAGAAACTTTGGATAAGTTTTTGTTGTTCAAGTAGTTGTTTGTTCATGTTGTTCATAGTTTCGGTTAGTTTAGCGATAGTGTTTTCTTGTTGTTTAAGTGTGAGTTGTAGTGTGGCAATCATTGTGTCTTTTTCGTCTTGCGTGGTTTGTTGAGCGTATGTTAGTCTTTGTTGTACAGGGGAGGGAATTGCGGGAGAGGAGATCATTCTACGGGCTTCACCGTAGGAACAATTTTTATCTACTTTGTAGTGGATTATGGCTTCTTCTTCTTTGTAACGGGGACAGGAACGAGACAGGGAGTTGTGTTTAGATTTGCAATTTACGCATACTGGTTCTGCAGTGCATTCACCATGCGCAGGGGTACTACAGTTGGAACAAATTGGGGATAGTTTGCAATGGAGCTTAGTGTGACCAAATTGTCCACAGTTAAAACATTGCATTGGTTTAGGATAGTAGGGACGGGTGCTAACTTGAAGGGCGCCAAGACGGATGAATTGAGGGATTTTGGTGGCATTAATGCGGAGGAGGAAGATGCTGGTGGGTAGTATTTCGCCGTTCACTTTACGGGTAAACCGACGCACATGGATAACGTTCTGGGACTTGAGTTCAGCTAGGATGTCTTCGTCACTAATGTCTTTAAGGTCGGGGGCAAACACTACACACTGAACACTGTTAAGGGTATTATGAGGGGTTACTTTTACGGGGGTCGAATCGATGAGTTGGCTGATTTTCTGTAGCTGGTTGTATTGTTGCTGGCTTCTGGTCTTCAAGAGGAGTTTGTTGCCGTTGTCGATTACGCGTCCAGGTTCAGCAAGATCACCGACAGCACTTTGGATGGTTTTACCGATAATGAAAGGGTTTTTCGGTAAAGCCGACCCATCCAACTTCTCCATCACTAGAAACTTCAAATCACCACACACATTGTTTTTGTCCATCCACGCGGGGATGGGCCTCTCTCGGTTGGTGCCGAGAGAGGGAAAGTCCCTCTCCAGGCTGGGTGGGCCCGACATGGTGTCGGCCCAAGAATTGTGGGAATGAAGTGTTACTGGCCACTGAGTTTGTGAAGCAAACTCTGTAAAATCAGCTCCACTTCACCACCAAAACACGGAAAATACACACACTGCACAGGTTAAATATCACTCGACGAATATCACCACAGCACAAATCCGTACCATAAGTGTACCCACAAAACAGGTGCACCGGCAAAAATCTGCACTTTGGCGAATACGTACGGGCAAAACGAAAACTGTCACAGGTACGCTGAATAACACAGGCAATAACGATCGGTCGAGAGCACAAGGTAAAAGTACGTCTGTACACTTCGGCTGTCACGTTAAGAATGGCAAAAACTGTATGGTCAAAAACTGTATGATGATCACTTTTTTTTTTTTTTTTTTTTCAAAGTGTGTTTATTTCAATTTATTTGTACAGAGATAGTTTTATAATACGAGATACAGCGTACAGGTCGCTTTTCAACGTAGAAAGTTTTTGTTGCCTTTGTTTGGCAGTTATGTTTTGTTTTTCTATATAAGGAGTGGTTGTAAGTGAAAATTATATGAAACCTTAACCTATCTTAAAACTAAACTTAACTAACTTAATAACTAATATTTACAAAAGATTTGTATTCATACCATGAATAACTGTTTGATAAGGAGATCATCTGATGCACTACATTTAACCTTTAGTGCTTGTCTAGAGGTATATTCAAAGTCATCGAGTGACATAGTGTTTGCTAACCTATAGAGATCAGTTCTTTTAGTTTTGAAGGGCCTGTTGAGAATTAATCTTAAAGTACGATTTAGACTAACTTGTATTTTTTTGCGGTGAACAGTTGCGCAATTCCACCAGATGTTTATGCCATAAGTGATTGCCGGAAAAATTATGGCTTTAAATATAATAATTTTGTTTTTTCTTGAGAGCTTTGATCTTCTGTTTAACAGTGGAAAAAGTCTTGTTGTTAAGATTATATTTTTCTGTACCAGAGAGTTGATTTGATCTTTGAAAAGAAGTTTTTGGTCAAAAGTGACTCCTAAGTATTTTACTGTTTTTAACCAGGTAATAGTAGTGTCTCCTACCTTAACACTGATCCCAGATGGGTTGAGGAGTGATTGTTTCTTCTTATGGGGGAAGATGATGGCCTGAGTTTTACTCTCATTAAGCTTGAGTTTCCAGTCTTTAATGAAGCTTAAAATGATATCCAGACATCGCTGGGCACTGTTCCTGATTTCAGTAAGAGTTCTTCCTTTTACAGCTATAGCTGTATCATCTGCAAACAGAAAAAGATCGCAGCCATTCGGTAGAGATGGTAGGTCTGCCAAGAAGATGGTGAAAAGCAGGGGACCGAGAACGCTTCCTTGTGGGACTCCGGCCGGGATATTAAAGATGTCGGACGATGTTTCTCCTAGGTGAACGCGAAATGATCGTTGTTGCAGATAACTTCGTACGATACGCACGAGCGAGATGGGTAGACCCATGATGAACATCTTGTGCAGCAGGCCGTCATGCCAGACGTTGTCGAACGCTTTTTCAAAGTCCAACATGATGACTCCGGTGGACTTCGATACTCGTTTGTTTCTCATGATGGTGTTGTGCAGTCGAAGCAGTTGATGAGTCGTGGAGTGACCAACCCGAAAGCCAAATTGCTCAGGAGGGAGAAGATTCAGCTCATGAACTGCATCCCTTAGCCTCCTATGAATTTGCTTCTCAAACAGCTTCCCTAATGCCGCAAGTAGGCTGATCGGCCGGAAGCTTGAAGACAGTGTTGGATCTTTCCCTGGTTTCAAGATCGGGATGACCTTGGCGCATTTCCAGCAGCTCGGGAAATAGCCCAATTGCAAGCATCTGGAGAAGATGTTTGATAGCAACTCGAGGGCACGAGGAGACAGACGTTTTATCAGCAGATTGAATATAGCATCGGATCCAGGAGCTTTCATGTTGGCCATGGTTTTCAAAGAGGCTTTGATGTCTTCTACTGTAACGATGGTATCAGAAGAGTTCGGATTTCTTGGGTCATCCAGTTTCAGCAGGGTGGCAGCTACAGAAGACTCATGTCGGCTGTGCATATTATTTCCGATGAGATGAGCTTGAGCAAATTGCTCACCAATCGTTGCAGCTTTTCCAGACGTTGTTATGATGATTTTCCCGTTGACGTTAAGAGGTGGAATAGGTCTGGGTCTTTTTCGAAGAACTTTGGAGAGTTTCCAGAATGCGTTAGAACTGGGTTCTAATTTCTCAACCATGTCTGAGAAATTGTTGTTGCGAATCATATTTACTCGATCTCTGATGATTCGGCCCAACATAGCAGCTCGATGCTTCGTTGCTGGATCTCGGGTACGTTGGAATTGGCGCCTGAATGTGTTTCTATCTGTGATGAGTTTTTTGGTGAGAGGGTCGAGAGTAATTACTGGTCTCCTTGTAATTACTTCTGGTACACATTCAGATTCTGCTGTTTTGATGGCATGCTCCAGATTGTCTATTGCACAGTCAATGTCCGATGTTGTGTAGACTTCTGTGCTGGTGATGTTGAGATCGACAACTTGACCGAACTTTTCCCAATTTACGAGCTTGTAGTTCCGGCGTTTAGATGGAGGCAAACGGTTAGTATTCAGATCGACTGATGTTATTACTGGGAAGTGGTCCGAGGTAAGGCCATCAATGACTTGAGGTTTGCTCAAAGAGATGTTAGTCAGGAACAAATCCAGTGTCGTTGGTCGATTGCCATTAAGCGGTATGAAGGTGGCTTGATCAGGATATTCTATTTTCGCGCTGCCATTGAGGAGTTGTTGGGCCAGCAGAGTGCCATTTTTGTTATTTTTTGAATTTCCCCACAAGTTATGACGAGCGTTAAGATCTGCACCAATTATCAGCCGACTCTTGGTACTAGTAATTTTTACTAGGTCTTGCTTGAACATGATGGCCAGATTTTTCGTTTGACATTGGTTTGGGCAGTAGGCGCTTATAAGATGGAGAGGGCCAGAAGCAGATGGTATACTCACACCAAGAACTTCAATGATGTTAGTATTGAAGTGCGGGAGAAGCAAATGATTAATGTTGAGCTTGATTGCTATGGCCACTCCACCACGTCTTCGAGAACCAGAGCGATCAAGCCTATGGATGACGTAGCCTTGTAAATAAACGTTGACATCTGGCTTAAGATGTGTCTCCGCAATGAGGGCAACATCAATATCATTTTGTTGTAGGAAGTCAGCTAGCAGGATGATCTTTGGCTTGAGGGAGTTTGCATTCCAGAACAATATTTTTAGTTTATCCATACTGGATTAATAATTCCCCAAGTACGGTGATCTGGTCTACCTTGGTGCGGCAATTTCGCATTTTGACAGCCATTTCTCGGAAAATCCCCAAGAGGGTAGTTGCATCGTGAAGTTCATCGGAAGCTGGAGGTGATGGTTCAGCTTGGGCGTTAATGAGACGCTGAGCCAGATTGCGTTCAAAGCCAGGAGGGATCACTGGAACAATGGGTTTGGCTGGCCATGCGGTACTGCGTGGAGCAGAGGACGGCATGCCCGAGGTAGGCGGAGGGAAGTGCTCCAATGATGATAGTGCCGGCGGCGGGACTCGTGCAGTGGTGTTACGTCCCATTTGCGGCTTGCGATTGCGCTCATTCACAATCTTGCGGATTTCACTGTATTTTGCACGTTGTGGACATTCAATGTCTCGCGCACGATGGTTACTGCCACAATTTGCACATTTAACTGTTGCTCCTTGAGAGCTGTTTGAATTGCACGCATCAGTTAGATGCGGCTCCGCACAAACCGCGCAGCGAGGCTGGATTCGACAGTGGCGAGTACCGTGGCCAAAGGCTTGGCATCGGAGACACTGAGTTGGGCCTTTGTTACCTCCTCGATAGTTTTCCCAACGGATAATGATGTGTTGGATTGTTGGAACAGAATTTAGTTTGCTCAAGGAGCATGAACCTCGTTTGAAGTGCACGAGGTAGAGCTGTTGGTGATAGCTCACACTTTCTTCGTTGCGTCGCTTAATGCGATGCACTTCAAGGACATCTAGCTGATACGATGCTTTCAGCTCGTTTAAGATGTCGATGGTCTCCATCAGTGGGAGACCACGAATGATTGCCTTAAAAGGTCGATCTTCTTTTAGGTCGTGTGTGAAGAACTCGACCTTCTTCGTTTCCAGAAACTGGATCACAGTTTGCCTGTCCGTACTCGAATGAACAAACACTTTTGTTCCGATACCGCTTAGTTGGTATTCGACTGATACTCCTCTAGCTTGGAGCTCCGGTCGGAGCACGAAGAGCGGCATGGATTTCACAACAATCGGTGGAAATCTTTTAATTGCAGGTTGGACCTGCTTTTTGTCCGTTGCCATGGCAACTCCATTCTGTCCGGTTTTGCCCCCGGCTTTCTTGATAGGCACTTCAACGAAGCTTCCACCTTCAGAATCATATTCATCACTGACACTTGCAACATCCATAACGGCACTTCGCGGTGGAATGCTTGCTTTGGTACGTTTAGACTCCGTAGAGCTCAAACTGTTGGTACGAGAGCGGCCACGCCCTCTTTCTCTCTTTTTGCCCCTCTTCTTCATCACTGACTCTCACACGTTAGTAGTTCCTCTCGCTTTATGAACGAAAAATTCTCTGAATGAAATGCACTACACAGCACAGGTTGCTCTTAGGCGCACAGGTTAGTTTTAACTGGACAAGTGTCTCTCTCGCTAAACCGCGTTTTTTCCACTGGTTTTCGGGGCCATTTTACCTCAATTCACGCACTGATGCTCACTATCGGAGGGTCAAAAACTGTATGATTATAATGATATGATGATGATGATATGATTATGATGATCACTTTTTTTTTTTTTTTTTTTTTTTCAAAGTGTGTTTATTTCAATTTATTTGTACAGAGATAGTTTTATAATACGAGATACAGCGTACAGGTCGCTTTTCAACGTAGAAAGTTTTTGTTGCCTTTGTTTGGCAGTTATGTTTTGTTTTTCTATATAAGGAGTGGTTGTAAGTGAAAATTATATGAAACCTTAACCTATCTTAAAACTAAACTTAACTAACTTAATAACTAATATTTACAAAAGATTTGTATTCATACCATGAATAACTGTTTGATAAGGAGATCATCTGATGCATTACATTTAACCTTTAGTGCTTGTCTAGAGGTATATTCAAAGTCATCGAGTGACATAGTGTTTGCTAACCTATAGAGATCAGTTCTTTTAGTTTTGTAGGGCCTATTGAGAATTAATCTTAAAGTACGATTTAGACTAACTTGTATTTTTTTGCGGTGAACAGTTGCGCAATTCCACCAGATGTTTATGCCATAAGTGATTGCCGGAAAAATTATGGCTTTAAATATAATAATTTTGTTTTTTCTTGAGAGCTTTGATCTTCTGTTTATCAGTGGAAAAAGTCTTGTTGTTAAGATTATATTTTTCTGTACCAGAGAGTTGATTTGATCTTTGAAAAGAAGTTTTTGGTCAAAAGTGACTCCTAAGTATTTTACTGTTTTTAACCAGGTAATAGTAGTGTCTCCTACCTTAACACTGATCCCAGATGGGTTGAGGAGTGATTGTTTCTTCTTATGGGGGAAGATGATGGCCTGAGTTTTACTCTCATTAAGCTTGAGTTTCCAGTCTTTAATGAAGCTTAAAATGATATCCAGACATCGCTGGGCACTGTTCCTGATTTCAGTAAGAGTTCTTCCTTTTACAGCTATAGCTGTATCGTCTGCAAACAGAAAAAGATCGCAGCCATTCGGTAGAGATGGTAGGTCTGCCAAGAAGATGGTGAAAAGCAGGGGACCGAGAACGCTTCCTTGTGGGACTCCGGCCGGGATATTAAATATGTCGGACGATGTTTCTCCTAGGTGAACGCGAAATGATCGTTGTTGCAGATAACTTCGTACAATACGCACGAGCGAGATGGGTAGACCCATGATGAACATCTTGTGCAGCAGGCCGTCATGCCAGACGTTGTCGAACGCTTTTTCAAAGTCCAACATGATGACTCCGGTGGACTTCGATACTCGTTTGTTTCTCATGATGGTGTTGTGCAGTCGAAGCAGTTGATGAGTCGTGGAGTGACCAACCCGAAAGCCAAATTGCTCAGGAGGGAGAAGATTCAGCTCATGAACTGCATCCCTTAGCCTCCTATGAATTTGCTTCTCAAACAGCTTCCCTAATGCCGCAAGTAGGCTGATCGGCCGGAAGCTTGAAGACAGTGTTGGATCTTTCCCTGGTTTCAAGATCGGGATGACCTTGGCGCATTTCCAGCAGCTCGGGAAATAGCCCAATTGCAAGCATCTGGAGAAGATGTTTGATAGCAACTCGAGGGCACGAGGAGACAGACGTTTTATCAGCAGATTGAATATAGCATCGGATCCAGGAGCTTTCATGTTGGCCATGGTTTTCAAAGAGGCTTTGATGTCTTCTACTGTAACGATGGTATCAGAAGAGTTCGGATTTCTTGGGTCATCCAGTTTCAGCAGGGTGGCAGCTACAGAAGACTCATGTCGGCTGTGCATATTATTTCCGATGAGATGAGCTTGAGCAAATTGCTCACCAATCGTTGCAGCTTTTCCAGACGTTGTTATGATGATTTTCCCGTTGACGTTAAGAGGTGGAATAGGTCTGGGTCTTTTTCGAAGAACTTTGGAGAGTTTCCAGAATGCGTTAGAACTGGGTTCTAATTTCTCAACCATGTCTGAGAAATTGTTGTTGCGAATCATATTTACTCGATCTCTGATGATTCGGCCCAACATAGTAGCTCGATGCTTCGTTGCTGAATCTCGGGTACGTTGGAATTGGCGCCTGAACGTGTTTCTATCTGTGATGAGTTTTTTGGTGAGAGGGTCGAGAGTAATTACTGGTCTCCTTGTAATTACTTCTGGTACACATTCGGATTCTGCTGTTTTGATGGCATGCTCCAGATTGTCTATTGCACAGTCAATGTCCGATGTTGTGTAGACTTCTGTGCTGGTGATGTTGAGATCGACAACTTGACCGAACTTTTCCCAATTTACGAGCTTGTAGTTCCGGCGTTTAGATGGAGGCAAACGGTTAGTATTCAGATCGACTGATGTTATTACTGGGAAGTGGTCCGAGGTAAGGCCATCAATGACTTGAGGTTTGCTCAAAGAGATGTTAGTCAGGAACAAATCCAGTGTCGTTGGTCGATTGCCATTAAGCGGTATGAAGGTGGCTTGATCGGGATATTCTATTTTCGCGCTGCCATTGAGGAGTTGTTGGGCCAGCAGAGTGCCATTTTTGTTATTTTTTGAATTTCCCCACAAGTTATGACGAGCGTTAAGATCTGCACCAATTATCAGCCGGCTTTTGGTACTAGTAATTTTTACTAGGTCTTGCTTGAACATGATGGCCAGATTTTTCGTTTGACATTGGTTTGGGCAGTAGGCGCTTATAAGATGGAGAGGGCCAGAAGCAGATGGTATACTCACACCAAGAACTTCAATGATGTTAGTATTGAAGTGCGGGAGAAGCAAATGATTAATGTTGAGCTTGATTGCTATGGCCACTCCACCACGTCTTCGAGAACCAGAGCGATCAAGCCTATGGATGACGTAGCCTTGTAAATAAACGTTGACATCTGGCTTAAGATGTGTCTCCGCAATGAGGGCAACATCAATATCATTTTGTTGTAGGAAGTCAGCTAAGATGATGATCACTAACGGTTCGGTTCGTTTATATTCCGGTTTTCGGATCACTCTCGGGTATTCGACACGAGTGCGTACAGGCAGCGTAGCTCGGAGTATTTAAACTCACGATTTCGGAAAATTTTGCTCAGAAAATAAGCACCCTCCAAGCAGTGAGCATCGTTGCGAACGTACTCTCATCTAAACCGAAGTTATCAACATGTCTGGCCGTGGCAAGGGAGGAAAAGTGAAGGGAAAGGCAAAGTCCCGCTCGAACCGTGCCGGTCTGCAGTTCCCGGTTGGCCGTATCCACCGTCTGCTCCGCAAAGGCAACTATGCCGAGCGCGTCGGTGCTGGTGCACCAGTGTATTTGGCCGCCGTCATGGAATACTTGGCCGCTGAAGTGTTGGAGTTGGCAGGAAACGCTGCCCGAGACAACAAGAAAACTCGCATCATCCCGCGTCATCTGCAGCTGGCCATCCGCAACGACGAGGAATTGAACAAGCTGTTGTCCGGCGTCACCATTGCCCAAGGTGGTGTGCTGCCCAACATTCAGGCCGTGCTGCTGCCAAAGAAGACTGAGAAGAAGGCCTAAAGCTATCGAGCTTCTCTCAATCTTGCAAACCAAAAAAAAACCGTCCTTTTCAGGGCGACAAATCGATTTACGCAAAAGATTTTTGTTCGACCATCTCTTCTGAGCTAAAACCATACGCGCGCAGCAATTACCTAATCGAAGGGAAATTCAGTGAAGAAACACAAGCAATCGTATGCGGGAAACCCCCTGACGATCGTTTTCATTTTTCATGTTTTTTTTTAACCTTTGGTCGGAGGTAGACTCCTGCTCCTGCGTTTGTAGTACCGCAAGCCAAATGGGTGAAATGCCAAATGCAGTGCTGCTCCATAACTTACCTGGTTTCGTACCTGAAATTCGTACCGACCCTACGAGGGAAAAATAACTTCCACATTCCACCCAAAGGACATGGGCATGACTAGCGCAGGTACCTGTTAGAGGGTCTGAATCACAAAATTGCTAAGAAACTTCCCAATACGAACGAAACACATTAATCCACGAACGGTTCCGGCAGTTCGGAATATGTAAGTTTAGTTTAAACCAACCTACACATAGCCTTAGTGGCAGATATTTTTTGTATTTTCTAAAATAAACTACATCGGGCTCAACGCAGTTTGCTTCTCCATCGACCAAAGCAACGAATCCCCAAACCATGCGTAGAAATGAATCATGCAATAAACTTACCTTCGTTGGTACGACCAGAGCCGCTTCGCGCACTGCTGTCGCTGCTTCGACGATGAACCGCTGATGGCCGCAGATTGAAGTGTCGACCGTGCGCCCACGATGCGCAATTGCGGTTCACTTAGCACAGAGTCCCATCCATTTCACTACACGTTGTTCTTTAACGCACACATATGAACGCTTTACGTTTCCGACCTTTACACCGAGCGCAGCACCGAGCGCAGCAACGCGCGCAGCACCGAGCGTAGCACCGTCGGGATGAACGCAGTCCATTTCTTTTCACACACACGCACGCACATTTCACCCGTCCGAGCGACGTACCGCCGCAATCGGGTCAGTCCGTGGTCCTACGAAGCTTTTCACACACACGCATTGCACCAGCAGCAGCAGCAACAACAACAACAACAACTATGTTTATAAAAACAGTAGTTTTTAGTGCGAATCCGCGGAGGATTTCGCTGTCCGTCGCACCGAGCGCAGCACCGTCGCGATTAACGCAGTCCATTGTCCTTACACACAGGCACACGCACATTTCACCCGTCCGAGCGACGTACCGCCGCAATCGGGTCAGTCCGTGGTCCTACGAAGCTTTTCACACACACGCATTGCACCAGCAGCAGCAGCAACAACAACAACAACAACTATGTTTATAAAAACAGTAGTTTTTAGTGCGAATCCGCGGAGGATTTCGCTGTCCGTCGCACCGAGCGAAGCACCGTCGCGATTAACGCAGTCCATTGTCCTTACACACAGGCACACGCACATTTCACCCGTCCGAGCGACGTACCGCCGCAATCGGGTCAGTCCGTGGTCCTACGAAGCTTTTCACACACACACGCATTGCACCAGCAGCAGCAGCAACAACAACAACAACAACTATGTTTATAAAAACAGTAGTTTTTAGTGCGAATCCGCGGAGGATTTCGCTGTCCGTCGCACCGAGCGAAGCACCGTCGCGATTAACGCAGTCCATTGTCCTTACACACAGGCACACGCACATTTCACCCGTCCGAGCGACGTACCGCCGCAATCGGGTCAGTCCGTGGTCCTACGAAGCTTTTCACACACACGCATTGCACCAGCAGCAGCAGCAACAACAACAACAACAACTATGTTAATAAAAACAGTAGTTTTTAGTGCGAATCCGCGGAGGATTTCGCTGTCCGTCGCACCGAGCGAAGCACCGTCGCGATTAACGCAGTCCATTGTCCTTACACACAGGCACACGCACATTTCACCAGTCCGAGCGACGTACCGCCGCAATCGGGTCAGTCCTTTTTTTTTTTTTTTTTCAAAGTGTGTTTATTTCAATTTATTTGTACAGAGATAGTTTTATAATACGAGATACAGCGTACAGGTCGCTTTTCAACGTAGAAAGTTTTTGTTGCCTTTGTTTGGCAGTTATGTTTTGTTTTTCTATATAAGGAGTGGTTGTAAGTGAAAATTATATGAAACCTTAACCTATCTTAAAACTAAACTTAACTAACTTAATAACTAATATTTACAAAAGATTTGTATTCATACCATGAATAACTGTTTGATAAGGAGATCATCTGATGCACTACATTTAACCTTTAGTGCTTGTCTAGAGGTATATTCAAAGTCATCGAGTGACATAGTGTTTGCTAACCTATAGAGATCAGTTCTTTTAGTTTTGAAGGGCCTATTGAGAATTAATCTTAAAGTACGATTTAGACTAACTTGTATTTTTTTGCGGTGAACAGATGCGCAATTCCACCAGATGTTTATGCCATAAGTGATTGCCGGAAAAATTATGGCTTTAAATATAATAATTTTGTTTTTTCTTGAGAGCTTTGATCTTCTGTTTATCAGTGGAAAAAGTCTTGTTGTTAAGATTATATTTTTCTGTACCAGAGAGTTGATTTGATCTTTGAAAAGAAGTTTTTGGTCAAAAGTGACTCCTAAGTATTTTACTGTTTTTAACCAGGTAATAGTAGTGTCTCCTACCTTAACACTGATCCCAGATGGGTTGAGGAGTGATTGTTTCTTCTTATGGGGGAAGATGATGGCCTGAGTTTTACTCTCATTAAGCTTGAGTTTCCAGTCTTTAATGAAGTTTAAAATGATATCCAGACATCGCTGGGCACTGTTCCTGATTTCAGTAAGAGTTCTTCCTTTTACAGCTATAGCTGTATCGTCTGCAAACAGAAAAAGATCGCAGCCATTCGGTAGAGATGGTAGGTCTGCCAAGAAGATGGTGAAAAGCAGGGGACCGAGAACGCTTCCTTGTGGGACTCCGGCCGGGATATTAAAGATGTCGGACGATGTTTCTCCTAGGTGAACGCGAAATGATCGTTGTTGCAGATAACTTCGTACGATACGCACGAGCGAGATGGGTAGACCCATGATGAACATCTTGTGCAGCAGGCCGTCATGCCAGACGTTGTCGAACGCTTTTTCAAAGTCCAACATGATGACTCCGGTGGACTTCGATACTCGTTTGTTTCTCATGATGGTGTTGTGCAGTCGAAGCAGTTGATGAGTCGTGGAGTGACCAACCCGAAAGCCAAATTGCTCAGGAGGGAGAAGATTCAGCTCATGAACTGCATCCCTTAGCCTCCTATGAATTTGCTTCTCAAACAGCTTCCCTAATGCCGCAAGTAGGCTGATCGGCCGGAAGCTTGAAGACAGTGTTGGATCTTTCCCTGGTTTCAAGATCGGGATGACCTTGGCGCATTTCCAGCAGCTCGGGAAATAGCCCAATTGCAAGCATCTGGAGAAGATGTTTGATAGCAACTCGAGGGCACGAGGAGACAGACGTTTTATCAGCAGATTGAATATAGCATCGGATCCAGGAGCTTTCATGTTGGCCATGGTTTTCAAAGAGGCTTTGATGTCTTCTACTGTAACGATGGTATCAGAAGAGTTTGGATTTCTTGGGTCATCCAGTTTCAGCAGGGTGGCAGCTACAGAAGACTCATGTCGGCTGTGCATATTATTTCCGATGAGATGAGCTTGAGCAAATTGCTCACCAATCGTTGCAGCTTTTCCAGACGTTGTTATGATGATTTTCCCGTTGACGTTAAGAGGTGGAATAGGTCTGGGTCTTTTTCGAAGAACTTTGGAGAGTTTCCAGAATGCGTTAGAACTGGGTTCTAATTTCTCAACCATGTCTGAGAAATTGTTGTTGCGAATCATATTTACTCGATCTCTGATGATTCGGCCCAACATAGCAGCTCGATGCTTCGTTGCTGGATCTCGGGTACGTTGGAATTGGCGCCTGAATGTGTTTCTATCTGTGATGAGTTTTTTGGTGAGAGGGTCGAGAGTAATTACTGGTCTCCTTGTAATTACTTCTGGTACACATTCAGATTCTGCTGTTTTGATGGCATGCTCCAGATTGTCTATTGCACAGTCAATGTCCGATGTTGTGTAGACTTCTGTGCTGGTGATGTTGAGATCGACAACTTGACCGAACTTTTCCCAATTTACGAGCTTGTAGTTCCGGCGTTTAGATGGAGGCAAACGGTTAGTATTCAGATCGACTGATGTTATTACTGGGAAGTGGTCCGAGGTAAGGCCATCAATGACTTGAGGTTTGCTCAAAGAGATGTTAGTCAGGAACAAATCCAGTGTCGTTGGTCGATTGCCATTAAGCGGTATGAAGGTGGCTTGATCGGGATATTCTATTTTAGCTCTGCCATTGAGGAGTTGTTGGGCCAGCAGAGTGCCATTTTTGTTATTTCTTGAATTTCCCCACAAGTTATGACGAGCGTTAAGATCTGCACCAATTATCAGCCGACTCTTGGTACTAGTAATTTTTACTAGGTCTTGCTTGAACATGATGGCCAGATTTTTCGTTTGACATTGGTTTGGGCAGTAGGCGCTTATAAGATGGAGAGGGCCAGAAGCAGATGGTATACTCACACCAAGAACTTCAATGATGTTAGTATTGAAGTGCGGGAGAAGCAAATGATTAATGTTGAGCTTGATTGCTATGGCCACTCCTCCACGTCTTCGAGAACCAGAGCGATCAAGCCTATGGATGACGTAGCCTTGTAAATAAACGTTGACATCTGGCTTAAGATGTGTCTCCGCAATAAGGGCAACATCAATATCATTTTGTTGTAGGAAGTCAGCTAGCAGGATGATCTTTGGCTTGAGGGAGTTTGCATTCCAGAACAATATTTTTAGTTTATCCATACTGAATTAATAATTCCCCAAGTACGGTGATCTGGTCTACCTTGGTGCGGCAATTTCGCATTTTGACAGCCATTTCTCGGAAAATCCCCAAGAGGGTAGTCGCATCGTGAAGTTCATCGGAAGCTGGAGGTGATGGTTCGGCTTGGGCGTTAATGAGACGCTGAGCCAGATTGCGTTCGAAGCCAGGAGGGATCACTGGAACAATGGGTTTGGCTGGCCATGCGGTACTGCGTGGAGCAGAGGACGGCATGCCCGAGGTAGGCGGAGGGAAGTGCTCCAATGATGATAGTGCCGGCGGCGGGACTCGTGCAGTGGTGTTACGTCCCATTTGCGGCTTGCGATTGCGCTCATTCACAATCTTGCGGATTTCACTGTATTTTGCACGTTGTGGACATTCAATGTCTCGCGCACGATGGTTACTGCCACAATTTGCACATTTAACTGTTGCTCCTTGAGAGCTGTTTGAATTGCACTCATCAGTTAGATGCGGCTCCGCACAAACCGCGCAGCGAGGCTGGATTCGACAGTGGCGGGTACCGTGGCCAAAGGCTTGGCATCGGAGACACTGAGTTGGGCCTTTGTTACCTCCTCGATAGTTTTCCCAACGGATGATGATGTGTTGGATTGTTAGAACAGAATTTAGTTTGTTCAAGGAGCATGAACCTCGTTTGAAGTGCACAAGGTAGAGCTGTTGGTGATAGTTCACACTTTCTTCGTTGCGTCGCTTAATGCGATGCACTTCAAGGACATCTAGCTGATACGATGCTTTCAGCTCGTTTAAGATGTCGATGGTCTCCATCAGTGGGAGACCGCGAATGATTGCCTTAAAAGGTCGATCTTCTTTTAGGTCGTGTGTAAAGAACTCGACCTTCTTCGTTTCCAGAAACTGGATCACAGTTTGCCTGTCCGTACTCGAATGAACAAACACTTTTGTTCCGATACCGCTTAGTTGGTATTCGACTGATACTCCTCTAGCTTGGAGCTCCGGTCGGAGCACGAAGAGCGGCATGGATTTCACAACAATCGGTGGAAATCTTTTAATTGCAGGTTGGACCTGCTTTTTGTCCGTTGCCATGGCAACTCCATTCTGTCCGGTTTTGCCCCCGGCTTTCTTGATAGGCACTTCAACGAAGCTTCCACCTTCAGAATCATATTCATCACTGACACTTGCAACATCCATAACGGCACTTCGCGGTGGAATGCTTGCTTTGGTACGTTTAGACTCCGTAGAGCTCAAACTGTTGGTACGAGAGCGGCCACGCCCTCTTTCTCTCTTTTTGCCCCTCTTCTTCATCACTGACTCTCACACGTTAGTAGTTCCTCTCGCTTTATGAATGAAAAATTCTCTGAATGAAATGCACTACACAGCACAGGTTGCTCTTAGGCGCACAGGTTAGTTTTAACTGGACAAGTGTCTCTCGCTAAACCGCAGCTTCTCCACTGGTTTTCGGGGCCATTTTACCTCAATTCACGCACTGATGCTCACTATCGGAGGGTATGATGATGATGATCACTAACGGTTGGTTCGTTTATATTCCGGTTTTCGGATCACTCTCGGGTATTCGACACGAGTGCGTACAGGCAGCGTAGCTCGGAGTATTTAAACTCACGATTTTTGTTAATTTTGCTCAGAAAATAAGCACCCTCCAAGCAGTGAGCATCGTTGCGAACGTACTCTCATCTAAACCGAAGCTATCAACATGTCTGGCCGTGGCAAGGGAGGAAAAGTGAAGGGAAAGGCAAAGTCCCGCTCGAACCGTGCCGGTCTGCAGTTCCCGGTTGGCCGTATCCACCGTCTGCTCCGCAAAGGCAACTATGCCGAGCGCGTCGGTGCTGGTGCACCAGTGTATTTGGCCGCCGTCATGGAATACTTGGCCGCTGAAGTGTTGGAGTTGGCAGGAAACGCTGCCCGAGACAACAAGAAAACTCGCATCATCCCGCGTCATCTGCAGCTGGCCATCCGCAACGACGAGGAATTGAACAAGCTGTTGTCCGGCGTCACCATTGCCCAAGGTGGTGTGCTGCCCAACATTCAGGCCGTGCTGCTGCCAAAGAAGACTGAGAAGAAGGCCTAAAGCTATCGAGCTTCTCTCAATCTTGCAAACCAAAAAAAACCGTCCTTTTCAGGGCGACAAATCGATTTACGCAAAAGATTTTTGTTCGACCATCTCTTCTCAGCTAAAACCATACGCGCGCAGCAATTACCTAATCGAAGGGAAATTCAGTGAAGAAACACAAGCAATCGTATGCGGGAAACCCCCTGACGATCGTTTTCATTTTTCATGTTTTTTTTTAACCTTTGGTCGGAGGTAGACTCCTGCTCCTGCGTTTGTAGTACCGCAAGCCAAATGGGTGAAATGCCAAATGCAGTGCTGCTCCATAACTTACCTGGTTTCGTACCTGAAATTCGTACCGACCCTACGAGGGAAAAATAACTTCCACATTCCACCCAAAGGACATGGGCATGACTAGCGCAGGTACCTGTTAGAGGGTCTGAATCACAAAATTGCTAAGAAACTTCCCAATACGAACGAAACACATTAATCCACGAACGGTTCCGGCAGTTCAGAATATGTAAGTTTAGTTTAAACCAACCTACACATAGCCTTAGTGGCAGATATTTTTTTATTTTCTAAAATAAACTACAACGGGCTCAACGCAGTTCGCTTCTCCATCGACCAAAGCAACGAATCCCCAAACCATGCGTAGAAATGAATCATGCAATACACTTACCTTCGTTGGTACGAACAGAGCCGCTTCACGCACTGCTGTCGCTGCTTTGACGATGATCCGCTGACGGCCGCAGATTGAAGTGTCGACCGTGCGCCCACGATGCGCAATTGCGGTTCACTTAGCACAGAGTCCCATCCATTTCACTACACGTTGTTCTTTAACGCACACATATGAACGCTTTACTTTTCCGAACTTTACTTTTCTGACCTTTGCAACCGAGCCAAGCACCGAGCGCAGCACCGTCGCGATTAAGGCAGTCCATTGTCCTTACACACAGGCACACGCACATTTCACCCGTCCGAGCGACGTACCGCCGCAATCGGGTCAGTCCATGGTCCTACGAAGCTTTTCACACACACACGCATTGCACCAGCAGCAGCAACAACAACAACAACAACTATGTTTATAAAAACAGTAGTTTTTAGTGCGAATCCGCGGAGGATTTCGCTGTCCGTCGCACCGAGCGAAGCACCGTCGCGATTAACGCAGTCCATTGTCCTTACACACAGGCACACGCATTTCACCCGTCCGAGCGACGTACCGCCGCAATCGGGCCAGTCCGTGGTACTACGAAGCTTTTCACACACACACGCATTGCACCAGCAGCAGCAGCAACAACAACAACAACAACTATGTTTATAAAAACAGTAGTTTTTAGTGCGAATCCGCGGAGGATTTCGCTGTCCGTCGCACCGAGCGAAGCACCGTCGCGATTAACGCAGTCCATTGTCCTTACACACAGGCACACGCACATTTCACCCGTCCGAGCGACGTACCGCCGCAATCGGGTCAGTCCATGGTCCTACGAAGCTTTTCACACACACACGCATTGCACCAGCAGCAGCAACAACAACAACAACAACTATGTTTATAAAAACAGTAGTTTTTAGTGCGAATCCGCGGAGGATTTCGCTGTCCGTCGCACCGAGCGCTGCACCGAGCGAAGCACCGTCGCGATTAACGCAGTCCATTGTCCTTACACACAGGCACACGCACATTTCACCCGTCCGAGCGACGTACCGCCGCAATCGGGCCAGTCCGTGGTACTACGAAGCTTTTCACACACACACGCATTGCACCAGCAGCAGCAGCAACAACAACAACAACAACTATGTTAATAAAAACAGTAGTTTTTAGTGCGAATCCGCGGAGGATTTCGCTGTCCGTCGCACCGAGCGAAGCACCGTCGCGATTAACGCAGTCCATTGTCCTTACACACAGGCACACGCACATTTCACCCGTCCGAGCGACGTACCGCCGCAATCGGGTCAGTCCATGGTCCTACGAAGCTTTTCACACACACACGCATTGCACCAGCAGCAGCAGCAACAACAACAACAACAACTATGTTTATAAAAACAGTAGTTTTTAGTGCGAATCCGCGGAGGATTTCGCTGTCCGTCGCACCGAGCGAAGCACCGTCGCGATTAACGCAGTCCATTGTCCTTACACACAGGCACACGCATTTCACCCGTCCGAGCGACGTACCGCCGCAATCGGGCCAGTCCGTGGTACTACGAAGCTTTTCACACACACACGCATTGCACCAGCAGCAGCAGCAACAACAACAACAACAACTATGTTTATAAAAACAGTAGTTTTTAGTGCGAATCCGCGGAGGATTTCGCTGTCCGTCGCACCGAGCGAAGCACCGTCGCGATTAACGCAGTCCATTGTCCTTACACACAGGCACACGCACATTTCACCCGTCCGAGCGACGTACCGCCGCAATCGGGTCAGTCCATGGTCCTACGAAGCTTTTCACACACACACGCATTGCACCAGCAGCAGCAGCAACAACAACAACAACAACTATGTTAATAAAAACAGTAGTTTTTAGTGCGAATCCGCGGAGGATTTCGCTGTCCGTCGCACCGAGCGAAGCACCGTCGCGATTAACGCAGTCCATTGTCCTTTCCTTCACACACGCACACGCGCATTTCACCAGCAGAAAGCACAGTTGTTTTAAAGAAAAATATTTTTTTTAGTCCAATCCGCGGAGGATTTCACTGCCCGACGAATAACCGTGCGCGCAGGCTAGCTGTCGCGTCGCACACTTTTGCTCGACATGAGCTCTTGCTGCTTCTGGTAGAACGACGAAATGAGCTGGCGCCATTTTGAAAATGACCCCCCCTGCTCAACACCACTTGTATCACACCACTTTTACACACACTACTAAATTCGCACTACCGTGACGCGCGGACCAACCGTTCCATCAGGCTGCTAGTCGAAGACTGTGCCGAGCGCGGGACATTCGGCTTCTAATATAATGTAGTATCCGAACGAATGTGGCGAGAGTATTTTCTCTCCGAACTACTACTACTACTACTACTATCCGAGCGAGCGTTGCTATCTCTGTTCTTCCTCGCTACGCATACAATCGCATGATGCAAATTCACCGGTTGTCCCAAAGCCGGGCAATTGTATGATGTCAAATCTGATAATTATGCAATATTTTGCAACTAAACTACTAAAGGTTTAATCCTTTTGCGTGTGATGTACGCACCATACGAACAGGGAAAGGAAGTTAGGTAGCAAATTTGCAAAAATTTAAGTATGTTCGTGTGCATGTACAGTGTACGAAAACGTAGGTTTTATGCTATATTCCCTGTGAGCCCTTGAAAAAAGGAACATATTTTGCAAGTTATTGAAAACCGTAGGTGCAAATATTTCATCACATTTTTGACGCTGCCTAAAACGAGCCGGCGACACACGGACGAAGCGTGTGCTCCTTTGTGTGTGCTGTCAGCGACCGACGTTGCTGCGAATTTCATCCCGTGCTCCGTCTCGCTCGCACTCGTTGGCACCAAGCCATCCTCTTTTTTGGTGATTTTTCCAAATAACGGTACCGATCATCGTTTGCGATCGCATTTCCTGATAATTTCTGGCTCGAGTTGGATAAAAAACGCGCACACTACTACGTGCGAGAAAGAAAAGAAAAACACGACGTTCGATTTGAATACGCGTGGCAAAATGTTGGTGGAATTTTACACGTACCAGGGCAGTAAGAGGCGAACTTGCCTTTTGAAAAACATATTTAATCCACTTCATATCTATTAATTTGCGCACTGGTTTTGTAACATTTTCCGATAATTTTTGGCTCGAGCTGAGTATGCACAAACGCACCCAATATTAGGTGTAAGAAAACAAACGCCGCATTCTATTTCAATACTCGTGGCATCTAGTAGCCATTCCGACCTTCCGATATCGAGTGTTGGTGGAATTGTGTGTTTCATGTTTTTGATTATAAATTGTACCAACTTTAGCAAATTAGCAAAAATGTAATTGAAAGAATTTCATACCATTTTTGGCGCTGCTTAAAACGAGCCGGCGACACACGGCGCTAGACACCGTGCGCTCCTTTTTGAGTGTCCCTGTCAGTGTTCGAAATTAGTGCGAATTTCATCCCATGCTCCGTCTCGCTCGCACTTGCGCCCTCGTTCGGTGGCACCAAGCCATCCTCTTTTTTGGTGATTTTTCCAAATAACGGTACCGATCATCGTTTGTGATCGCATTTGCTGATAATTTCTGACTCTAGGTGGGTAAAAAACGCGCACACTACTACGTGCGAGAAAGAAAAGAAAAACACGACGTTCGATTTGAATACGCGTGGCAAAATGTTGGTGGAATAATATGTTTCATGTTTTTGATCATAAATTGTGCCAATTTTAGCAAGTTAGCAAAAATTTCAGCACATTTTTGACGCTGCTTTGCGTGTCCTATCAATGACCGAAATTAGTGCGAATTTCATCCCTTGCTCCGTCTCGTCCGGTGGCATGAGCGCATCCTCTTTCTCATGAGGGCACGAGCGCATATTCAATCCACTTTATTTCAATATTTACGCCAAAATTTCTGCCAAAATTTATTTCTGCATTTCAGTAACGTTTTCTGCTATTTTTCGGATGCAGTAAGTTCAGCTAGACGCTCAAGTACGTGAAATATGTAGTGTTAGTCTTAAAAAAGACTGGTAGCTGTGTGAAATGCTTCACAATTGGCTTTGAAAACGGTCGATTTTTCTTAGCTTTGTATTAACATGGCGGCACAGTTGACTTTCGTTTTCTAATACCATCACACAAACACGATCGAGCACACAACGTCGCAACATTGTGGATCTGTAGCGCGTTCAACATACTATGGACACCCATTACCTGTACACCGTTAACGAGGATCGACACGAAGCTCATTGCTTCTTCTTCTACCTGGCTTCTGCGTGGCTTCTGCGTGACGCGTTTTCGACATTTTTACACCGTGACATGTTTACCCCGTAGACCGACGAAGCGAAGGATTCGACTCACAACCACAGGTAGAATTCCATTACGGCGGGTACAAACGATAGTGCGAAGCTCCGATGAACCTAAGCTGGCAGAGCAAAAAACGCTCGACTTCATAGCGATTGGAATCATTGGAAAGAGAATTTTGACGCAAAGAATGTGTGGTCCTGATAAGGACCGTTTTGTTGAGATGAGGGCAAAATGTGCGTTGGCTGGCGAGTTTAACCTCCGAAACCGTACAGGGTGCGACCCTGACGCTTCAGCGCGTACACTACATCCATCGCGGTGACGGTTTTGCGCTTGGCGTGTTCGGTATAGGTGACCGCATCGCGGATAACATTCTCCAGGAACACTTTCAGCACGCCACGCGTTTCTTCGTAGATGAGACCGGAGATACGCTTCACTCCTCCACGGCGGGCCAGACGACGGATGGCCGGCTTGGTGATGCCCTGGATGTTGTCGCGCAGCACTTTGCGATGACGCTTGGCTCCTCCTTTACCCAGACCTTTGCCTCCTTTGCCTCGTCCAGTCATTTCGATGTCGATGCGTACTGTTCAAGAGTTCACGATTAACAATAGGGCAACGCACCGTGTTTCGGCCTTTTATACACTCACCCGAGCACACGTACACATTCTCACGCTTACCCCACTATCGGTACACGATCGGAGCGGAGTGTATGTGTGCGTGGAGCGAGGTTATAAAAGTGGCGATCCGGCTTCGGATACCCACATTCCGAACCTATTGTCGACGCAACACAGACGTCTTTACGTGCCACTACCCAAACCGCCAGTGAACCAGTGAAATGGCCCGTACGAAGCAAACTGCCCGTAAGTCCACCGGAGGTAAGGCTCCGCGCAAGCAGCTGGCCACCAAGGCTGCTCGCAAGAGTGCCCCGGCCACCGGAGGAGTGAAGAAGCCGCATCGTTATCGTCCGGGAACCGTAGCCCTGCGTGAGATCCGTCGCTACCAGAAATCGACCGAGCTGCTGATCCGCAAGCTGCCCTTCCAGCGTCTGGTACGTGAAATTGCCCAGGACTTCAAGACCGATCTGCGCTTCCAGAGCTCGGCCGTGATGGCCCTGCAGGAGGCCAGCGAGGCGTACCTTGTCGGCCTGTTCGAGGACACCAACTTGTGCGCAATCCATGCGAAGCGCGTCACCATCATGCCGAAAGACATCCAGCTGGCTCGTCGCATCCGCGGAGAGCGTGCCTAAATCTTCGCCGCCTCCCCGCCTCCATCGTTCATCGAGGGGCATTTATTCACTCAAACGGTCCTTCTCAGGACCACCACAAATGTTAACCAAAAAGATATGTCGATATGCTCCCTTCCCTTCCCCTCTGTGTACCGCCCCTAACCCGTTGGTGGTGGTGTTGGAACAATTCTTATGCGTATGTGACAATGAGTCTGTTGAGTGCAATGAGCCCGTGATCGTGTCAGGGTACAAAAGCTGCATGCGCCTACCAGGGTACAGGGCTTCCAAAGCTGCAGTGTACAAAGCTGGCGGAGAAATGGTGTTATTTTTAGGCTTTTGTTTTGTTTGTGGTTCCATTCTTCGGCTCGAATGGACATCAGAAATGAAGCCAGCCGTACGCACGGTCAGAAAGGCAAAAGAGGTTTCGCTTGGCCGTTTGGCATTCGATCGTCAGAAGATGCTTCCGATGCTTTAACGCTGTGGAACATTCATTTTCACTGCTCGCATAGAACCTCAGTTTGTGTTTTCGTACCCTGGCCATGTGTTCATGTGCACTCGGGTAATGTTCATTATGCCATGTTGCTACCATGTTACGCCACACATTCACGGGCGTGCTGTTATTTATTATATTATATTTACTCATTTTATTATATTTAACTTCTGCCACTGTGAGAGGGTTTTTAACAGGAATATGTCTTTTGTATGGATGCGTTTTGTGGTCCTGAAAAGGACCGGTTTGCGTTTGGGTAGATCGAACGAACTGCGGCGCTCCGAATTACTTCGAGCTGGTGTACTTGGTGACAGCCTTCGTGCCTTCGGACACGGCGTGCTTGGCCAGCTCACCAGGCAACAGCAGACGGACGGCCGTCTGGATTTCGCGGGACGTGATCGTCGAACGCTTGTTGTAGTGCGCCAAGCGGGATGCTTCGGCAGCGATGCGCTCGAAAATGTCGTTCACGAAGCTGTTCATGATGCTCATCGCCTTGGACGAAATGCCGGTGTCCGGGTGGACTTGCTTCAACACCTTGTAGATGTAGATAGCGTAGCTCTCCTTGCGGGTCTTCCTTTTCTTCTTCTTATCCGACTTGGAGATGTTCTTCTGGGCTTTACCCGACTTCTTCGCGGCTTTTCCACTGGTTTTCGGGGCCATTTTACCTCAATTCACGCACTGATGCTCACTATCGGAGGGTCAAAAACTGTATGATGATGATCACTAACGGTTGGTTCGTTTATATTCCGGTTTTCGGATCACTCTCGGGTATTCGACACGAGTGCGTACAGGCAGCGTAGCTCGGAGTATTTAAACTCACGATTTTTGTTAATTTTGCTCAGAAAATAAGCACCCTCCAAGCAGTGAGCATCGTTGCGAACGTACTCTCATCTAAACCGAAGCTATCAACATGTCTGGCCGTGGCAAGGGAGGAAAAGTGAAGGGAAAGGCAAAGTCCCGCTCGAACCGTGCCGGTCTGCAGTTCCCGGTTGGCCGTATCCACCGTCTGCTCCGCAAAGGCAACTATGCCGAGCGCGTCGGTGCTGGTGCACCAGTGTATTTGGCCGCCGTCATGGAATACTTGGCCGCTGAAGTGTTGGAGTTGGCAGGAAACGCTGCCCGAGACAACAAGAAAACTCGCATCATCCCGCGTCATCTGCAGCTGGCCATCCGCAACGACGAGGAATTGAACAAGCTGTTGTCCGGCGTCACCATTGCCCAAGGTGGTGTGCTGCCCAACATTCAGGCCGTGCTGCTGCCAAAGAAGACTGAGAAGAAGGCCTAAAGCTATCGAGCTTCTCTCAATCTTGCAAACCAAAAAAAACCGTCCTTTTCAGGGCGACAAATCGATTTACGCAAAAGATTTTTGTTCGACCATCTCTTCTCAGCTAAAACCATACGCGCGCAGCAATTACCTAATCGAAGGGAAATTCAGTGAAGAAACACAAGCAATCGTATGCGGGAAACCCCCTGACGATCGTTTTCATTTTTCATGTTTTTTTTTAACCTTTGGTCGGAGGTAGACTCCTGCTCCTGCGTTTGTAGTACCGCAAGCCAAATGGGTGAAATGCCAAATGCAGTGCTGCTCCATAACTTACCTGGTTTCGTACCTGAAATTCGTACCGACCCTACGAGGGAAAAATAACTTCCACATTCCACCCAAAGGACATGGGCATGACTAGCGCAGGTACCTGTTAGAGGGTCTGAATCACAAAATTGCTAAGAAACTTCCCAATACGAACGAAACACATTAATCCACGAACGGTTCCGGCAGTTCAGAATATGTAAGTTTAGTTTAAACCAACCTACACATAGCCTTAGTGGCAGATATTTTTTTATTTTCTAAAATAAACTACAACGGGCTCAACGCAGTTCGCTTCTCCATCGACCAAAGCAACGAATCCCCAAACCATGCGTAGAAATGAATCATGCAATACACTTACCTTCGTTGGTACGAACAGAGCCGCTTCACGCACTGCTGTCGCTGCTTTGACGATGATCCGCTGACGGCCGCAGATTGAAGTGTCGACCGTGCGCCCACGATGCGCAATTGCGGTTCACTTAGCACAGAGTCCCATCCATTTCACTACACGTTGTTCTTTAACGCACACATATGAACGCTTTACTTTTCCGAACTTTACTTTTCTGACCTTTGCAACCGAGCCAAGCACCGAGCGCAGCACCGTCGCGATTAAGGCAGTCCATTGTCCTTACACACAGGCACACGCACATTTCACCCGTCCGAGCGACGTACCGCCGCAATCGGGCCAGTCCGTGGTACTACGAAGCTTTTCACACACACACGCATTGCACCAGCAGCAGCAGCAACAACAACAACAACAACTATGTTTATAAAAACAGTAGTTTTTAGTGCGAATCCGCGGAGGATTTCGCTGTCCGTCGCACCGAGCGAAGCACCGTCGCGATTAACGCAGTCCATTGTCCTTACACACAGGCACACGCACATTTCACCCGTCCGAGCGACGTACCGCCGCAATCGGGCCAGTCCGTGGTACTACGAAGCTTTTCACACACACACGCATTGCACCAGCAGCAGCAGCAACAACAACAACAACAACTATGTTAATAAAAACAGTAGTTTTTAGTGCGAATCCGCGGAGGATTTCGCTGTCCGTCGCACCGAGCGAAGCACCGTCGCGATTAACGCAGTCCATTGTCCTTTCCTTCACACACGCACACGCGCATTTCACCAGCAGAAAGCACAGTTGTTTTAAAGAAAAATATTTTTTTTAGTCCAATCCGCGGAGGATTTCACTGCCCGACGAATAACCGTGCGCGCAGGCTAGCTGTCGCGTCGCACACTTTTGCTCGACATGAGCTCTTGCTGCTTCTGGTAGAACGACGAAATGAGCTGGCGCCATTTTGAAAATGACCCCCCCTGCTCAACACCACTTGTATCACACCACTTTTACACACACTACTAAATTCGCACTACCGTGACGCGCGGACCAACCGTTCCATCAGGCTGCTAGTCGAAGACTGTGCCGAGCGCGGGACATTCGGCTTCTAATATAATGTAGTATCCGAACGAATGTGGCGAGAGTATTTTCTCTCCGAACTACTACTACTACTACTACTATCCGAGCGAGCGTTGCTATCTCTGTTCTTCCTCGCTACGCATACAATCGCATGATGCAAATTCACCGGTTGTCCCAAAGCCGGGCAATTGTATGATGTCAAATCTGATAATTATGCAATATTTTGCAACTAAACTACTAAAGGTTTAATCCTTTTGCGTGTGATGTACGCACCATACGAACAGGGAAAGGAAGTTAGGTAGCAAATTTGCAAAAATTTAAGTATGTTCGTGTGCATGTACAGTGTACGAAAACGTAGGTTTTATGCTATATTCCCTGTGAGCCCTTGAAAAAAGGAACATATTTTGCAAGTTATTGAAAACCGTAGGTGCAAATATTTCATCACATTTTTGACGCTGCCTAAAACGAGCCGGCGACACACGGACGAAGCGTGTGCTCCTTTGTGTGTGCTGTCAGCGACCGACGTTGCTGCGAATTTCATCCCGTGCTCCGTCTCGCTCGCACTCGTTGGCACCAAGCCATCCTCTTTTTTGGTGATTTTTCCAAATAACGGTACCGATCATCGTTTGCGATCGCATTTCCTGATAATTTCTGGCTCGAGTTGGATAAAAAACGCGCACACTACTACGTGCGAGAAAGAAAAGAAAAACACGACGTTCGATTTGAATACGCGTGGCAAAATGTTGGTGGAATTTTACACGTACCAGGGCAGTAAGAGGCGAACTTGCCTTTTGAAAAACATATTTAATCCACTTCATATCTATTAATTTGCGCACTGGTTTTGTAACATTTTCCGATAATTTTTGGCTCGAGCTGAGTATGCACAAACGCACCCAATATTAGGTGTAAGAAAACAAACGCCGCATTCTATTTCAATACTCGTGGCATCTAGTAGCCATTCCGACCTTCCGATATCGAGTGTTGGTGGAATTGTGTGTTTCATGTTTTTGATTATAAATTGTACCAACTTTAGCAAATTAGCAAAAATGTAATTGAAAGAATTTCATACCATTTTTGGCGCTGCTTAAAACGAGCCGGCGACACACGGCGCTAGACACCGTGCGCTCCTTTTTGAGTGTCCCTGTCAGTGTTCGAAATTAGTGCGAATTTCATCCCATGCTCCGTCTCGCTCGCACTTGCGCCCTCGTTCGGTGGCACCAAGCCATCCTCTTTTTTGGTGATTTTTCCAAATAACGGTACCGATCATCGTTTGTGATCGCATTTGCTGATAATTTCTGACTCTAGGTGGGTAAAAAACGCGCACACTACTACGTGCGAGAAAGAAAAGAAAAACACGACGTTCGATTTGAATACGCGTGGCAAAATGTTGGTGGAATAATATGTTTCATGTTTTTGATCATAAATTGTGCCAATTTTAGCAAGTTAGCAAAAATTTCAGCACATTTTTGACGCTGCTTTGCGTGTCCTATCAATGACCGAAATTAGTGCGAATTTCATCCCTTGCTCCGTCTCGTCCGGTGGCATGAGCGCATCCTCTTTCTCATGAGGGCACGAGCGCATATTCAATCCACTTTATTTCAATATTTACGCCAAAATTTCTGCCAAAATTTATTTCTGCATTTCAGTAACGTTTTCTGCTATTTTTCGGATGCAGTAAGTTCAGCTAGACGCTCAAGTACGTGAAATATGTAGTGTTAGTCTTAAAAAAGACTGGTAGCTGTGTGAAATGCTTCACAATTGGCTTTGAAAACGGTCGATTTTTCTTAGCTTTGTATTAACATGGCGGCACAGTTGACTTTCGTTTTCTAATACCATCACACAAACACGATCGAGCACACAACGTCGCAACATTGTGGATCTGTAGCGCGTTCAACATACTATGGACACCCATTACCTGTACACCGTTAACGAGGATCGACACGAAGCTCATTGCTTCTTCTTCTACCTGGCTTCTGCGTGGCTTCTGCGTGACGCGTTTTCGACATTTTTACACCGTGACATGTTTACCCCGTAGACCGACGAAGCGAAGGATTCGACTCACAACCACAGGTAGAATTCCATTACGGCGGGTACAAACGATAGTGCGAAGCTCCGATGAACCTAAGCTGGCAGAGCAAAAAACGCTCGACTTCATAGCGATTGGAATCATTGGAAAGAGAATTTTGACGCAAAGAATGTGTGGTCCTGATAAGGACCGTTTTGTTGAGATGAGGGCAAAATGTGCGTTGGCTGGCGAGTTTAACCTCCGAAACCGTACAGGGTGCGACCCTGACGCTTCAGCGCGTACACTACATCCATCGCGGTGACGGTTTTGCGCTTGGCGTGTTCGGTATAGGTGACCGCATCGCGGATAACATTCTCCAGGAACACTTTCAGCACGCCACGCGTTTCTTCGTAGATGAGACCGGAGATACGCTTCACTCCTCCACGGCGGGCCAGACGACGGATGGCCGGCTTGGTGATGCCCTGGATGTTGTCGCGCAGCACTTTGCGATGACGCTTGGCTCCTCCTTTACCCAGACCTTTGCCTCCTTTGCCTCGTCCAGTCATTTCGATGTCGATGCGTACTGTTCAAGAGTTCACGATTAACAATAGGGCAACGCACCGTGTTTCGGCCTTTTATACACTCACCCGAGCACACGTACACATTCTCACGCTTACCCCACTATCGGTACACGATCGGAGCGGAGTGTATGTGTGCGTGGAGCGAGGTTATAAAAGTGGCGATCCGGCTTCGGATACCCACATTCCGAACCTATTGTCGACGCAACACAGACGTCTTTACGTGCCACTACCCAAACCGCCAGTGAACCAGTGAAATGGCCCGTACGAAGCAAACTGCCCGTAAGTCCACCGGAGGTAAGGCTCCGCGCAAGCAGCTGGCCACCAAGGCTGCTCGCAAGAGTGCCCCGGCCACCGGAGGAGTGAAGAAGCCGCATCGTTATCGTCCGGGAACCGTAGCCCTGCGTGAGATCCGTCGCTACCAGAAATCGACCGAGCTGCTGATCCGCAAGCTGCCCTTCCAGCGTCTGGTACGTGAAATTGCCCAGGACTTCAAGACCGATCTGCGCTTCCAGAGCTCGGCCGTGATGGCCCTGCAGGAGGCCAGCGAGGCGTACCTTGTCGGCCTGTTCGAGGACACCAACTTGTGCGCAATCCATGCGAAGCGCGTCACCATCATGCCGAAAGACATCCAGCTGGCTCGTCGCATCCGCGGAGAGCGTGCCTAAATCTTCGCCGCCTCCCCGCCTCCATCGTTCATCGAGGGGCATTTATTCACTCAAACGGTCCTTCTCAGGACCACCACAAATGTTAACCAAAAAGATATGTCGATATGCTCCCTTCCCTTCCCCTCTGTGTACCGCCCCTAACCCGTTGGTGGTGGTGTTGGAACAATTCTTATGCGTATGTGACAATGAGTCTGTTGAGTGCAATGAGCCCGTGATCGTGTCAGGGTACAAAAGCTGCATGCGCCTACCAGGGTACAGGGCTTCCAAAGCTGCAGTGTACAAAGCTGGCGGAGAAATGGTGTTATTTTTAGGCTTTTGTTTTGTTTGTGGTTCCATTCTTCGGCTCGAATGGACATCAGAAATGAAGCCAGCCGTACGCACGGTCAGAAAGGCAAAAGAGGTTTCGCTTGGCCGTTTGGCATTCGATCGTCAGAAGATGCTTCCGATGCTTTAACGCTGTGGAACATTCATTTTCACTGCTCGCATAGAACCTCAGTTTGTGTTTTCGTACCCTGGCCATGTGTTCATGTGCACTCGGGTAATGTTCATTATGCCATGTTGCTACCATGTTACGCCACACATTCACGGGCGTGCTGTTATTTATTATATTATATTTACTCATTTTATTATATTTAACTTCTGCCACTGTGAGAGGGTTTTTAACAGGAATATGTCTTTTGTATGGATGCGTTTTGTGGTCCTGAAAAGGACCGGTTTGCGTTTGGGTAGATCGAACGAACTGCGGCGCTCCGAATTACTTCGAGCTGGTGTACTTGGTGACAGCCTTCGTGCCTTCGGACACGGCGTGCTTGGCCAGCTCACCAGGCAACAGCAGACGGACGGCCGTCTGGATTTCGCGGGACGTGATCGTCGAACGCTTGTTGTAGTGCGCCAAGCGGGATGCTTCGGCAGCGATGCGCTCGAAAATGTCGTTCACGAAGCTGTTCATGATGCTCATCGCCTTGGACGAAATGCCGGTGTCCGGGTGGACTTGCTTCAACACCTTGTAGATGTAGATAGCGTAGCTCTCCTTGCGGGTCTTCCTTTTCTTCTTCTTATCCGACTTGGAGATGTTCTTCTGGGCTTTACCCGACTTCTTCGCGGCTTTTCCACTGGTTTTCGGGGCCATTTTACCTCAATTCACGCACTGATGCTCACTATCGGAGGGTCAAAAACTGTATGATGATGATCACTAACGGTTGGTTCGTTTATATTCCGGTTTTCGGATCACTCTCGGGTATTCGACACGAGTGCGTACAGGCAGCGTAGCTCGGAGTATTTAAACTCACGATTTTTGTTAATTTTGCTCAGAAAATAAGCACCCTCCAAGCAGTGAGCATCGTTGCGAACGTACTCTCATCTAAACCGAAGCTATCAACATGTCTGGCCGTGGCAAGGGAGGAAAAGTGAAGGGAAAGGCAAAGTCCCGCTCGAACCGTGCCGGTCTGCAGTTCCCGGTTGGCCGTATCCACCGTCTGCTCCGCAAAGGCAACTATGCCGAGCGCGTCGGTGCTGGTGCACCAGTGTATTTGGCCGCCGTCATGGAATACTTGGCCGCTGAAGTGTTGGAGTTGGCAGGAAACGCTGCCCGAGACAACAAGAAAACTCGCATCATCCCGCGTCATCTGCAGCTGGCCATCCGCAACGACGAGGAATTGAACAAGCTGTTGTCCGGCGTCACCATTGCCCAAGGTGGTGTGCTGCCCAACATTCAGGCCGTGCTGCTGCCAAAGAAGACTGAGAAGAAGGCCTAAAGCTATCGAGCTTCTCTCAATCTTGCAAACCAAAAAAAACCGTCCTTTTCAGGGCGACAAATCGATTTACGCAAAAGATTTTTGTTCGACCATCTCTTCTCAGCTAAAACCATACGCGCGCAGCAATTACCTAATCGAAGGGAAATTCAGTGAAGAAACACAAGCAATCGTATGCGGGAAACCCCCTGACGATCGTTTTCATTTTTCATGTTTTTTTTTAACCTTTGGTCGGAGGTAGACTCCTGCTCCTGCGTTTGTAGTACCGCAAGCCAAATGGGTGAAATGCCAAATGCAGTGCTGCTCCATAACTTACCTGGTTTCGTACCTGAAATTCGTACCGACCCTACGAGGGAAAAATAACTTCCACATTCCACCCAAAGGACATGGGCATGACTAGCGCAGGTACCTGTTAGAGGGTCTGAATCACAAAATTGCTAAGAAACTTCCCAATACGAACGAAACACATTAATCCACGAACGGTTCCGGCAGTTCAGAATATGTAAGTTTAGTTTAAACCAACCTACACATAGCCTTAGTGGCAGATATTTTTTTATTTTCTAAAATAAACTACAACGGGCTCAACGCAGTTCGCTTCTCCATCGACCAAAGCAACGAATCCCCAAACCATGCGTAGAAATGAATCATGCAATACACTTACCTTCGTTGGTACGAACAGAGCCGCTTCACGCACTGCTGTCGCTGCTTTGACGATGATCCGCTGACGGCCGCAGATTGAAGTGTCGACCGTGCGCCCACGATGCGCAATTGCGGTTCACTTAGCACAGAGTCCCATCCATTTCACTACACGTTGTTCTTTAACGCACACATATGAACGCTTTACTTTTCCGAACTTTACTTTTCTGACCTTTGCAACCGAGCCAAGCACCGAGCGCAGCACCGTCGCGATTAACGCAGTCCATTGTCCTTACACACAGGCACACGCATTTCACCCGTCCGAGCGACGTACCGCCGCAATCGGGCCAGTCCGTGGTACTACGAAGCTTTTCACACACACACGCATTGCACCAGCAGCAGCAGCAACAACAACAACAACAACTATGTTTATAAAAACAGTAGTTTTTAGTGCGAATCCGCGGAGGATTTCGCTGTCCGTCGCACCGAGCGAAGCACCGTCGCGATTAACGCAGTCCATTGTCCTTACACACAGGCACACGCATTTCACCCGTCCGAGCGACGTACCGCCGCAATCGGGCCAGTCCGTGGTACTACGAAGCTTTTCACACACACACGCATTGCACCAGCAGCAGCAGCAACAACAACAACAACAACTATGTTTATAAAAACAGTAGTTTTTAGTGCGAATCCGCGGAGGATTTCGCTGTCCGTCGCACCGAGCGAAGCACCGTCGCGATTAACGCAGTCCATTGTCCTTACACACAGGCACACGCATTTCACCCGTCCGAGCGACGTACCGCCGCAATCGGGCCAGTCCGTGGTACTACGAAGCTTTTCACACACACACGCATTGCACCAGCAGCAGCAGCAACAACAACAACAACAACTATGTTAATAAAAACAGTAGTTTTTAGTGCGAATCCGCGGAGGATTTCGCTGTCCGTCGCACCGAGCGAAGCACCGTCGCGATTAACGCAGTCCATTGTCCTTTCCTTCACACACGCACACGCGCATTTCACCAGCAGAAAGCACAGTTGTTTTAAAGAAAAATATTTTTTTTAGTCCAATCCGCGGAGGATTTCACTGCCCGACGAATAACCGTGCGCGCAGGCTAGCTGTCGCGTCGCACACTTTTGCTCGACATGAGCTCTTGCTGCTTCTGGTAGAACGACGAAATGAGCTGGCGCCATTTTGAAAATGACCCCCCCTGCTCAACACCACTTGTATCACACCACTTTTACACACACTACTAAATTCGCACTACCGTGACGCGCGGACCAACCGTTCCATCAGGCTGCTAGTCGAAGACTGTGCCGAGCGCGGGACATTCGGCTTCTAATATAATGTAGTATCCGAACGAATGTGGCGAGAGTATTTTCTCTCCGAACTACTACTACTACTACTACTATCCGAGCGAGCGTTGCTATCTCTGTTCTTCCTCGCTACGCATACAATCGCATGATGCAAATTCACCGGTTGTCCCAAAGCCGGGCAATTGTATGATGTCAAATCTGATAATTATGCAATATTTTGCAACTAAACTACTAAAGGTTTAATCCTTTTGCGTGTGATGTACGCACCATACGAACAGGGAAAGGAAGTTAGGTAGCAAATTTGCAAAAATTTAAGTATGTTCGTGTGCATGTACAGTGTACGAAAACGTAGGTTTTATGCTATATTCCCTGTGAGCCCTTGAAAAAAGGAACATATTTTGCAAGTTATTGAAAACCGTAGGTGCAAATATTTCATCACATTTTTGACGCTGCCTAAAACGAGCCGGCGACACACGGACGAAGCGTGTGCTCCTTTGTGTGTGCTGTCAGCGACCGACGTTGCTGCGAATTTCATCCCGTGCTCCGTCTCGCTCGCACTCGTTGGCACCAAGCCATCCTCTTTTTTGGTGATTTTTCCAAATAACGGTACCGATCATCGTTTGCGATCGCATTTCCTGATAATTTCTGGCTCGAGTTGGATAAAAAACGCGCACACTACTACGTGCGAGAAAGAAAAGAAAAACACGACGTTCGATTTGAATACGCGTGGCAAAATGTTGGTGGAATTTTACACGTACCAGGGCAGTAAGAGGCGAACTTGCCTTTTGAAAAACATATTTAATCCACTTCATATCTATTAATTTGCGCACTGGTTTTGTAACATTTTCCGATAATTTTTGGCTCGAGCTGAGTATGCACAAACGCACCCAATATTAGGTGTAAGAAAACAAACGCCGCATTCTATTTCAATACTCGTGGCATCTAGTAGCCATTCCGACCTTCCGATATCGAGTGTTGGTGGAATTGTGTGTTTCATGTTTTTGATTATAAATTGTACCAACTTTAGCAAATTAGCAAAAATGTAATTGAAAGAATTTCATACCATTTTTGGCGCTGCTTAAAACGAGCCGGCGACACACGGCGCTAGACACCGTGCGCTCCTTTTTGAGTGTCCCTGTCAGTGTTCGAAATTAGTGCGAATTTCATCCCATGCTCCGTCTCGCTCGCACTTGCGCCCTCGTTCGGTGGCACCAAGCCATCCTCTTTTTTGGTGATTTTTCCAAATAACGGTACCGATCATCGTTTGTGATCGCATTTGCTGATAATTTCTGACTCTAGGTGGGTAAAAAACGCGCACACTACTACGTGCGAGAAAGAAAAGAAAAACACGACGTTCGATTTGAATACGCGTGGCAAAATGTTGGTGGAATAATATGTTTCATGTTTTTGATCATAAATTGTGCCAATTTTAGCAAGTTAGCAAAAATTTCAGCACATTTTTGACGCTGCTTTGCGTGTCCTATCAATGACCGAAATTAGTGCGAATTTCATCCCTTGCTCCGTCTCGTCCGGTGGCATGAGCGCATCCTCTTTCTCATGAGGGCACGAGCGCATATTCAATCCACTTTATTTCAATATTTACGCCAAAATTTCTGCCAAAATTTATTTCTGCATTTCAGTAACGTTTTCTGCTATTTTTCGGATGCAGTAAGTTCAGCTAGACGCTCAAGTACGTGAAATATGTAGTGTTAGTCTTAAAAAAGACTGGTAGCTGTGTGAAATGCTTCACAATTGGCTTTGAAAACGGTCGATTTTTCTTAGCTTTGTATTAACATGGCGGCACAGTTGACTTTCGTTTTCTAATACCATCACACAAACACGATCGAGCACACAACGTCGCAACATTGTGGATCTGTAGCGCGTTCAACATACTATGGACACCCATTACCTGTACACCGTTAACGAGGATCGACACGAAGCTCATTGCTTCTTCTTCTACCTGGCTTCTGCGTGGCTTCTGCGTGACGCGTTTTCGACATTTTTACACCGTGACATGTTTACCCCGTAGACCGACGAAGCGAAGGATTCGACTCACAACCACAGGTAGAATTCCATTACGGCGGGTACAAACGATAGTGCGAAGCTCCGATGAACCTAAGCTGGCAGAGCAAAAAACGCTCGACTTCATAGCGATTGGAATCATTGGAAAGAGAATTTTGACGCAAAGAATGTGTGGTCCTGATAAGGACCGTTTTGTTGAGATGAGGGCAAAATGTGCGTTGGCTGGCGAGTTTAACCTCCGAAACCGTACAGGGTGCGACCCTGACGCTTCAGCGCGTACACTACATCCATCGCGGTGACGGTTTTGCGCTTGGCGTGTTCGGTATAGGTGACCGCATCGCGGATAACATTCTCCAGGAACACTTTCAGCACGCCACGCGTTTCTTCGTAGATGAGACCGGAGATACGCTTCACTCCTCCACGGCGGGCCAGACGACGGATGGCCGGCTTGGTGATGCCCTGGATGTTGTCGCGCAGCACTTTGCGATGACGCTTGGCTCCTCCTTTACCCAGACCTTTGCCTCCTTTGCCTCGTCCAGTCATTTCGATGTCGATGCGTACTGTTCAAGAGTTCACGATTAACAATAGGGCAACGCACCGTGTTTCGGCCTTTTATACACTCACCCGAGCACACGTACACATTCTCACGCTTACCCCACTATCGGTACACGATCGGAGCGGAGTGTATGTGTGCGTGGAGCGAGGTTATAAAAGTGGCGATCCGGCTTCGGATACCCACATTCCGAACCTATTGTCGACGCAACACAGACGTCTTTACGTGCCACTACCCAAACCGCCAGTGAACCAGTGAAATGGCCCGTACGAAGCAAACTGCCCGTAAGTCCACCGGAGGTAAGGCTCCGCGCAAGCAGCTGGCCACCAAGGCTGCTCGCAAGAGTGCCCCGGCCACCGGAGGAGTGAAGAAGCCGCATCGTTATCGTCCGGGAACCGTAGCCCTGCGTGAGATCCGTCGCTACCAGAAATCGACCGAGCTGCTGATCCGCAAGCTGCCCTTCCAGCGTCTGGTACGTGAAATTGCCCAGGACTTCAAGACCGATCTGCGCTTCCAGAGCTCGGCCGTGATGGCCCTGCAGGAGGCCAGCGAGGCGTACCTTGTCGGCCTGTTCGAGGACACCAACTTGTGCGCAATCCATGCGAAGCGCGTCACCATCATGCCGAAAGACATCCAGCTGGCTCGTCGCATCCGCGGAGAGCGTGCCTAAATCTTCGCCGCCTCCCCGCCTCCATCGTTCATCGAGGGGCATTTATTCACTCAAACGGTCCTTCTCAGGACCACCACAAATGTTAACCAAAAAGATATGTCGATATGCTCCCTTCCCTTCCCCTCTGTGTACCGCCCCTAACCCGTTGGTGGTGGTGTTGGAACAATTCTTATGCGTATGTGACAATGAGTCTGTTGAGTGCAATGAGCCCGTGATCGTGTCAGGGTACAAAAGCTGCATGCGCCTACCAGGGTACAGGGCTTCCAAAGCTGCAGTGTACAAAGCTGGCGGAGAAATGGTGTTATTTTTAGGCTTTTGTTTTGTTTGTGGTTCCATTCTTCGGCTCGAATGGACATCAGAAATGAAGCCAGCCGTACGCACGGTCAGAAAGGCAAAAGAGGTTTCGCTTGGCCGTTTGGCATTCGATCGTCACAGAAGATGCTTCCGATGCTTTAACGCTGTGGAACATTCATTTTCACTGCTCGCATAGAACCTCAGTTTGTGTTTTCGTACCCTGGCCATGTGTTCATGTGCACTCGGGTAATGTTCATTATGCCATGTTGCTACCATGTTGCGCAACACAGTCACGGGCGTGCTTTTATTTATTACATTATATTTACTCATTTTATTATATTTAACTTCTGCCACTGTGAGAGGGTTTTTAACAGGAATATGTCTTTTGTATGGATGCGTTTTGTGGTCCTGAAAAGGACCGGTTTGCGTTTGGGTAGATCGAACGAACTGCGGCGCTCCGAATTACTTCGAGCTGGTGTACTTGGTGACAGCCTTCGTGCCTTCGGACACGGCGTGCTTGGCCAGCTCACCAGGCAACAGCAGACGGACGGCCGTCTGGATTTCGCGGGACGTGATCGTCGAACGCTTGTTGTAGTGCGCCAAGCGGGATGCTTCGGCAGCGATGCGCTCGAAAATGTCGTTCACGAAGCTGTTCATGATGCTCATCGCCTTGGACGAAATGCCGGTGTCCGGGTGGACTTGCTTCAACACCTTGTAGATGTAGATAGCGTAGCTCTCCTTGCGGGTCTTCCTTTTCTTCTTCTTGTCCGACTTGGAGATGTTCTTCTGGGCTTTACCCGACTTCTTCGCGGCTTTTCCACTGGTTTTCGGGGCCATTTTACCTCAATTCACGCACTGATGCTCACTATCGGAGGGTCAAAAACTGTATGATGATCACTAACGGTTCGGTTCGTTTATATTCCGGTTTTCGGATCACTCTCGGGTATTCGACACGAGTGCGTACAGGCAGCGTAGCTCGGAGTATTTAAACTCACGATTTCGGAAAATTTTGCTCAGAAAATAAGCACCCTCCAAGCAGTGAGCATCGTTGCGAACGTACTCTCATCTAAACCGAAGTTATCAACATGTCTGGCCGTGGCAAGGGAGGAAAAGTGAAGGGAAAGGCAAAGTCCCGCTCGAACCGTGCCGGTCTGCAGTTCCCGGTTGGCCGTATCCACCGTCTGCTCCGCAAAGGCAACTATGCCGAGCGCGTCGGTGCTGGTGCACCAGTGTATTTGGCCGCCGTCATGGAATACTTGGCCGCTGAAGTGTTGGAGTTGGCAGGAAACGCTGCCCGAGACAACAAGAAAACTCGCATCATCCCGCGTCATCTGCAGCTGGCCATCCGCAACGACGAGGAATTGAACAAGCTGTTGTCCGGCGTCACCATTGCCCAAGGTGGTGTGCTGCCCAACATTCAGGCCGTGCTGCTGCCAAAGAAGACTGAGAAGAAGGCTTAAAGCTATCGAGCTTCTCTCAATCTTGCAAACCAAAAAAAACCGTCCTTTTCAGGGCGACAAATCGATTTACGCAAAAGATTTTTGTTCGACCATCTCTTCTGAGCTAAAACCATACGCGCGCAGCAATTACCTAATCGAAGGGAAATTCAGTGAAGAAACACAAGCAATCGTATGCGGGAAACCCCCTGACGATCGTTTTCATTTTTCATGTTTTTTTTTAACCTTTGGTCGGAGGTAGACTCCTGCTCCTGCGTTTGTAGTACCGCAAGCCAAATGGGTGAAATGCCAAATGCAGTGCTGCTCCATAACTTACCTGGTTTCGTACCTGAAATTCGTACCGACCCTACGAGGGAAAAATAACTTCCACATTCCACCCAAAGGACATGGGCATGACTAGCGCAGGTACCTGTTAGAGGGTCTGAATCACAAAATTGCTAAGAAACTTCCCAATACGAACGAAACACATTAATCCACGAACGGTTCCGGCAGTTCAGAATATGTAAGTTTAGTTTAAACCAACCTACACATAGCCTTAGTGGCAGATATTTTTTTATTTTCTAAAATAAACTACAACGGGCTCAACGCAGTTCGCTTCTCCATCGACCAAAGCAACGAATCCCCAAACCATGCGTAGAAATGAATCATGCAATACACTTACCTTCGTTGGTACGACCAGAGCCGCTTCACGCACTGCTGTCGCTGCTTCGACGATGAACCGCTGATGGCCGCAGATTGAAGTGTCGACCGTGCGCCCACGATGCGCAATTGCGGTTCACTTAGCACAGAGTCCCATCTATTTCACTACACGTTGTTCTTTAACGCACACATATGAACGCTTTACTTTTCCGAACTTTACTTTTCTGACCTTTGCAACCGAGCCAAGCACCGAGCGCAGCACCGTCGCGATTAACGCAGTCCATTGTCCTTACACACAGGCACACGCACATTTCACGCGTCCGAGCGACGTACCGCCGCAATCGGGTCAGTCCGTGGTCCTACGAAGCTTTTCACACACACGCATTGCACCAGCAGCAGCAGCAACAACAACAACAACAACTATGTTTATAAAAACAGTAGTTTTTAGTGCGAATCCGCGGAGGATTTCGCTGTCCGACGCACCGAGCGTAGCACCGAGCGAAGCACCGAGCGCAGCACCGTCGCGATTAAGGCAGTCCATTGTCCTTACACACAGGCACACGCGCATTTCACCCGTCCGAGCGACGTACCATCGCAATCGGGCCAGTCCGTGGTACTACGAAGCTTTTCACACACACACGCATTGCACCAGCAGCAGCAGCAACAACAACAACAACAACTATGTTTATAAAAACAGTAGTTTTTAGTGCGAATCCGCGGAGGATTTCGCTGTCCGTCGCACCGAGCGCAGCACCGTCGCGATTAAGGCAGTCCATTGTCCTTACACACAGGCACACGCGCATTTCACCCGTCCGAGCGACGTACCATCGCAATCGGGCCAGTCCGTGGTACTACGAAGCTTTTCACACACACACGCATTGCACCAGCAGCAGCAGCAACAACAACAACAACAACTATGTTTATAAAAACAGTAGTTTTTAGTGCGAATCCGCGGAGGATTTCGCTGTCCGACGCACCGAGCGTAGCACCGAGCGAAGCACCGAGCGCAGCACCGTCGCGATTAAGGCAGTCCATTGTCCTTACACACAGGCACACGCACATTTCACCCGTCCGAGCGACGTACCGCCGCAATCGGGTCAGTCCATGGTCCTACGAAGCTTTTCACACACACGCATTGCACCAGCAGCAGCAGCAACAACAACAACAACAACTATGTTTATAAAAACAGTAGTTTTTAGTGCGAATCCGCGGAGGATTTCGCTGTCCGTCGCACCGAGCGCAGCACCGTCGCGATTAACGCAGTCCATTGTTCTTTCCTTCACACACGCACACGCGCATTTCACCAGCAGAAAGCACAGTTGTTTTAAAGAAAAATATTTTTTTTAGTCCAATCCGCGGAGGATTTCACTGCCCGACGAATAACCGTGCGCGCAGGCTAGCTGTCGCGTCGCACACTTTTGCTCGACATGAGCTCTTGCTGCTTCTGGTAGAACGACGAAATGAGCTGGCGCCATTTTGAAAATGACCCCCCCTGCTCAACACAACTTGTATCACACCACTTTTACACACACTACTAAATTCGCACTACCGTGACGCGCGGACCAACCGTTCCATCAGGCTGCTAGTCGAAGACTGTGCCGAGCGCGGGACATTCGGCTTCTAATATAATGTAGTATCCGAACGAATGTGGCGAGAGTATTTTCTCTCCGAACTACTACTACTACTATCCGAGCGAGCGTTGCTATCTCTGTTCTTCCTCGCTACGCATACAATCGCATGATGCAAATTCACCGGTTGTCCCAAAGCCGGGCAATTGTATGACGTCAAATCTGATAATTATGCAATATTTTGCAACTAAACTACTAAAGGTTTAATCCTTTTGCGTGTGATGTACGCACCATACGAACAGGGAAAGGAAGTTAGGTAGCAAATTTGCAAAAATTTAAGTATGTTCGTGTGCATGTACAGTGTACGAAAACGTAGGTTTTATGCTATATTCCCTGTGAGCCCTTGAAAAAAGGAACATATTTTGCAAGTTATTGAAAACCGTAGGTGCAAATATTTCATCACATTTTTGACGCTGCCTAAAACGAGCCGGCGACACACGGACGAAGCGTGTGCTCCTTTGTGTGTGCTGTCAGCGACCGACGTTGCTGCGAATTTCATCCCATGCTCCGTCTCGCTCGCACTCGTTGGCACCAAGCCATCCTCTTTTTTGGTGATTTTTCCAAATAACGGTACCGATCATCGTTTGCGATCGTATTTCCTGATAATTTCTGGCTCGATTTGGGTAAAAAACGCGCACACTACTACGTGCGAGAAAGAAAAGAAAAACACGACGTTCGATTTGAATACGCGTGGCAAAATGTTGGTGGAATTATACACGTACCAGGGCAGTAAGAGGCGAACTTGCCTTTTGAAAAACATATTTAATCCACTTCATATCTATTAATTTGCGCACTGGTTTTGTAACATTTTCCGATAATTTTTGGCTCGAGCTGAGTATGCACAAGCGCACCCAATATAAGGTGTAAGAAAAAAAAAAAAACGCCGCATTCTATTTCAATACTCGTGGCATCTAGTAGCCATTCCGACCTTCCGATATCGAGTGTTGGTGGAATTGTGTGTTTCATGTTTTTGATTATAAAATGTGCCAATTTAGGCAAGTTAGCAAAAATGTAATTGAAAGAATTTCATCACATTTTTGGCGCTGCTTAAAACGAGCCGGCGACACACGGCGCTAGACACAGTGCGCTCCTTTTTGAGTGTCCCTGTCAGTGGGGTAGATCACGAGATAAGCCAGTTTTTTGTATGCGTTTTGACGTTTCCAGGCTTATAAGCTTACAGCTCCCCATACAAACTGCCAAGCCAGATAAGCCTGGGAATCGATAGTTAGATTGTTTTGCTTATGAAAGTGCTCGACAGCTGCTCGACAGCTGCTCGACAAATATCAAAACAAATCATTTTTCTAGCAGGTTAAAACTAGGTTAGGCCATATTTCCCATAGGCTTAGGATGTTAAAAAAGGAAAAAAAAAAATACATAAATACGCATAATTAATAAGTTTTTTTTTAATTTCTGGTGTTCTGGTGTTTTACAATAATTATTTTTATAAAAAAATCAGTTAAAAAAATTTATCAAAAAAGGTAAATTATTATTTCAATTTACTTGCAGTTTCCAGTTCACAGTTTATAAAGTCTAAACATCACTTAAATATTGCCTTGAAAATAACACGAAACATAAATTATGCTTTAAAACTGAACCGAAGTTTGCGTCCTCCGATTATTTCTCTCGATTATAATAGCATACAGATGAACATACCGTTTGTTGTTGCGTTGTGATGCGCAAGCTCATTTAATTTAGCTCACCCTCGTAGCTTCTATCCTTTTAAAAAATATGGTGATGTATTACTTTCTACTTCATGGAACTGTTTCGTGCATTTATACATTTTTACACGGAACCCAAACTAAGCGATCTAGAGTAACTAACATTTTGTAGTCCTTTACTTTAATTAAACCCGTTGCGGTTTACCGTTGTACATGGAATTTTATATAAAAGACCCTGGCATTCTGTTAGATTCGAGATTCACCGACTGCTTTAAAATTAAGCATGTGCTGTTAAGAATAAACAGAGATCTTAATTACCTGCACCATTTGGAATGTCAGTTTTGGATAATGGGATGCTTGAGAGTGCTATACAATTTCTTTGGCTGAAGTATGCTTCTTTGATTGGTGTCCTTCCTTAATACAGCTATAGCACGAGGGGAATGATTCGAAGAAGTTTTCACACGACAGCGCAAGGTGTATGGAAATACATGTTCAACGAAACCTCCGTACTCTAAGCGTTGCCAGTTAGTTCGTTATAGCTCTTCTCTTCAAAGCCATGAACGTTCCTTCCTTCCGTTCCTTATACTTCTCGATCTCTGGCTTACTCATGGTACAGCAATCATCGCTCGTAATGAGAACGTCATAACCATACTGACGGGAAGCCAGCAAATAATTCGTCCAGCTCTTATCAATCTATTAGCATTATAGGCTGCTTCGATGGTCAATCACTGTTTAAAAAAGTTTTTTTAGTGCATGACGCACCATGACCGTCATGATCTGGATTATATTCTTCGAGTCCGGCCGTATCAGTGTCTTCCACTTGCCATGTTCTTCATCGTTGATACAGTAAAATGCTTCGGATATATTCGCAACGTCGTTCTAAGGATCATGCTTCAAACTCGAACGTTTGTCAGTTAACACACTGAACTCTCGAAAATGCGACATGCATGTGATTTCTCCTTTTATTTATACACCAGTTTTAGCTACGTACGGATCGCATACCAACTACACCGCCTACTTTGAACACAACTTACACAACACAACAAAACTGTGATGTTTCTTTAATCACAGTATTTAAACGAATGAGAACGAAAGAGCGAATGAGATAGAATCCTTTGATTTTTTTTAACATGTGGCGTGACGGGTGACGGGTTAGTTGTCAGCATCGGATTGAATTCTTGAGTTCTTCGCTCGACTCAACAATTGATAATTTTTTAAGTTGTATGTTTTTTTTAATGTTGAAATAAAGGAATTTCATCCTTTACAAATCACATAAAATTGTTTTTGACTCACGATACTTGAGGAAATTTCTTAGCTTGTATTTACGTATTCCCATAAGTATGAGTATAAAAAACGGTTTGAACATGCTTGAACCAATCTTTTGAAAGACATGTAAATACCGAGTAGGATTAATATGCTCATAAAGGTTTTTGAACCGGCTTTTCTTGTTGAGACGGCTCAATTGACTGAGATATAAATAAGGTTAATTATTATAAGTATCTATGTATATAAAAAATGTAGATACAATTTTAAACTAAAATAAAAAAATAAATATCCTGAAAATCTCGGTACAGAATACCTAATGTCATTCTTTATGTCAAAAATCTATGTCCATATGTGATTGATGCAACCCGTTACCGCTTCGCCGCTCGAAATCTGCTCGATTATTTGACACATACCGGCTTAAGCTTAAGCTTTCTAACTTTTGGGATGATCTACCTCAGTGTTCGAAATTAGTGCGAATTTCATCCCATGCTCCGTCTCGCTCGCACTTGCGCCCTCGTTCGGTGGCACCAAGCCATCCTCTTTTTTGGTGATTTTTCCAAATAACGGTACCGATCATCGTTTGCGATCGCATTTGCTGATAATTTCTGACTCGAGGTGGGTAAAATACGCGCACACTACTACGTGCGAGAAAGAAAAGAAAAACACGACGTTCGATTTGAATACGCGTGGCAAAATGTTGGTGGAATAATATGTTTCATGTTTTTGATCATAAATTGTGCCAATTTTAGCAAGTTAGCAAAAATTTCAGCACATTTTTGACGCTGCTTTGCGTGTCCTATCAATGACCGAAATTAGTGCGAATTTCATCCCTTGCTCCGTCTCGTCCGGTGGCATGAGCGCATCCTCTTTCTCATGAGGGCACGAGCGCATATTTAATCCACTTTATTTCAATATTTACGCCAAAATTTCTGCCAAAATTTATTTCTGCATTTCAGTAACGTTTTCTGCTATTTTTCGGATGCAGTAAGTTCAGCTAGACGCTCAAGTACGTGAAATATGTAGTGTTAGTCTTAAAAAAGACTGGTAGCTGTGTGAAATGCTTCACAATTGGCTTTGAAAACGGTCGATTTTTCTTAGCTTTGTATTAACATGGCGGCACAGTTGACTTTCGTTTTCTAATACCATCACACAAACACGATCGAGCACACAACGTCGCAACATTGTGGATCTGTAGCGCGTTCAACATACTATGGACACCCATTACCTGTACACCGTTAACGAGGATCGACACGATGCTCATTGCTTCTTCTTCTACCTGGCTTCTGCGTGGCTTCTGCGTGACGCGTTTTGGACATTTTTACACCGTGACATTTTTACCCCGTAGACCGACGAAGCGAAGGATTCGACTCGCAACCACAGGTAGAATTCCATTACGGCGGGTACAAACGATAGTGCGAAGCTCCGATGAACCTAAGCTGGCAGAGCAAAAAACGCTCGACTTCATAGCGATTGGAATCATTGGAAAGAGAATTTTGACGCAAAGAATGTGTGGTCCTGATAAGGACCGTTTTGTTGAGATGAGGGCAAAATGTGCGTTGGCTGGCGAGTTTAACCTCCGAAACCGTACAGGGTGCGACCCTGACGCTTCAGCGCGTACACTACATCCATCGCGGTGACGGTTTTGCGCTTGGCGTGTTCGGTATAGGTGACCGCATCGCGGATAACATTCTCCAGGAACACTTTCAGCACGCCACGCGTTTCTTCGTAGATGAGACCGGAGATACGCTTCACTCCTCCACGGCGGGCCAGACGACGGATGGCCGGCTTGGTGATGCCCTGGATGTTGTCGCGCAGCACTTTGCGATGACGCTTGGCTCCTCCTTTACCCAGACCTTTGCCTCCTTTGCCTCGTCCAGTCATTTCGATGTCGATGCGTACTGTTCAAGAGTTCACGATTAACAATAGGGCAACGCACCATGTTTCGGCCTTTTATACACTCACCCGAGCACACGTACACATTCTCACGCTTACCCCACTATCGGTACACGATCGGAGCGGAGTGTATGTGTGCGTGGAGCGAGGTTATAAAAGTGGCGATCCGGCTTCGGATACCCACATTCCGAACCTATTGTCGACGCAACACAGACGTCTTTACGTTCCACTACCCAAACCGCCAGTGAACCAGTGAAATGGCCCGTACGAAGCAAACTGCCCGTAAGTCCACCGGAGGTAAGGCTCCGCGCAAGCAGCTGGCCACCAAGGCTGCTCGCAAGAGTGCCCCGGCCACCGGAGGAGTGAAGAAGCCGCATCGTTATCGTCCGGGAACCGTAGCCCTGCGTGAGATCCGTCGCTACCAGAAATCGACCGAGCTGCTGATCCGCAAGCTGCCCTTCCAGCGTCTGGTACGTGAAATTGCCCAGGACTTCAAGACCGATCTGCGCTTCCAGAGCTCGGCCGTGATGGCCCTGCAGGAGGCCAGCGAGGCGTACCTTGTCGGCCTGTTCGAGGACACCAACTTGTGCGCAATCCATGCGAAGCGCGTCACCATCATGCCGAAAGACATCCAGCTGGCTCGTCGCATCCGCGGAGAGCGTGCCTAAATCTTCGCCGCCTCCCCGCCTCCATCGTTCATCGAGGGGCATTTATTCACTCAAACGGTCCTTCTCAGGACCACCACAAATGTTAACCAAAAAGATATGTCGATATGCTCCCTTCCCTTCCCCTCTGTGTACCGCCCCTAACCCGTTGGTGGTGGTGTTGGAACAATTCTTATGCGTATGTGACAATGAGTCTGTTGAGTGCAATGAGCCCGTGACCGTGTCAGGGTACAAAAGCTGCATGCGCCTACCAGGGTACAGGGCTTGCAAAGCTGCAGTGTACAAAGCTGGTGGAGAAATGGTGTTATTTTTAGGCTTTTGTTTTGTTTGTGGTTCCATTCTTCGGCTCGAATGGACATCAGAAATGAAGCCAGCCGTACGCACGGTCAGAAAGGCAAAAGAGGTTTCGCTTGGCCGTTTGGCATTCGATCGTCAGAAGATGCTTCCGATGCTTTAACGCTGTGGAACATTCATTTTCACTGCTCGCATAGAACCTCAGTTTGTGTTTTCGTACCCTGGCCATGTGTTCATGTGCACTCGGGTAATGTTCATTATGCCATGTTGCTACCATGTTGCGCAACACAGTCACGGGCGTGCTTTTATTTATTACATTATATTTACTCATTTTATTATATTTAACTTCTGCCACTGTGAGAGGGTTTTTAACAGGAATATGTCTTTTGTATGGATGCGTTTTGTGGTCCTGAAAAGGACCGGTTTGCGTTTGGGTAGATCGAACGAACTGCGGCGCTCCGAATTACTTCGAGCTGGTGTACTTGGTGACAGCCTTCGTGCCTTCGGACACGGCGTGCTTGGCCAGCTCACCAGGCAACAGCAGACGGACGGCCGTCTGGATTTCGCGGGACGTGATCGTCGAACGCTTGTTGTAGTGCGCCAAGCGGGATGCTTCGGCAGCGATGCGCTCGAAAATGTCGTTCACGAAGCTGTTCATGATGCTCATCGCCTTGGACGAAATGCCGGTGTCCGGGTGGACTTGCTTCAACACCTTGTAGATGTAGATAGCGTAGCTCTCCTTGCGGGTCTTCCTTTTCTTCTTCTTGTCCGACTTGGAGATGTTCTTCTGGGCTTTACCCGACTTCTTCGCGGCTTTTCCACTGGTTTTCGGGGCCATTTTACCTCAATTCACGCACTGATGCTCACTATCGGAGGGTCAAAAACTGTATGATGATCACTAACGGTTCGGTTCGTTTATATTCCGGTTTTCGGATCACTCTCGGGTATTCGACACGAGTGCGTACAGGCAGCGTAGCTCGGAGTATTTAAACTCACGATTTCGGAAAATTTTGCTCAGAAAATAAGCACCCTCCAAGCAGTGAGCATCGTTGCGAACGTACTCTCATCTAAACCGAAGTTATCAACATGTCTGGCCGTGGCAAGGGAGGAAAAGTGAAGGGAAAGGCAAAGTCCCGCTCGAACCGTGCCGGTCTGCAGTTCCCGGTTGGCCGTATCCACCGTCTGCTCCGCAAAGGCAACTATGCCGAGCGCGTCGGTGCTGGTGCACCAGTGTATTTGGCCGCCGTCATGGAATACTTGGCCGCTGAAGTGTTGGAGTTGGCAGGAAACGCTGCCCGAGACAACAAGAAAACTCGCATCATCCCGCGTCATCTGCAGCTGGCCATCCGCAACGACGAGGAATTGAACAAGCTGTTGTCCGGCGTCACCATTGCCCAAGGTGGTGTGCTGCCCAACATTCAGGCCGTGCTGCTGCCAAAGAAGACTGAGAAGAAGGCTTAAAGCTATCGAGCTTCTCTCAATCTTGCAAACCAAAAAAAACCGTCCTTTTCAGGGCGACAAATCGATTTACGCAAAAGATTTTTGTTCGACCATCTCTTCTGAGCTAAAACCATACGCGCGCAGCAATTACCTAATCGAAGGGAAATTCAGTGAAGAAACACAAGCAATCGTATGCGGGAAACCCCCTGACGATCGTTTTCATTTTTCATGTTTTTTTTTAACCTTTGGTCGGAGGTAGACTCCTGCTCCTGCGTTTGTAGTACCGCAAGCCAAATGGGTGAAATGCCAAATGCAGTGCTGCTCCATAACTTACCTGGTTTCGTACCTGAAATTCGTACCGACCCTACGAGGGAAAAATAACTTCCACATTCCACCCAAAGGACATGGGCATGACTAGCGCAGGTACCTGTTAGAGGGTCTGAATCACAAAATTGCTAAGAAACTTCCCAATACGAACGAAACACATTAATCCACGAACGGTTCCGGCAGTTCAGAATATGTAAGTTTAGTTTAAACCAACCTACACATAGCCTTAGTGGCAGATATTTTTTTATTTTCTAAAATAAACTACAACGGGCTCAACGCAGTTCGCTTCTCCATCGACCAAAGCAACGAATCCCCAAACCATGCGTAGAAATGAATCATGCAATAAACTTACCTTCGTTGGTACGACCAGAGCCGCTTCGCGCACTGCTGTCGCTGCTTCGACGATGAACCGCTGATGGCCGCAGATTGAAGTGTCGACCGTGCGCCCACGATGCGCAATTGCGGTTCACTTAGCACAGAGTCCCATCCATTTCACTACACGTTGTTCTTTAACGCACACATATGAACGCTTTACTTTTCCGAACTTTACTTTTCTGACCTTTGCAACCGAGCCAAGCACCGAGCGCAGCACCGTCGCGATTAACGCAGTCCATTGTCCTTACACACAGGCACACGCACATTTCACGCGTCCGAGCGACGTACCGCCGCAATCGGGTCAGTCCGTGGTCCTACGAAGCTTTTCACACACACGCATTGCACCAGCAGCAGCAGCAACAACAACAACAACAACTATGTTTATAAAAACAGTAGTTTTTAGTGCGAATCCGCGGAGGATTTCGCTGTCCGACGCACCGAGCGTAGCACCGAGCGAAGCACCGAGCGCAGCACCGTCGCGATTAAGGCAGTCCATTGTCCTTACACACAGGCACACGCACATTTCACCCGTCCGAGCGACGTACCGCCGCAATCGGGTCAGTCCATGGTCCTACGAAGCTTTTCACACACACGCATTGCACCAGCAGCAGCAGCAACAACAACAACAACAACTATGTTTATAAAAACAGTAGTTTGACCTTTACACCGAGCGAAGCACCGAGCGAAGCACCGAGCGCAGCAACGCGCGCAGCACCGAGCGAAGCACCGAGCGAAGCACCGTCGCGATTAACGCAGTCCATGGTCCTTACACACAGGCACACGCACATTTCACCCGTCCGAGCGACGTACCGCCGCAATCGGGCCAGTCCATAGTCCTACGAAGCACTTTCACACACACGCTTTGCACCAGCAGCAGCAGCAACAACAACAACAACAACTATGTTTATAAAAACAGTAGTTTTTAGTGCGAATCCGCGGAGGATTTCGCTGTCCGTCGCACCGAGCGAAGCACCGTCGCGATTAACGCAGTCCATTGTCCTTACACACAGGCACACGCGCATTTCACCCGTCCGACCGACGTACCATCGCAATCGGGCCAGTCCGTGGTCCTACGAAGCTTTTCACACACACACGCATTGCACCAGCAGCAGCAGCAACAACAACAACAACAACTATGTTTATAAAAACAGTAGTTTTTAGTGCGAATCCGCGGAGGATTTCGCTGTCCGTCGCACCGAGCGAAGCACCGTCGCGATTAACGCAGTCCATTGTCCTTACACACAGGCACACGCACATTTCACCCGTCCGAGCGACGTACCGCCGCAATCGGGTTAGTCCATAGTCCCACGAAGCTTTTCACACACACACGCATTGCACCAGCAGCAGCAGCAACAACAACAACAACAACTATGTTTATAAAAACAGTAGTTTTTAGTGCGAATCCGCGGAGGATTTCGCTGTCCGTCGCACCGAGCGAAGCACCGTCGCGATTAACGCAGTCCATTGTCCTTTTTTTTCACACACACGCACACGCACATTTCACCATTAGGAAGCACAGTTGTTTTAAAGAAAAGTATTTTTTTTAGTCCAATCCGCGGAGGATTTCACTGCCCGACGAATAATCCTGCGCGCAGGCTAGCTGTCGCGTCGCACACTTTTGCTCGACATGAGCTCTTGCTGCTTCTGGTAGAACGACGAAATGAGCCGGCGCCATTTTGAAAATGACCCCCCTGCTCAACACCACTTGTATCACACCACTTTTACACACACTACTAAATTCGCACTACCGTGACGCGCGGACCAACCGTTCCATCAGGCTGCTAGTCGAAGACTGTGCCGAGCGCGGGACATTCGGCTTCTAATATAATGTAGTATTCGAACGAATGTGGCGAGAGTATTTTCTCTCCGAACTACTACTACTACTACTACTATCCGAGCGAGCGTTGCTATCTCTGTTCTTCCTCGCTACGCATACAATCGCATGATGCAAATTCACCGGTTGTCCCAAAGCCGGGCAATTGTATGACGTCAAATCTGATAATTATGCAATATTTTGCAACTAAACTACTAAAGGTTTAATCCTTTTGCGTGTGATGTACGCACCATACGAACAGGGAAAGGAAGTTAGGTAGCAAATTTGCAAAAATTTAAGTATGTTCGTGTGCATGTACAGTGTACGAAAACGTAGGTTTTATGCTATATTCCCTGTGAGCCCTTGAAAAAAGGAACATATTTTGCAAGTTATTGAAAACCGTAGGTGCAAATATTTCATCACATTTTTGACGCTGCCTAAAACGAGCCGGCGACACACGGACGAAGCGTGTGCTCCTTTGTGTGTGCTGTCAGCGACCGACGTTGCTGCGAATTTCATCCCGTGCTCCGTCTCGCTCGCACTCGTTGGCACCAAGCCATCCTCTTTTTTGGTGATTTTTTCAAATAACGGTACCGATCATCGTTTGCGATCGCATTTCCTGATAATTTCTGGCTCGAGTTGGGTAAAAAACGCGCACACTACTACGTGCGAGAAAGAAAAGAAAAACACGACGTTCGATTTGAATACGCGTGGCAAAATGTTGGTAGAATTATACACGTACCAGGGCAATAAGAGGCGAACTTGCCTTTTGAAAAACATATTTAATCCACTTCATATCTATTAATTTGCGCACTGGTTTTGTAACATTTTCCGATAATTTTTGGCTCGAGCTGAGTATGCACAAACGCACCCAATATTAGGTGTAAGAAAAAAAACGCCGCATTCTATTTCAATACTCGTGGCATCTAGTAGCCATTCCGACCTTCCGATATCGAGTGTTGGTGGAATTGTGTGTTTCATGTTTTTGATTATAAAATGTGCCAATTTAGGCAAGTTAGCAAAAATGTAATTGAAAGAATTTCATCACATTTTTGGCGCTGCTTAAAACGAGCCGGCGACACACGGCGCTAGACACCGTGCGCTCCTTTTTGAGTGTCCCTGTCAGTGTTCGAAATTAGTGCGAATTTCATCCCATGCTCCGTCTCGCTCGCACTTGCGCCCTCGTTCGGTGGCACCAAGCCATCCTCTTTTTTGGTGATTTTTCCAAATAACGGTACCGATCATCGTTTGCGATCGCATTTCCTGATAATTTCTGACTCGAGGTGGGTAAAAAACGCGCACACTACTACGTGCGAGAAAGAAAAGAAAAACACGACGTTCGATTTGAATACGCGTGGCAAAATGTTGGTGGAATAATATGTTTCATGTTTTTGATCATAAATTGTGCCAATTTTAGCAAGTTAGCAAAAATTTCAGCACATTTTTGACGCTGCTTTGCGTGTCCTATCAATGACCGAAATTAGTGCGAATTTCATCCCTTGCTCCGTCTCGTCCGGTGGCATGAGCGCATCCTCTTTCTCATGAGGGCACGAGCGCATATTTAATCCACTTTATTTCAATATTTACGTCAAAATTTCTGCCAAAATTTATTTCTGCATTTCAGTAACGTTTTCTGCTATTTTTCGGATGCAGTAAGTTAAGCTAGACGCTCAAGTACAAAAATATGTAGTGTTAGTCTGGTAGCTGTGTGAAATGCTTCACAATTGGCTTTGAAAACGGTCGATTTTTCTTAGCTTTGTATTAAAATGGCGGCATAGTTGACTTTCGTTTTCTAATACCATCACACAAACACGATCGAGCACACAACGTCGCAACATTGTGGATCTGTAGCGCGTTCAACATACTATGGACACCCATTACCTGTACACCGTTCACGAGGATCGACACGATGCTCATTGCTTCTTCTTCTACCTGGCTTCTGCGTGGCTTCTGCGTGACGCGTTTTGGACATTTTTACACCGTGACATTTTTACCCCGTAGACCGACGAAGCGAAGGATTCGACTCGCAACCACAGGTAGAATTCCATTACGGCGGGTACAAACGATAGTGCGAAGCTCCGATGAACCTAAGCTGGCAGAGCAAAAAACGCTCGACTTCATAGCGATTGGAATCATTGGAAAGAGAATTTTGACGCAAAGAATATGTGGTCCTGATAAGGACCGTTTTGTTGAGATGAGGGCAAAATGTGCGTTGGCTGGCGAGTTTAACCTCCGAAACCGTACAGGGTGCGACCCTGACGCTTCAGCGCGTACACTACATCCATCGCGGTGACGGTTTTGCGCTTGGCGTGTTCGGTATAGGTGACCGCATCGCGGATAACGTTCTCCAGGAACACTTTCAGCACGCCACGCGTTTCTTCGTAGATGAGACCGGAGATACGCTTCACTCCTCCACGGCGGGCCAGACGACGGATGGCCGGCTTGGTGATGCCCTGGATGTTGTCGCGCAGCACTTTGCGATGACGCTTGGCTCCTCCTTTACCCAGACCTTTGCCTCCTTTGCCTCGTCCAGTCATTTCGATGTCGATGCGTACTGTTCAAGAGTTCCCGATTAACAATAGGGCAACGCACCATGTTTCGGCCTTTTATACACTCACCCGAGCACACGTACACATTCTCACGCTTACCCCACTATCGGTACACGATCGGAGCGGAGTGTATGTGTGCGTGGAGCGAGGTTATAAAAGTGGCGATCCGGCTTCGGATACCCACATTCCGAACCTATTGTCGACGCAACACAGACGTCTTTACGTTCCACTACCCAAACCGCCAGTGAACCAGTGAAATGGCCCGTACGAAGCAAACTGCCCGTAAGTCCACCGGAGGTAAGGCTCCGCGCAAGCAGCTGGCCACCAAGGCTGCTCGCAAGAGTGCCCCGGCCACCGGAGGAGTGAAGAAGCCGCATCGTTATCGTCCGGGAACCGTAGCCCTGCGTGAGATCCGTCGCTACCAGAAATCGACCGAGCTGCTGATCCGCAAGCTGCCCTTCCAGCGTCTGGTACGTGAAATTGCCCAGGACTTCAAGACCGATCTGCGCTTCCAGAGCTCGGCCGTGATGGCCCTGCAGGAGGCCAGCGAGGCGTACCTCGTCGGCCTGTTCGAGGACACCAACTTGTGCGCAATCCATGCGAAGCGCGTCACCATCATGCCGAAAGACATCCAGCTGGCTCGTCGCATCCGCGGAGAGCGTGCCTAAATCTTCGCCGCCTCCCCGCTTCCATCGTTCATCGAGGGGCATTTATTCACTCAAACGGTCCTTCTCAGGACCACCACAAATGTTAACCAAAAAGATATGTCGATATGCTTCCTTCCCTTCCCCTCTGTGTACCGCCCCTAACCCGTTGGTGGTGGTGTTGGAACAATTCTTATGCGTATGTGACAATGAGTCTGTTGAGTGCAATGAGCCCGTGACCGTGTCAGGGTACAAAAGCTGCATGCGCCTACCAGGGTACAGGGCTTGCAAAGCTGCAGTGTACAAAGCTGGTGGAGAAATGGTGTTATTTTTAGGCTTTTGTTTTGTTTGTGGTTCCATTCTTCGGCTCGAATGGACATCAGAAATGAAGCCAGCCGTACGCACGGTCAGAAAGGCAAAAGAGGTTTCGCTTGGCCGTTTGGCATTCGATCGTCAGAAGATGCTTCCGATGCTTTAACGCTGTGGAACATTCATTTTCACTGCTCGCATAGAACCTCAGTTTGTGTTTTCGTACCCTGGCCATGTGTTCATGTGCACTCGGGTAATGTTCATTATGCCATGTTGCTACCATGTTACGCAACACAGTCACGGGCGTGCTTTTATTTATTACATTATATTTACTCATTTTATTATGTTTAACTTCTGCCACTCTGAGAGGGTTTTTAACAGGAATATGTCTTTTGTATGGATGCGTTTTGTGGTCCTGAAAAGGACCGGTTTGCGTTTGGGTAGATCGAACGAACTGCGGCGCTCCGAATTACTTCGAGCTGGTGTACTTGGTGACAGCCTTCGTGCCTTCGGACACGGCGTGCTTGGCCAGCTCACCAGGCAACAGCAGACGGACGGCCGTCTGGATTTCGCGGGACGTGATCGTCGAACGCTTGTTGTAGTGCGCCAAGCGGGATGCTTCGGCAGCGATGCGCTCGAAAATGTCGTTCACGAAGCTGTTCATGATGCTCATCGCCTTGGACGAAATGCCGGTGTCCGGGTGGACTTGCTTCAACACCTTGTAGATGTAGATAGCGTAGCTCTCCTTGCGGGTCTTCCTTTTCTTCTTCTTGTCCGACTTGGAGATGTTCTTCTGGGCTTTACCCGACTTCTTCGCGGCTTTTCCACTGGTTTTCGGGGCCATTTTACCTCAATTCACGCACTGATGCTCACTATCGGAGGGTCAAAAACTGTATGATTTTTTTTTTTTTTATTGTTTTTTATAGAGACTTTGAGCTGGGCAGCTTCATTCGCCTCTTTACTGTAGGTGATGGTGGTCTAGATGGCTATGGATGATTATATTTCTTTATACAGGTTACTGATGCGGAGAAATTTGATGAGTTTGCGTTGATTATCGGGGTTCGGTGATAAGATGTTAGTGATGTTAGTGTCGAGTTGGCAGGATAGTCGATGGTTGGCGAAGCCGTGGCAGTCGGTTAGGATGTGCAGTACGGTGATGTCGACACCACAGAAGCTGCAGAGTGGTGGTGTGGATTTGTCGCAGATGTAGGAGTGGGTAAGGCGGGTGTGTCCAATGCGGAGTCGGGAAAGTATTCTTTGGTTACGGCTGGATTCTGGGTCGCTCCATGCTGCTGTGGTGTGTTTGATGAGGCGAAGTTTTGAGGTGTTGGTATTTATCCAGGTGGTGTTCCATTTCTGCGCTATGGTATTTGTTGTCCAATGGATGAGGTCTCGGCGTGCTATGGGGTTGTCGGTTTCTGGGGATCGGGATCTACCCTGGTTGGCTAGTCGGTCGGCTTTTTCGTTTCCGCGAATTCCTGAATGACCAGGAATCCAGCAGAAGGCTATTTCCGGTGTTGTGGGGAGTTGGTCTAGTTGTTGGATGTGTGGGTCACGGACAACACCATGTTCTAGGGCTGCTAGTACGCTGGCGCTGTCGGTGAAGATGACGTTGGGCTTATCACTGCGAAGACTTTCTTCGGCGGCGATGAGCATGGCTATTGCTTCTGCAGAAAAAATGGAAGTGTTATTTGGTAATTTAATGGCACTATTGTCGAAAGAGGAATGTATTCCGCATCCGGCGGACTCGTGTAAAACAGAGCCGTCGGTGAAGATGTGGTGGTGGTGTTGATACTTGTTCCGGATGTGGCGTGTGAAGATTTGGTTGGCTATATGGCTGCTTTTTCCTGCTTTTAGTTGGGGTTTAAGGTCCCAGTCTATTGTAGGTGTTTGTTGATACCAGGGGCGCTGACCGCGCCTAGTGAGGTGGAGGACTTGTGGTAATTGTTGGTTGGTGAGGGTATGGAATGCAGTGCTGGCTCTATTGGAGAGAGAGGTGGCTTGGATCCCTTTTTCCTGTAGTCTAGTTGCTGCTGCTACTATTTTGTTGGTGATGATGTGGTGTAGAGGAAGGAGGCCGCTTTCGCAGAGGAGTGAATCGGTGGGACTGGTGATGAATGCTCCGGTGGAAGATTGTATTGCGGTGTGGTAGAGCGGTGCTATTGTCTTCTCGAACGTTTCTCTCTTTCGGGAGACAATCTCGATGCCGTAGAGTAGTTTTGGGAGTAACCAGCTATTGATGATTCGGATGAGTGTGTTGCGGGATGCTCGGTGCTTTCCAGTTCCGAGCATTTTGAAGAGGTTCAGCCGGCTTTTTGCTTCTTTCTTAATGCGTGTGGAATGGGGAATGAAGGAAAGTCTTGCGTCGAATGTAACTCCTAAAATGTCTGCGCGTCGTGTGTTTGGTATGGGTGTGTTGTTGAAAGTGATATCTTTTTTGTAGTGTGGGAAAAAGTTATTGCAAATGTGTAGGATTTTGGATTTGGTGTGTGATATTTCATAACCTGTCCACCTAGCCCATTGCCTAACCTTGTCAACCCCTGCTTGCAGGAGTTTACGAGATTCTGCACAAGAGCTGGATGAAGAGGCTAGGATGATATCATCTGCATATACGAATGATTTAATTTGTGTAGGAATAGAGCAAAATAAGGATTCAATGCTGATAAGGAAAAGGGTTGGTGAGAGAATGGCACCTTGTGGGACGCCATTTTCGAGCGTGTATGGATTGGAGAGGTCGGTACCGATGAGGACTCGGAAGGTGCGGTCAGTAAGGAAGCTCTCGATGAAGTTTGTGAGACGTCCACCGAGGTTCCATCTGGATAGTTGTTCTAGTATGGAGTGTCGCCAGGTACGGTCAAAAGCTTTGGAAAGGTCTATTATAGCGAGGTCTATGTGGTAGTTATGAGTGTGGGCTGTTTCCAACACGTCATCTAGTTTGGCGAAGTACGTTTCCGTACCCATGCCGCACCGAAAGCCGTGTTGATCAGAACTAAGGAGTTTTCTATCTTCTATTTCTTGAGTTAGTCTACGGTTAACCATGCGTTCTAGGACTTTCATTATACAGTTGAGAAGAGAAATGGGGCGGTAGCTATCTACATCAGTGCTAGGTTTGTTAGGCTTAGGGATGGGAATGGTGAGGCTGGATTTCCATTCCTTAGGAATGTTACCAGTGGACCAGATGTCGTTATAAATATTGAGGAGTTTTAGTTTGGCTTGTAGGGGTAGGTTTTTGAGGAGAGGATAACCAATATTATCGGGGCCGGACGAGGAACCTTTACATTTTCTAAGAGCCCAGTTTAGTTCTGCTATTGAGAAAAGACTATTGTATCTATGTTGGGTAGCGTTTGTCTTAGGGATGGGTATGGATTCTGCGTTTGTTTTGTGTTTTTGGAAAGTGGGCGGAAAGTTTTCAGTTGCAGAGGTGTTGGCAAAGTGTTTGGCGAAGGTTTCAGGGATTTCGGAGGGAGGTACATTTGTGCCGGAGAAGTGCAGGGAAATCGGAGAAGCTTGCGGTTTTCTACCCGAAAGGACACTCACTCTCCTCCAAATTTCTTTAGAGGTAGAGTTAGGATTGATATCGCTAACGAATCTATTCCATGTGTCCTCTTTGGAGAGACGCACAGCTTCCTTGGCAAGACGGTTAGCTTCACGATATTGTTCAGCCAACACGGGTGTAAAAAAATTATCGGGGGTGTTGCTGGCTCGACGGAATTTCCGTAAGGCAGTACGCCTGGCTTTAATAGCCTGGGCGACTGTCTCGTTCCACCAGGGGACATTTCTTTTGGAAGGAGTGCCTTTGGTACGGGGGATGCTAAGGGAAGCTGCATTTTCTATGGCGTGAAGGAAACGTGGGATGGTGGGAAGTTCTTCTAAGGGAAGGTTGAAAATGATTTCTGTTTGGTATTTTTCCCAATCGGCCTCTTCATATTTCCACTTGGGACGTTGAAGTGGTCGATAAGTGGGAAAACTGCTGGAGATGAACATGGGATAATGGTCACTATTGTGGGTATCGTTGCTGATTTGGATTTGGAATTGAGGTGCAATGGAGGATGAGATGGTACAGTGGTCAATGATTGACCCTGAGCCATTTGTGGGAGATATGCGGGTGGGAGTTTGGTTGAAAAGGACTTGAAGGTCGAAGGATTCAAAAATGTTGCCAATATTATTCCCACGATTGTTCGTTATGGAACAACCCCAGGAGCAATGTTGTGCGTTTAGGTCGCCAAGGATAATGAGAGGTTTGGGTAATTGGTGTATTAGTTGGGTAAGTTCGCTATTTATTATCGGAATTGTTAGAGAAGGTGGTAGATAGAGACAAAGAACAGTGGCTGGAAGAGGTGATTCAATTTTAACGGCTATTGCAGGTAGTGTGGTTGTGAGATTGATTCTTTTAGAAGGTATGTTTTTAAGAGTTCCAATGCACACGCTATGGTGAGGATTGGATGGACATGGATTAAAAAACCAGTTGTATTTATTAAATGGGGTGCTGTTGAGAGAAGGTATTGTAATAGTTTCCTGTAGGGTTATAATACTGGGGTTATGGCGGGTTAATAATAATCTAAGTTCTTCTACGTTAGTTCTCATGCTTCTGATATTCCAGGAAAGTGCGAAAATGGGATTTTGATTATTGCTTATTGTTTGTGTGTTGAAAAGGATATTAGGGAAAATGGTAACGAAGGTAGGGGATTAATTGGAAGCTGATGTTGGGTGTGTTGTGTGTGTATTAACTTGGTTTTTTCTTTTTCTTGCTGCGGATTGGAGGGGGATTTTGGTCGGGGATGGAAGGGGGGATATTTGAGGGGGTGGGAGAAGGAATAATGGGTTGGGGGGTGTCCTCTTCGGAGGACGGGGTGCCCTTGTTGCGGGCACGTTTGCGGGAGAGGGAGGAGGCTGAGGAGGTGATTGATTCATCTGAATCGGTTAGTGTGTTCGAGTCTGAGTCGGATTCAAGTGAGCTATTTGAGTGTTTTTTGTTGCTAGATTTTAAGAAACTTTGGATAAGTTTTTGTTGTTCAAGTAGTTGTTTGTTCATGTTGTTCATAGTTTCGGTTAGTTTAGCGATAGTGTTTTCTTGTTGTTTAAGTGTGAGTTGTAGTGTGGCAATCATTGTGTCTTTTTCGTCTTGTGTGGTTTGTTGAGCGTATGTTAGTCTTTGTTGTACAGGGGAGGGAATTGCGGGAGAGGAGATCATTCTACGGGCTTCACCGTAGGAACAATTTTTATCTACTTTGTAGTGGATTATGGCTTCTTCTTCTTTGTAACGGGGACAGGAACGAGACAGGGAGTTGTGTTTAGATTTGCAATTTACGCATACTGGTTCTGCAGTGCATTCACCATGCGCAGGGGTACTACAGTTGGAACAAATTGGGGATAGTTTGCAATGGAGCTTAGTGTGACCAAATTGTCCACAGTTAAAACATTGCATTGGTTTAGGATAGTAGGGACGGGTGCTAACTTGAAGGGCGCCAAGACGGATGAATTGAGGGATTTTGGTGGCATTAATGCGGAGGAGGAAGATGCTGGTGGGTAGTATTTCGCCGTTCACTTTACGGGTAAACCGACGCACATGGATAACGTTCTGGGACTTGAGTTCAGCTAGGATGTCTTCGTCACTAATGTCTTTAAGGTCGGGGGCAAACACTACACACTGAACACTGTTAAGGGTATTATGAGGGGTTACTTTTACGGGGGTCGAATCGATGAGTTGGCTGATTTTCTGTAGCTGGTTGTATTGTTGCTGGCTTCTGGTCTTCAAGAGGAGTTTGTTGCCGTTGTCGATTACGCGTCCAGGTTCAGCAAGATCACCGACAGCACTTTGGATTGTTTTACCGATAATGAAAGGGTTTTTCGGTAAAGCCGACCCATCCAACTTCTCCATCACTAGAAACTTTAAATCACCACACACATTGTTTTTGTCCATCCACGCGGGGATGGGCCTCTCTCGGTTGGTGCCGAGAGAGGGAAAGTCCCTCTCCAGGCTGGGTGGGCCCGACATGGTGTCGGCCCAAGAATTGTGGGAATGAAGTGTTACTGGCCACTGAGTTTGTGAAGCAAACTCTGTAAAATCAGCTCCACTTCACTACCAAAACACGGAAAATACACACACTGCACAGGTTAAATATCACTCGACGAATATCACCACAGCACAAATCCGCACCATAAGTGTACCCACAAAACAGGTGCACCGGCAAAAATCTGCACTTTGGCGAATACGTACGGGCAAAACGAAAACTGTCACAGGTACGCTGAATAACACAGGCAATAACGATCGGTCGAGAGCACAAGGTAAAAGTACGTCTGTACACTTCGGCTGTCACGTTAAGAATGGTCAAAAACTGTATGATGTCAAAAACTGTATGAAAAACTGTATGATTTTTTTTTTTTTTTTTTTTTTTTTTTTATTGTTTTTATAGAGACTTTGAGCTGGGCAGCTTCATTCGCCTCTTTACTGTAGGTGATGGTGGTCTAGATGTCTATGGATGATTATATTTCTTTATACAGGTTACTGATGCGGAGAAATTTGATGAGTTTGCGTTGATTATCGGGGTTCGGTGATAAGATGTTAGTGATGTTAGTGTCAAGTTGGCAGGATAGTCGATGGTTGGCGAAGCCGTGGCAGTCGGTTAGGATGTGCAGTACGGTGATGTCGACACCACAGAAGCTGCAGAGTGGTGGTGTGGATTTGTCGCAGATGTAGGAGTGGGTAAGGCGGGTGTGTCCAATGCGGAGTCGGGAAAGTATTCTTTGGTTACGGCTGGATTCTGGGTCGCTCCATGCTGCTGTGGTGTGTTTGATGAGGCGAAGTTTTGAGGTGTTGGTATTTATCCAGGTGGTGTTCCATTTCTGCGCTATGGTATTTGTTGTCCAATGGATGAGGTCTCGGCGTGCTATGGGGTTGTCGGTTTCTGGGGATCGGGATCTACCCTGGTTAGCTAGTCGGTCGGCTTTTTCGTTTCCGCGAATTCCTGAATGACCAGGAATCCAGCAGAAGGCTATTTCCGGTGTTGTGGGGAGTTGGTCTAGTTGTTGGATGTGTGGGTCACGGACAACACCATGTTCTAGGGCTGCTAGTACGCTGGCGCTGTCGGTGAAGATGACGTTGGGCTTATCACTGCGAAGACTTTCGTCGGCGGCGATGAGCATGGCTATTGCTTCTGCAGAAAAAATGGAAGTGTTATTTGGTAATTTAATGGCACTATTGTCGAAAGAGGAATGTATTCCGCATCCGGCGGACTCGTGTAAAACAGAGCCGTCGGTGAAGATGTGGTGGTGGTGTTGATACTTGTTCCGGATGTGGCGTGTGAAGATTTGGTTGGCTATATGGCTGCTTTTTCCTGCTTTTAGTTGGAGTTTAAGGTCCCAGTCTATTGTAGGTGTTTGTTGATACCAGGGGCGCTGACCGCGCCTAGTGAGGTGGAGAACTTGTGGTAATTGTTGGTTGGTGAGGGTTTGGAATGCAGTGCTGGCTCTATTGGAGAGAGAGGTGGCTTGGATCCCTTTTTCCTGTAGTCTAGTTGCTGCTGCTACTATTTTGTTGGTGATGATGTGGTGTAGAGGAAGGAGGCCGCTTTCGCAGAGGAGTGACTCGGTGGGACTGGTGATGAATGCACCGGTGGAATATTGTATTGCGGTGTGGTAGAGCGGTGCTATTGTCTTCTCGAACGTTTCTCTCTTTCGGGAGACAATCTCGATGCCGTAGAGTAGTTTTGGGAGTAACCAGCTATTGATGATTCGGATGAGTGTGTTGCGGGATGCTCGGTGCTTTCCAGTTCCGAGCATTTTGAAGAGGTTCAGCCGGCTTTTTGCTTCTTTCTTAATGCGTGTGGAATGGGGAATGAAGGAAAGTCTTGTGTCGAATGTAACTCCTAAAATGTCTGCGCGTCGTGTGTTTGGTATGGGTGTGTTGTTGAAAGTGATATCTTTTTTGTAGTGTGGGAAAAAGTTATTGCAAATGTGTAGGATTTTGGATTTGGTGTGTGATATTTCATAACCTGTCCACCTAGCCCATTGCCTAACCTTGTCAACCCCTGCTTGCAGGAGTTTACGAGATTCTGCACAAGAGCTGGATGAAGAGGCTAGGATGATATCATCTGCATATACGAATGATTTAATTTGTGTAGGAATAGAGCAAAATAAGGATTCAATGCTGATAAGGAAAAGGGTTGGTGAGAGAATGGCACCTTGTGGGACGCCATTTTCGAGCGTGTATGGATTGGAGAGGTCGGTACCAATGAGGACTCGAAAGGTGCGGTCAGTAAGGAAGCTCTCGATGAAGTTTGTGAGACGTCCACCGAGGTTCCATCTGGATAGTTGTTCTAGTATGGAGTGTCGCCAGGTACGGTCAAAAGCTTTGGAAAGGTCTATTATAGCGAGGTCTAAGTGGTAGTTATGAGTGTGGGCTGTTTCCAACACGTCATCTAGTTTGGCGAAGTACGTTTCCGTACCCATGCCGCACCGAAAGCCGTGTTGATCAGAACTAAGGAGTTTTCTATCTTCTATTTCTTGAGTTAGTCTACGGTTAACCATGCGTTCTAGGACTTTCATTATACAGTTGAGAAGAGAAATGGGGCGGTAGCTATCTACATCAGTGCTAGGTTTGTTAGGCTTAGGGATGGGAATGGTGAGGCTGGATTTCCATTCCTTAGGAATGTTACCAGTGGACCAGATGTCGTTATAAATATTGAGGAGTTTTAGTTTGGCTTGTAGGGGTAGGTTTTTGAGGAGAGGATAACCAATATTATCGGGGCCGGACGAGGAACCTTTACATTTTCTAAGAGCCCAGTTTAGTTCTTCTATTGAGAATAGTCTATTGTATCTATGGTGGGTAGCGTTTGTCTTAGGGATGGGTATGGATTCTGCGTTTGTTTTGTGTTTTTGGAAAGTGGGCGGAAAGTTTTCAGTTGCAGAGGTGTTGGCAAAGTGTTTGGCGAAGGTCTCAGGGATTTCGGAGGGAGGTACGGTTGTGCCGGAGAAGTGCAGGGAAATCGGAGAAGCTTGCGGTTTTCTACCCGAAAGGACACTCACTCTCCTCCAAATTTCTTTAGAGGTAGAGTTAGGATTGATATCGCTAACGAATCTATTCCATGTGTCCTCTTTGGAGAGACGCACAGCTTCCTTGGCAAGACGGTTAGCTTCACGATATTGTTCAGCCAACACGGGTGTAAAAAAATTATCGGGGGTGTTGCTGGCTCGACGGAATTTCCGTAAGGCAGTACGCCTGGCTTTAATAGCCTGGGCGACTGTCTCGTTCCACCAGGGGACATTTCTTTTGGAAGGAGTGCCTTTGGTACGGGGGATGCTAAGGGAAGCTGCATTTTCTATGGCGTGAAGGAAACGTGGGATGGTGGGAAGTTCTTCTAAGGGAAGGTTGAAAATGATTTCTGTTTGGTATTTTTCCCAATCGGCCTCTTCATATTTCCACTTGGGACGTTGAAGTGGTCGATAAGTGGGAAAACTGCTGGAGATGAACATGGGATAATGGTCACTATTGTGGGTATCGTTGCTGATTTGGATTTGGAATTGGGGTGCAATGGAGGATGAGATGGTACAGTGGTCAATGATTGACCCTGAGCCATTTGTGGGAGATATGCGGGTGGGAGTTTGGTTGAAAAGGACTTGAAGGTCGAAGGATTCAAAAATGTTGCCAATATTATTCCCACGATTGTTCGTTATGGAACAACCCCAGGAGCAATGTTGTGCGTTTAGGTCGCCAAGGATAATGAGAGGTTTGGGTAATTGGTGTATTAGTTGGGTAAGTTCGCTATTTATTATCGGAATTGTTAGAGAAGGTGGTAGATAGAGACAAAGAACAGTGGCTGGAAGAGGTGATTCAATTTTAACGGCTATTGCAGGTAGTGTGGTTGTGAGATTGATTCTTTTAGAAGATATGTTTTTAAGAGTTCCAATGCACACGCTATGGTGAGGATTGGATGGACATGGATTAAAAAACCAGTTGTATTTATTAAATGGGGTGCTGTTGAGAGAAGGTATTGTGATAGTTTCCTGTAGGGTTATAATACTGGGGTTATGGCGGGTTAATAATAATCTAAGTTCTTCTACGTTAGTTCTCATGCTTCTGATATTCCAGGAAAGTGCGAAAATGGGATTTTGATTATTGCTTATTGTTTGTGTGTTGAAAAGGATATTAGGGAAAATGGTAACGAAGGTAGGGGATTAATTGGAAGCTGATGTTGGGTGTGTTGTGTGTGTATTAACTTGGTTTTTTCTTTTTCTTGCTGCGGATTGGAGGGGGATTTTGGTCGGGGATGGAAGGGGGGATATTTGAGGGGGTGGGAGAAGGAATAATGGGTTGGGGGGTGTCCTCTTCGGAGGACGGGGTGCCCTTGTTGCGGGCACGTTTGCGGGAGAGGGAGGAGGCTGAGGAGGTGATTGATTCATCTGAATCGGTTAGTGTGTTCGAGTCTGAGTCGGATTCAAGTGAGCTATTTGAGTGTTTTTTGTTGCTAGATTTTAAGAAACTTTGGATAAGTTTTTGTTGTTCAAGTAGTTGTTTGTTCATGTTGTTCATAGTTTCGGTTAGTTTAGCGATAGTGTTTTCTTGTTGTTTAAGTGTGAGTTGTAGTGTGGCAATCATTGTGTCTTTTTCGTCTTGTGTGGTTTGTTGAGCGTATGTTAGTCTTTGTTGTACAGGGGAGGGAATTGCGGGAGAGGAGATCATTCTACGGGCTTCACCGTAAGAACAATTTTTATCTACTTTGTAGTGGATTATGGCTTCTTCTTCTTTGTAACGGGGACAGGAACGAGACAGGGAGTTGTGTTTAGATTTGCAATTTACGCATACTGGTTCTGCAGTGCATTCACCATGCGCAGGGGTACTACAGTTGGAACAAATTGGGGATAGTTTGCAATGGAGCTTAGTGTGACCAAATTGTCCACAGTTAAAACATTGCATTGGTTTAGGATAGTAGGGACGGGTGCTAACTTGAAGGGCGCCAAGACGGATGAATTGAGGGATTTTGGTGGCATTAATGCGGAGGAGGAAGATGCTGGTGGGTAGTATTTCGCCGTTCACTTTACGGGTAAACCGACGCACATGGATAACGTTCTGGGACTTGAGTTCAGCTAGGATGTCTTCGTCACTAATGTCTTTAAGGTCGGGGGCAAACACTACACACTGAACACTGTTAAGGGTATTATGAGGGGTTACTTTTACGGGGGTCGAATCGATGAGTTGGTTGATTTTCTGTAGCTGGTTGTATTGTTGCTGGCTTCTGGTCTTCAAGAGGAGTTTGTTGCCGTTGTCGATTACGCGTCCAGGTTCAGCAAGATCACCGACAGCACTTTGGATGGTTTTACCGATAATGAATGGGTTTTTCGGTAAAGCCGACCCATCCAATTTCTCCATCACTAGAAACTTCAAATCACCACACACATTGTTTTTGTCCATCCACGCGGGGATGGGCCTCTCTCGGTTGGTGCCGAGAGAGGGAAAGTCCCTCTCCAGGCTGGGTGGGCCCGACATGGTGTCGGCCCAAGAATTGTGGGAATGAAGTGTTACTGGCCACTGAGTTTGTGAAGCAAACTCTGTAAAATCAGCTCCACTTCACCACCAAAACACGGAAAATACACACACTGCACAGGTTCAATATCACTCGACGAATATCACCACAGCACAAATCCGCACCATAAGTGTACCCACAAAACAGGTGCACCGGCAAAAATCTGCACTTTGGCGAATACGTACGGGCAAAACGAAAACTGTCACAGGTACGCTGAATAACACAGGCAATAACGATCGGTCGAGAGCACAAGGTAAAAGTACGTCTGTACACTTCGGCTGACACGTTAAGAATGAAACTGTATGATGATGATCACTAACGGTTCGGTTCGTTTATATTCCGGTTTTCGGATCACTCTCGGGTATTCGACACGAGTGCGTACAGGCAGCGTAGCTCGGAGTATTTAAACTCACGATTTCGGAAAATTTTGCTCAGAAAATAAGCACCCTCCAAGCAGTGAGCATCGTTGCGAACGTACTCTCATCTAAACCGAAGTTATCAACATGTCTGGCCGTGGCAAGGGAGGAAAAGTGAAGGGAAAGGCAAAGTCCCGCTCGAACCGTGCCGGTCTGCAGTTCCCGGTTGGCCGTATCCACCGTCTGCTCCGCAAAGGCAACTATGCCGAGCGCGTCGGTGCTGGTGCACCAGTGTATTTGGCCGCCGTCATGGAATACTTGGCCGCTGAAGTGTTGGAGTTGGCAGGAAACGCTGCCCGAGACAACAAGAAAACTCGCATCATCCCGCGTCATCTGCAGCTGGCCATCCGCAACGACGAGGAATTGAACAAGCTGTTGTCCGGCGTCACCATTGCCCAAGGTGGTGTGCTGCCCAACATTCAGGCCGTGCTGCTGCCAAAGAAGACTGAGAAGAAGGCCTAAAGCTATCGAGCTTCTCTCAATCTTGCAAACCAAAAAAACCGTCCTTTTCAGGGCGACAAATCGATTTACGCAAAAGATTTTTGTTCGACCATCTCTTCTGAGCTAAAACCATACGCGCGCAGCAATTACCTAATCGAAGGGAAATTCAGTGAAGAAACACAAGCAATCGTATGCGGGAAACCCCCTGACGATCGTTTTCATTTTTCATGTTTTTTTTTAACCTTTGGTCGGAGGTAGACTCCTGCTCCTGCGTTTGTAGTACCGCAAGCCAAATGGGTGAAATGCCAAATGCAGTGCTGCTCCATAACTTACCTGGTTTCGTACCTGAAATTCGTACCGACCCTACGAGGGAAAAATAACTTCCACATTCCACCCAAAGGACATGGGCATGACTAGCGCAGGTACCTGTTAGAGGGTCTGAATCACAAAATTGCTAAGAAACTTCCCAATACGAACGAAACACATTAATCCACGAACGGTTCCGGCAGTTCAGAATATGTAAGTTTAGTTTAAACCAACCTACACATAGCCTTAGTGGCAGATATTTTTTTTATTTTCTAAAATAAACTACATCGGGCTCAACGCAGTTTGCTTCTCCATCGACCAAAGCAACGAATCCCCAAACCATGCGTAGAAATGAATCATGCAATAAACTTACCTTCGTTGGTACGACCAGAGCCGCTTCGCGCACTGCTGTCGCTGCTTCGACGATGAACCGCTGACGGCCGTAGATTGCACCGTCGACCGTACGCCCACGATGCGCAATTGCGGTTCACTTAGCACAGAGTCCCATCCATTTCACTACACGTTGTTTTTTAACGCACACATATGAACGCTTTACTTTTCCGACCTTTACACCGAGCGAAGCACCGAGCGAAGCACCGAGCGCAGCAACGCGCGCAGCACCGAGCGAAGCACCGAGCGAAGCACCGTCGCGATTAACGCAGTCCATGGTCCTTACACACAGGCACACGCACATTTCACCCGTCCGAGCGACGTACCGCCGCAATCGGGCCAGTCCATTGTCCTACGAAGCACTTTCACACACACGCTTTGCACCAGCAGCAGCAGCAACAACAACAACAACAACTATGTTTATAAAAACAGTAGTTTTTAGTGCGAATCCGCGGAGGATTTCGCTGTCCGTTGACCGAGCGAAGCACCGTCGCGATTAACGCAGTCCATTGTCCTTACACACAGGCACACGCACATTTCACCCGTCCGAGCGACGTACCGCCGCAATCGGGTCAGTCCATGGTCCTACGAAGCTTTTCACACACACACGCATTGCACCAGCAGCAGCAGCAACAACAACAACAACAACTATGTTTATAAAAACAGTAGTTTTTAGTGCGAATCCGCGGAGGATTTCGCTGTCCGTCGCACCGAGCGAAGCACCGTCGCGATTAACGCAGTCCATTGTCCTTACACACAGGCACACGCACATTTCACCCGTCCGAGCGACGTACCATCGCAATCGGGCCAGTCCGTGGTCCTACGAAGCTTTTCACACACACACGCATTGCACCAGCAGCAGCAGCAACAACAACAACAACAACTATGTTTATAAAAACAGTAGTTTTTAGTGCGAATCCGCGGAGGATTTCGCTGTCCGTCGCACCGAGCGAAGCACCGTCGCGATTAACGCAGTCCATTGTCCTTACACACAGGCACACGCGCATTTCACCCGTCCGACCGACGTACCATCGCAATCGGGCCAGTCCGTGGTCCTACGAAGCTTTTCACACACACACGCATTGCACCAGCAGCAGCAGCAACAACAACAACAACAACTATGTTTATAAAAACAGTAGTTTTTAGTGCGAATCCGCGGAGGATTTCGCTGTCCGTCGCACCGAGCGTAGCACCGAGCGAAGCACCGAGCGCAGCACCGTTGCGATTAACGCAGTCCATTGTCCTTTCACACAGGCACACGCACATTTCACCCGTCCGAGCGACGTACCGCCGCAATCGGGTCAGTCCGTGGTCCTACGAAGCTTTTCACACACACACGCATTGCACCAGCAGCAGCAGCAACAACAACAACAACAACTATGTTTATAAAAACAGTAGTTTTTAGTGCGAATCCGCGGAGGATTTCGCTGTCCGACGCACCGAGCGCAGCACCGAGCGAAGCACCGTCGCGATAAACGCAGTCCATTGTCCTTTTTTTTCACACACACGCACACGCACATTTCACCATTAGGAAGCACAGTTGTTTTAAAGAAAAGTATTTTTTTTAGTCCAATCCGCGGAGGATTTCACTGCCCGACGAATAATCCTGCGCGCAGGCTAGCTGTCGCGTCGCACACTTTTGCTCGACATGAGCTCTTGCTGCTTCTGGTAGAACGACGAAATGAGCCGGCGCCATTTTGAAAATGACCCCCCTGCTCAACACCACTTGTATCACACCACTTTTACACACACTACTAAATTCGCACTACCGTGACGCGCGGACCAACCGTTCCATCAGGCTGCTAGTCGAAGACTGTGCCGAGCGCGGGACATTCGGCTTCTAATATAATGTAGTATTCGAACGAATGTGGCGAGAGTATTTTCTCTCCGAACTACTACTACTACTACTACTATCCGAGCGAGCGTTGCTATCTCTGTTCTTCCTCGCTACGCATACAATCGCATGATGCAAATTCACCGGTTGTCCCAAAGCCGGGCAATTGTATGACGTCAAATCTGATAATTATGCAATATTTTGCAACTAAACTACTAAAGGTTTAATCCTTTTGCGTGTGATGTACGCACCATACGAACAGGGAAAGGAAGTTAGGTAGCAAATTTGCAAAAATTTAAGTATGTTCGTGTGCATGTACAGTGTACGAAAACGTAGGTTTTATGCTATATTCCCTGTGAGCCCTTGAAAAAAGGAACATATTTTGCAAGTTATTGAAAACCGTAGGTGCAAATATTTCATCACATTTTTGACGCTGCCTAAAACGAGCCGGCGACACACGGACGAAGCGTGTGCTCCTTTGTGTGTGCTGTCAGCGACCGACGTTGCTGCGAATTTCATCCCGTGCTCCGTCTCGCTCGCACTCGTTGGCACCAAGCCATCCTCTTTTTTGGTGATTTTTCCAAATAACGGTACCGATCATCGTTTGCGATCGCATTTCCTGATAATTTCTGGCTCGAGTTGGGTAAAAAACGCGCACACTACTACGTGCGAGAAAGAAAAGAAAAACACGACGTTCGATTTGAATACGCGTGGCAAAATGTTGGTAGAATTATACACGTACCAGGGCAATAAGAGGCGAACTTGCCTTTTGAAAAACATATTTAATCCACTTCATATCTATTAATTTGCGCACTGGTTTTGTAACATTTTCCGATAATTTTTGGCTCGAGCTGAGTATGCACAAACGCACCCAATATTAGGTGTAAGAAAAAAAACGCCGCATTCTATTTCAATACTCGTGGCATCTAGTAGCCATTCCGACCTTCCGATATCGAGTGTTGGTGGAATTGTGTGTTTCATGTTTTTGATTATAAAATGTGCCAATTTAGGCAAGTTAGCAAAAATGTAATTGAAAGAATTTCATCACATTTTTGGCGCTGCTTAAAACGAGCCGGCGACACACGGCGCTAGACACAGTGCGCTCCTTTTTGAGTGTCCCTGTCAGTGTTCGAAATTAGTGCGAATTTCATCCCATGCTCCGTCTCGCTCGCACTTGCGCCCTCGTTCGGTGGCACCAAGCCATCCTCTTTTTTGGTGATTTTTCCAAATAACGGTACCGATCATCGTTTGCGATCGCATTTCCTGATAATTTCTGACTCGAGGTGGGTAAAAAACGCGCACACTACTACGTGCGAGAAAGAAAAGAAAAACACGACGTTCGATTTGAATACGCGTGGCAAAATGTTGGTGGAATAATATGTTTCATGTTTTTGATCATAAATTGTGCCAATTTTAGCAAGTTAGCAAAAATTTCAGCACATTTTTGACGCTGCTTTGCGTGTCCTATCAATGACCGAAATTAGTGCGAATTTCATCCCTTGCTCCGTCTCGTCCGGTGGCATGAGCGCATCCTCTTTCTCATGAGGGCACGAGCGCATATTTAATCCACTTTATTTCAATATTTACGTCAAAATTTCTACCAAAATTTATTTCTGCATTTCAGTAACGTTTTCTGCTATTTTTCGGATGCAGTAAGTTAAGCTAGACGCTCAAGTACAAAAATATGTAGTGTTAGTCTGGTAGCTGTGTGAAATGCTTCACAATTGGCTTTGAAAACGGTCGATTTTTCTTAGCTTTGTATTAAAATGGCGGCATAGTTGACTTTCGTTTTCTAATACCATCACACAAACACGATCGAGCACACAACGTCGCAACATTGTGGATCTGTAGCGCGTTCAACATACTATGGACACCCATTACCTGTACACCGTTCACGAGGATCGACACGATGCTCATTGCTTCTTCTTCTACCTGGCTTCTGCGTGGCTTCTGCGTGACGCGTTTTGGACATTTTTACACCGTGACATTTTTACCCCGTAGACCGACGAAGCGAAGGATTCGACTCGCAACCACAGGTAGAATTCCATTACGGCGGGTACAAACGATAGTGCGAAGCTCCGATGAACCTAAGCTGGCAGAGCAAAAAACGCTCGACTTCATAGCGATTGGAATCATTGGAAAGAGAATTTTGACGCAAAGAATGTGTGGTCCTGATAAGGACCGTTTTGTTGAGATGAGGGCAAAATGTGCGTTGGCTGGCGAGTTTAACCTCCGAAACCGTACAGGGTGCGACCCTGACGCTTCAGCGCGTACACTACATCCATCGCGGTGACGGTTTTGCGCTTGGCGTGTTCGGTATAGGTGACCGCATCGCGGATAACATTCTCCAGGAACACTTTCAGCACGCCACGCGTTTCTTCGTAGATGAGACCGGAGATACGCTTCACTCCTCCACGGCGGGCCAGACGACGGATGGCCGGCTTGGTGATGCCCTGGATGTTGTCGCGCAGCACTTTGCGATGACGCTTGGCTCCTCCTTTACCCAGACCTTTGCCTCCTTTGCCTCGTCCAGTCATTTCGATGTCGATGCGTACTGTTCAAGAGTTCACGATTAACAATAAGGCAACGCACCATGTTTCGGCCTTTTATACACTCACCCGAGCACACGTACACATTCTCACGCTTACCCCACTATCGGTACACGATCGGAGCGGAGTGTATGTGTGCGTGGAGCGAGGTTATAAAAGTGGCGATCCGGCTTCGGATACCCACATTCCGAACCTATTGTCGACGCAACACAGACGTCTTTACGTTCCACTACCCAAACCGCCAGTGAACCAGTGAAATGGCCCGTACGAAGCAAACTGCCCGTAAGTCCACCGGAGGTAAGGCTCCGCGCAAGCAGCTGGCCACCAAGGCTGCTCGCAAGAGTGCCCCGGCCACCGGAGGAGTGAAGAAGCCGCATCGTTATCGTCCGGGAACCGTAGCCCTGCGTGAGATCCGTCGCTACCAGAAATCGACCGAGCTGCTGATCCGCAAGCTGCCCTTCCAGCGTCTGGTACGTGAAATTGCCCAGGACTTCAAGACCGATCTGCGCTTCCAGAGCTCGGCCGTGATGGCCCTGCAGGAGGCCAGCGAGGCGTACCTTGTCGGCCTGTTCGAGGACACCAACTTGTGCGCAATCCATGCGAAGCGCGTCACCATCATGCCGAAAGACATCCAGCTGGCTCGTCGCATCCGCGGAGAGCGTGCCTAAATCTTCGCCGCCTCCCCGCCTCCATCGTTCATCGAGGGGCATTTATTCACTCAAACGGTCCTTCTCAGGACCACCACAAATGTTAACCAAAAAGATATGTCGATATGCTCCCTTCCCTTCCCCTCTGTGTACCGCCCCTAACCCGTTGGTGGTGGTGTTGGAACAATTCTTATGCGTATGTGACAATGAGTCTGTTGAGTGCAATGAGCCCGTGACCGTGTCAGGGTACAAAAGCTGCATGCGCCTACCAGGGTACAGGGCTTGCAAAGCTGCAGTGTACAAAGCTGGTGGAGAAATGGTGTTATTTTTAGGCTTTTGTTTTGTTTGTGGTTCCATTCTTCGGCTCGAATGGACATCAGAAATGAAGCCAGCCGTACGCACGGTCAGAAAGGCAAAAGAGGTTTCGCTTGGCCGTTTGGCATTCGATCGTCAGAAGATGCTTCCGATGCTTTAACGCTGTGGAACATTCATTTTCACTGCTCGCATAGAACCTCAGTTTGTGTTTTCGTACCCTGGCCATGTGTTCATGTGCACTCGGGTAATGTTCATTATGCCATGTTGCTACCATGTTACGCAACACAGTCACGGGCGTGCTTTTATTTATTACATTATATTTACTCATTTTATTATATTTAACTTCTGCCACTCTGAGAGGGTTTTTAACAGGAATATGTCTTTTGTATGGATGCGTTTTGTGGTCCTGAAAAGGACCGGTTTGCGTTTGGGTAGATCGAACGAACTGCGGCGCTCCGAATTATTTCGAGCTGGTGTACTTGGTGACAGCCTTCGTGCCTTCGGACACGGCGTGCTTGGCCAGCTCACCAGGCAACAGCAGACGGACGGCCGTCTGGATTTCGCGGGACGTGATCGTCGAACGCTTGTTGTAGTGCGCCAAGCGGGATGCTTCGGCAGCGATGCGCTCGAAAATGTCGTTCACGAAGCTGTTCATGATGCTCATCGCCTTGGACGAAATGCCGGTGTCCGGGTGGACTTGCTTCAACACCTTGTAGATGTAGATAGCGTAGCTCTCCTTGCGGGTCTTCCTTTTCTTCTTCTTGTCCGACTTGGAGATGTTCTTCTGGGCTTTACCCGACTTCTTCGCGGCTTTTCCACTGGTTTTCGGGGCCATTTTACCTCAATTCACGCACTGATGCTCACTATCGGAGGGTCAAAAACTGTATGATGAGATCACTAACGGTTCGGTTCGTTTATATTCCGGTTTTCGGATCACTCTCGGGTATTCGACACGAGTGCGTACAGGCAGCGTAGCTCGGAGTATTTAAACTCACGATTTCGGAAAATTTTGCTCAGAAAATAAGCACCCTCCAAGCAGTGAGCATCGTTGCGAACGTACTCTCATCTAAACCGAAGTTATCAACATGTCTGGCCGTGGCAAGGGAGGAAAAGTGAAGGGAAAGGCAAAGTCCCGCTCGAACCGTGCCGGTCTGCAGTTCCCGGTTGGCCGTATCCACCGTCTGCTCCGCAAAGGCAACTATGCCGAGCGCGTCGGTGCTGGTGCACCAGTGTATTTGGCCGCCGTCATGGAATACTTGGCCGCTGAAGTGTTGGAGTTGGCAGGAAACGCTGCCCGAGACAACAAGAAAACTCGCATCATCCCGCGTCATCTGCAGCTGGCCATCCGCAACGACGAGGAATTGAACAAGCTGTTGTCCGGCGTCACCATTGCCCAAGGTGGTGTGCTGCCCAACATTCAGGCCGTGCTGCTGCCAAAGAAGACTGAGAAGAAGGCCTAAAGCTATCGAGCTTCTCTCAATCTTGCAAACCAAAAAAACCGTCCTTTTCAGGGCGACAAATCGATTTACGCAAAAGATTTTTGTTCGACCATCTCTTCTGAGCTAAAACCATACGCGCGCAGCAATTACCTAATCGAAGGGAAATTCAGTGAAGAAACACAAGCAATCGTATGCGGGAAACCCCCTGACGATCGTTTTCATTTTTCATGTTTTTTTTTAACCTTTGGTCGGAGGTAGACTCCTGCTCCTGCGTTTGTAGTACCGCAAGCCAAATGGGTGAAATGCCAAATGCAGTGCTGCTCCATAACTTACCTGGTTTCGTACCTGAAATTCGTACCGACCCTACGAGGGAAAAATAACTTCCACATTCCACCCAAAGGACATGGGCATGACTAGCGCAGGTACCTGTTAGAGGGTCTGAATCACAAAATTGCTAAGAAACTTCCCAATACGAACGAAACACATTAATCCACGAACGGTTCCGGCAGTTCGGAATATGTAAGTTTAGTTTAAACCAACCTACACATAGCCTTAGTGGCAGATATTTTTTTTATTTTCTAAAATAAACTACATCGGGCTCAACGCAGTTTGCTTCTCCATCGACCAAAGCAACGAATCCCCAAACCATGCGTAGAAATGAATCATGCAATACACTTACCTTCGTTGGTACGACCAGAGCCGCTTCACGCACTGCTGTCGCTGCTTCGACGATGAACCGCTGACGGCCGTAGATTGCACCGTCGACCGTACGCCCACGATGCGCAATTGCGGTTCACTTAGCACAGAGTCCCATCCATTTCACTACACGTTGTTTTTTAACGCACACATATGAACGCTTTACTTTTCCGACCTTTACACCGAGCGAAGCACCGAGCGAAGCACCGAGCGCAGCAACGCGCGCAGCACCGAGCGAAGCACCGAGCGAAGCACCGTCGCGATTAACGCAGTCCATGGTCCTTACACACAGGCACACGCACATTTCACCCGTCCGAGCGACGTACCGCCGCAATCGGGCCAGTCCATTGTCCTACGAAGCACTTTCACACACACGCTTTGCACCAGCAGCAGCAGCAACAACAACAACAACAACTATGTTTATAAAAACAGTAGTTTTTAGTGCGAATCCGCGGAGGATTTCGCTGTCCGTTGACCGAGCGAAGCACCGTCGCGATTAACGCAGTCCATTGTCCTTACACACAGGCACACGCACATTTCACCCGTCCGAGCGACGTACCGCCGCAATCGGGTCAGTCCATGGTCCTACGAAGCTTTTCACACACACACGCATTGCACCAGCAGCAGCAGCAACAACAACAACAACAACTATGTTTATAAAAACAGTAGTTTTTAGTGCGAATCCGCGGAGGATTTCGCTGTCCGTCGCACCGAGCGAAGCACCGTCGCGATTAACGCAGTCCATTGTCCTTACACACAGGCACACGCACATTTCACCCGTCCGAGCGACGTACCATCGCAATCGGGCCAGTCCGTGGTCCTACGAAGCTTTTCACACACACACGCATTGCACCAGCAGCAGCAGCAACAACAACAACAACAACTATGTTTATAAAAACAGTAGTTTTTAGTGCGAATCCGCGGAGGATTTCGCTGTCCGACGCACCGAGCGTAGCACCGAGCGAAGCACCGAGCGCAGCACCGTTGCGATTAACGCAGTCCATTGTCCTTTCACACAGGCACACGCACATTTCACCCGTCCGAGCGACGTACCGCCGCAATCGGGTCAGTCCGTGGTCCTACGAAGCTTTTCACACACACACGCATTGCACCAGCAGCAGCAGCAACAACAACAACAACAACTATGTTTATAAAAACAGTAGTTTTTAGTGCGAATCCGCGGAGGATTTCGCTGTCCGACGCACCGAGCGCAGCACCGAGCGAAGCACCGTCGCGATAAACGCAGTCCATTGTCCTTTTTTTTCACACACACGCACACGCACATTTCACCATTAGGAAGCACAGTTGTTTTAAAGAAAAGTATTTTTTTTAGTCCAATCCGCGGAGGATTTCACTGCCCGACGAATAATCCTGCGCGCAGGCTAGCTGTCGCGTCGCACACTTTTGCTCGACATGAGCTCTTGCTGCTTCTGGTAGAACGACGAAATGAGCCGGCGCCATTTTGAAAATGACCCCCCTGCTCAACACCACTTGTATCACACCACTTTTACACACACTACTAAATTCGCACTACCGTGACGCGCGGACCAACCGTTCCATCAGGCTGCTAGTCGAAGACTGTGCCGAGCGCGGGACATTCGGCTTCTAATATAATGTAGTATTCGAACGAATGTGGCGAGAGTATTTTCTCTCCGAACTACTACTACTACTACTACTATCCGAGCGAGCGTTGCTATCTCTGTTCTTCCTCGCTACGCATACAATCGCATGATGCAAATTCACCGGTTGTCCCAAAGCCGGGCAATTGTATGACGTCAAATCTGATAATTATGCAATATTTTGCAACTAAACTACTAAAGGTTTAATCCTTTTGCGTGTGATGTACGCACCATACGAACAGGGAAAGGAAGTTAGGTAGCAAATTTGCAAAAATTTAAGTATGTTCGTGTGCATGTACAGTGTACGAAAACGTAGGTTTTATGCTATATTCCCTGTGAGCCCTTGAAAAAAGGAACATATTTTGCAAGTTATTGAAAACCGTAGGTGCAAATATTTCATCACATTTTTGACGCTGCCTAAAACGAGCCGGCGACACACGGACGAAGCGTGTGCTCCTTTGTGTGTGCTGTCAGCGACCGACGTTGCTGCGAATTTCATCCCGTGCTCCGTCTCGCTCGCACTCGTTGGCACCAAGCCATCCTCTTTTTTGGTGATTTTTCCAAATAACGGTACCGATCATCGTTTGCGATCGCATTTCCTGATAATTTCTGGCTCGAGTTGGGTAAAAAACGCGCACACTACTACGTGCGAGAAAGAAAAGAAAAACACGACGTTCGATTTGAATACGCGTGGCAAAATGTTGGTGGAATTTTACACGTACCAGGGCAATAAGAGACGAACTTGCCTTTTGAAAAACATATTTAATCCACTTCATATCTATTAATTTGCGCACTGGTTTTGTAACATTTTCCGATAATTTTTGGCTCGAGCTGAGTATGCACAAACGCACCCAATATTAGGTGTAAGAAAAAAAACGCCGCATTCTATTTCAATACTCGTGGCATCTAGTAGCCATTCCGACCTTCCGATATCGAGTGTTGGTGGAATTGTGTGTTTCATGTTTTTGATTATAAAATGTGCCAATTTAGGCAAGTTAGCAAAAATGTAATTGAAAGAATTTCATCACATTTTTGGCGCTGCTTAAAACGAGCCGGCGACACACGGCGCTAGACACCGTGCGCTCCTTTTTGAGTGTCCCTGTCAGTGTTCGAAATTAGTGCGAATTTCATCCCATGCTCCGTCTCGCTCGCACTTGCGCCCTCGTTCGGTGGCACCAAGCCATCCTCTTTTTTGGTGATTTTTCCAAATAACGGTACCGATCATCGTTTGCGATCGCATTTCCTGATAATTTCTGACTCGAGGTGGGTAAAAAACGCGCACACTACTACGTGCGAGAAAGAAAAGAAAAACACGACGTTCGATTTGAATACGCGTGGCAAAATGTTGGTGGAATAATATGTTTCATGTTTTTGATCATAAATTGTGCCAATTTTAGCAAGTTAGCAAAAATTTCAGCACATTTTTGACGCTGCTTTGCGTGTCCTATCAATGACCGAAATTAGTGCGAATTTCATCCCTTGCTCCGTCTCGTCCGGTGGCATGAGCGCATCCTCTTTCTCATGAGGGCACGAGCGCATATTTAATCCACTTTATTTCAATATTTACGTCAAAATTTCTACCAAAATTTATTTCTGCATTTCAGTAACGTTTTCTGCTATTTTTCGGATGCAGTAAGTTAAGCTAGACGCTCAAGTACAAAAATATGTAGTGTTAGTCTGGTAGCTGTGTGAAATGCTTCACAATTGGCTTTGAAAACGGTCGATTTTTCTTAGCTTTGTATTAAAATGGCGGCATAGTTGACTTTCGTTTTCTAATACCATCACACAAACACGATCGAGCACACAACGTCGCAACATTGTGGATCTGTAGCGCGTTCAACATACTATGGACACCCATTACCTGTACACCGTTCACGAGGATCGACACGATGCTCATTGCTTCTTCTTCTACCTGGCTTCTGCGTGGCTTCTGCGTGACGCGTTTTGGACATTTTTACACCGTGACATTTTTACCCCGTAGACCGACGAAGCGAAGGATTCGACTCGCAACCACAGGTAGAATTCCATTACGGCGGGTACAAACGATAGTGCGAAGCTCCGATGAACCTAAGCTGGCAGAGCAAAAAACGCTCGACTTCATAGCGATTGGAATCATTGGAAAGAGAATTTTGACGCAAAGAATGTGTGGTCCTGATAAGGACCGTTTTGTTGAGATGAGGGCAAAATGTGCGTTGGCTGGCGAGTTTAACCTCCGAAACCGTACAGGGTGCGACCCTGACGCTTCAGCGCGTACACTACATCCATCGCGGTGACGGTTTTGCGCTTGGCGTGTTCGGTATAGGTGACCGCATCGCGGATAACATTCTCCAGGAACACTTTCAGCACGCCACGCGTTTCTTCGTAGATGAGACCGGAGATACGCTTCACTCCTCCACGGCGGGCCAGACGACGGATGGCCGGCTTGGTGATGCCCTGGATGTTGTCGCGCAGCACTTTGCGATGACGCTTGGCTCCTCCTTTACCCAGACCTTTGCCTCCTTTGCCTCGTCCAGTCATTTCGATGTCGATGCGTACTGTTCAAGAGTTCACGATTAACAATAAGGCAACGCACCATGTTTCGGCCTTTTATACACTCACCCGAGCACACGTACACATTCTCACGCTTACCCCACTATCGGTACACGATCGGAGCGGAGTGTATGTGTGCGTGGAGCGAGGTTATAAAAGTGGCGATCCGGCTTCGGATACCCACATTCCGAACCTATTGTCGACGCAACACAGACGTCTTTACGTTCCACTACCCAAACCGCCAGTGAACCAGTGAAATGGCCCGTACGAAGCAAACTGCCCGTAAGTCCACCGGAGGTAAGGCTCCGCGCAAGCAGCTGGCCACCAAGGCTGCTCGCAAGAGTGCCCCGGCCACCGGAGGAGTGAAGAAGCCGCATCGTTATCGTCCGGGAACCGTAGCCCTGCGTGAGATCCGTCGCTACCAGAAATCGACCGAGCTGCTGATCCGCAAGCTGCCCTTCCAGCGTCTGGTACGTGAAATTGCCCAGGACTTCAAGACCGATCTGCGCTTCCAGAGCTCGGCCGTGATGGCCCTGCAGGAGGCCAGCGAGGCGTACCTTGTCGGCCTGTTCGAGGACACCAACTTGTGCGCAATCCATGCGAAGCGCGTCACCATCATGCCGAAAGACATCCAGCTGGCTCGTCGCATCCGCGGAGAGCGTGCCTAAATCTTCGCCGCCTCCCCGCCTCCATCGTTCATCGAGGGGCATTTATTCACTCAAACGGTCCTTCTCAGGACCACCACAAATGTTAACCAAAAAGATATGTCGATATGCTCCCTTCCCTTCCCCTCTGTGTACCGCCCCTAACCCGTTGGTGGTGGTGTTGGAACAATTCTTATGCGTATGTGACAATGAGTCTGTTGAGTGCAATGAGCCCGTGACCGTGTCAGGGTACAAAAGCTGCATGCGCCTACCAGGGTACAGGGCTTGCAAAGCTGCAGTGTACAAAGCTGGTGGAGAAATGGTGTTATTTTTAGGCTTTTGTTTTGTTTGTGGTTCCATTCTTCGGCTCGAATGGACATCAGAAATGAAGCCAGCCGTACGCACGGTCAGAAAGGCAAAAGAGGTTTCGCTTGGCCGTTTGGCATTCGATCGTCAGAAGATGCTTCCGATGCTTTAACGCTGTGGAACATTCATTTTCACTGCTCGCATAGAACCTCAGTTTGTGTTTTCGTACCCTGGCCATGTGTTCATGTGCACTCGGGTAATGTTCATTATGCCATGTTGCTACCATGTTACGCAACACAGTCACGGGCGTGCTTTTATTTATTACATTATATTTACTCATTTTATTATATTTAACTTCTGCCACTCTGAGAGGGTTTTTAACAGGAATATGTCTTTTGTATGGATGCGTTTTGTGGTCCTGAAAAGGACCGGTTTGCGTTTGGGTAGATCGAACGAACTGCGGCGCTCCGAATTACTTCGAGCTGGTGTACTTGGTGACAGCCTTCGTGCCTTCGGACACGGCGTGCTTGGCCAGCTCACCAGGCAACAGCAGACGGACGGCCGTCTGGATTTCGCGGGACGTGATCGTCGAACGCTTGTTGTAGTGCGCCAAGCGGGATGCTTCGGCAGCGATGCGCTCGAAAATGTCGTTCACGAAGCTGTTCATGATGCTCATCGCCTTGGACGAAATGCCGGTGTCCGGGTGGACTTGCTTCAACACCTTGTAGATGTAGATAGCGTAGCTCTCCTTGCGGGTCTTCCTTTTCTTCTTCTTGTCCGACTTGGAGATGTTCTTCTGGGCTTTACCCGACTTCTTCGCGGCTTTTCCACTGGTTTTCGGGGCCATTTTACCTCAATTCACGCACTGATGCTCACTATCGGAGGGTCAAAAACTGTATGATGAGATCACTAACGGTTCGGTTCGTTTATATTCCGGTTTTCGGATCACTCTCGGGTATTCGACACGAGTGCGTACAGGCAGCGTAGCTCGGAGTATTTAAACTCACGATTTCGGAAAATTTTGCTCAGAAAATAAGCACCCTCCAAGCAGTGAGCATCGTTGCGAACGTACTCTCATCTAAACCGAAGTTATCAACATGTCTGGCCGTGGCAAGGGAGGAAAAGTGAAGGGAAAGGCAAAGTCCCGCTCGAACCGTGCCGGTCTGCAGTTCCCGGTTGGCCGTATCCACCGTCTGCTCCGCAAAGGCAACTATGCCGAGCGCGTCGGTGCTGGTGCACCAGTGTATTTGGCCGCCGTCATGGAATACTTGGCCGCTGAAGTGTTGGAGTTGGCAGGAAACGCTGCCCGAGACAACAAGAAAACTCGCATCATCCCGCGTCATCTGCAGCTGGCCATCCGCAACGACGAGGAATTGAACAAGCTGTTGTCCGGCGTCACCATTGCCCAAGGTGGTGTGCTGCCCAACATTCAGGCCGTGCTGCTGCCAAAGAAGACTGAGAAGAAGGCCTAAAGCTATCGAGCTTCTCTCAATCTTGCAAACCAAAAAAACCGTCCTTTTCAGGGCGACAAATCGATTTACGCAAAAGATTTTTGTTCGACCATCTCTTCTGAGCTAAAACCATACGCGCGCAGCAATTACCTAATCGAAGGGAAATTCAGTGAAGAAACACAAGCAATCGTATGCGGGAAACCCCCTGACGATCGTTTTCATTTTTCATGTTTTTTTTTAACCTTTGGTCGGAGGTAGACTCCTGCTCCTGCGTTTGTAGTACCGCAAGCCAAATGGGTGAAATGCCAAATGCAGTGCTGCTCCATAACTTACCTGGTTTCGTACCTGAAATTCGTACCGACCCTACGAGGGAAAAATAACTTCCACATTCCACCCAAAGGACATGGGCATGACTAGCGCAGGTACCTGTTAGAGGGTCTGAATCACAAAATTGCTAAGAAACTTCCCAATACGAACGAAACACATTAATCCACGAACGGTTCCGGCAGTTCGGAATATGTAAGTTTAGTTTAAACCAACCTACACATAGCCTTAGTGGCAGATATTTTTTTTATTTTCTAAAATAAACTACATCGGGCTCAACGCAGTTTGCTTCTCCATCGACCAAAGCAACGAATCCCCAAACCATGCGTAGAAATGAATCATGCAATACACTTACCTTCGTTGGTACGACCAGAGCCGCTTCACGCACTGCTGTCGCTGCTTCGACGATGAACCGCTGACGGCCGTAGATTGCACCGTCGACCGTACGCCCACGATGCGCAATTGCGGTTCACTTAGCACAGAGTCCCATCCATTTCACTACACGTTGTTTTTTAACGCACACATATGAACGCTTTACTTTTCCGACCTTTACACCGAGCGAAGCACCGAGCGAAGCACCGAGCGCAGCAACGCGCGCAGCACCGAGCGAAGCACCGAGCGAAGCACCGTCGCGATTAACGCAGTCCATGGTCCTTACACACAGGCACACGCACATTTCACCCGTCCGAGCGACGTACCGCCGCAATCGGGCCAGTCCATTGTCCTACGAAGCACTTTCACACACACGCTTTGCACCAGCAGCAGCAGCAACAACAACAACAACAACTATGTTTATAAAAACAGTAGTTTTTAGTGCGAATCCGCGGAGGATTTCGCTGTCCGACGCACCGAGCGCAGCACCGAGCGAAGCACCGTCGCGATAAACGCAGTCCATTGTCCTTTTTTTTCACACACACGCACACGCACATTTCACCATTAGGAAGCACAGTTGTTTTAAAGAAAAGTATTTTTTTTAGTCCAATCCGCGGAGGATTTCACTGCCCGACGAATAATCCTGCGCGCAGGCTAGCTGTCGCGTCGCACACTTTTGCTCGACATGAGCTCTTGCTGCTTCTGGTAGAACGACGAAATGAGCCGGCGCCATTTTGAAAATGACCCCCCTGCTCAACACCACTTGTATCACACCACTTTTACACACACTACTAAATTCGCACTACCGTGACGCGCGGACCAACCGTTCCATCAGGCTGCTAGTCGAAGACTGTGCCGAGCGCGGGACATTCGGCTTCTAATATAATGTAGTATTCGAACGAATGTGGCGAGAGTATTTTCTCTCCGAACTACTACTACTACTACTACTATCCGAGCGAGCGTTGCTATCTCTGTTCTTCCTCGCTACGCATACAATCGCATGATGCAAATTCACCGGTTGTCCCAAAGCCGGGCAATTGTATGACGTCAAATCTGATAATTATGCAATATTTTGCAACTAAACTACTAAAGGTTTAATCCTTTTGCGTGTGATGTACGCACCATACGAACAGGGAAAGGAAGTTAGGTAGCAAATTTGCAAAAATTTAAGTATGTTCGTGTGCATGTACAGTGTACGAAAACGTAGGTTTTATGCTATATTCCCTGTGAGCCCTTGAAAAAAGGAACATATTTTGCAAGTTATTGAAAACCGTAGGTGCAAATATTTCATCACATTTTTGACGCTGCCTAAAACGAGCCGGCGACACACGGACGAAGCGTGTGCTCCTTTGTGTGTGCTGTCAGCGACCGACGTTGCTGCGAATTTCATCCCGTGCTCCGTCTCGCTCGCACTCGTTGGCACCAAGCCATCCTCTTTTTTGGTGATTTTTCCAAATAACGGTACCGATCATCGTTTGCGATCGCATTTCCTGATAATTTCTGGCTCGAGTTGGGTAAAAAACGCGCACACTACTACGTGCGAGAAAGAAAAGAAAAACACGACGTTCGATTTGAATACGCGTGGCAAAATGTTGGTAGAATTATACACGTACCAGGGCAATAAGAGGCGAACTTGCCTTTTGAAAAACATATTTAATCCACTTCATATCTATTAATTTGCGCACTGGTTTTGTAACATTTTCCGATAATTTTTGGCTCGAGCTGAGTATGCACAAACGCACCCAATATTAGGTGTAAGAAAAAAAACGCCGCATTCTATTTCAATACTCGTGGCATCTAGTAGCCATTCCGACCTTCCGATATCGAGTGTTGGTGGAATTGTGTGTTTCATGTTTTTGATTATAAAATGTGCCAATTTAGGCAAGTTAGCAAAAATGTAATTGAAAGAATTTCATCACATTTTTGGCGCTGCTTAAAACGAGCCGGCGACACACGGCGCTAGACACCGTGCGCTCCTTTTTGAGTGTCCCTGTCAGTGTTCGAAATTAGTGCGAATTTCATCCCATGCTCCGTCTCGCTCGCACTTGCGCCCTCGTTCGGTGGCACCAAGCCATCCTCTTTTTTGGTGATTTTTCCAAATAACGGTACCGATCATCGTTTGCGATCGCATTTCCTGATAATTTCTGACTCGAGGTGGGTAAAAAACGCGCACACTACTACGTGCGAGAAAGAAAAGAAAAACACGACGTTCGATTTGAATACGCGTGGCAAAATGTTGGTGGAATAATATGTTTCATGTTTTTGATCATAAATTGTGCCAATTTTAGCAAGTTAGCAAAAATTTCAGCACATTTTTGACGCTGCTTTGCGTGTCCTATCAATGACCGAAATTAGTGCGAATTTCATCCCTTGCTCCGTCTCGTCCGGTGGCATGAGCGCATCCTCTTTCTCATGAGGGCACGAGCGCATATTTAATCCACTTTATTTCAATATTTACGTCAAAATTTCTACCAAAATTTATTTCTGCATTTCAGTAACGTTTTCTGCTATTTTTCGGATGCAGTAAGTTAAGCTAGACGCTCAAGTACAAAAATATGTAGTGTTAGTCTGGTAGCTGTGTGAAATGCTTCACAATTGGCTTTGAAAACGGTCGATTTTTCTTAGCTTTGTATTAAAATGGCGGCATAGTTGACTTTCGTTTTCTAATACCATCACACAAACACGATCGAGCACACAACGTCGCAACATTGTGGATCTGTAGCGCGTTCAACATACTATGGACACCCATTACCTGTACACCGTTCACGAGGATCGACACGATGCTCATTGCTTCTTCTTCTACCTGGCTTCTGCGTGGCTTCTGCGTGACGCGTTTTGGACATTTTTACACCGTGACATTTTTACCCCGTAGACCGACGAAGCGAAGGATTCGACTCGCAACCACAGGTAGAATTCCATTACGGCGGGTACAAACGATAGTGCGAAGCTCCGATGAACCTAAGCTGGCAGAGCAAAAAACGCTCGACTTCATAGCGATTGGAATCATTGGAAAGAGAATTTTGACGCAAAGAATGTGTGGTCCTGATAAGGACCGTTTTGTTGAGATGAGGGCAAAATGTGCGTTGGCTGGCGAGTTTAACCTCCGAAACCGTACAGGGTGCGACCCTGACGCTTCAGCGCGTACACTACATCCATCGCGGTGACGGTTTTGCGCTTGGCGTGTTCGGTATAGGTGACCGCATCGCGGATAACATTCTCCAGGAACACTTTCAGCACGCCACGCGTTTCTTCGTAGATGAGACCGGAGATACGCTTCACTCCTCCACGGCGGGCCAGACGACGGATGGCCGGCTTGGTGATGCCCTGGATGTTGTCGCGCAGCACTTTGCGATGACGCTTGGCTCCTCCTTTACCCAGACCTTTGCCTCCTTTGCCTCGTCCAGTCATTTCGATGTCGATGCGTACTGTTCAAGAGTTCACGATTAACAATAAGGCAACGCACCATGTTTCGGCCTTTTATACACTCACCCGAGCACACGTACACATTCTCACGCTTACCCCACTATCGGTACACGATCGGAGCGGAGTGTATGTGTGCGTGGAGCGAGGTTATAAAAGTGGCGATCCGGCTTCGGATACCCACATTCCGAACCTATTGTCGACGCAACACAGACGTCTTTACGTTCCACTACCCAAACCGCCAGTGAACCAGTGAAATGGCCCGTACGAAGCAAACTGCCCGTAAGTCCACCGGAGGTAAGGCTCCGCGCAAGCAGCTGGCCACCAAGGCTGCTCGCAAGAGTGCCCCGGCCACCGGAGGAGTGAAGAAGCCGCATCGTTATCGTCCGGGAACCGTAGCCCTGCGTGAGATCCGTCGCTACCAGAAATCGACCGAGCTGCTGATCCGCAAGCTGCCCTTCCAGCGTCTGGTACGTGAAATTGCCCAGGACTTCAAGACCGATCTGCGCTTCCAGAGCTCGGCCGTGATGGCCCTGCAGGAGGCCAGCGAGGCGTACCTTGTCGGCCTGTTCGAGGACACCAACTTGTGCGCAATCCATGCGAAGCGCGTCACCATCATGCCGAAAGACATCCAGCTGGCTCGTCGCATCCGCGGAGAGCGTGCCTAAATCTTCGCCGCCTCCCCGCCTCCATCGTTCATCGAGGGGCATTTATTCACTCAAACGGTCCTTCTCAGGACCACCACAAATGTTAACCAAAAAGATATGTCGATATGCTCCCTTCCCTTCCCCTCTGTGTACCGCCCCTAACCCGTTGGTGGTGGTGTTGGAACAATTCTTATGCGTATGTGACAATGAGTCTGTTGAGTGCAATGAGCCCGTGACCGTGTCAGGGTACAAAAGCTGCATGCGCCTACCAGGGTACAGGGCTTGCAAAGCTGCAGTGTACAAAGCTGGTGGAGAAATGGTGTTATTTTTAGGCTTTTGTTTTGTTTGTGGTTCCATTCTTCGGCTCGAATGGACATCAGAAATGAAGCCAGCCGTACGCACGGTCAGAAAGGCAAAAGAGGTTTCGCTTGGCCGTTTGGCATTCGATCGTCAGAAGATGCTTCCGATGCTTTAACGCTGTGGAACATTCATTTTCACTGCTCGCATAGAACCTCAGTTTGTGTTTTCGTACCCTGGCCATGTGTTCATGTGCACTCGGGTAATGTTCATTATGCCATGTTGCTACCATGTTACGCAACACAGTCACGGGCGTGCTTTTATTTATTACATTATATTTACTCATTTTATTATATTTAACTTCTGCCACTCTGAGAGGGTTTTTAACAGGAATATGTCTTTTGTATGGATGCGTTTTGTGGTCCTGAAAAGGACCGGTTTGCGTTTGGGTAGATCGAACGAACTGCGGCGCTCCGAATTACTTCGAGCTGGTGTACTTGGTGACAGCCTTCGTGCCTTCGGACACGGCGTGCTTGGCCAGCTCACCAGGCAACAGCAGACGGACGGCCGTCTGGATTTCGCGGGACGTGATCGTCGAACGCTTGTTGTAGTGCGCCAAGCGGGATGCTTCGGCAGCGATGCGCTCGAAAATGTCGTTCACGAAGCTGTTCATGATGCTCATCGCCTTGGACGAAATGCCGGTGTCCGGGTGGACTTGCTTCAACACCTTGTAGATGTAGATAGCGTAGCTCTCCTTGCGGGTCTTCCTTTTCTTCTTCTTGTCCGACTTGGAGATGTTCTTCTGGGCTTTACCCGACTTCTTCGCGGCTTTTCCACTGGTTTTCGGGGCCATTTTACCTCAATTCACGCACTGATGCTCACTATCGGAGGGTCAAAAACTGTATGATGAGATCACTAACGGTTCGGTTCGTTTATATTCCGGTTTTCGGATCACTCTCGGGTATTCGACACGAGTGCGTACAGGCAGCGTAGCTCGGAGTATTTAAACTCACGATTTCGGAAAATTTTGCTCAGAAAATAAGCACCCTCCAAGCAGTGAGCATCGTTGCGAACGTACTCTCATCTAAACCGAAGTTATCAACATGTCTGGCCGTGGCAAGGGAGGAAAAGTGAAGGGAAAGGCAAAGTCCCGCTCGAACCGTGCCGGTCTGCAGTTCCCGGTTGGCCGTATCCACCGTCTGCTCCGCAAAGGCAACTATGCCGAGCGCGTCGGTGCTGGTGCACCAGTGTATTTGGCCGCCGTCATGGAATACTTGGCCGCTGAAGTGTTGGAGTTGGCAGGAAACGCTGCCCGAGACAACAAGAAAACTCGCATCATCCCGCGTCATCTGCAGCTGGCCATCCGCAACGACGAGGAATTGAACAAGCTGTTGTCCGGCGTCACCATTGCCCAAGGTGGTGTGCTGCCCAACATTCAGGCCGTGCTGCTGCCAAAGAAGACTGAGAAGAAGGCCTAAAGCTATCGAGCTTCTCTCAATCTTGCAAACCAAAAAAACCGTCCTTTTCAGGGCGACAAATCGATTTACGCAAAAGATTTTTGTTCGACCATCTCTTCTGAGCTAAAACCATACGCGCGCAGCAATTACCTAATCGAAGGGAAATTCAGTGAAGAAACACAAGCAATCGTATGCGGGAAACCCCCTGACGATCGTTTTCATTTTTCATGTTTTTTTTTAACCTTTGGTCGGAGGTAGACTCCTGCTCCTGCGTTTGTAGTACCGCAAGCCAAATGGGTGAAATGCCAAATGCAGTGCTGCTCCATAACTTACCTGGTTTCGTACCTGAAATTCGTACCGACCCTACGAGGGAAAAATAACTTCCACATTCCACCCAAAGGACATGGGCATGACTAGCGCAGGTACCTGTTAGAGGGTCTGAATCACAAAATTGCTAAGAAACTTCCCAATACGAACGAAACACATTAATCCACGAACGGTTCCGGCAGTTCGGAATATGTAAGTTTAGTTTAAACCAACCTACACATAGCCTTAGTGGCAGATATTTTTTTTATTTTCTAAAATAAACTACATCGGGCTCAACGCAGTTTGCTTCTCCATCGACCAAAGCAACGAATCCCCAAACCATGCGTAGAAATGAATCATGCAATACACTTACCTTCGTTGGTACGACCAGAGCCGCTTCACGCACTGCTGTCGCTGCTTCGACGATGAACCGCTGACGGCCGTAGATTGCACCGTCGACCGTACGCCCACGATGCGCAATTGCGGTTCACTTAGCACAGAGTCCCATCCATTTCACTACACGTTGTTTTTTAACGCACACATATGAACGCTTTACTTTTCCGACCTTTACACCGAGCGAAGCACCGAGCGAAGCACCGAGCGCAGCAACGCGCGCAGCACCGAGCGAAGCACCGAGCGAAGCACCGTCGCGATTAACGCAGTCCATGGTCCTTACACACAGGCACACGCACATTTCACCCGTCCGAGCGACGTACCGCCGCAATCGGGCCAGTCCATTGTCCTACGAAGCACTTTCACACACACGCTTTGCACCAGCAGCAGCAGCAACAACAACAACAACAACTATGTTTATAAAAACAGTAGTTTTTAGTGCGAATCCGCGGAGGATTTCGCTGTCCGTTGACCGAGCGAAGCACCGTCGCGATTAACGCAGTCCATTGTCCTTACACACAGGCACACGCACATTTCACCCGTCCGAGCGACGTACCGCCGCAATCGGGTCAGTCCATGGTCCTACGAAGCTTTTCACACACACACGCATTGCACCAGCAGCAGCAGCAACAACAACAACAACAACTATGTTTATAAAAACAGTAGTTTTTAGTGCGAATCCGCGGAGGATTTCGCTGTCCGTCGCACCGAGCGAAGCACCGTCGCGATTAACGCAGTCCATTGTCCTTACACACAGGCACACGCACATTTCACCCGTCCGAGCGACGTACCATCGCAATCGGGCCAGTCCGTGGTCCTACGAAGCTTTTCACACACACACGCATTGCACCAGCAGCAGCAGCAACAACAACAACAACAACTATGTTTATAAAAACAGTAGTTTTTAGTGCGAATCCGCGGAGGATTTCGCTGTCCGTCGCACCGAGCGAAGCACCGTCGCGATTAACGCAGTCCATTGTCCTTACACACAGGCACACGCGCATTTCACCCGTCCGACCGACGTACCATCGCAATCGGGCCAGTCCGTGGTCCTACGAAGCTTTTCACACACACACGCATTGCACCAGCAGCAGCAGCAACAACAACAACAACAACAACTATGTTTATAAAAACAGTAGTTTTTAGTGCGAATCCGCGGAGGATTTCGCTGTCCGTCGCACCGAGCGAAGCACCGTCGCGATTAACGCAGTCCATTGTCCTTACACACAGGCACACGCGCATTTCACCCGTCCGACCGACGTACCATCGCAATCGGGCCAGTCCGTGGTCCTACGAAGCTTTTCACACACACACGCATTGCACCAGCAGCAGCAGCAACAACAACAACAACAACTATGTTTATAAAAACAGTAGTTTTTAGTGCGAATCCGCGGAGGATTTCGCTGTCCGACGCACCGAGCGTAGCACCGAGCGAAGCACCGAGCGCAGCACCGTTGCGATTAACGCAGTCCATTGTCCTTACACACAGGCACACGCGCATTTCACCCGTCCGACCGACGTACCATCGCAATCGGGCCAGTCCGTGGTCCTACGAAGCTTTTCACACACACACGCATTGCACCAGCAGCAGCAGCAACAACAACAACAACAACAACTATGTTTATAAAAACAGTAGTTTTTAGTGCGAATCCGCGGAGGATTTCGCTGTCCGTCGCACCGAGCGAAGCACCGTCGCGATTAACGCAGTCCATTGTCCTTACACACAGGCACACGCGCATTTCACCCGTCCGACCGACGTACCATCGCAATCGGGCCAGTCCGTGGTCCTACGAAGCTTTTCACACACACACGCATTGCACCAGCAGCAGCAGCAACAACAACAACAACAACTATGTTTATAAAAACAGTAGTTTTTAGTGCGAATCCGCGGAGGATTTCGCTGTCCGACGCACCGAGCGTAGCACCGAGCGAAGCACCGAGCGCAGCACCGTTGCGATTAACGCAGTCCATTGTCCTTTCACACAGGCACACGCACATTTCACCCGTCCGAGCGACGTACCGCCGCAATCGGGTCAGTCCGTGGTCCTACGAAGCTTTTCACACACACACGCATTGCACCAGCAGCAGCAGCAACAACAACAACAACTATGTTAATAAAAACAGTAGTTTTTAGTGCGAATCCGCGGAGGATTTCGCTGTCCGTCGCACCGAGCGAAGCACCGTCGCGATTAACGCAGTCCATTGTCCTTACACACAGGCACACGCACATTTCACCCGTCCGAGCGACGTACCATCGCAATCGGGCCAGTCCGTGGTCCTACGAAGCTTTTCACACACACACGCATTGCACCAGCAGCAGCAGCAACAACAACAACAACAACTATGTTTATAAAAACAGTAGTTTTTAGTGCGAATCCGCGGAGGATTTCGCTGTCCGTCGCACCGAGCGAAGCACCGTCGCGATTAACGCAGTCCATTGTCCTTACACACAGGCACACGCGCATTTCACCCGTCCGACCGACGTACCATCGCAATCGGGCCAGTCCGTGGTCCTACGAAGCTTTTCACACACACACGCATTGCACCAGCAGCAGCAGCAACAACAACAACAACAACTATGTTTATAAAAACAGTAGTTTTTAGTGCGAATCCGCGGAGGATTTCGCTGTCCGACGCACCGAGCGCAGCACCGAGCGAAGCACCGTCGCGATAAACGCAGTCCATTGTCCTTTTTTTTCACACACACGCACACGCACATTTCACCATTAGGAAGCACAGTTGTTTTAAAGAAAAGTATTTTTTTTAGTCCAATCCGCGGAGGATTTCACTGCCCGACGAATAATCCTGCGCGCAGGCTAGCTGTCGCGTCGCACACTTTTGCTCGACATGAGCTCTTGCTGCTTCTGGTAGAACGACGAAATGAGCCGGCGCCATTTTGAAAATGACCCCCCTGCTCAACACCACTTGTATCACACCACTTTTACACACACTACTAAATTCGCACTACCGTGACGCGCGGACCAACCGTTCCATCAGGCTGCTAGTCGAAGACTGTGCCGAGCGCGGGACATTCGGCTTCTAATATAATGTAGTATTCGAACGAATGTGGCGAGAGTATTTTCTCTCCGAACTACTACTACTACTACTACTATCCGAGCGAGCGTTGCTATCTCTGTTCTTCCTCGCTACGCATACAATCGCATGATGCAAATTCACCGGTTGTCCCAAAGCCGGGCAATTGTATGACGTCAAATCTGATAATTATGCAATATTTTGCAACTAAACTACTAAAGGTTTAATCCTTTTGCGTGTGATGTACGCACCATACGAACAGGGAAAGGAAGTTAGGTAGCAAATTTGCAAAAATTTAAGTATGTTCGTGTGCATGTACAGTGTACGAAAACGTAGGTTTTATGCTATATTCCCTGTGAGCCCTTGAAAAAAGGAACATATTTTGCAAGTTATTGAAAACCGTAGGTGCAAATATTTCATCACATTTTTGACGCTGCCTAAAACGAGCCGGCGACACACGGACGAAGCGTGTGCTCCTTTGTGTGTGCTGTCAGCGACCGACGTTGCTGCGAATTTCATCCCGTGCTCCGTCTCGCTCGCACTCGTTGGCACCAAGCCATCCTCTTTTTTGGTGATTTTTCCAAATAACGGTACCGATCATCGTTTGCGATCGCATTTCCTGATAATTTCTGGCTCGAGTTGGGTAAAAAACGCGCACACTACTACGTGCGAGAAAGAAAAGAAAAACACGACGTTCGATTTGAATACGCGTGGCAAAATGTTGGTAGAATTATACACGTACCAGGGCAATAAGAGGCGAACTTGCCTTTTGAAAAACATATTTAATCCACTTCATATCTATTAATTTGCGCACTGGTTTTGTAACATTTTCCGATAATTTTTGGCTCGAGCTGAGTATGCACAAACGCACCCAATATTAGGTGTAAGAAAAAAAACGCCGCATTCTATTTCAATACTCGTGGCATCTAGTAGCCATTCCGACCTTCCGATATCGAGTGTTGGTGGAATTGTGTGTTTCATGTTTTTGATTATAAAATGTGCCAATTTAGGCAAGTTAGCAAAAATGTAATTGAAAGAATTTCATCACATTTTTGGCGCTGCTTAAAACGAGCCGGCGACACACGGCGCTAGACACCGTGCGCTCCTTTTTGAGTGTCCCTGTCAGTGTTCGAAATTAGTGCGAATTTCATCCCATGCTCCGTCTCGCTCGCACTTGCGCCCTCGTTCGGTGGCACCAAGCCATCCTCTTTTTTGGTGATTTTTCCAAATAACGGTACCGATCATCGTTTGCGATCGCATTTCCTGATAATTTCTGACTCGAGGTGGGTAAAAAACGCGCACACTACTACGTGCGAGAAAGAAAAGAAAAACACGACGTTCGATTTGAATACGCGTGGCAAAATGTTGGTGGAATAATATGTTTCATGTTTTTGATCATAAATTGTGCCAATTTTAGCAAGTTAGCAAAAATTTCAGCACATTTTTGACGCTGCTTTGCGTGTCCTATCAATGACCGAAATTAGTGCGAATTTCATCCCTTGCTCCGTCTCGTCCGGTGGCATGAGCGCATCCTCTTTCTCATGAGGGCACGAGCGCATATTTAATCCACTTTATTTCAATATTTACGTCAAAATTTCTGCCAAAATTTATTTCTGCATTTCAGTAACGTTTTCTGCTATTTTTCGGATGCAGTAAGTTAAGCTAGACGCTCAAGTACAAAAATATGTAGTGTTAGTCTGGTAGCTGTGTGAAATGCTTCACAATTGGCTTTGAAAACGGTCGATTTTTCTTAGCTTTGTATTAAAATGGCGGCATAGTTGACTTTCGTTTTCTAATACCATCACACAAACACGATCGAGCACACAACGTCGCAACATTGTGGATCTGTAGCGCGTTCAACATACTATGGACACCCATTACCTGTACACCGTTCACGAGGATCGACACGATGCTCATTGCTTCTTCTTCTACCTGGCTTCTGCGTGGCTTCTGCGTGGCGCGTTTTGGACATTTTTACACCGTGACATTTTTACCCCGTAGACCGACGAAGCGAAGGATTCGACTCGCAACCACAGGTAGAATTCCATTACGGCGGGTACAAACGATAGTGCGAAGCTCCGATGAACCTAAGCTGGCAGAGCAAAAAACGCTCGACTTCATAGCGATTGGAATCATTGGAAAGAGAATTTTGACGCAAAGAATGTGTGGTCCTGATAAGGACCGTTTTGTTGAGATGAGGGCAAAATGTGCGTTGGCTGGCGAGTTTAACCTCCGAAACCGTACAGGGTGCGACCCTGACGCTTCAGCGCGTACACTACATCCATCGCGGTGACGGTTTTGCGCTTGGCGTGTTCGGTATAGGTGACCGCATCGCGGATAACATTCTCCAGGAACACTTTCAGCACGCCACGCGTTTCTTCGTAGATGAGACCGGAGATACGCTTCACTCCTCCACGGCGGGCCAGACGACGGATGGCCGGCTTGGTGATGCCCTGGATGTTGTCGCGCAGCACTTTGCGATGACGCTTGGCTCCTCCTTTACCCAGACCTTTGCCTCCTTTGCCTCGTCCAGTCATTTCGATGTCGATGCGTACTGTTCAAGAGTTCACGATTAACAATAAGGCAACGCACCATGTTTCGGCCTTTTATACACTCACCCGAGCACACGTACACATTCTCACGCTTACCCCACTATCGGTACACGATCGGAGCGGAGTGTATGTGTGCGTGGAGCGAGGTTATAAAAGTGGCGATCCGGCTTCGGATACCCACATTCCGAACCTATTGTCGACGCAACACAGACGTCTTTACGTTCCACTACCCAAACCGCCAGTGAACCAGTGAAATGGCCCGTACGAAGCAAACTGCCCGTAAGTCCACCGGAGGTAAGGCTCCGCGCAAGCAGCTGGCCACCAAGGCTGCTCGCAAGAGTGCCCCGGCCACCGGAGGAGTGAAGAAGCCGCATCGTTATCGTCCGGGAACCGTAGCCCTGCGTGAGATCCGTCGCTACCAGAAATCGACCGAGCTGCTGATCCGCAAGCTGCCCTTCCAGCGTCTGGTACGTGAAATTGCCCAGGACTTCAAGACCGATCTGCGCTTCCAGAGCTCGGCCGTGATGGCCCTGCAGGAGGCCAGCGAGGCGTACCTTGTCGGCCTGTTCGAGGACACCAACTTGTGCGCAATCCATGCGAAGCGCGTCACCATCATGCCGAAAGACATCCAGCTGGCTCGTCGCATCCGCGGAGAGCGTGCCTAAATCTTCGCCGCCTCCCCGCCTCCATCGTTCATCGAGGGGCATTTATTCACTCAAACGGTCCTTCTCAGGACCACCACAAATGTTAACCAAAAAGATATGTCGATATGCTCCCTTCCCTTCCCCTCTGTGTACCGCCCCTAACCCGTTGGTGGTGGTGTTGGAACAATTCTTATGCGTATGTGACAATGAGTCTGTTGAGTGCAATGAGCCCGTGACCGTGTCAGGGTACAAAAGCTGCATGCGCCTACCAGGGTACAGGGCTTGCAAAGCTGCAGTGTACAAAGCTGGTGGAGAAATGGTGTTATTTTTAGGCTTTTGTTTTGTTTGTGGTTCCATTCTTCGGCTCGAATGGACATCAGAAATGAAGCCAGCCGTACGCACGGTCAGAAAGGCAAAAGAGGTTTCGCTTGGCCGTTTGGCATTCGATCGTCAGAAGATGCTTCCGATGCTTTAACGCTGTGGAACATTCATTTTCACTGCTCGCATAGAACCTCAGTTTGTGTTTTCGTACCCTGGCCATGTGTTCATGTGCACTCGGGTAATGTTCATTATGCCATGTTGCTACCATGTTACGCAACACAGTCACGGGCGTGCTTTTATTTATTACATTATATTTACTCATTTTATTATATTTAACTTCTGCCACTCTGAGAGGGTTTTTAACAGGAATATGTCTTTTGTATGGATGCGTTTTGTGGTCCTGAAAAGGACCGGTTTGCGTTTGGGTAGATCGAACGAACTGCGGCGCTCCGAATTACTTCGAGCTGGTGTACTTGGTGACAGCCTTCGTGCCTTCGGACACGGCGTGCTTGGCCAGCTCACCAGGCAACAGCAGACGGACGGCCGTCTGGATTTCGCGGGACGTGATCGTCGAACGCTTGTTGTAGTGCGCCAAGCGGGATGCTTCGGCAGCGATGCGCTCGAAAATGTCGTTCACGAAGCTGTTCATGATGCTCATCGCCTTGGACGAAATGCCGGTGTCCGGGTGGACTTGCTTCAACACCTTGTAGATGTAGATAGCGTAGCTCTCCTTGCGGGTCTTCCTTTTCTTCTTCTTGTCCGACTTGGAGATGTTCTTCTGGGCTTTACCCGACTTCTTCGCGGCTTTTCCACTGGTTTTCGGGGCCATTTTACCTCAATTCACGCACTGATGCTCACTATCGGAGGGTCAAAAACTGTATGATGAGATCACTAACGGTTCGGTTCGTTTATATTCCGGTTTTCGGATCACTCTCGGGTATTCGACACGAGTGCGTACAGGCAGCGTAGCTCGGAGTATTTAAACTCACGATTTCGGAAAATTTTGCTCAGAAAATAAGCACCCTCCAAGCAGTGAGCATCGTTGCGAACGTACTCTCATCTAAACCGAAGTTATCAACATGTCTGGCCGTGGCAAGGGAGGAAAAGTGAAGGGAAAGGCAAAGTCCCGCTCGAACCGTGCCGGTCTGCAGTTCCCGGTTGGCCGTATCCACCGTCTGCTCCGCAAAGGCAACTATGCCGAGCGCGTCGGTGCTGGTGCACCAGTGTATTTGGCCGCCGTCATGGAATACTTGGCCGCTGAAGTGTTGGAGTTGGCAGGAAACGCTGCCCGAGACAACAAGAAAACTCGCATCATCCCGCGTCATCTGCAGCTGGCCATCCGCAACGACGAGGAATTGAACAAGCTGTTGTCCGGCGTCACCATTGCCCAAGGTGGTGTGCTGCCCAACATTCAGGCCGTGCTGCTGCCAAAGAAGACTGAGAAGAAGGCCTAAAGCTATCGAGCTTCTCTCAATCTTGCAAACCAAAAAAACCGTCCTTTTCAGGGCGACAAATCGATTTACGCAAAAGATTTTTGTTCGACCATCTCTTCTGAGCTAAAACCATACGCGCGCAGCAATTACCTAATCGAAGGGAAATTCAGTGAAGAAACACAAGCAATCGTATGCGGGAAACCCCCTGACGATCGTTTTCATTTTTCATGTTTTTTTTTAACCTTTGGTCGGAGGTAGACTCCTGCTCCTGCGTTTGTAGTACCGCAAGCCAAATGGGTGAAATGCCAAATGCAGTGCTGCTCCATAACTTACCTGGTTTCGTACCTGAAATTCGTACCGACCCTACGAGGGAAAAATAACTTCCACATTCCACCCAAAGGACATGGGCATGACTAGCGCAGGTACCTGTTAGAGGGTCTGAATCACAAAATTGCTAAGAAACTTCCCAATACGAACGAAACACATTAATCCACGAACGGTTCCGGCAGTTCGGAATATGTAAGTTTAGTTTAAACCAACCTACACATAGCCTTAGTGGCAGATATTTTTTTTATTTTCTAAAATAAACTACATCGGGCTCAACGCAGTTTGCTTCTCCATCGACCAAAGCAACGAATCCCCAAACCATGCGTAGAAATGAATCATGCAATACACTTACCTTCGTTGGTACGACCAGAGCCGCTTCACGCACTGCTGTCGCTGCTTCGACGATGAACCGCTGACGGCCGTAGATTGCACCGTCGACCGTACGCCCACGATGCGCAATTGCGGTTCACTTAGCACAGAGTCCCATCCATTTCACTACACGTTGTTTTTTAACGCACACATATGAACGCTTTACTTTTCCGACCTTTACACCGAGCGAAGCACCGAGCGAAGCACCGAGCGAAGCACCGTCGCGATTAAGGCAGTCCATTGTCCTTACACACAGGCACACGCACATTTCACCCGTCCGAGCGACGTACCGCCGCAATCGGGTCAGTCCATGGTCCTACGAAGCTTTTCACACACACACGCATTGCACCAGCAGCAGCAGCAACAACAACAACAACAACTATGTTTATAAAAACAGTAGTTTTTAGTGCGAATCCGCGGAGGATTTCGCTGTCCGTCGCACCGAGCGAAGCACCGTCGCGATTAACGCAGTCCATTGTCCTTACACACAGGCACACGCACATTTCACCCGTCCGAGCGACGTACCATCGCAATCGGGCCAGTCCGTGGTCCTACGAAGCTTTTCACACACACACGCATTGCACCAGCAGCAGCAGCAACAACAACAACAACAACTATGTTTATAAAAACAGTAGTTTTTAGTGCGAATCCGCGGAGGATTTCGCTGTCCGTCGCACCGAGCGAAGCACCGTCGCGATTAACGCAGTCCATTGTCCTTACACACAGGCACACGCGCATTTCACCCGTCCGACCGACGTACCATCGCAATCGGGCCAGTCCGTGGTCCTACGAAGCTTTTCACACACACACGCATTGCACCAGCAGCAGCAGCAACAACAACAACAACAACTATGTTTATAAAAACAGTAGTTTTTAGTGCGAATCCGCGGAGGATTTCGCTGTCCGTCGCACCGAGCGAAGCACCGTCGCGATTAACGCAGTCCATTGTCCTTACACACAGGCACACGCGCATTTCACCCGTCCGACCGACGTACCATCGCAATCGGGCCAGTCCGTGGTCCTACGAAGCTTTTCACACACACACGCATTGCACCAGCAGCAGCAGCAACAACAACAACAACAACTATGTTTATAAAAACAGTAGTTTTTAGTGCGAATCCGCGGAGGATTTCGCTGTCCGACGCACCGAGCGTAGCACCGAGCGAAGCACCGAGCGCAGCACCGTTGCGATTAACGCAGTCCATTGTCCTTTCACACAGGCACACGCACATTTCACCCGTCCGAGCGACGTACCGCCGCAATCGGGTCAGTCCGTGGTCCTACGAAGCTTTTCACACACACACGCATTGCACCAGCAGCAGCAGCAACAACAACAACAACAACTATGTTTATAAAAACAGTAGTTTTTAGTGCGAATCCGCGGAGGATTTCGCTGTCCGACGCACCGAGCGAAGCACCGTCGCGATTAACGCAGTCCATTGTCCTTACACACAGGCACACGCGCATTTCACCCGTCCGACCGACGTACCATCGCAATCGGGCCAGTCCGTGGTCCTACGAAGCTTTTCACACACACACGCATTGCACCAGCAGCAGCAGCAACAACAACAACAACAACTATGTTTATAAAAACAGTAGTTTTTAGTGCGAATCCGCGGAGGATTTCGCTGTCCGTCGCACCGAGCGAAGCACCGTCGCGATTAACGCAGTCCATTGTCCTTACACACAGGCACACGCGCATTTCACCCGTCCGACCGACGTACCATCGCAATCGGGCCAGTCCGTGGTCCTACGAAGCTTTTCACACACACACGCATTGCACCAGCAGCAGCAGCAACAACAACAACAACAACTATGTTTATAAAAACAGTAGTTTTTAGTGCGAATCCGCGGAGGATTTCGCTGTCCGACGCACCGAGCGTAGCACCGAGCGAAGCACCGAGCGCAGCACCGTTGCGATTAACGCAGTCCATTGTCCTTTCACACAGGCACACGCACATTTCACCCGTCCGAGCGACGTACCGCCGCAATCGGGTCAGTCCGTGGTCCTACGAAGCTTTTCACACACACACGCATTGCACCAGCAGCAGCAGCAACAACAACAACAACAACTATGTTTATAAAAACAGTAGTTTTTAGTGCGAATCCGCGGAGGATTTCGCTGTCCGTCGCACCGAGCGAAGCACCGTCGCGATTAACGCAGTCCATTGTCCTTACACACAGGCACACGCGCATTTCACCCGTCCGACCGACGTACCATCGCAATCGGGCCAGTCCGTGGTCCTACGAAGCTTTTCACACACACACGCATTGCACCAGCAGCAGCAGCAACAACAACAACAACAACTATGTTTATAAAAACAGTAGTTTTTAGTGCGAATCCGCGGAGGATTTCGCTGTCCGTCGCACCGAGCGAAGCACCGTCGCGATTAACGCAGTCCATTGTCCTTACACACAGGCACACGCACATTTCACCCGTCCGAGCGACGTACCATCGCAATCGGGCCAGTCCGTGGTCCTACGAAGCTTTTCACACACACACGCATTGCACCAGCAGCAGCAGCAACAACAACAACAACAACTATGTTTATAAAAACAGTAGTTTTTAGTGCGAATCCGCGGAGGATTTCGCTGTCCGTCGCACCGAGCGAAGCACCGTCGCGATTAACGCAGTCCATTGTCCTTACACACAGGCACACGCGCATTTCACCCGTCCGACCGACGTACCATCGCAATCGGGCCAGTCCGTGGTCCTACGAAGCTTTTCACACACACACGCATTGCACCAGCAGCAGCAGCAACAACAACAACAACAACTATGTTTATAAAAACAGTAGTTTTTAGTGCGAATCCGCGGAGGATTTCGCTGTCCGACGCACCGAGCGTAGCACCGAGCGAAGCACCGAGCGCAGCACCGTTGCGATTAACGCAGTCCATTGTCCTTTCACACAGGCACACGCACATTTCACCCGTCCGAGCGACGTACCGCCGCAATCGGGTCAGTCCGTGGTCCTACGAAGCTTTTCACACACACACGCATTGCACCAGCAGCAGCAGCAACAACAACAACAACAACTATGTTTATAAAAACAGTAGTTTTTAGTGCGAATCCGCGGAGGATTTCGCTGTCCGTCGCACCGAGCGAAGCACCGTCGCGATTAACGCAGTCCATTGTCCTTACACACAGGCACACGCACATTTCACCCGTCCGAGCGACGTACCATCGCAATCGGGCCAGTCCGTGGTCCTACGAAGCTTTTCACACACACACGCATTGCACCAGCAGCAGCAGCAACAACAACAACAACAACTATGTTTATAAAAACAGTAGTTTTTAGTGCGAATCCGCGGAGGATTTCGCTGTCCGTCGCACCGAGCGAAGCACCGTCGCGATTAACGCAGTCCATTGTCCTTACACACAGGCACACGCGCATTTCACCCGTCCGACCGACGTACCATCGCAATCGGGCCAGTCCGTGGTCCTACGAAGCTTTTCACACACACACGCATTGCACCAGCAGCAGCAGCAACAACAACAACAACAACTATGTTTATAAAAACAGTAGTTTTTAGTGCGAATCCGCGGAGGATTTCGCTGTCCGTTGACCGAGCGAAGCACCGTCGCGATTAACGCAGTCCATTGTCCTTACACACAGGCACACGCACATTTCACCCGTCCGAGCGACGTACCGCCGCAATCGGGTCAGTCCATGGTCCTACGAAGCTTTTCACACACACACGCATTGCACCAGCAGCAGCAGCAACAACAACAACAACAACTATGTTTATAAAAACAGTAGTTTTTAGTGCGAATCCGCGGAGGATTTCGCTGTCCGTCGCACCGAGCGAAGCACCGTCGCGATTAACGCAGTCCATTGTCCTTACACACAGGCACACGCGCATTTCACCCGTCCGACCGACGTACCATCGCAATCGGGCCAGTCCGTGGTCCTACGAAGCTTTTCACACACACACGCATTGCACCAGCAGCAGCAGCAACAACAACAACAACAACTATGTTTATAAAAACAGTAGTTTTTAGTGCGAATCCGCGGAGGATTTCGCTGTCCGACGCACCGAGCGTAGCACCGAGCGAAGCACCGAGCGCAGCACCGTTGCGATTAACGCAGTCCATTGTCCTTTCACACAGGCACACGCACATTTCACCCGTCCGAGCGACGTACCGCCGCAATCGGGTCAGTCCGTGGTCCTACGAAGCTTTTCACACACACACGCATTGCACCAGCAGCAGCAGCAACAACAACAACAACAACTATGTTTATAAAAACAGTAGTTTTTAGTGCGAATCCGCGGAGGATTTCGCTGTCCGTCGCACCGAGCGAAGCACCGTCGCGATTAACGCAGTCCATTGTCCTTACACACAGGCACACGCACATTTCACCCGTCCGAGCGACGTACCATCGCAATCGGGCCAGTCCGTGGTCCTACGAAGCTTTTCACACACACACGCATTGCACCAGCAGCAGCAGCAACAACAACAACAACAACTATGTTTATAAAAACAGTAGTTTTTAGTGCGAATCCGCGGAGGATTTCGCTGTCCGTTGACCGAGCGAAGCACCGTCGCGATTAACGCAGTCCATTGTCCTTTCACACAGGCACACGCACATTTCACCCGTCCGAGCGACGTACCGCCGCAATCGGGTCAGTCCGTGGTCCTACGAAGCTTTTCACACACACACGCATTGCACCAGCAGCAGCAGCAACAACAACAACAACAACTATGTTTATAAAAACAGTAGTTTTTAGTGCGAATCCGCGGAGGATTTCGCTGTCCGTCGCACCGAGCGAAGCACCGTTGCGATTAACGCAGTCCATTGTCCTTACACACAGGCACACGCACATTTCACCCGTCCGAGCGACGTACCGCCGCAATCGGGCCAGTCCATAGTCCTACGAAGCACTTTCACACACACGCTTTGCACCAGCAGCAGCAGCAACAACAACAACAACAACTATGTTTATAAAAACAGTAGTTTTTAGTGCGAATCCGCGGAGGATTTCGCTGTCCGTTGACCGAGCGAAGCACCGTCGCGATTAACGCAGTCCATTGTCCTTACACACAGGCACACGCACATTTCACCCGTCCGAGCGACGTACCGCCGCAATCGGGTCAGTCCATGGTCCTACGAAGCTTTTCACACACACACGCATTGCACCAGCAGCAGCAGCAACAACAACAACAACTATGTTTATAAAAACAGTAGTTTTTAGTGCGAATCCGCGGAGGATTTCGCTGTCCGTCGCACCGAGCGAAGCACCGTCGCGATTAACGCAGTCCATTGTCCTTACACACAGGCACACGCACATTTCACCCGTCCGAGCGACGTACCATCGCAATCGGGCCAGTCCGTGGTCCTACGAAGCTTTTCACACACACACGCATTGCACCAGCAGCAGCAGCAACAACAACAACAACAACTATGTTTATAAAAACAGTAGTTTTTAGTGCGAATCCGCGGAGGATTTCGCTGTCCGTCGCACCGAGCGAAGCACCGTCGCGATTAACGCAGTCCATTGTCCTTACACACAGGCACACGCGCATTTCACCCGTCCGACCGACGTACCATCGCAATCGGGCCAGTCCGTGGTCCTACGAAGCTTTTCACACACACACGCATTGCACCAGCAGCAGCAGCAACAACAACAACAACAACTATGTTTATAAAAACAGTAGTTTTTAGTGCGAATCCGCGGAGGATTTCGCTGTCCGACGCACCGAGCGTAGCACCGAGCGAAGCACCGAGCGCAGCACCGTTGCGATTAACGCAGTCCATTGTCCTTTCACACAGGCACACGCACATTTCACCCGTCCGAGCGACGTACCGCCGCAATCGGGTCAGTCCGTGGTCCTACGAAGCTTTTCACACACACACGCATTGCACCAGCAGCAGCAGCAACAACAACAACAACAACTATGTTTATAAAAACAGTAGTTTTTAGTGCGAATCCGCGGAGGATTTCGCTGTCCGTCGCACCGAGCGAAGCACCGTCGCGATTAACGCAGTCCATTGTCCTTACACACAGGCACACGCACATTTCACCCGTCCGAGCGACGTACCATCGCAATCGGGCCAGTCCGTGGTCCTACGAAGCTTTTCACACACACACGCATTGCACCAGCAGCAGCAGCAACAACAACAACAACAACTATGTTTATAAAAACAGTAGTTTTTAGTGCGAATCCGCGGAGGATTTCGCTGTCCGTCGCACCGAGCGAAGCACCGTCGCGATTAACGCAGTCCATTGTCCTTACACACAGGCACACGCGCATTTCACCCGTCCGACCGACGTACCATCGCAATCGGGCCAGTCCGTGGTCCTACGAAGTTTTTCACACACACACGCATTGCACCAGCAGCAGCAGCAACAACAACAACAACAACTATGTTTATAAAAACAGTAGTTTTTAGTGCGAATCCGCGGAGGATTTCGCTGTCCGACGCACCGAGCGCAGCACCGAGCGAAGCACCGTCGCGATAAACGCAGTCCATTGTCCTTTTTTTTCACACACACGCACACGCACATTTCACCATTAGGAAGCACAGTTGTTTTAAAGAAAAGTATTTTTTTTAGTCCAATCCGCGGAGGATTTCACTGCCCGACGAATAATCCTGCGCGCAGGCTAGCTGTCGCGTCGCACACTTTTGCTCGACATGAGCTCTTGCTGCTTCTGGTAGAACGACGAAATGAGCCGGCGCCATTTTGAAAATGACCCCCCTGCTCAACACCACTTGTATCACACCACTTTTACACACACTACTAAATTCGCACTACCGTGACGCGCGGACCAACCGTTCCATCAGGCTGCTAGTCGAAGACTGTGCCGAGCGCGGGACATTCGGCTTCTAATATAATGTAGTATTCGAACGAATGTGGCGAGAGTATTTTCTCTCCGAACTACTACTACTACTACTACTATCCGAGCGAGCGTTGCTATCTCTGTTCTTCCTCGCTACGCATACAATCGCATGATGCAAATTCACCGGTTGTCCCAAAGCCGGGCAATTGTATGACGTCAAATCTGATAATTATGCAATATTTTGCAACTAAACTACTAAAGGTTTAATCCTTTTGCGTGTGATGTACGCACCATACGAACAGGGAAAGGAAGTTAGGTAGCAAATTTGCAAAAATTTAAGTATGTTCGTGTGCATGTACAGTGTACGAAAACGTAGGTTTTATGCTATATTCCCTGTGAGCCCTTGAAAAAAGGAACATATTTTGCAAGTTATTGAAAACCGTAGGTGCAAATATTTCATCACATTTTTGACGCTGCCTAAAACGAGCCGGCGACACACGGACGAAGCGTGTGCTCCTTTGTGTGTGCTGTCAGCGACCGACGTTGCTGCGAATTTCATCCCGTGCTCCGTCTCGCTCGCACTCGTTGGCACCAAGCCATCCTCTTTTTTGGTGATTTTTCCAAATAACGGTACCGATCATCGTTTGCGATCGCATTTCCTGATAATTTCTGGCTCGAGTTGGGTAAAAAACGCGCACACTACTACGTGCGAGAAAGAAAAGAAAAACACGACGTTCGATTTGAATACGCGTGGCAAAATGTTGGTAGAATTATACACGTACCAGGGCAATAAGAGGCGAACTTGCCTTTTGAAAAACATATTTAATCCACTTCATATCTATTAATTTGCGCACTGGTTTTGTAACATTTTCCGATAATTTTTGGCTCGAGCTGAGTATGCACAAACGCACCCAATATTAGGTGTAAGAAAAAAAACGCCGCATTCTATTTCAATACTCGTGGCATCTAGTAGCCATTCCGACCTTCCGATATCGAGTGTTGGTGGAATTGTGTGTTTCATGTTTTTGATTATAAAATGTGCCAATTTAGGCAAGTTAGCAAAAATGTAATTGAAAGAATTTCATCACATTTTTGGCGCTGCTTAAAACGAGCCGGCGACACACGGCGCTAGACACCGTGCGCTCCTTTTTGAGTGTCCCTGTCAGTGTTCGAAATTAGTGCGAATTTCATCCCATGCTCCGTCTCGCTCGCACTTGCGCCCTCGTTCGGTGGCACCAAGCCATCCTCTTTTTTGGTGATTTTTCCAAATAACGGTACCGATCATCGTTTGCGATCGCATTTCCTGATAATTTCTGACTCGAGGTGGGTAAAAAACGCGCACACTACTACGTGCGAGAAAGAAAAGAAAAACACGACGTTCGATTTGAATACGCGTGGCAAAATGTTGGTGGAATAATATGTTTCATGTTTTTGATCATAAATTGTGCCAATTTTAGCAAGTTAGCAAAAATTTCAGCACATTTTTGACGCTGCTTTGCGTGTCCTATCAATGACCGAAATTAGTGCGAATTTCATCCCTTGCTCCGTCTCGTCCGGTGGCATGAGCGCATCCTCTTTCTCATGAGGGCACGAGCGCATATTTAATCCACTTTATTTCAATATTTACGTCAAAATTTCTGCCAAAATTTATTTCTGCATTTCAGTAACGTTTTCTGCTATTTTTCGGATGCAGTAAGTTAAGCTAGACGCTCAAGTACAAAAATATGTAGTGTTAGTCTGGTAGCTGTGTGAAATGCTTCACAATTGGCTTTGAAAACGGTCGATTTTTCTTAGCTTTGTATTAAAATGGCGGCATAGTTGACTTTCGTTTTCTAATACCATCACACAAACACGATCGAGCACACAACGTCGCAACATTGTGGATCTGTAGCGCGTTCAACATACTATGGACACCCATTACCTGTACACCGTTCACGAGGATCGACACGATGCTCATTGCTTCTTCTTCTACCTGGCTTCTGCGTGGCTTCTGCGTGACGCGTTTTGGACATTTTTACACCGTGACATTTTTACCCCGTAGACCGACGAAGCGAAGGATTCGACTCGCAACCACAGGTAGAATTCCATTACGGCGGGTACAAACGATAGTGCGAAGCTCCGATGAACCTAAGCTGGCAGAGCAAAAAACGCTCGACTTCATAGCGATTGGAATCATTGGAAAGAGAATTTTGACGCAAAGAATGTGTGGTCCTGATAAGGACCGTTTTGTTGAGATGAGGGCAAAATGTGCGTTGGCTGGCGAGTTTAACCTCCGAAACCGTACAGGGTGCGACCCTGACGCTTCAGCGCGTACACTACATCCATCGCGGTGACGGTTTTGCGCTTGGCGTGTTCGGTATAGGTGACCGCATCGCGGATAACATTCTCCAGGAACACTTTCAGCACGCCACGCGTTTCTTCGTAGATGAGACCGGAGATACGTTTCACTCCTCCACGGCGGGCCAGACGACGGATGGCCGGCTTGGTGATGCCCTGGATGTTGTCGCGCAGCACTTTGCGATGACGCTTGGCTCCTCCTTTACCCAGACCTTTGCCTCCTTTGCCTCGTCCAGTCATTTCGATGTCGATGCGTACTGTTCAAGAGTTCACGATTAACAATAAGGCAACGCACCATGTTTCGGCCTTTTATACACTCACCCGAGCACACGTACACATTCTCACGCTTACCCCACTATCGGTACACGATCGGAGCGGAGTGTATGTGTGCGTGGAGCGAGGTTATAAAAGTGGCGATCCGGCTTCGGATACCCACATTCCGAACCTATTGTCGACGCAACACAGACGTCTTTACGTTCCACTACCCAAACCGCCAGTGAACCAGTGAAATGGCCCGTACGAAGCAAACTGCCCGTAAGTCCACCGGAGGTAAGGCTCCGCGCAAGCAGCTGGCCACCAAGGCTGCTCGCAAGAGTGCCCCGGCCACCGGAGGAGTGAAGAAGCCGCATCGTTATCGTCCGGGAACCGTAGCCCTGCGTGAGATCCGTCGCTACCAGAAATCGACCGAGCTGCTGATCCGCAAGCTGCCCTTCCAGCGTCTGGTACGTGAAATTGCCCAGGACTTCAAGACCGATCTGCGCTTCCAGAGCTCGGCCGTGATGGCCCTGCAGGAGGCCAGCGAGGCGTACCTTGTCGGCCTGTTCGAGGACACCAACTTGTGCGCAATCCATGCGAAGCGCGTCACCATCATGCCGAAAGACATCCAGCTGGCTCGTCGCATCCGCGGAGAGCGTGCCTAAATCTTCGCCGCCTCCCCGCCTCCATCGTTCATCGAGGGGCATTTATTCACTCAAACGGTCCTTCTCAGGACCACCACAAATGTTAACCAAAAAGATATGTCGATATGCTCCCTTCCCTTCCCCTCTGTGTACCGCCCCTAACCCGTTGGTGGTGGTGTTGGAACAATTCTTATGCGTATGTGACAATGAGTCTGTTGAGTGCAATGAGCCCGTGACCGTGTCAGGGTACAAAAGCTGCATGCGCCTACCAGGGTACAGGGCTTGCAAAGCTGCAGTGTACAAAGCTGGTGGAGAAATGGTGTTATTTTTAGGCTTTTGTTTTGTTTGTGGTTCCATTCTTCGGCTCGAATGGACATCAGAAATGAAGCCAGCCGTACGCACGGTCAGAAAGGCAAAAGAGGTTTCGCTTGGCCGTTTGGCATTCGATCGTCAGAAGATGCTTCCGATGCTTTAACGCTGTGGAACATTCATTTTCACTGCTCGCATAGAACCTCAGTTTGTGTTTTCGTACCCTGGCCATGTGTTCATGTGCACTCGGGTAATGTTCATTATGCCATGTTGCTACCATGTTACGCAACACAGTCACGGGCGTGCTTTTATTTATTACATTATATTTACTCATTTTATTATATTTAACTTCTGCCACTCTGAGAGGGTTTTTAACAGGAATATGTCTTTTGTATGGATGCGTTTTGTGGTCCTGAAAAGGACCGGTTTGCGTTTGGGTAGATCGAACGAACTGCGGCGCTCCGAATTACTTCGAGCTGGTGTACTTGGTGACAGCCTTCGTGCCTTCGGACACGGCGTGCTTGGCCAGCTCACCAGGCAACAGCAGACGGACGGCCGTCTGGATTTCGCGGGACGTGATCGTCGAACGCTTGTTGTAGTGCGCCAAGCGGGATGCTTCGGCAGCGATGCGCTCGAAAATGTCGTTCACGAAGCTGTTCATGATGCTCATCGCCTTGGACGAAATGCCGGTGTCCGGGTGGACTTGCTTCAACACCTTGTAGATGTAGATAGCGTAGCTCTCCTTGCGGGTCTTCCTTTTCTTCTTCTTGTCCGACTTGGAGATGTTCTTCTGGGCTTTACCCGACTTCTTCGCGGCTTTTCCACTGGTTTTCGGGGCCATTTTACCTCAATTCACGCACTGATGCTCACTATCGGAGGGTCAAAAACTGTATGATGAGATCACTAACGGTTCGGTTCGTTTATATTCCGGTTTTCGGATCACTCTCGGGTATTCGACACGAGTGCGTACAGGCAGCGTAGCTCGGAGTATTTAAACTCACGATTTCGGAAAATTTTGCTCAGAAAATAAGCACCCTCCAAGCAGTGAGCATCGTTGCGAACGTACTCTCATCTAAACCGAAGTTATCAACATGTCTGGCCGTGGCAAGGGAGGAAAAGTGAAGGGAAAGGCAAAGTCCCGCTCGAACCGTGCCGGTCTGCAGTTCCCGGTTGGCCGTATCCACCGTCTGCTCCGCAAAGGCAACTATGCCGAGCGCGTCGGTGCTGGTGCACCAGTGTATTTGGCCGCCGTCATGGAATACTTGGCCGCTGAAGTGTTGGAGTTGGCAGGAAACGCTGCCCGAGACAACAAGAAAACTCGCATCATCCCGCGTCATCTGCAGCTGGCCATCCGCAACGACGAGGAATTGAACAAGCTGTTGTCCGGCGTCACCATTGCCCAAGGTGGTGTGCTGCCCAACATTCAGGCCGTGCTGCTGCCAAAGAAGACTGAGAAGAAGGCCTAAAGCTATCGAGCTTCTCTCAATCTTGCAAACCAAAAAAACCGTCCTTTTCAGGGCGACAAATCGATTTACGCAAAAGATTTTTGTTCGACCATCTCTTCTGAGCTAAAACCATACGCGCGCAGCAATTACCTAATCGAAGGGAAATTCAGTGAAGAAACACAAGCAATCGTATGCGGGAAACCCCCTGACGATCGTTTTCATTTTTCATGTTTTTTTTTAACCTTTGGTCGGAGGTAGACTCCTGCTCCTGCGTTTGTAGTACCGCAAGCCAAATGGGTGAAATGCCAAATGCAGTGCTGCTCCATAACTTACCTGGTTTCGTACCTGAAATTCGTACCGACCCTACGAGGGAAAAATAACTTCCACATTCCACCCAAAGGACATGGGCATGACTAGCGCAGGTACCTGTTAGAGGGTCTGAATCACAAAATTGCTAAGAAACTTCCCAATACGAACGAAACACATTAATCCACGAACGGTTCCGGCAGTTCGGAATATGTAAGTTTAGTTTAAACCAACCTACACATAGCCTTAGTGGCAGATATTTTTTTTATTTTCTAAAATAAACTACATCGGGCTCAACGCAGTTTGCTTCTCCATCGACCAAAGCAACGAATCCCCAAACCATGCGTAGAAATGAATCATGCAATACACTTACCTTCGTTGGTACGACCAGAGCCGCTTCACGCACTGCTGTCGCTGCTTCGACGATGAACCGCTGACGGCCGTAGATTGCACCGTCGACCGTACGCCCACGATGCGCAATTGCGGTTCACTTAGCACAGAGTCCCATCCATTTCACTACACGTTGTTTTTTAACGCACACATATGAACGCTTTACTTTTCCGACCTTTACACCGAGCGAAGCACCGAGCGAAGCACCGAGCGCAGCAACGCGCGCAGCACCGAGCGAAGCACCGAGCGAAGCACCGTCGCGATTAACGCAGTCCATGGTCCTTACACACAGGCACACGCACATTTCACCCGTCCGAGCGACGTACCGCCGCAATCGGGCCAGTCCATAGTCCTACGAAGCACTTTCACACACACGCTTTGCACCAGCAGCAGCAGCAACAACAACAACAACAACTATGTTTATAAAAACAGTAGTTTTTAGTGCGAATCCGCGGAGGATTTCGCTGTCCGTTGACCGAGCGAAGCACCGTCGCGATTAACGCAGTCCATTGTCCTTACACACAGGCACACGCACATTTCACCCGTCCGAGCGACGTACCGCCGCAATCGGGTCAGTCCATGGTCCTACGAAGCTTTTCACACACACACGCATTGCACCAGCAGCAGCAGCAACAACAACAACAACAACTATGTTTATAAAAACAGTAGTTTTTAGTGCGAATCCGCGGAGGATTTCGCTGTCCGACGCACCGAGCGCAGCACCGAGCGAAGCACCGTCGCGATAAACGCAGTCCATTGTCCTTTTTTTTCACACACACGCACACGCACATTTCACCATTAGGAAGCACAGTTGTTTTAAAGAAAAGTATTTTTTTTAGTCCAATCCGCGGAGGATTTCACTGCCCGACGAATAATCCTGCGCGCAGGCTAGCTGTCGCGTCGCACACTTTTGCTCGACATGAGCTCTTGCTGCTTCTGGTAGAACGACGAAATGAGCCGGCGCCATTTTGAAAATGACCCCCCTGCTCAACACCACTTGTATCACACCACTTTTACACACACTACTAAATTCGCACTACCGTGACGCGCGGACCAACCGTTCCATCAGGCTGCTAGTCGAAGACTGTGCCGAGCGCGGGACATTCGGCTTCTAATATAATGTAGTATTCGAACGAATGTGGCGAGAGTATTTTCTCTCCGAACTACTACTACTACTACTACTATCCGAGCGAGCGTTGCTATCTCTGTTCTTCCTCGCTACGCATACAATCGCATGATGCAAATTCACCGGTTGTCCCAAAGCCGGGCAATTGTATGACGTCAAATCTGATAATTATGCAATATTTTGCAACTAAACTACTAAAGGTTTAATCCTTTTGCGTGTGATGTACGCACCATACGAACAGGGAAAGGAAGTTAGGTAGCAAATTTGCAAAAATTTAAGTATGTTCGTGTGCATGTACAGTGTACGAAAACGTAGGTTTTATGCTATATTCCCTGTGAGCCCTTGAAAAAAGGAACATATTTTGCAAGTTATTGAAAACCGTAGGTGCAAATATTTCATCACATTTTTGACGCTGCCTAAAACGAGCCGGCGACACACGGACGAAGCGTGTGCTCCTTTGTGTGTGCTGTCAGCGACCGACGTTGCTGCGAATTTCATCCCGTGCTCCGTCTCGCTCGCACTCGTTGGCACCAAGCCATCCTCTTTTTTGGTGATTTTTCCAAATAACGGTACCGATCATCGTTTGCGATCGCATTTCCTGATAATTTCTGGCTCGAGTTGGGTAAAAAACGCGCACACTACTACGTGCGAGAAAGAAAAGAAAAACACGACGTTCGATTTGAATACGCGTGGCAAAATGTTGGTAGAATTATACACGTACCAGGGCAATAAGAGGCGAACTTGCCTTTTGAAAAACATATTTAATCCACTTCATATCTATTAATTTGCGCACTGGTTTTGTAACATTTTCCGATAATTTTTGGCTCGAGCTGAGTATGCACAAACGCACCCAATATTAGGTGTAAGAAAAAAAACGCCGCATTCTATTTCAATACTCGTGGCATCTAGTAGCCATTCCGACCTTCCGATATCGAGTGTTGGTGGAATTGTGTGTTTCATGTTTTTGATTATAAAATGTGCCAATTTAGGCAAGTTAGCAAAAATGTAATTGAAAGAATTTCATCACATTTTTGGCGCTGCTTAAAACGAGCCGGCGACACACGGCGCTAGACACCGTGCGCTCCTTTTTGAGTGTCCCTGTCAGTGTTCGAAATTAGTGCGAATTTCATCCCATGCTCCGTCTCGCTCGCACTTGCGCCCTCGTTCGGTGGCACCAAGCCATCCTCTTTTTTGGTGATTTTTCCAAATAACGGTACCGATCATCGTTTGCGATCGCATTTCCTGATAATTTCTGACTCGAGGTGGGTAAAAAACGCGCACACTACTACGTGCGAGAAAGAAAAGAAAAACACGACGTTCGATTTGAATACGCGTGGCAAAATGTTGGTGGAATAATATGTTTCATGTTTTTGATCATAAATTGTGCCAATTTTAGCAAGTTAGCAAAAATTTCAGCACATTTTTGACGCTGCTTTGCGTGTCCTATCAATGACCGAAATTAGTGCGAATTTCATCCCTTGCTCCGTCTCGTCCGGTGGCATGAGCGCATCCTCTTTCTCATGAGGGCACGAGCGCATATTTAATCCACTTTATTTCAATATTTACGTCAAAATTTCTGCCAAAATTTATTTCTGCATTTCAGTAACGTTTTCTGCTATTTTTCGGATGCAGTAAGTTAAGCTAGACGCTCAAGTACAAAAATATGTAGTGTTAGTCTGGTAGCTGTGTGAAATGCTTCACAATTGGCTTTGAAAACGGTCGATTTTTCTTAGCTTTGTATTAAAATGGCGGCATAGTTGACTTTCGTTTTCTAATACCATCACACAAACACGATCGAGCACACAACGTCGCAACATTGTGGATCTGTAGCGCGTTCAACATACTATGGACACCCATTACCTGTACACCGTTCACGAGGATCGACACGATGCTCATTGCTTCTTCTTCTACCTGGCTTCTGCGTGGCTTCTGCGTGACGCGTTTTGGACATTTTTACACCGTGACATTTTTACCCCGTAGACCGACGAAGCGAAGGATTCGACTCGCAACCACAGGTAGAATTCCATTACGGCGGGTACAAACGATAGTGCGAAGCTCCGATGAACCTAAGCTGGCAGAGCAAAAAACGCTCGACTTCATAGCGATTGGAATCATTGGAAAGAGAATTTTGACGCAAAGAATGTGTGGTCCTGATAAGGACCGTTTTGTTGAGATGAGGGCAAAATGTGCGTTGGCTGGCGAGTTTAACCTCCGAAACCGTACAGGGTGCGACCCTGACGCTTCAGCGCGTACACTACATCCATCGCGGTGACGGTTTTGCGCTTGGCGTGTTCGGTATAGGTGACCGCATCGCGGATAACATTCTCCAGGAACACTTTCAGCACGCCACGCGTTTCTTCGTAGATGAGACCGGAGATACGCTTCACTCCTCCACGGCGGGCCAGACGACGGATGGCCGGCTTGGTGATGCCCTGGATGTTGTCGCGCAGCACTTTGCGATGACGCTTGGCTCCTCCTTTACCCAGACCTTTGCCTCCTTTGCCTCGTCCAGTCATTTCGATGTCGATGCGTACTGTTCAAGAGTTCACGATTAACAATAAGGCAACGCACCATGTTTCGGCCTTTTATACACTCACCCGAGCACACGTACACATTCTCACGCTTACCCCACTATCGGTACACGATCGGAGCGGAGTGTATGTGTGCGTGGAGCGAGGTTATAAAAGTGGCGATCCGGCTTCGGATACCCACATTCCGAACCTATTGTCGACGCAACACAGACGTCTTTACGTTCCACTACCCAAACCGCCAGTGAACCAGTGAAATGGCCCGTACGAAGCAAACTGCCCGTAAGTCCACCGGAGGTAAGGCTCCGCGCAAGCAGCTGGCCACCAAGGCTGCTCGCAAGAGTGCCCCGGCCACCGGAGGAGTGAAGAAGCCGCATCGTTATCGTCCGGGAACCGTAGCCCTGCGTGAGATCCGTCGCTACCAGAAATCGACCGAGCTGCTGATCCGCAAGCTGCCCTTCCAGCGTCTGGTACGTGAAATTGCCCAGGACTTCAAGACCGATCTGCGCTTCCAGAGCTCGGCCGTGATGGCCCTGCAGGAGGCCAGCGAGGCGTACCTTGTCGGCCTGTTCGAGGACACCAACTTGTGCGCAATCCATGCGAAGCGCGTCACCATCATGCCGAAAGACATCCAGCTGGCTCGTCGCATCCGCGGAGAGCGTGCCTAAATCTTCGCCGCCTCCCCGCCTCCATCGTTCATCGAGGGGCATTTATTCACTCAAACGGTCCTTCTCAGGACCACCACAAATGTTAACCAAAAAGATATGTCGATATGCTCCCTTCCCTTCCCCTCTGTGTACCGCCCCTAACCCGTTGGTGGTGGTGTTGGAACAATTCTTATGCGTATGTGACAATGAGTCTGTTGAGTGCAATGAGCCCGTGACCGTGTCAGGGTACAAAAGCTGCATGCGCCTACCAGGGTACAGGGCTTGCAAAGCTGCAGTGTACAAAGCTGGTGGAGAAATGGTGTTATTTTTAGGCTTTTGTTTTGTTTGTGGTTCCATTCTTCGGCTCGAATGGACATCAGAAATGAAGCCAGCCGTACGCACGGTCAGAAAGGCAAAAGAGGTTTCGCTTGGCCGTTTGGCATTCGATCGTCAGAAGATGCTTCCGATGCTTTAACGCTGTGGAACATTCATTTTCACTGCTCGCATAGAACCTCAGTTTGTGTTTTCGTACCCTGGCCATGTGTTCATGTGCACTCGGGTAATGTTCATTATGCCATGTTGCTACCATGTTGCGCAACACAGTCACGGGCGTGCTTTTATTTATTACATTATATTTACTCATTTTATTATATTTAACTTCTGCCACTGTGAGAGGGTTTTTAACAGGAATATGTCTTTTGTATGGATGCGTTTTGTGGTCCTGAAAAGGACCGGTTTGCGTTTGGGTAGATCGAACGAACTGCGGCGCTCCGAATTACTTCGAGCTGGTGTACTTGGTGACAGCCTTCGTGCCTTCGGACACGGCGTGCTTGGCCAGCTCACCAGGCAACAGCAGACGGACGGCCGTCTGGATTTCGCGGGACGTGATCGTCGAACGCTTGTTGTAGTGCGCCAAGCGGGATGCTTCGGCAGCGATGCGCTCGAAAATGTCGTTCACGAAGCTGTTCATGATGCTCATCGCCTTGGACGAAATGCCGGTGTCCGGGTGGACTTGCTTCAACACCTTGTAGATGTAGATAGCGTAGCTCTCCTTGCGGGTCTTCCTTTTCTTCTTCTTGTCCGACTTGGAGATGTTCTTCTGGGCTTTACCCGACTTCTTCGCGGCTTTTCCACTGGTTTTCGGGGCCATTTTACCTCAATTCACGCACTGATGCTCACTATCGGAGGGTCAAAAACTGTATGATGATGATCACTAACGGTTGGTTCGTTTATATTCCGGTTTTCGGATCACTCTCGGGTATTCGACACGAGTGCGTACAGGCAGCGTAGCTCGGAGTATTTAAACTCACGATTTTTGTTAATTTTGCTCAGAAAATAAGCACCCTCCAAGCAGTGAGCATCGTTGCGAACGTACTCTCATCTAAACCGAAGCTATCAACATGTCTGGCCGTGGCAAGGGAGGAAAAGTGAAGGGAAAGGCAAAGTCCCGCTCGAACCGTGCCGGTCTGCAGTTCCCGGTTGGCCGTATCCACCGTCTGCTCCGCAAAGGCAACTATGCCGAGCGCGTCGGTGCTGGTGCACCAGTGTATTTGGCCGCCGTCATGGAATACTTGGCCGCTGAAGTGTTGGAGTTGGCAGGAAACGCTGCCCGAGACAACAAGAAAACTCGCATCATCCCGCGTCATCTGCAGCTGGCCATCCGCAACGACGAGGAATTGAACAAGCTGTTGTCCGGCGTCACCATTGCCCAAGGTGGTGTGCTGCCCAACATTCAGGCCGTGCTGCTGCCAAAGAAGACTGAGAAGAAGGCCTAAAGCTATCGAGCTTCTCTCAATCTTGCAAACCAAAAAAAACCGTCCTTTTCAGGGCGACAAATCGATTTACGCAAAAGATTTTTGTTCGACCATCTCTTCTGAGCTAAAACCATACGCGCGCAGCAATTACCTAATCGAAGGGAAATTCAGTGAAGAAACACAAGCAATCGTATGCGGGAAACCCCCTGACGATCGTTTTCATTTTTCATGTTTTTTTTTTAACCTTTGGTCGGAGGTAGACTCCTGCTCCTGCGTTTGTAGTACCGCAAGCCAAATGGGTGAAATGCCAAATGCAGTGCTGCTCCATAACTTACCTGGTTTCGTACCTGAAATTCGTACCGACCCTACGAGGGAAAAATAACTTCCACATTCCACCCAAAGGACATGGGCATGACTAGTGCAGGTACCTGTTAGAGGGTCTGAATCGCAAAATTGCTAAGAAACTTCCCAATACCAACGAAACACATTAATCCACGAACGGTTCCGGCAGTTCGGAATATGTAAGTTTAGTTTAAACCAACCTACACATAGCCTTAGTGGCAGATATTTTTTTATTTTCTAAAATAAACTACAACGGGCTCAACGCAGTTCGCTTCTCCATCGACCAACGAAAAGCAACGAATCCCCAAACCATGCGTAGAAATGAATCATGCAATACACTTACCTTCGTTGGTACGACCAGAGCCGCTTCACGCACCGCTGTCGCTGCTTCGACGATGAACCGCTGACGGCCGCAGATTGAAGTGTCGACCGTGCGCCCACGATGCGCAATTGCGGTTCACTTAGCACAGAGTCCCATCCATTTCACTACACGTTGTTCTTTAACGCACACATATGAACGCTTTACTTTTCCGAATATTACTTTTCTGACCTTTGCAACCGAGCGAAGCACCGAGCGCAGCACCGTCGCGATTAACGCAGTCCATTGTCCTTTCTTTCACACACGCACACGCATTTCACCCGTCCGAGCGACGTACCGCCGCAATCGGGTTAGTCCATAGTCCCACGAAGCTTTTCACACACACGCGCATTGCACCAGCAGCAGCAGCAACAACAACAACAACAACTATGTTTATAAAAAGAGTAGTTTTTAGTGCGAATCCGCGGAGGATTTCGCTGTCCGTCGCACCGAGCGAAGCACCGAGCGAAGCACCGAGCGCAGCACCGTCGCGATTAACGCAGTCCATTGTCCTTTCTTTCACACACGCACACGCATTTCACCCGTCCGAGCGACGTACCGCCGCAATCGGGTTAGTCCATAGTCCCACGAAGCTTTTCACACACACGCGCATTGCACCAGCAGCAGCAGCAACAACAACAACAACAACAACTATGTTAATAAAAACAGTAATTTTAAGTGCGAATCCGCGGAGGATTTCGCTGTCCGACGCACCGAGCGAAGCACCGAGCGCAGCACCGTCGCGATTAACGCAGTCCATTGTCCTTTTTTTTCACACACACGCACACACTTTTCACCAGCAGAAAGCACAGTTGTTTTAAAGAAAAATATTTTTTTAGTACGAATCCGCGGAGGATTTCTCTACCCGATGTACTAAACCCAACGAATAACCCTGCGCAGGATTAACTGTCGCGTCGCACACTTTTGCTCGACATGAGCTCATGCTGCTTCTGGAAGGACGACGAAATGAGCTGGCGCCATTTTGAAAATGACCCCCCCTGCTCAACACCACTTGTATCACACCACTTTTACACACACTACTAAATTCACACTACCGTGACGCGCGGACCAACCGTTCCATCAGGCTGCTAGTCGAAGACTGTGCCGAGCGCGGGATATTCGGCTTCTAATATAATGTAGTATCCGAACGAATGTGGCGAGAGAATTTTCTCTCCGAACTACTACTACTACTACTACTACTATCCGAGCGAGCGTTGCCATCTCTGTTCTTCCTCGCTACGCGTACAATCGCATGATGCAAATTCACCGGTTGTCCCAAAGCCGAGCAATTGTATGACGTCAAATCTGATATTTATGCAATATTTTGCAACTAAACTACTAAAGGTTTAATCCTTTTGCGTGTGATGTACGGAACAGGGAAAGGAAGTTAGGTAGCAAATTTGCAAAAATTTAAGAATGTTCATGTACAGTGTACGAAAACGTAGGTTTTATGCTATATTCCCTGTGAGCCCTTGAAAAAAGGAACATATTTTGCAAGTTATTGAAAACCGTAGGTGCAAATATTTCATCACATTTTTGACGCTGCCTAAAACGAGCCGGCGACACACGGACGAAGCGTGTGCTCCTTTGTGTGTGCTGTCAGCGACCGACGTTGCTGCGAATTTCATCTCATGCTCCGTCTCGCTCGCGCTCGTTGGCCAAGCGCAAGCCATCCTCTTTTTTGGTGATTTTTCCAAATAACGGTACCGATCATCGGTTGCGATCGCATTTCCTGATAAGTTCTGGCTCGAGTTGGATATAAAACGCGCACACTACTACGTGCGAGAAAGAAAAGAAAAACACGACGTACGATTTGAATACGCGTGGCAAAATGTTGGTGGAATTATACACGTACCAGGGCAGTAAGAGGCGAACTTGCCTTTTGAAAAACATATTTAATCCACTTCGTATCTATTAATTTGCGCACTGGTTTTGTAACATTTTCCGATAATTTTTGGCTGGAGCTGAGTATGCACAAACGCACCCAATATTAGGTGTAAGAAAAAAACGCCGCATTCTATTTCAATACTCGTGGCATCTAGTAGCCATTCCGACCTTTCGATATCGAGTGTTTGTGGAATTATGTGTTTCATGTTTTTGATTATAAAATGTGCCAACTTTAGCAAGTTAGCAAAAATGTAATTGAAAGAATTTCATCACATTTTTGGCGCTGCTTAAAACGAGCCGGCGACACACGGCGCTAGACACCGTGCGCTCCTTTTTGTGTGTCCCTGTCAGTATCCGAAATTAGTGCGAATTTCATCCCATGCTCCGTCTCGCTCGCACTTGCGCCCTCGTTCGGTGGCACCAAGCCATCCTCTTTTTTGGTGATTTTTCCAAATAACGGTACCGATCATCGTTTGCGATCGCATTTGCTGATAATTTCTGACTCTAGGTGGGTAAAAAACGCGCACACTACTACGTGCGATAAAGAAAAGAAAAACACGACGTTCGATTTGAATACGCGTGGCAAAATGTTGGTGGAATAATATGTTTCATGTTTTTGATCATAAATTGTGCCAATTTTAGCAAGTTAGCAAGCAATTTTAGCAAGCAAAAATTTCAGCACATTTTTGAAGCTGCTTTGCGTGTCCTATCAATGACCGAAATTAGTGCGAATTTCATCCCTTGCTCCGTCTCGTTCGGTGGCATGAGGGCATCCTCTTTCTCACGAGGGCACGAGGGCATATTTAATCCACTTTATTTCAATATTTACGCCAAAATTTCTGCCAAAATTTATTTCTGCATTTCAGTAACGTTTTCTGCTATTTTTCGGATGCAGTAAGTTAAGCTAGACGCCCAAGTACGTGAAATATGTAGTGTTAGTCTTAAAAAAGACTGGTAGCAGTGTGAAATGCTTCACAATTGGCTTTGAAAACGGTCGATGTTTCTTAGCTTTGTATTAAAATGGCGGCATAGTTGACTTTCGTTTTCTAATACCATCACACAAACACGATCGAGCACACAACGTCGCAACATTGTGGATCTGTAGCGCGTTCAACATACTATGGACACCCATTACCTGTACACCGTTCACGAGGATCGACACGAAGCTCATTGCTTCTTCTTCTATCTGGCTTCTGCGTGGCTTCTGCGTGACGCGTTTTCGACATTTTTACACCGTGACATGTTTACCCCGTAGACCGACGAAGCGAAGGATTCGACTCACAACCACAGGTAGAATTCCATTACGGCGGGTACAAACGATAGTGCGAAGCTCCGATGAACCTAAGCTGGCAGAGCAAAAAACGCTCGACTTCTTAGCGATTGGAATCATTGGAAAGAGAATTTTGACGCAAAGAATGTGTGGTCCTGATAAGGACCGTTTTGTTGAGATGAGGGCAAAATGTGCGTTGGCTGGCGAGTTTAACCTCCGAAACCGTACAGGGTGCGACCCTGACGCTTCAGCGCGTACACTACATCCATCGCGGTGACGGTTTTGCGCTTGGCGTGTTCGGTATAGGTGACCGCATCGCGGATAACATTCTCCAGGAACACTTTCAGCACGCCACGCGTTTCTTCGTAGATGAGACCGGAGATACGCTTCACTCCTCCACGGCGGGCCAGACGACGGATGGCCGGCTTGGTGATGCCCTGGATGTTGTCGCGCAGCACTTTGCGATGACGCTTGGCTCCTCCTTTACCCAGACCTTTGCCTCCTTTGCCTCGTCCAGTCATTTCGATGTCGATGCGTACTGTTCAAGAGTTCACGATTAACAATAGGGCAACGCACCATGTTTCGGCCTTTTATACACTCACCCGAGCACACGTACACATTCTCACGCTTACCCCACTATCGGTACACGATCGGAGCGGAGTGTATGTGTGCGTGGAGCGAGGTTATAAAAGTGGCGATCCGGCTTCGGATACCCACATTCCGAACCTATTGTCGACGCAACACAGACGTCTTTACGTTCCACTACCCAAACCGCCAGTGAACCAGTGAAATGGCCCGTACGAAGCAAACTGCCCGTAAGTCCACCGGAGGTAAGGCTCCGCGCAAGCAGCTGGCCACCAAGGCTGCTCGCAAGAGTGCCCCGGCCACCGGAGGAGTGAAGAAGCCGCATCGTTATCGTCCGGGAACCGTAGCCCTGCGTGAGATCCGTCGCTACCAGAAATCGACCGAGCTGCTGATCCGCAAGCTGCCCTTCCAGCGTCTGGTACGTGAAATTGCCCAGGACTTCAAGACCGATCTGCGCTTCCAGAGCTCGGCCGTGATGGCCCTGCAGGAGGCCAGCGAGGCGTACCTTGTCGGCCTGTTCGAGGACACCAACTTGTGCGCAATCCATGCGAAGCGCGTCACCATCATGCCGAAAGACATCCAGCTGGCTCGTCGCATCCGCGGAGAGCGTGCCTAAATCTTCGCCGCCTCCCCGCCTCCATCGTCCATCGAGGGGCATTTATTCACTCAAACGGTCCTTCTCAGGACCACCACAAATGTTAACCAAAAAGATATGTCGATATGCTCCCTTCCCTTCCCCTCTGTGTACCGCCCCTAACCCGTTGGTGGTGGTGTTGGAACAATTCTTATGCGTATGTGACAATGAGCGTATGTTGAGTGCAATGAGCCCGTGACCGTGTCAGGGTACAAAAGCTGCATGCGCCTACCAGGGCTCAGGGCTTACAAAGCTGCAGTGTACAAAGCTGGTGGAGAAATGGTGTTATTTTTAGGCTTTTGTTTTGTTTGTGGTTTCATTCTTCGGCTCGAATGGACATCAGAAATGAAGTCAGCCGTACGCACGGTCAGAAAGGCAAAAGAGGTTTCGCTTGGCCGTTTGGCATTCGATCGTCAGAAGATGCTTCCGATGCTTTAACGCTGTGGAACATTCATTTTCACTGCTCGCATAGAACCTCAGTTTGTGTTTTCGTACCCTGGCCATGTGTTCATGTGCACTCGGGTAATGTTCATTATGCCATGTTGCTACCATGTTGCGCAACACAGTCACGGGCGTGCTTTTATTTATTACATTATATTTACTCATTTTATTATATTTAACTTCTGCCACTGTGAGAGGGTTTTTAACAGGAATATGTCTTTTGTATGGATGCGTTTTGTGGTCCTGAAAAGGACCGGTTTGCGTTTGGGTAGATCGAACGAACTGCGGCGCTCCGAATTACTTCGAGCTGGTGTACTTGGTGACAGCCTTCGTGCCTTCGGACACGGCGTGCTTGGCCAGCTCACCAGGCAACAGCAGACGGACGGCCGTCTGGATTTCGCGGGACGTGATCGTCGAACGCTTGTTGTAGTGCGCCAAGCGGGATGCTTCGGCAGCGATGCGCTCGAAAATGTCGTTCACGAAGCTGTTCATGATGCTCATCGCCTTGGACGAAATGCCGGTGTCCGGGTGGACTTGCTTCAACACCTTGTAGATGTAGATAGCGTAGCTCTCCTTGCGGGTCTTCCTTTTCTTCTTCTTGTCCGACTTGGAGATGTTCTTCTGGGCTTTACCCGACTTCTTCGCGGCTTTTCCACTGGTTTTCGGGGCCATTTTACCTCAATTCACGCACTGATGCTCACTATCGGAGGGTCAAAAACTGTATGATGATGATCACTAACGGTTGGTTCGTTTATATTCCGGTTTTCGGATCACTCTCGGGTATTCGACACGAGTGCGTACAGGCAGCGTAGCTCGGAGTATTTAAACTCACGATTTTTGTTAATTTTGCTCAGAAAATAAGCACCCTCCAAGCAGTGAGCATCGTTGCGAACGTACTCTCATCTAAACCGAAGCTATCAACATGTCTGGCCGTGGCAAGGGAGGAAAAGTGAAGGGAAAGGCAAAGTCCCGCTCGAACCGTGCCGGTCTGCAGTTCCCGGTTGGCCGTATCCACCGTCTGCTCCGCAAAGGCAACTATGCCGAGCGCGTCGGTGCTGGTGCACCAGTGTATTTGGCCGCCGTCATGGAATACTTGGCCGCTGAAGTGTTGGAGTTGGCAGGAAACGCTGCCCGAGACAACAAGAAAACTCGCATCATCCCGCGTCATCTGCAGCTGGCCATCCGCAACGACGAGGAATTGAACAAGCTGTTGTCCGGCGTCACCATTGCCCAAGGTGGTGTGCTGCCCAACATTCAGGCCGTGCTGCTGCCAAAGAAGACTGAGAAGAAGGCCTAAAGCTATCGAGCTTCTCTCAATCTTGCAAACCAAAAAAAACCGTCCTTTTCAGGGCGACAAATCGATTTACGCAAAAGATTTTTGTTCGACCATCTCTTCTGAGCTAAAACCATACGCGCGCAGCAATTACCTAATCGAAGGGAAATTCAGTGAAGAAACACAAGCAATCGTATGCGGGAAACCCCCTGACGATCGTTTTCATTTTTCATGTTTTTTTTTAACCTTTGGTCGGAGGTAGACTCCTGCTCCTGCGTTTGTAGTACCGCAAGCCAAATGGGTGAAATGCCAAATGCAGTGCTGCTCCATAACTTACCTGGTTTCGTACCTGAAATTCGTACCGACCCTACGAGGGAAAAATAACTTCCACATTCCACCCAAAGGACATGGGCATGACTAGTGCAGGTACCTGTTAGAGGGTCTGAATCGCAAAATTGCTAAGAAACTTCCCAATACCAACGAAACACATTAATCCACGAACGGTTCCGGCAGTTCGGAATATGTAAGTTTAGTTTAAACCAACCTACACATAGCCTTAGTGGCAGATATTTTTTTATTTTCTAAAATAAACTACAACGGGCTCAACGCAGTTCGCTTCTCCATCGACCAACGAAAAGCAACGAATCCCCAAACCATGCGTAGAAATGAATCATGCAATACACTTACCTTCGTTGGTACGACCAGAGCCGCTTCACGCACCGCTGTCGCTGCTTCGACGATGAACCGCTGACGGCCGCAGATTGAAGTGTCGACCGTGCGCCCACGATGCGCAATTGCGGTTCACTTAGCACAGAGTCCCATCCATTTCACTACACGTTGTTCTTTAACGCACACATATGAACGCTTTACTTTTCCGAATATTACTTTTCTGACCTTTGCAACCGAGCGAAGCACCGAGCGCAGCACCGTCGCGATTAACGCAGTCCATTGTCCTTTCTTTCACACACGCACACGCATTTCACCCGTCCGAGCGACGTACCGCCGCAATCGGGTTAGTCCATAGTCCCACGAAGCTTTTCACACACACGCGCATTGCACCAGCAGCAGCAGCAACAACAACAACAACAACTATGTTTATAAAAAGAGTAGTTTTTAGTGCGAATCCGCGGAGGATTTCGCTGTCCGTCGCACCGAGCGAAGCACCGAGCGAAGCACCGAGCGCAGCACCGTCGCGATTAACGCAGTCCATTGTCCTTTCTTTCACACACGCACACGCATTTCACCCGTCCGAGCGACGTACCGCCGCAATCGGGTTAGTCCATAGTCCCACGAAGCTTTTCACACACACGCGCATTGCACCAGCAGCAGCAGCAACAACAACAACAACAACAACTATGTTAATAAAAACAGTAATTTTAAGTGCGAATCCGCGGAGGATTTCGCTGTCCGACGCACCGAGCGAAGCACCGAGCGCAGCACCGTCGCGATTAACGCAGTCCATTGTCCTTTTTTTTCACACACACGCACACACTTTTCACCAGCAGAAAGCACAGTTGTTTTAAAGAAAAATATTTTTTTAGTACGAATCCGCGGAGGATTTCTCTACCCGATGTACTAAACCCAACGAATAACCCTGCGCAGGATTAACTGTCGCGTCGCACACTTTTGCTCGACATGAGCTCATGCTGCTTCTGGAAGGACGACGAAATGAGCTGGCGCCATTTTGAAAATGACCCCCCCTGCTCAACACCACTTGTATCACACCACTTTTACACACACTACTAAATTCACACTACCGTGACGCGCGGACCAACCGTTCCATCAGGCTGCTAGTCGAAGACTGTGCCGAGCGCGGGATATTCGGCTTCTAATATAATGTAGTATCCGAACGAATGTGGCGAGAGAATTTTCTCTCCGAACTACTACTACTACTACTACTACTATCCGAGCGAGCGTTGCCATCTCTGTTCTTCCTCGCTACGCGTACAATCGCATGATGCAAATTCACCGGTTGTCCCAAAGCCGAGCAATTGTATGACGTCAAATCTGATATTTATGCAATATTTTGCAACTAAACTACTAAAGGTTTAATCCTTTTGCGTGTGATGTACGGAACAGGGAAAGGAAGTTAGGTAGCAAATTTGCAAAAATTTAAGAATGTTCATGTACAGTGTACGAAAACGTAGGTTTTATGCTATATTCCCTGTGAGCCCTTGAAAAAAGGAACATATTTTGCAAGTTATTGAAAACCGTAGGTGCAAATATTTCATCACATTTTTGACGCTGCCTAAAACGAGCCGGCGACACACGGACGAAGCGTGTGCTCCTTTGTGTGTGCTGTCAGCGACCGACGTTGCTGCGAATTTCATCTCATGCTCCGTCTCGCTCGCGCTCGTTGGCCAAGCGCAAGCCATCCTCTTTTTTGGTGATTTTTCCAAATAACGGTACCGATCATCGGTTGCGATCGCATTTCCTGATAAGTTCTGGCTCGAGTTGGATATAAAACGCGCACACTACTACGTGCGAGAAAGAAAAGAAAAACACGACGTACGATTTGAATACGCGTGGCAAAATGTTGGTGGAATTATACACGTACCAGGGCAGTAAGAGGCGAACTTGCCTTTTGAAAAACATATTTAATCCACTTCGTATCTATTAATTTGCGCACTGGTTTTGTAACATTTTCCGATAATTTTTGGCTGGAGCTGAGTATGCACAAACGCACCCAATATTAGGTGTAAGAAAAAAACGCCGCATTCTATTTCAATACTCGTGGCATCTAGTAGCCATTCCGACCTTTCGATATCGAGTGTTTGTGGAATTATGTGTTTCATGTTTTTGATTATAAAATGTGCCAACTTTAGCAAGTTAGCAAAAATGTAATTGAAAGAATTTCATCACATTTTTGGCGCTGCTTAAAACGAGCCGGCGACACACGGCGCTAGACACCGTGCGCTCCTTTTTGTGTGTCCCTGTCAGTATCCGAAATTAGTGCGAATTTCATCCCATGCTCCGTCTCGCTCGCACTTGCGCCCTCGTTCGGTGGCACCAAGCCATCCTCTTTTTTGGTGATTTTTCCAAATAACGGTACCGATCATCGTTTGCGATCGCATTTGCTGATAATTTCTGACTCTAGGTGGGTAAAAAACGCGCACACTACTACGTGCGATAAAGAAAAGAAAAACACGACGTTCGATTTGAATACGCGTGGCAAAATGTTGGTGGAATAATATGTTTCATGTTTTTGATCATAAATTGTGCCAATTTTAGCAAGTTAGCAAGCAATTTTAGCAAGCAAAAATTTCAGCACATTTTTGAAGCTGCTTTGCGTGTCCTATCAATGACCGAAATTAGTGCGAATTTCATCCCTTGCTCCGTCTCGTTCGGTGGCATGAGGGCATCCTCTTTCTCACGAGGGCACGAGGGCATATTTAATCCACTTTATTTCAATATTTACGCCAAAATTTCTGCCAAAATTTATTTCTGCATTTCAGTAACGTTTTCTGCTATTTTTCGGATGCAGTAAGTTAAGCTAGACGCCCAAGTACGTGAAATATGTAGTGTTAGTCTTAAAAAAGACTGGTAGCAGTGTGAAATGCTTCACAATTGGCTTTGAAAACGGTCGATGTTTCTTAGCTTTGTATTAAAATGGCGGCATAGTTGACTTTCGTTTTCTAATACCATCACACAAACACGATCGAGCACACAACGTCGCAACATTGTGGATCTGTAGCGCGTTCAACATACTATGGACACCCATTACCTGTACACCGTTCACGAGGATCGACACGAAGCTCATTGCTTCTTCTTCTATCTGGCTTCTGCGTGGCTTCTGCGTGACGCGTTTTCGACATTTTTACACCGTGACATGTTTACCCCGTAGACCGACGAAGCGAAGGATTCGACTCACAACCACAGGTAGAATTCCATTACGGCGGGTACAAACGATAGTGCGAAGCTCCGATGAACCTAAGCTGGCAGAGCAAAAAACGCTCGACTTCTTAGCGATTGGAATCATTGGAAAGAGAATTTTGACGCAAAGAATGTGTGGTCCTGATAAGGACCGTTTTGTTGAGATGAGGGCAAAATGTGCGTTGGCTGGCGAGTTTAACCTCCGAAACCGTACAGGGTGCGACCCTGACGCTTCAGCGCGTACACTACATCCATCGCGGTGACGGTTTTGCGCTTGGCGTGTTCGGTATAGGTGACCGCATCGCGGATAACATTCTCCAGGAACACTTTCAGCACGCCACGCGTTTCTTCGTAGATGAGACCGGAGATACGCTTCACTCCTCCACGGCGGGCCAGACGACGGATGGCCGGCTTGGTGATGCCCTGGATGTTGTCGCGCAGCACTTTGCGATGACGCTTGGCTCCTCCTTTACCCAGACCTTTGCCTCCTTTGCCTCGTCCAGTCATTTCGATGTCGATGCGTACTGTTCAAGAGTTCACGATTAACAATAGGGCAACGCACCATGTTTCGGCCTTTTATACACTCACCCGAGCACACGTACACATTCTCACGCTTACCCCACTATCGGTACACGATCGGAGCGGAGTGTATGTGTGCGTGGAGCGAGGTTATAAAAGTGGCGATCCGGCTTCGGATACCCACATTCCGAACCTATTGTCGACGCAACACAGACGTCTTTACGTTCCACTACCCAAACCGCCAGTGAACCAGTGAAATGGCCCGTACGAAGCAAACTGCCCGTAAGTCCACCGGAGGTAAGGCTCCGCGCAAGCAGCTGGCCACCAAGGCTGCTCGCAAGAGTGCCCCGGCCACCGGAGGAGTGAAGAAGCCGCATCGTTATCGTCCGGGAACCGTAGCCCTGCGTGAGATCCGTCGCTACCAGAAATCGACCGAGCTGCTGATCCGCAAGCTGCCCTTCCAGCGTCTGGTACGTGAAATTGCCCAGGACTTCAAGACCGATCTGCGCTTCCAGAGCTCGGCCGTGATGGCCCTGCAGGAGGCCAGCGAGGCGTACCTTGTCGGCCTGTTCGAGGACACCAACTTGTGCGCAATCCATGCGAAGCGCGTCACCATCATGCCGAAAGACATCCAGCTGGCTCGTCGCATCCGCGGAGAGCGTGCCTAAATCTTCGCCGCCTCCCCGCCTCCATCGTCCATCGAGGGGCATTTATTCACTCAAACGGTCCTTCTCAGGACCACCACAAATGTTAACCAAAAAGATATGTCGATATGCTCCCTTCCCTTCCCCTCTGTGTACCGCCCCTAACCCGTTGGTGGTGGTGTTGGAACAATTCTTATGCGTATGTGACAATGAGCGTATGTTGAGTGCAATGAGCCCGTGACCGTGTCAGGGTACAAAAGCTGCATGCGCCTACCAGGGCTCAGGGCTTACAAAGCTGCAGTGTACAAAGCTGGTGGAGAAATGGTGTTATTTTTAGGCTTTTGTTTTGTTTGTGGTTTCATTCTTCGGCTCGAATGGACATCAGAAATGAAGTCAGCCGTACGCACGGTCAGAAAGGCAAAAGAGGTTTCGCTTGGCCGTTTGGCATTCGATCGTCAGAAGATGCTTCCGATGCTTTAACGCTGTGGAACATTCATTTTCACTGCTCGCATAGAACCTCAGTTTGTGTTTTCGTACCCTGGCCATGTGTTCATGTGCACTCGGGTAATGTTCATTATGCCATGTTGCTACCATGTTGCGCAACACAGTCACGGGCGTGCTTTTATTTATTACATTATATTTACTCATTTTATTATATTTAACTTCTGCCACTGTGAGAGGGTTTTTAACAGGAATATGTCTTTTGTATGGATGCGTTTTGTGGTCCTGAAAAGGACCGGTTTGCGTTTGGGTAGATCGAACGAACTGCGGCGCTCCGAATTACTTCGAGCTGGTGTACTTGGTGACAGCCTTCGTGCCTTCGGACACGGCGTGCTTGGCCAGCTCACCAGGCAACAGCAGACGGACGGCCGTCTGGATTTCGCGGGACGTGATCGTCGAACGCTTGTTGTAGTGCGCCAAGCGGGATGCTTCGGCAGCGATGCGCTCGAAAATGTCGTTCACGAAGCTGTTCATGATGCTCATCGCCTTGGACGAAATGCCGGTGTCCGGGTGGACTTGCTTCAACACCTTGTAGATGTAGATAGCGTAGCTCTCCTTGCGGGTCTTCCTTTTCTTCTTCTTGTCCGACTTGGAGATGTTCTTCTGGGCTTTACCCGACTTCTTCGCGGCTTTTCCACTGGTTTTCGGGGCCATTTTACCTCAATTCACGCACTGATGCTCACTATCGGAGGGTCAAAAACTGTATGATGATGATCACTAACGGTTGGTTCGTTTATATTCCGGTTTTCGGATCACTCTCGGGTATTCGACACGAGTGCGTACAGGCAGCGTAGCTCGGAGTATTTAAACTCACGATTTTTGTTAATTTTGCTCAGAAAATAAGCACCCTCCAAGCAGTGAGCATCGTTGCGAACGTACTCTCATCTAAACCGAAGCTATCAACATGTCTGGCCGTGGCAAGGGAGGAAAAGTGAAGGGAAAGGCAAAGTCCCGCTCGAACCGTGCCGGTCTGCAGTTCCCGGTTGGCCGTATCCACCGTCTGCTCCGCAAAGGCAACTATGCCGAGCGCGTCGGTGCTGGTGCACCAGTGTATTTGGCCGCCGTCATGGAATACTTGGCCGCTGAAGTGTTGGAGTTGGCAGGAAACGCTGCCCGAGACAACAAGAAAACTCGCATCATCCCGCGTCATCTGCAGCTGGCCATCCGCAACGACGAGGAATTGAACAAGCTGTTGTCCGGCGTCACCATTGCCCAAGGTGGTGTGCTGCCCAACATTCAGGCCGTGCTGCTGCCAAAGAAGACTGAGAAGAAGGCCTAAAGCTATCGAGCTTCTCTCAATCTTGCAAACCAAAAAAAACCGTCCTTTTCAGGGCGACAAATCGATTTACGCAAAAGATTTTTGTTCGACCATCTCTTCTGAGCTAAAACCATACGCGCGCAGCAATTACCTAATCGAAGGGAAATTCAGTGAAGAAACACAAGCAATCGTATGCGGGAAACCCCCTGACGATCGTTTTCATTTTTCATGTTTTTTTTTTAACCTTTGGTCGGAGGTAGACTCCTGCTCCTGCGTTTGTAGTACCGCAAGCCAAATGGGTGAAATGCCAAATGCAGTGCTGCTCCATAACTTACCTGGTTTCGTACCTGAAATTCGTACCGACCCTACGAGGGAAAAATAACTTCCACATTCCACCCAAAGGACATGGGCATGACTAGTGCAGGTACCTGTTAGAGGGTCTGAATCGCAAAATTGCTAAGAAACTTCCCAATACCAACGAAACACATTAATCCACGAACGGTTCCGGCAGTTCGGAATATGTAAGTTTAGTTTAAACCAACCTACACATAGCCTTAGTGGCAGATATTTTTTTATTTTCTAAAATAAACTACAACGGGCTCAACGCAGTTCGCTTCTCCATCGACCAACGAAAAGCAACGAATCCCCAAACCATGCGTAGAAATGAATCATGCAATACACTTACCTTCGTTGGTACGACCAGAGCCGCTTCACGCACCGCTGTCGCTGCTTCGACGATGAACCGCTGACGGCCGCAGATTGAAGTGTCGACCGTGCGCCCACGATGCGCAATTGCGGTTCACTTAGCACAGAGTCCCATCCATTTCACTACACGTTGTTCTTTAACGCACACATATGAACGCTTTACTTTTCCGAATATTACTTTTCTGACCTTTGCAACCGAGCGAAGCACCGAGCGCAGCACCGTCGCGATTAACGCAGTCCATTGTCCTTTCTTTCACACACGCACACGCATTTCACCCGTCCGAGCGACGTACCGCCGCAATCGGGTTAGTCCATAGTCCCACGAAGCTTTTCACACACACGCGCATTGCACCAGCAGCAGCAGCAACAACAACAACAACAACTATGTTTATAAAAAGAGTAGTTTTTAGTGCGAATCCGCGGAGGATTTCGCTGTCCGACGCACCGAGCGAAGCACCGAGCGAAGCACCGAGCGCAGCACCGTCGCGATTAACGCAGTCCATTGTCCTTTCTTTCACACACGCACACGCATTTCACCCGTCCGAGCGACGTACCGCCGCAATCGGGTTAGTCCATAGTCCCACGAAGCTTTTCACACACACGCGCATTGCACCAGCAGCAGCAGCAACAACAACAACAACAACTATGTTTATAAAAAGAGTAGTTTTTAGTGCGAATCCGCGGAGGATTTCGCTGTCCGTCGCACCGAGCGAAGCACCGAGCGAAGCACCGAGCGCAGCACCGTCGCGATTAACGCAGTCCATTGTCCTTTCTTTCACACACGCACACGCATTTCACCCGTCCGAGCGACGTACCGCCGCAATCGGGTTAGTCCATAGTCCCACGAAGCTTTTCACACACACGCGCATTGCACCAGCAGCAGCAGCAACAACAACAACAACAACAACTATGTTAATAAAAACAGTAATTTTAAGTGCGAATCCGCGGAGGATTTCGCTGTCCGACGCACCGAGCGAAGCACCGAGCGCAGCACCGTCGCGATTAACGCAGTCCATTGTCCTTTTTTTTCACACACACGCACACACTTGTCACCAGCAGAAAGCACAGTTGTTTTAAAGAAAAATATTTTTTTAGTACGAATCCGCGGAGGATTTCTCTACCCGATGTACTAAACCCAACGAATAACCCTGCGCAGGATTAACTGTCGCGTCGCACACTTTTGCTCGACATGAGCTCATGCTGCTTCTGGAAGGACGACGAAATGAGCTGGCGCCATTTTGAAAATGACCCCCCCTGCTCAACACCACTTGTATCACACCACTTTTACACACACTACTAAATTCACACTACCGTGACGCGCGGACCAACCGTTCCATCAGGCTGCTAGTCGAAGACTGTGCCGAGCGCGGGATATTCGGCTTCTAATATAATGTAGTATCCGAACGAATGTGGCGAGAGAATTTTCTCTCCGAACTACTACTACTACTACTACTACTATCCGAGCGAGCGTTGCCATCTCTGTTCTTCCTCGCTACGCGTACAATCGCATGATGCAAATTCACCGGTTGTCCCAAAGCCGAGCAATTGTATGACGTCAAATCTGATATTTATGCAATATTTTGCAACTAAACTACTAAAGGTTTAATCCTTTTGCGTGTGATGTACGGAACAGGGAAAGGAAGTTAGGTAGCAAATTTGCAAAAATTTAAGAATGTTCATGTACAGTGTACGAAAACGTAGGTTTTATGCTATATTCCCTGTGAGCCCTTGAAAAAAGGAACATATTTTGCAAGTTATTGAAAACCGTAGGTGCAAATATTTCATCACATTTTTGACGCTGCCTAAAACGAGCCGGCGACACACGGACGAAGCGTGTGCTCCTTTGTGTGTTTTTTTTTTTTTTTTTTTTTTTTTTATTGTTTTTATAGAGACTTTGAGCTGGGCAGCTTCATTCGCCTCTTTACTGTAGGTGATGGTGGTCTAGATGGCTATGGATGATTATATTTCTTTATACAGGTTACTGATGCGGAGAAATTTGATGAGTTTGCGTTGATTATCGGGGTTCGGTGATAAGATGTTAGTGATGTTAGTGTCAAGTTGGCAGGATAGTCGATGGTTGGCGAAGCCGTGGCAGTCGGTTAGGATGTGCAGTACGGTGATGTCGACACCACAGAAGCTGCAGAGTGGTGGTGTGGATTTGTCGCAGATGTAGGAGTGGGTAAGGCGGGTGTGTCCAATGCGGAGTCGGGAAAGTATTCTTTGGTTACGGCTGGATTCTGGGTCGCTCCATGCTGCTGTGGTGTGTTTGATGAGGCGAAGTTTTGAGGTGTTGGTATTTATCCAGGTGGTGTTCCATTTCTGCGCTATGGTATTTGTTGTCCAATGGATGAGGTCTCGGCGTGCTATGGGGTTGTCGGTTTCTGGGGATCGGGATCTACCCTGGTTGGCTAGTCGGTCGGCTTTTTCGTTTCCGCGAATTCCTGAATGACCAGGAATCCAGCAGAAGGCTATTTCCGGTGTTGTGGGGAGTTGGTCTAGTTGTTGGATGTGTGGGTCACGGACAACACCATGTTCTAGGGCTGCTAGTACGCTGGCGCTGTCGGTGAAGATGACGTTGGGCTTATCACTGCGAAGACTTTCGTCGGCGGCGATGAGCATGGCTATTGCTTCTGCAGAAAAAATGGAAGTGTTATTTGGTAATTTAATGGCACTATTGTCGAAAGAGGAATGTATTCCGCATCCGGCGGACTCGTGTAAAACAGAGCCGTCGGTGAAGATGTGGTGGTGGTGTTGATACTTGTTCCGGATGTGGCGTGTGAAGATTTGGTTGGCTATATGGCTGCTTTTTCCTGCTTTTAGTTGGAGTTTAAGGTCCCAGTCTATTGTAGGTGTTTGTTGATACCAGGGGCGCTGACCGCGCCTAGTGAGGTGGAGAACTTGTGGTAATTGTTGGTTGGTGAGGGTTTGGAATGCAGTGCTGGCTCTATTGGAGAGAGAGGTGGCTTGGATCCCTTTTTCCTGTAGTCTAGTTGCTGCTGCTACTATTTTGTTGGTGATGATGTGGTGTAGAGGAAGGAGGCCGCTTTCGCAGAGGAGTGACTCGGTGGGACTGGTGATGAATGCACCGGTGGAATATTGTATTGCGGTGTGGTAGAGCGGTGCTATTGTCTTCTCGAACGTTTCTCTCTTTCGGGAGACAATCTCGATGCCGTAGAGTAGTTTTGGGAGTAACCAGCTATTGATGATTCGGATGAGTGTGTTGCGGGATGCTCGGTGCTTTCCAGTTCCGAGCATTTTGAAGAGGTTCAGCCGGCTTTTTGCTTCTTTCTTAATGCGTGTGGAATGGGGAATGAAGGAAAGTCTTGTGTCGAATGTAACTCCTAAAATGTCTGCGCGTCGTGTGTTTGGTATGGGTGTGTTGTTGAAAGTGATATCTTTTTTGTAGTGTGGGAAAAAGTTATTGCAAATGTGTAGGATTTTGGATTTGGTGTGTGATATTTCATAACCTGTCCACCTAGCCCATTGCCTAACCTTGTCAACCCCTGCTTGCAGGAGTTTACGAGATTCTGCACAAGAGCTGGATGAAGAGGCTAGGATGATATCATCTGCATATACGAATGATTTAATTTGTGTAGGAATAGAGCAAAATAAGGATTCAATGCTGATAAGGAAAAGGGTTGGTGAGAGAATGGCACCTTGTGGGACGCCATTTTCGAGCGTGTATGGATTGGAGAGGTCGGTACCAATGAGGACTCGAAAGGTGCGGTCAGTAAGGAAGCTCTCGATGAAGTTTGTGAGACGTCCACCGAGGTTCCATCTGGATAGTTGTTCTAGTATGGAGTGTCGCCAGGTACGGTCAAAAGCTTTGGAAAGGTCTATTATAGCGAGGTCTAAGTGGTAGTTATGAGTGTGGGCTGTTTCCAACACGTCATCTAGTTTGGCGAAGTACGTTTCCGTACCCATGCCGCACCGAAAGCCGTGTTGATCAGAACTAAGGAGTTTTCTATCTTCTATTTCTTGAGTTAGTCTACGGTTAACCATGCGTTCTAGGACTTTCATTATACAGTTGAGAAGAGAAATGGGGCGGTAGCTATCTACATCAGTGCTAGGTTTGTTAGGCTTAGGGATGGGAATGGTGAGGCTGGATTTCCATTCCTTAGGAATGTTACCAGTGGACCAGATGTCGTTATAAATATTGAGGAGTTTTAGTTTGGCTTGTAGGGGTAGGTTTTTGAGGAGAGGATAACCAATATTATCGGGGCCGGACGAGGAACCTTTACATTTTCTAAGAGCCCAGTTTAGTTCTTCTATTGAGAATAGTCTATTGTATCTATGGTGGGTAGCGTTTGTCTTAGGGATGGGTATGGATTCTGCGTTTGTTTTGTGTTTTTGGAAAGTGGGCGGAAAGTTTTCAGTTGCAGAGGTGTTGGCAAAGTGTTTGGCGAAGGTCTCAGGGATTTCGGAGGGAGGTACAGTTGTGCCGGAGAAGTGCAGGGAAATCGGAGAAGCTTGCGGTTTTCTACCCGAAAGGACACTCACTCTCCTCCAAATTTCTTTAGAGGTAGAGTTAGGATTGATATCGCTAACGAATCTATTCCATGTGTCCTCTTTGGAGAGACGCACAGCTTCCTTGGCAAGACGGTTAGCTTCACGATATTGTTCAGCCAACACGGGTGTAAAAAAATTATCGGGGGTGTTGCTGGCTCGACGGAATTTCCGTAAGGCAGTACGCCTGGCTTTAATAGCCTGGGCGACTGTCTCGTTCCACCAGGGGACATTTCTTTTGGAAGGAGTGCCTTTGGTACGGGGGATGCTAAGGGAAGCTGCATTTTCTATGGCGTGAAGGAAACGTGGGATGGTGGGAAGTTCTTCTAAGGGAAGGTTGAAAATTATTTCTGTTTGGTATTTTTCCCAATCGGCCTCTTCATATTTCCACTTGGGACGTTGAAGTGGTCGATAAGTGGGAAAACTGCTGGAGATGAACATGGGATAATGGTCACTATTGTGGGTATCGTTGCTGATTTGGATTTGGAATTGGGGTGCAATGGAGGATGAGATGGTACAGTGGTCAATGATTGACCCTGAGCCATTTGTGGGAGATATGCGGGTGGGAGTTTGGTTGAAAAGGACTTGAAGGTCGAAGGATTCAAAAATGTTGCCAATATTATTCCCACGATTGTTCGTTATGGAACAACCCCAGGAGCAATGTTGTGCGTTTAGGTCGCCAAGGATAATGAGAGGTTTGGGTAATTGGTGTATTAGTTGGGTAAGTTCGCTATTTATTATCGGAATTGTTAGAGAAGGTGGTAGATAGAGACAAAGAACAGTGGCTGGAAGAGGTGATTCAATTTTAACGGCTATTGCAGGTAGTGTGGTTGTGAGATTGATTCTTTTAGAAGATATGTTTTTAAGAGTTCCAATGCACACGCTATGGTGAGGATTGGATGGACATGGATTAAAAAACCAGTTGTATTTATTAAATGGGGTGCTGTTGAGAGAAGGTATTGTGATAGTTTCCTGTAGGGTTATAATACTGGGGTTATGGCGGGTTAATAATAATCTAAGTTCTTCTACGTTAGTTCTCATGCTTCTGATATTCCAGGAAAGTGCGAAAATGGGATTTTGATTATTGCTTATTGTTTGTGTGTTGAAAAGGATATTAGGGAAAATGGTAACGAAGGTAGGGGATTAATTGGAAGCTGATGTTGGGTGTGTTGTGTGTGTATTAACTTGGTTTTTTCTTTTTCTTGCTGCGGATTGGAGGGGGATTTTGGTCGGGGATGGAAGGGGGGATATTTGAGGGGGTGGGAGAAGGAATAATGGGTTGGGGGGTGTCCTCTTCGGAGGACGGGGTGCCCTTGTTGCGGGCACGTTTGCGGGAGAGGGAGGAGGCTGAGGAGGTGATTGATTCATCTGAATCGGTTAGTGTGTTCGAGTCTGAGTCGGATTCAAGTGAGCTATTTGAGTGTTTTTTGTTGCTAGATTTTAAGAAACTTTGGATAAGTTTTTGTTGTTCAAGTAGTTGTTTGTTCATGTTGTTCATAGTTTCGGTTAGTTTAGCGATAGTGTTTTCTTGTTGTTTAAGTGTGAGTTGTAGTGTGGCAATCATTGTGTCTTTTTCGTCTTGTGTGGTTTGTTGAGCGTGTGTTAGTCTTTGTTGTACAGGGGAGGGAATTGCGGGAGAGGAGATCATTCTACGGGCTTCACCGTAGGAACAATTTTTATCTACTTTGTAGTGGATTATGGCTTCTTCTTCTTTGTAACGGGGACAGGAACGAGACAGGGAGTTGTGTTTAGATTTGCAATTTACGCATACTGGTTCTGCAGTGCATTCACCATGCGCAGGGGTACTACAGTTGGAACAAATTGGGGATAGTTTGCAATGGAGCTTAGTGTGACCAAATTGTCCACAGTTAAAACATTGCATTGGTTTAGGATAGTAGGGACGGGTGCTAACTTGAAGGGCGCCAAGACGGATGAATTGAGGGATTTTGGTGGCATTAATGCGGAGGAGGAAGATGCTGGTGGGTAGTATTTCGCCGTTCACTTTTCGGGTAAACCGACGCACATGGATAACGTTCTGGGACTTGAGTTCAGCTAGGATGTCTTCGTCACTAATGTCTTTAAGGTCGGGGGCAAACACTACACACTGAACACTGTTAAGGGTATTATGAGGGGTTACTTTTACGGGGGTCGAATCGATGAGTTGGCTGATTTTCTGTAGCTGGTTGTATTGTTGCTGGCTTCTGGTCTTCAAGAGGAGTTTGTTGCCGTTGTCAATTACGCGTCCAGGTTCAGCAAGATCACCGACAGCACTTTGGATGGTTTTACCGATAATGAAAGGGTTTTTCGGTAAAGCCGACCCATCCAACTTCTCCATCACTAGAAACTTTAAATCACCACACACATTGTTTTTGTCCATCCACGCGGGGATGGGCCTCTCTCGGTTGGTGCCGAGAGAGGGAAAGTCCCTCTCCAGGCTGGGTGGGCCCGACATGGTGTCGGCCCAAGAATTGTGGGAATGAAGTGTTACTGGCCACTGAGTTTGTGAAGCAAACTCTGTAAAATCAGCTCCACTTCACCACCAAAACACGGAAAATACACACACTGCACAGGTTAAATATCACTCGACGAATATCACCACAGCACAAATCCGCACCATAAGTGTACCCACAAAACAGGTGCACCGGCAAAAATCTGCACTTTGGCGAATACGTACGGGCAAAACGAAAACTGTCACAGGTACGCTGAATAACACAGGCAATAACGATCGGTCGAGAGCACAAGGTAAAAGTACGTCTGTACACTTCGGCTGTCACGTTAAGAATGTCAAAAACTGTATGATGATGATCACTAACGGTTGGTTCGTTTATATTCCGGTTTTCGGATCACTCTCGGGTATTCGACACGAGTGCGTACAGGCAGCGTAGCTCGGAGTATTTAAACTCACGATTTTTGTTAATTTTGCTCAGAAAATAAGCACCCTCCAAGCAGTGAGCATCGTTGCGAACGTACTCTCATCTAAACCGAAGCTATCAACATGTCTGGCCGTGGCAAGGGAGGAAAAGTGAAGGGAAAGGCAAAGTCCCGCTCGAACCGTGCCGGTCTGCAGTTCCCGGTTGGCCGTATCCACCGTCTGCTCCGCAAAGGCAACTATGCCGAGCGCGTCGGTGCTGGTGCACCAGTGTATTTGGCCGCCGTCATGGAATACTTGGCCGCTGAAGTGTTGGAGTTGGCAGGAAACGCTGCCCGAGACAACAAGAAAACTCGCATCATCCCGCGTCATCTGCAGCTGGCCATCCGCAACGACGAGGAATTGAACAAGCTGTTGTCCGGCGTCACCATTGCCCAAGGTGGTGTGCTGCCCAACATTCAGGCCGTGCTGCTGCCAAAGAAGACTGAGAAGAAGGCCTAAAGCTATCGAGCTTCTCTCAATCTTGCAAACCAAAAAAAACCGTCCTTTTCAGGGCGACAAATCGATTTACGCAAAAGATTTTTGTTCGACCATCTCTTCTGAGCTAAAACCATACGCGCGCAGCAATTACCTAATCGAAGGGAAATTCAGTGAAGAAACACAAGCAATCGTATGCGGGAAACCCCCTGACGATCGTTTTCATTTTTCATGTTTTTTTTTAACCTTTGGTCGGAGGTAGACTCCTGCTCCTGCGTTTGTAGTACCGCAAGCCAAATGGGTGAAATGCCAAATGCAGTGCTGCTCCATAACTTACCTGGTTTCGTACCTGAAATTCGTACCGACCCTACGAGGGAAAAATAACTTCCACATTCCACCCAAAGGACATGGGCATGACTAGTGCAGGTACCTGTTAGAGGGTCTGAATCGCAAAATTGCTAAGAAACTTCCCAATACCAACGAAACACATTAATCCACGAACGGTTCCGGCAGTTCGGAATATGTAAGTTTAGTTTAAACCAACCTACACATAGCCTTAGTGGCAGATATTTTTTTATTTTCTAAAATAAACTACAACGGGCTCAACGCAGTTCGCTTCTCCATCGACCAACGAAAAGCAACGAATCCCCAAACCATGCGTAGAAATGAATCATGCAATACACTTACCTTCGTTGGTACGACCAGAGCCGCTTCACGCACCGCTGTCGCTGCTTCGACGATGAACCGCTGACGGCCGCAGATTGAAGTGTCGACCGTGCGCCCACGATGCGCAATTGCGGTTCACTTAGCACAGAGTCCCATCCATTTCACTACACGTTGTTCTTTAACGCACACATATGAACGCTTTACTTTTCCGAATATTACTTTTCTGACCTTTGCAACCGAGCGAAGCACCGAGCGCAGCACCGTCGCGATTAACGCAGTCCATTGTCCTTTCTTTCACACACGCACACGCATTTCACCCGTCCGAGCGACGTACCGCCGCAATCGGGTTAGTCCATAGTCCCACGAAGCTTTTCACACACACACGCATTGCACCAGCAGCAGCAGCAACAACAACAACAACAACTATGTTAATAAAAACAGTAATTTTAAGTGCGAATCCGCGGAGGATTTCGCTGTCCGACGCACCGAGCGAAGCACCGAGCGCAGCACCGTCGCGATTAACGCAGTCCATTGTCCTTTTTTTTCACACACACGCACACACTTTTCACCAGCAGAAAGCACAGTTGTTTTAAAGAAAAATATTTTTTTAGTACGAATCCGCGGAGGATTTCTCTACCCGATGTACTAAACCCAACGAATAACCCTGCGCAGGATTAACTGTCGCGTCGCACACTTTTGCTCGACATGAGCTCATGCTGCTTCTGGAAGGACGACGAAATGAGCTGGCGCCATTTTGAAAATGACCCCCCCTGCTCAACACCACTTGTATCACACCACTTTTACACACACTACTAAATTCACACTACCGTGACGCGCGGACCAACCGTTCCATCAGGCTGCTAGTCGAAGACTGTGCCGAGCGCGGGATATTCGGCTTCTAATATAATGTAGTATCCGAACGAATGTGGCGAGAGAATTTTCTCTCCGAACTACTACTACTACTACTACTACTATCCGAGCGAGCGTTGCCATCTCTGTTCTTCCTCGCTACGCGTACAATCGCATGATGCAAATTCACCGGTTGTCCCAAAGCCGAGCAATTGTATGACGTCAAATCTGATATTTATGCAATATTTTGCAACTAAACTACTAAAGGTTTAATCCTTTTGCGTGTGATGTACGGAACAGGGAAAGGAAGTTAGGTAGCAAATTTGCAAAAATTTAAGAATGTTCATGTACAGTGTACGAAAACGTAGGTTTTATGCTATATTCCCTGTGAGCCCTTGAAAAAAGGAACATATTTTGCAAGTTATTGAAAACCGTAGGTGCAAATATTTCATCACATTTTTGACGCTGCCTAAAACGAGCCGGCGACACACGGACGAAGCGTGTGCTCCTTTGTGTGTGCTGTCAGCGACCGACGTTGCTGCGAATTTCATCTCATGCTCCGTCTCGCTCGCGCTCGTTGGCCAAGCGCAAGCCATCCTCTTTTTTGGTGATTTTTCCAAATAACGGTACCGATCATCGGTTGCGATCGCATTTCCTGATAAGTTCTGGCTCGAGTTGGATATAAAACGCGCACACTACTACGTGCGAGAAAGAAAAGAAAAACACGACGTACGATTTGAATACGCGTGGCAAAATGTTGGTGGAATTATACACGTACCAGGGCAGTAAGAGGCGAACTTGCCTTTTGAAAAACATATTTAATCCACTTCGTATCTATTAATTTGCGCACTGGTTTTGTAACATTTTCCGATAATTTTTGGCTGGAGCTGAGTATGCACAAACGCACCCAATATTAGGTGTAAGAAAAAAACGCCGCATTCTATTTCAATACTCGTGGCATCTAGTAGCCATTCCGACCTTTCGATATCGAGTGTTTGTGGAATTATGTGTTTCATGTTTTTGATTATAAAATGTGCCAACTTTAGCAAGTTAGCAAAAATGTAATTGAAAGAATTTCATCACATTTTTGGCGCTGCTTAAAACGAGCCGGCGACACACGGCGCTAGACACCGTGCGCTCCTTTTTGTGTGTCCCTGTCAGTATCCGAAATTAGTGCGAATTTCATCCCATGCTCCGTCTCGCTCGCACTTGCGCCCTCGTTCGGTGGCACCAAGCCATCCTCTTTTTTGGTGATTTTTCCAAATAACGGTACCGATCATCGTTTGCGATCGCATTTGCTGATAATTTCTGACTCTAGGTGGGTAAAAAACGCGCACACTACTACGTGCGATAAAGAAAAGAAAAACACGACGTTCGATTTGAATACGCGTGGCAAAATGTTGGTGGAATAATATGTTTCATGTTTTTGATCATAAATTGTGCCAATTTTAGCAAGTTAGCAAGCAATTTTAGCAAGCAAAAATTTCAGCACATTTTTGAAGCTGCTTTGCGTGTCCTATCAATGACCGAAATTAGTGCGAATTTCATCCCTTGCTCCGTCTCGTTCGGTGGCATGAGGGCATCCTCTTTCTCACGAGGGCACGAGGGCATATTTAATCCACTTTATTTCAATATTTACGCCAAAATTTCTGCCAAAATTTATTTCTGCATTTCAGTAACGTTTTCTGCTATTTTTCGGATGCAGTAAGTTAAGCTAGACGCCCAAGTACGTGAAATATGTAGTGTTAGTCTTAAAAAAGACTGGTAGCAGTGTGAAATGCTTCACAATTGGCTTTGAAAACGGTCGATGTTTCTTAGCTTTGTATTAAAATGGCGGCATAGTTGACTTTCGTTTTCTAATACCATCACACAAACACGATCGAGCACACAACGTCGCAACATTGTGGATCTGTAGCGCGTTCAACATACTATGGACACCCATTACCTGTACACCGTTCACGAGGATCGACACGAAGCTCATTGCTTCTTCTTCTATCTGGCTTCTGCGTGGCTTCTGCGTGACGCGTTTTCGACATTTTTACACCGTGACATGTTTACCCCGTAGACCGACGAAGCGAAGGATTCGACTCACAACCACAGGTAGAATTCCATTACGGCGGGTACAAACGATAGTGCGAAGCTCCGATGAACCTAAGCTGGCAGAGCAAAAAACGCTCGACTTCTTAGCGATTGGAATCATTGGAAAGAGAATTTTGACGCAAAGAATGTGTGGTCCTGATAAGGACCGTTTTGTTGAGATGAGGGCAAAATGTGCGTTGGCTGGCGAGTTTAACCTCCGAAACCGTACAGGGTGCGACCCTGACGCTTCAGCGCGTACACTACATCCATCGCGGTGACGGTTTTGCGCTTGGCGTGTTCGGTATAGGTGACCGCATCGCGGATAACATTCTCCAGGATCACTTTCAGCACGCCACGCGTTTCTTCGTAGATGAGACCGGAGATACGCTTCACTCCTCCACGGCGGGCCAGACGACGGATGGCCGGCTTGGTGATGCCCTGGATGTTGTCGCGCAGCACTTTGCGATGACGCTTGGCTCCTCCTTTACCCAGACCTTTGCCTCCTTTGCCTCGTCCAGTCATTTCGATGTCGATGCGTACTGTTCAAGAGTTCACGATTAACTTTTTTTTTTTTTTTTTTTTTTTTTATTGTTTTTATAGAGACTTTGAGCTGGGCAGCTTCATTCGCCTCTTTACTGTAGGTGATGGTGGTCTAGATGGCTATGGATGATTATATTTCTTTATACAGGTTACTGATGCGGAGAAATTTGATGAGTTTGCGTTGATTATCGGGGTTCGGTGATAAGATGTTAGTGATGTTAGTGTCAAGTTGGCAGGATAGTCGATGGTTGGCGAAGCCGTGGCAGTCGGTTAGGATGTGCAGTACGGTGATGTCGACACCACAGAAGCTGCAGAGTGGTGGTGTGGATTTGTCGCAGATGTAGGAGTGGGTAAGGCGGGTGTGTCCAATGCGGAGTCGGGAAAGTATTCTTTGGTTACGGCTGGATTCTGGGTCGCTCCATGCTGCTGTGGTGTGTTTGATGAGGCGAAGTTTTGAGGTGTTGGTATTTATCCAGGTGGTGTTCCATTTCTGCGCTATGGTATTTGTTGTCCAATGGATGAGGTCTCGGCGTGCTATGGGGTTGTCGGTTTCTGGGGATCGGGATCTACCCTGGTTGGCTAGTCGGTCGGCTTTTTCGTTTCCGCGAATTCCTGAATGACCAGGAATCCAGCAGAAGGCTATTTCCGGTGTTGTGGGGAGTTGGTCTAGTTGTTGGATGTGTGGGTCACGGACAACACCATGTTCTAGGGCTGCTAGTACGCTGGCGCTGTCGGTGAAGATGACGTTGGGCTTATCACTGCGAAGACTTTCTTCGGCGGCGATGAGCATGGCTATTGCTTCTGCAGAAAAAATGGAAGTGTTATTAGGTAAATTAATGGCACTATTGTCGAAAGAGGAATGTATTCCGCATCCGGCGGACTCGTGTAAAACAGAGCCGTCGGTGAAGATGTGGTGGTGGTGTTGATACTTGTTCCGGATGTGGCGTGTGAAGATTTGGTTGGCTATATGGCTGCTTTTTCCTGCTTTTAGTTGGAGTTTAAGGTCCCAGTCTATTGTAGGTGTTTGTTGATACCAGGGGCGCTGACCGCGCCTAGTGAGGTGGAGAACTTGTGGTAATTGTTGGTTGGTGAGGGTTTGGAATGCAGTGCTGGCTCTATTGGAGAGAGAGGTGGCTTGGATCCCTTTTTCCTGTAGTCTAGTTGCTGCTGCTACTATTTTGTTGGTGATGATGTGGTGTAGAGGAAGGAGGCCGCTTTCGCAGAGGAGTGAATCGGTGGGACTGGTGATGAATGCTCCGGTGGAAGATTGTATTGCGGTGTGGTAGAGCGGTGCTATTGTCTTCTCGAACGTTTCTCTCTTTCGGGAGACGATCTCGATGCCGTAGAGTAGTTTTGGGAGTAACCAGCTATTGATGATTCGGATGAGTGTGTTGCGGGATGCTCGGTGCTTTCCAGTTCCGAGCATTTTGAAGAGGTTCAGCCGGCTTTTTGCTTCTTTCTTAATGCGTGTGGAATGGGGAATGAAGGAAAGTCTTGCGTCGAATGTAACTCCTAAAATGTCTGCGCGTCGTGTGTTTGGTATGGGTGTGTTGTTGAAAGTGATATCTTTTTTGGAGTGTGGGAAAAAGTTGTTGCAAATGTGTAGGATTTTGGATTTGGTGTGTGATATTTCATAACCTGTCCACCTAGCCCATTGCCTAACCTTGTCAACCCCTGCTTGCAGGAGTTTACGAGATTCTGCACAAGAGTTGGATGAAGAGGCTAGGATGATATCATCTGCATATACGAATGATTTAATTTGTGTAGGAATAGAGCAAAATAAGGATTCAATGCTGATAAGGAAAAGGGTTGGTGAGAGTATGGCACCTTGTGGGACGCCATTTTCGAGCGTGTATGGATTGGAGAGGTCGGTACCGATGAGGACTCGGCAGGTGCGGTCAGTAAGGAAGCTCTCGATGAAGTTTGTGAGACGTCCACCGAGGTTCCATCTGGATAGTTGTTCTAGTATGGAGTGTCGCCAGGTACGGTCAAAAGCTTTGGAAAGGTCTATTATAGCGAGGTCTATGTGGTAGTTATGAGTGTGGGCTGTTTCCAACACGTCATCTAGTTTGGCAAAGTACGTTTCCGTACCCATGCCGCACCGAAAGCCGTGTTGATCAGAACTAAGGAGTTTTCTATCTTCTATTTCTTGAGTTAGTCTACGGTTAACCATGCGTTCTAGGACTTTCATTATACAGTTGAGAAGAGAAATGGGGCGGTAGCTATCTACATCAGTGCTAGGTTTGTTAGGCTTAGGGATGGGAATGGTGAGGCTGGATTTCCATTCCTTAGGAATGTTACCAGTGGACCAGATGTCGTTATAAATATTGAGGAGTTTTAGTTTGGCTTGTAGGGGTAGGTTTTTGAGGAGAGGATAACCAATATTATCGGGGCCAGACGAGGAACCTTTACATTTTCTAAGAGCCCAGTTTAGTTCTGCTATTGAGAATAGTCTATTGTATCTATGGTGGGTAGCGTTTGTCTTAGGGATGGGTATGGATTCTGCGTTTGTTTTGTGTTTTTGGAAAGTGGGCGGAAAGTTTTCAGTTGCAGAAGTGTTGGCAAAGTGTTTGGCGAAGGTTTCAGGGATTTCGGAGGGAGGTACAGTTGTGCCGGAGAAGTGCAGGGAAATCGGAGAAGCTTGCGGTTTTCTACCCGAAAGGACACTCACTCTCCTCCAAATTTCTTTAGAGGTAGAGTTAGGATTGATATCGCTAACGAATCTATTCCATGTGTCCTCTTTGGAGAGACGCACAGCTTCCTTGGCAAGACGGTTAGCTTCACGATATTGTTCAGCCAACACGGGTGTAAAAAAATTATCGGGGGTGTTGCTGGCTCGACGGAATTTCCGTAAGGCAGTACGCCTGGCTTTAATAGCCTGGGCGACTGTCTCGTTCCACCAGGGGACATTTCTTTTGGAAGGAGTGCCTTTGGTACGGGGGATGCTAAGGGAAGCTGCATTTTCTATGGCGTGAAGGAAACGTGGGATGGTGGGAAGTTCTTCTAAGGGAAGGTTGAAAATTATTTCTGTTTGGTATTTTTCCCAATCGGCCTCTTCATATTTCCACTTGGGACGTTGAAGTGGTCGATAAGTGGGAAAACTGCTGGAGATGAACATGGGATAATGGTCACTATTGTGGGTATCGTTGCTGATTTGGATTTGGAATTGAGGTGCAATGGAGGATGAGATGGTACAGTGGTCAATGATTGACCCTGAGCCATTTGTGGGAGATATGCGGGTGGGAGTTTGGTTGAAAAGGACTTGAAGGTCGAAGGATTCAAAAATGTTGCCAATATTATTCCCACGATTGTTCGTTATGGAACAACCCCAGGAGCAATGTTGTGCGTTTAGGTCGCCAAGGATAATGAGAGGTTTGGGTAATTGGTGTATTAGTTGGGTAAGTTCGCTATTTATTATCGGAATTGTTAGAGAAGGTGGTAGATAGAGACAAAGAACAGTGGCTGGAAGAGGTGATTCAATTTTAACGGCTATTGCAGGTAGTGTGGTTGTGAGATTGATTCTTTTAGAAGATATGTTTTTAAGAGTTCCAATGCACACGCTATGGTGAGGATTGGATGGACATGGATTAAAAAACCAGTTGTATTTATTAAATGGGGTGCTGTTGAGAGAAGGTATTGTGATAGTTTCCTGTAGGGTTATAATACTGGGGTTATGGCGGGTTAATAATAATCTAAGTTCTTCTACGTTAGTTCTCATGCTTCTGATATTCCAGGAAAGTGCGAAAATGGGATTTTGATTATTGCTTATTGTTTGTGTGTTGAAAAGGATATTAGGGAAAATGGTAACGAAGGTAGGGGATTAATTGGAAGCTGATGTTGGGTGTGTTGTGTGTGTATTAACTTGGTTTTTTCTTTTTCTTGCTGCGGATTGGAGGGGGATTTTGGTCGGGGATGGAAGGGGGGATATTTGAGGGGGTGGGAGAAGGAATAATGGGTTGGGGGGTGTCCTCTTCGGAGGACGGGGTGCCCTTGTTGCGGGCACGTTTGCGGGAGAGGGAGGAGGCTGAGGAGGTGATTGATTCATCTGAATCGGTTAGTGTGTTCGAGTCTGAGTCGGATTCAAGTGAGCTATTTGAGTGTTTTTTGTTGCTAGATTTTAAGAAACTTTGGATAAGTTTTTGTTGTTCAAGTAGTTGTTTGTTCATGTTGTTCATAGTTTCGGTTAGTTTAGCGATAGTGTTTTCTTGTTGTTTAAGTGTGAGTTGTAGTGTGGCAATCATTGTGTCTTTTTCGTCTTGTGTGGTTTGTTGAGCGTATGTTAGTCTTTGTTGTACAGGGGAGGGAATTGCGGGAGAGGAGATCATTCTACGGGCTTCACCGTAGGAACAATTTTTATCTACTTTGTAGTGGATTATGGCTTCTTCTTCTTTGTAACGGGGACAGGAACGAGACAGGGAGTTGTGTTTAGATTTGCAATTTACGCATACTGGTTCTGCAGTGCATTCACCATGCGCAGGGGTACTACAGTTGGAACAAATTGGGGATAGTTTGCAATGGAGCTTAGTGTGACCAAATTGTCCACAGTTAAAACATTGCATTGGTTTAGGATAGTAGGGACGGGTGCTAACTTGAAGGGCGCCAAGACGGATGAATTGAGGGATTTTGGTGGCATTAATGCGGAGGAGGAAGATGCTGGTGGGTAGTATTTCGCCGTTCACTTTACGGGTAAACCGACGCACATGGATAACGTTCTGGGACTTGAGTTCAGCTAGGATGTCTTCGTCACTAATGTCTTTAAGGTCGGGGGCAAACACTACACACTGAACACTGTTAAGGGTATTATGAGGGGTTACTTTTACGGGGGTCGAATCGATGAGTAGGCTGATTTTCTGTAGCTGGTTGTATTGTTGCTGGCTTCTGGTCTTCAAGAGGAGTTTGTTTCCGTTGTCGATTACGCGTCCAGGTTCAGCAAGATCACCGACAGCACTTTGGATGGTTTTACCGATAATGAATGGGTTTTTCGGTAAAGCCGACCCATCCAACTTCTCCATCACTAGAAACTTCAAATCACCACACACATTGTTTTTGTCCATCCACGCGGGGATGGGCCTCTCTTCACGATTAACAATAGGGCAACGCACCATGTTTCGGCCTTTTATACACTCACCCGAGCACACGTACACATTCTCACGCTTACCCCACTATCGGTACACGATCGGAGCGGAGTGTATGTGTGCGTGGAGCGAGGTTATAAAAGTGGCGATCCGGCTTCGGATACCCACATTCCGAACCTATTGTCGACGCAACACAGACGTCTTTACGTTCCACTACCCAAACCGCCAGTGAACCAGTGAAATGGCCCGTACGAAGCAAACTGCCCGTAAGTCCACCGGAGGTAAGGCTCCGCGCAAGCAGCTGGCCACCAAGGCTGCTCGCAAGAGTGCCCCGGCCACCGGAGGAGTGAAGAAGCCGCATCGTTATCGTCCGGGAACCGTAGCCCTGCGTGAGATCCGTCGCTACCAGAAATCGACCGAGCTGCTGATCCGCAAGCTGCCCTTCCAGCGTCTGGTACGTGAAATTGCCCAGGACTTCAAGACCGATCTGCGCTTCCAGAGCTCGGCCGTGATGGCCCTGCAGGAGGCCAGCGAGGCGTACCTTGTCGGCCTGTTCGAGGACACCAACTTGTGCGCAATCCATGCGAAGCGCGTCACCATCATGCCGAAAGACATCCAGCTGGCTCGTCGCATCCGCGGAGAGCGTGCCTAAATCTTCGCCGCCTCCCCGCCTCCATCGTCCATCGAGGGGCATTTATTCACTCAAACGGTCCTTCTCAGGACCACCACAAATGTTAACCAAAAAGATATGTCGATATGCTCCCTTCCCTTCCCCTCTGTGTACCGCCCCTAACCCGTTGGTGGTGGTGTTGGAACAATTCTTATGCGTATGTGACAATGAGCGTATGTTGAGTGCAATGAGCCCGTGACCGTGTCAGGGTACAAAAGCTGCATGCGCCTACCAGGGCTCAGGGCTTACAAAGCTGCAGTGTACAAAGCTGGTGGAGAAATGGTGTTATTTTTAGGCTTTTGTTTTGTTTGTGGTTTCATTCTTCGGCTCGAATGGACATCAGAAATGAAGTCAGCCGTACGCACGGTCAGAAAGGCAAAAGAGGTTTCGCTTGGCCGTTTGGCATTCGATCGTCAGAAGATGCTTCCGATGCTTTAACGCTGTGGAACATTCATTTTCACTGCTCGCATAGAACCTCAGTTTGTGTTTTCGTACCCTGGCCATGTGTTCATGTGCACTCGGGTAATGTTCATTATGCCATGTTGCTACCATGTTGCGCAACACAGTCACGGGCGTGCTTTTATTTATTACATTATATTTACTCATTTTATTATATTTAACTTCTGCCACTGTGAGAGGGTTTTTAACAGGAATATGTCTTTTGTATGGATGCGTTTTGTGGTCCTGAAAAGGACCGGTTTGCGTTTGGGTAGATCGAACGAACTGCGGCGCTCCGAATTACTTCGAGCTGGTGTACTTGGTGACAGCCTTCGTGCCTTCGGACACGGCGTGCTTGGCCAGCTCACCAGGCAACAGCAGACGGACGGCCGTCTGGATTTCGCGGGACGTGATCGTCGAACGCTTGTTGTAGTGCGCCAAGCGGGATGCTTCGGCAGCGATGCGCTCGAAAATGTCGTTCACGAAGCTGTTCATGATGCTCATCGCCTTGGACGAAATGCCGGTGTCCGGGTGGACTTGCTTCAACACCTTGTAGATGTAGATAGCGTAGCTCTCCTTGCGGGTCTTCCTTTTCTTCTTCTTGTCCGACTTGGAGATGTTCTTCTGGGCTTTACCCGACTTCTTCGCGGCTTTTCCACTGGTTTTCGGGGCCATTTTACCTCAATTCACGCACTGATGCTCACTATCGGAGGGTCAAAAACTGTATGATGATGATCACTAACGGTTGGTTCGTTTATATTCCGGTTTTCGGATCACTCTCGGGTATTCGACACGAGTGCGTACAGGCAGCGTAGCTCGGAGTATTTAAACTCACGATTTTTGTTAATTTTGCTCAGAAAATAAGCACCCTCCAAGCAGTGAGCATCGTTGCGAACGTACTCTCATCTAAACCGAAGCTATCAACATGTCTGGCCGTGGCAAGGGAGGAAAAGTGAAGGGAAAGGCAAAGTCCCGCTCGAACCGTGCCGGTCTGCAGTTCCCGGTTGGCCGTATCCACCGTCTGCTCCGCAAAGGCAACTATGCCGAGCGCGTCGGTGCTGGTGCACCAGTGTATTTGGCCGCCGTCATGGAATACTTGGCCGCTGAAGTGTTGGAGTTGGCAGGAAACGCTGCCCGAGACAACAAGAAAACTCGCATCATCCCGCGTCATCTGCAGCTGGCCATCCGCAACGACGAGGAATTGAACAAGCTGTTGTCCGGCGTCACCATTGCCCAAGGTGGTGTGCTGCCCAACATTCAGGCCGTGCTGCTGCCAAAGAAGACTGAGAAGAAGGCCTAAAGCTATCGAGCTTCTCTCAATCTTGCAAACCAAAAAAAACCGTCCTTTTCAGGGCGACAAATCGATTTACGCAAAAGATTTTTGTTCGACCATCTCTTCTGAGCTAAAACCATACGCGCGCAGCAATTACCTAATCGAAGGGAAATTCAGTGAAGAAACACAAGCAATCGTATGCGGGAAACCCCCTGACGATCGTTTTCATTTTTCATGTTTTTTTTTAACCTTTGGTCGGAGGTAGACTCCTGCTCCTGCGTTTGTAGTACCGCAAGCCAAATGGGTGAAATGCCAAATGCAGTGCTGCTCCATAACTTACCTGGTTTCGTACCTGAAATTCGTACCGACCCTACGAGGGAAAAATAACTTCCACATTCCACCCAAAGGACATGGGCATGACTAGTGCAGGTACCTGTTAGAGGGTCTGAATCGCAAAATTGCTAAGAAACTTCCCAATACCAACGAAACACATTAATCCACGAACGGTTCCGGCAGTTCGGAATATGTAAGTTTAGTTTAAACCAACCTACACATAGCCTTAGTGGCAGATATTTTTTTATTTTCTAAAATAAACTACAACGGGCTCAACGCAGTTCGCTTCTCCATCGACCAACGAAAAGCAACGAATCCCCAAACCATGCGTAGAAATGAATCATGCAATACACTTACCTTCGTTGGTACGACCAGAGCCGCTTCACGCACCGCTGTCGCTGCTTCGACGATGAACCGCTGACGGCCGCAGATTGAAGTGTCGACCGTGCGCCCACGATGCGCAATTGCGGTTCACTTAGCACAGAGTCCCATCCATTTCACTACACGTTGTTCTTTAACGCACACATATGAACGCTTTACTTTTCCGAATATTACTTTTCTGACCTTTGCAACCGAGCGAAGCACCGAGCGCAGCACCGTCGCGATTAACGCAGTCCATTGTCCTTTCTTTCACACACGCACACGCATTTCACCCGTCCGAGCGACGTACCGCCGCAATCGGGTTAGTCCATAGTCCCACGAAGCTTTTCACACACACGCGCATTGCACCAGCAGCAGCAGCAACAACAACAACAACAACAACTATGTTAATAAAAACAGTAATTTTAAGTGCGAATCCGCGGAGGATTTCGCTGTCCGACGCACCGAGCGAAGCACCGAGCGCAGCACCGTCGCGATTAACGCAGTCCATTGTCCTTTTTTTTCACACACACGCACACACTTTTCACCAGCAGAAAGCACAGTTGTTTTAAAGAAAAATATTTTTTTAGTACGAATCCGCGGAGGATTTCTCTACCCGATGTACTAAACCCAACGAATAACCCTGCGCAGGATTAACTGTCGCGTCGCACACTTTTGCTCGACATGAGCTCATGCTGCTTCTGGAAGGACGACGAAATGAGCTGGCGCCATTTTGAAAATGACCCCCCCTGCTCAACACCACTTGTATCACACCACTTTTACACACACTACTAAATTCACACTACCGTGACGCGCGGACCAACCGTTCCATCAGGCTGCTAGTCGAAGACTGTGCCGAGCGCGGGATATTCGGCTTCTAATATAATGTAGTATCCGAACGAATGTGGCGAGAGAATTTTCTCTCCGAACTACTACTACTACTACTACTACTATCCGAGCGAGCGTTGCCATCTCTGTTCTTCCTCGCTACGCGTACAATCGCATGATGCAAATTCACCGGTTGTCCCAAAGCCGAGCAATTGTATGACGTCAAATCTGATATTTATGCAATATTTTGCAACTAAACTACTAAAGGTTTAATCCTTTTGCGTGTGATGTACGGAACAGGGAAAGGAAGTTAGGTAGCAAATTTGCAAAAATTTAAGAATGTTCATGTACAGTGTACGAAAACGTAGGTTTTATGCTATATTCCCTGTGAGCCCTTGAAAAAAGGAACATATTTTGCAAGTTATTGAAAACCGTAGGTGCAAATATTTCATCACATTTTTGACGCTGCCTAAAACGAGCCGGCGACACACGGACGAAGCGTGTGCTCCTTTGTGTGTGCTGTCAGCGACCGACGTTGCTGCGAATTTCATCTCATGCTCCGTCTCGCTCGCGCTCGTTGGCCAAGCGCAAGCCATCCTCTTTTTTGGTGATTTTTCCAAATAACGGTACCGATCATCGGTTGCGATCGCATTTCCTGATAAGTTCTGGCTCGAGTTGGATATAAAACGCGCACACTACTACGTGCGAGAAAGAAAAGAAAAACACGACGTACGATTTGAATACGCGTGGCAAAATGTTGGTGGAATTATACACGTACCAGGGCAGTAAGAGGCGAACTTGCCTTTTGAAAAACATATTTAATCCACTTCGTATCTATTAATTTGCGCACTGGTTTTGTAACATTTTCCGATAATTTTTGGCTGGAGCTGAGTATGCACAAACGCACCCAATATTAGGTGTAAGAAAAAAACGCCGCATTCTATTTCAATACTCGTGGCATCTAGTAGCCATTCCGACCTTTCGATATCGAGTGTTTGTGGAATTATGTGTTTCATGTTTTTGATTATAAAATGTGCCAACTTTAGCAAGTTAGCAAAAATGTAATTGAAAGAATTTCATCACATTTTTGGCGCTGCTTAAAACGAGCCGGCGACACACGGCGCTAGACACCGTGCGCTCCTTTTTGTGTGTCCCTGTCAGTATCCGAAATTAGTGCGAATTTCATCCCATGCTCCGTCTCGCTCGCACTTGCGCCCTCGTTCGGTGGCACCAAGCCATCCTCTTTTTTGGTGATTTTTCCAAATAACGGTACCGATCATCGTTTGCGATCGCATTTGCTGATAATTTCTGACTCTAGGTGGGTAAAAAACGCGCACACTACTACGTGCGATAAAGAAAAGAAAAACACGACGTTCGATTTGAATACGCGTGGCAAAATGTTGGTGGAATAATATGTTTCATGTTTTTGATCATAAATTGTGCCAATTTTAGCAAGTTAGCAAGCAATTTTAGCAAGCAAAAATTTCAGCACATTTTTGAAGCTGCTTTGCGTGTCCTATCAATGACCGAAATTAGTGCGAATTTCATCCCTTGCTCCGTCTCGTTCGGTGGCATGAGGGCATCCTCTTTCTCACGAGGGCACGAGGGCATATTTAATCCACTTTATTTCAATATTTACGCCAAAATTTCTGCCAAAATTTATTTCTGCATTTCAGTAACGTTTTCTGCTATTTTTCGGATGCAGTAAGTTAAGCTAGACGCCCAAGTACGTGAAATATGTAGTGTTAGTCTTAAAAAAGACTGGTAGCAGTGTGAAATGCTTCACAATTGGCTTTGAAAACGGTCGATGTTTCTTAGCTTTGTATTAAAATGGCGGCATAGTTGACTTTCGTTTTCTAATACCATCACACAAACACGATCGAGCACACAACGTCGCAACATTGTGGATCTGTAGCGCGTTCAACATACTATGGACACCCATTACCTGTACACCGTTCACGAGGATCGACACGAAGCTCATTGCTTCTTCTTCTATCTGGCTTCTGCGTGGCTTCTGCGTGACGCGTTTTGGACATTTTTACACCGTGACATTTTTACCCCGTAGACCGACGAAGCGAAGGATTCGACTCGCAACCACAGGTAGAATTCCATTACGGCGGGTACAAACGATAGTGCGAAGCTCCGATGAACCTAAGCTGGCAGAGCAAAAAACGCTCGACTTCATAGCGATTGGAATCATTGGAAAGAGAATTTTGACGCAAAGAATGTGTGGTCCTGAAAAGGACCGTTTTGTTGAGATGAGGGCAAAATGTGCGTTGGCTGGCGAGTTTAACCTCCGAAACCGTACAGGGTGCGACCCTGACGCTTCAGCGCGTACACTACATCCATCGCGGTGACGGTTTTGCGCTTGGCGTGTTCGGTATAGGTGACCGCATCGCGGATAACATTCTCCAGGAACACTTTCAGCACGCCACGCGTTTCTTCGTAGATGAGACCGGAGATACGCTTCACTCCTCCACGGCGGGCCAGACGACGGATGGCCGGCTTGGTGATGCCCTGGATGTTGTCGCGCAGCACTTTGCGATGACGCTTGGCTCCTCCTTTACCCAGACCTTTGCCTCCTTTGCCTCGTCCAGTCATTTCGATGTCGATGCGTACTGTTCAAGAGTTCACGATTAACAATAGGGCAACGCACCATGTTTCGGCCTTTTATACACTCACCCGAGCACACGTACACATTCTCACGCTTACCCCACTATCGGTACACGATCGGAGCGGAGTGTATGTGTGCGTGGAGCGAGGTTATAAAAGTGGCGATCCGGCTTCGGATACCCACATTCCGAACCTATTGTCGACGCAACACAGACGTCTTTACGTTCCACTACCCAAACCGCCAGTGAACCAGTGAAATGGCCCGTACGAAGCAAACTGCCCGTAAGTCCACCGGAGGTAAGGCTCCGCGCAAGCAGCTGGCCACCAAGGCTGCTCGCAAGAGTGCCCCGGCCACCGGAGGAGTGAAGAAGCCGCATCGTTATCGTCCGGGAACCGTAGCCCTGCGTGAGATCCGTCGCTACCAGAAATCGACCGAGCTGCTGATCCGCAAGCTGCCCTTCCAGCGTCTGGTACGTGAAATTGCCCAGGACTTCAAGACCGATCTGCGCTTCCAGAGCTCGGCCGTGATGGCCCTGCAGGAGGCCAGCGAGGCGTACCTTGTCGGCCTGTTCGAGGACACCAACTTGTGCGCAATCCATGCGAAGCGCGTCACCATCATGCCGAAAGACATCCAGCTGGCTCGTCGCATCCGCGGAGAGCGTGCCTAAATCTTCGCCGCCTCCCCGCCTCCATCGTCCATCGAGGGGCATTTATTCACTCAAACGGTCCTTCTCAGGACCACCACAAATGTTAACCAAAAAGATATGTCGATATGCTCCCTTCCCTTCCCCTCTGTGTACCGCCCCTAACCCGTTGGTGGTGGTGTTGGAACAATTCTTATGCGTATGTGACAATGAGCGTATGTTGAGTGCAATGAGCCCGTGACCGTGTCAGGGTACAAAAGCTGCATGCGCCTACCAGGGCTCAGGGCTTACAAAGCTGCAGTGTACAAAGCTGGTGGAGAAATGGTGTTATTTTTAGGCTTTTGTTTTGTTTGTGGTTTCATTCTTCGGCTCGAATGGACATCAGAAATGAAGTCAGCCGTACGCACGGTCAGAAAGGCAAAAGAGGTTTCGCTTGGCCGTTTGGCATTCGATCGTCAGAAGATGCTTCCGATGCTTTAACGCTGTGGAACATTCATTTTCACTGCTCGCATAGAACCTCAGTTTGTGTTTTCGTACCCTGGCCATGTGTTCATGTGCACTCGGGTAATGTTCATTATGCCATGTTGCTACCATGTTGCGCAACACAGTCACGGGCGTGCTTTTATTTATTACATTATATTTACTCATTTTATTATATTTAACTTCTGCCACTGTGAGAGGGTTTTTAACAGGAATATGTCTTTTGTATGGATGCGTTTTGTGGTCCTGAAAAGGACCGGTTTGCGTTTGGGTAGATCGAACGAACTGCGGCGCTCCGAATTACTTCGAGCTGGTGTACTTGGTGACAGCCTTCGTGCCTTCGGACACGGCGTGCTTGGCCAGCTCACCAGGCAACAGCAGACGGACGGCCGTCTGGATTTCGCGGGACGTGATCGTCGAACGCTTGTTGTAGTGCGCCAAGCGGGATGCTTCGGCAGCGATGCGCTCGAAAATGTCGTTCACGAAGCTGTTCATGATGCTCATCGCCTTGGACGAAATGCCGGTGTCCGGGTGGACTTGCTTCAACACCTTGTAGATGTAGATAGCGTAGCTCTCCTTGCGGGTCTTCCTTTTCTTCTTCTTGTCCGACTTGGAGATGTTCTTCTGGGCTTTACCCGACTTCTTCGCGGCTTTTCCACTGGTTTTCGGGGCCATTTTACCTCAATTCACGCACTGATGCTCACTATCGGAGGGTCAAAAACTGTATGATGATGATCACTAACGGTTGGTTCGTTTATATTCCGGTTTTCGGATCACTCTCGGGTATTCGACACGAGTGCGTACAGGCAGCGTAGCTCGGAGTATTTAAACTCACGATTTTTGTTAATTTTGCTCAGAAAATAAGCACCCTCCAAGCAGTGAGCATCGTTGCGAACGTACTCTCATCTAAACCGAAGCTATCAACATGTCTGGCCGTGGCAAGGGAGGAAAAGTGAAGGGAAAGGCAAAGTCCCGCTCGAACCGTGCCGGTCTGCAGTTCCCGGTTGGCCGTATCCACCGTCTGCTCCGCAAAGGCAACTATGCCGAGCGCGTCGGTGCTGGTGCACCAGTGTATTTGGCCGCCGTCATGGAATACTTGGCCGCTGAAGTGTTGGAGTTGGCAGGAAACGCTGCCCGAGACAACAAGAAAACTCGCATCATCCCGCGTCATCTGCAGCTGGCCATCCGCAACGACGAGGAATTGAACAAGCTGTTGTCCGGCGTCACCATTGCCCAAGGTGGTGTGCTGCCCAACATTCAGGCCGTGCTGCTGCCAAAGAAGACTGAGAAGAAGGCCTAAAGCTATCGAGCTTCTCTCAATCTTGCAAACCAAAAAAAACCGTCCTTTTCAGGGCGACAAATCGATTTACGCAAAAGATTTTTGTTCGACCATCTCTTCTGAGCTAAAACCATACGCGCGCAGCAATTACCTAATCGAAGGGAAATTCAGTGAAGAAACACAAGCAATCGTATGCGGGAAACCCCCTGACGATCGTTTTCATTTTTCATGTTTTTTTTTAACCTTTGGTCGGAGGTAGACTCCTGCTCCTGCGTTTGTAGTACCGCAAGCCAAATGGGTGAAATGCCAAATGCAGTGCTGCTCCATAACTTACCTGGTTTCGTACCTGAAATTCGTACCGACCCTACGAGGGAAAAATAACTTCCACATTCCACCCAAAGGACATGGGCATGACTAGTGCAGGTACCTGTTAGAGGGTCTGAATCGCAAAATTGCTAAGAAACTTCCCAATACCAACGAAACACATTAATCCACGAACGGTTCCGGCAGTTCGGAATATGTAAGTTTAGTTTAAACCAACCTACACATAGCCTTAGTGGCAGATATTTTTTTATTTTCTAAAATAAACTACAACGGGCTCAACGCAGTTCGCTTCTCCATCGACCAACGAAAAGCAACGAATCCCCAAACCATGCGTAGAAATGAATCATGCAATACACTTACCTTCGTTGGTACGACCAGAGCCGCTTCACGCACCGCTGTCGCTGCTTCGACGATGAACCGCTGACGGCCGCAGATTGAAGTGTCGACCGTGCGCCCACGATGCGCAATTGCGGTTCACTTAGCACAGAGTCCCATCCATTTCACTACACGTTGTTCTTTAACGCACACATATGAACGCTTTACTTTTCCGAATATTACTTTTCTGACCTTTGCAACCGAGCGAAGCACCGAGCGCAGCACCGTCGCGATTAACGCAGTCCATTGTCCTTTCTTTCACACACGCACACGCATTTCACCCGTCCGAGCGACGTACCGCCGCAATCGGGTTAGTCCATAGTCCCACGAAGCTTTTCACACACACACGCATTGCACCAGCAGCAGCAGCAACAACAACAACAACAACTATGTTAATAAAAACAGTAATTTTAAGTGCGAATCCGCGGAGGATTTCGCTGTCCGACGCACCGAGCGAAGCACCGAGCGAAGCACCGAGCGCAGCACCGTCGCGATTAACGCAGTCCATTGTCCTTTCTTTCACACACGCACACGCATTTCACCCGTCCGAGCGACGTACCGCCGCAATCGGGTTAGTCCATAGTCCCACGAAGCTTTTCACACACACACGCATTGCACCAGCAGCAGCAGCAACAACAACAACAACAACTATGTTAATAAAAACAGTAATTTTAAGTGCGAATCCGCGGAGGATTTCGCTGTCCGACGCACCGAGCGAAGCACCGAGCGCAGCACCGTCGCGATTAACGCAGTCCATTGTCCTTTTTTTTCACACACACGCACACACTTTTCACCAGCAGAAAGCACAGTTGTTTTAAAGAAAAATATTTTTTTAGTACGAATCCGCGGAGGATTTCTCTACCCGATGTACTAAACCCAACGAATAACCCTGCGCAGGATTAACTGTCGCGTCGCACACTTTTGCTCGACATGAGCTCATGCTGCTTCTGGAAGGACGACGAAATGAGCTGGCGCCATTTTGAAAATGACCCCCCCTGCTCAACACCACTTGTATCACACCACTTTTACACACACTACTAAATTCACACTACCGTGACGCGCGGACCAACCGTTCCATCAGGCTGCTAGTCGAAGACTGTGCCGAGCGCGGGATATTCGGCTTCTAATATAATGTAGTATCCGAACGAATGTGGCGAGAGAATTTTCTCTCCGAACTACTACTACTACTACTACTACTATCCGAGCGAGCGTTGCCATCTCTGTTCTTCCTCGCTACGCGTACAATCGCATGATGCAAATTCACCGGTTGTCCCAAAGCCGAGCAATTGTATGACGTCAAATCTGATATTTATGCAATATTTTGCAACTAAACTACTAAAGGTTTAATCCTTTTGCGTGTGATGTACGGAACAGGGAAAGGAAGTTAGGTAGCAAATTTGCAAAAATTTAAGAATGTTCATGTACAGTGTACGAAAACGTAGGTTTTATGCTATATTCCCTGTGAGCCCTTGAAAAAAGGAACATATTTTGCAAGTTATTGAAAACCGTAGGTGCAAATATTTCATCACATTTTTGACGCTGCCTAAAACGAGCCGGCGACACACGGACGAAGCGTGTGCTCCTTTGTGTGTGCTGTCAGCGACCGACGTTGCTGCGAATTTCATCTCATGCTCCGTCTCGCTCGCGCTCGTTGGCCAAGCGCAAGCCATCCTCTTTTTTGGTGATTTTTCCAAATAACGGTACCGATCATCGGTTGCGATCGCATTTCCTGATAAGTTCTGGCTCGAGTTGGATATAAAACGCGCACACTACTACGTGCGAGAAAGAAAAGAAAAACACGACGTACGATTTGAATACGCGTGGCAAAATGTTGGTGGAATTATACACGTACCAGGGCAGTAAGAGGCGAACTTGCCTTTTGAAAAACATATTTAATCCACTTCGTATCTATTAATTTGCGCACTGGTTTTGTAACATTTTCCGATAATTTTTGGCTGGAGCTGAGTATGCACAAACGCACCCAATATTAGGTGTAAGAAAAAAACGCCGCATTCTATTTCAATACTCGTGGCATCTAGTAGCCATTCCGACCTTTCGATATCGAGTGTTTGTGGAATTATGTGTTTCATGTTTTTGATTATAAAATGTGCCAACTTTAGCAAGTTAGCAAAAATGTAATTGAAAGAATTTCATCACATTTTTGGCGCTGCTTAAAACGAGCCGGCGACACACGGCGCTAGACACCGTGCGCTCCTTTTTGTGTGTCCCTGTCAGTATCCGAAATTAGTGCGAATTTCATCCCATGCTCCGTCTCGCTCGCACTTGCGCCCTCGTTCGGTGGCACCAAGCCATCCTCTTTTTTGGTGATTTTTCCAAATAACGGTACCGATCATCGTTTGCGATCGCATTTGCTGATAATTTCTGACTCTAGGTGGGTAAAAAACGCGCACACTACTACGTGCGATAAAGAAAAGAAAAACACGACGTTCGATTTGAATACGCGTGGCAAAATGTTGGTGGAATAATATGTTTCATGTTTTTGATCATAAATTGTGCCAATTTTAGCAAGTTAGCAAGCAATTTTAGCAAGCAAAAATTTCAGCACATTTTTGAAGCTGCTTTGCGTGTCCTATCAATGACCGAAATTAGTGCGAATTTCATCCCTTGCTCCGTCTCGTTCGGTGGCATGAGGGCATCCTCTTTCTCACGAGGGCACGAGGGCATATTTAATCCACTTTATTTCAATATTTACGCCAAAATTTCTGCCAAAATTTATTTCTGCATTTCAGTAACGTTTTCTGCTATTTTTCGGATGCAGTAAGTTAAGCTAGACGCCCAAGTACGTGAAATATGTAGTGTTAGTCTTAAAAAAGACTGGTAGCAGTGTGAAATGCTTCACAATTGGCTTTGAAAACGGTCGATGTTTCTTAGCTTTGTATTAAAATGGCGGCATAGTTGACTTTCGTTTTCTAATACCATCACACAAACACGATCGAGCACACAACGTCGCAACATTGTGGATCTGTAGCGCGTTCAACATACTATGGACACCCATTACCTGTACACCGTTCACGAGGATCGACACGAAGCTCATTGCTTCTTCTTCTATCTGGCTTCTGCGTGGCTTCTGCGTGACGCGTTTTCGACATTTTTACACCGTGACATGTTTACCCCGTAGACCGACGAAGCGAAGGATTCGACTCACAACCACAGGTAGAATTCCATTACGGCGGGTACAAACGATAGTGCGAAGCTCCGATGAACCTAAGCTGGCAGAGCAAAAAACGCTCGACTTCTTAGCGATTGGAATCATTGGAAAGAGAATTTTGACGCAAAGAATGTGTGGTCCTGATAAGGACCGTTTTGTTGAGATGAGGGCAAAATGTGCGTTGGCTGGCGAGTTTAACCTCCGAAACCGTACAGGGTGCGACCCTGACGCTTCAGCGCGTACACTACATCCATCGCGGTGACGGTTTTGCGCTTGGCGTGTTCGGTATAGGTGACCGCATCGCGGATAACATTCTCCAGGAACACTTTCAGCACGCCACGCGTTTCTTCGTAGATGAGACCGGAGATACGCTTCACTCCTCCACGGCGGGCCAGACGACGGATGGCCGGCTTGGTGATGCCCTGGATGTTGTCGCGCAGCACTTTGCGATGACGCTTGGCTCCTCCTTTACCCAGACCTTTGCCTCCTTTGCCTCGTCCAGTCATTTCGATGTCGATGCGTACTGTTCAAGAGTTCACGATTAACAATAGGGCAACGCACCATGTTTCGGCCTTTTATACACTCACCCGAGCACACGTACACATTCTCACGCTTACCCCACTATCGGTACACGATCGGAGCGGAGTGTATGTGTGCGTGGAGCGAGGTTATAAAAGTGGCGATCCGGCTTCGGATACCCACATTCCGAACCTATTGTCGACGCAACACAGACGTCTTTACGTTCCACTACCCAAACCGCCAGTGAACCAGTGAAATGGCCCGTACGAAGCAAACTGCCCGTAAGTCCACCGGAGGTAAGGCTCCGCGCAAGCAGCTGGCCACCAAGGCTGCTCGCAAGAGTGCCCCGGCCACCGGAGGAGTGAAGAAGCCGCATCGTTATCGTCCGGGAACCGTAGCCCTGCGTGAGATCCGTCGCTACCAGAAATCGACCGAGCTGCTGATCCGCAAGCTGCCCTTCCAGCGTCTGGTACGTGAAATTGCCCAGGACTTCAAGACCGATCTGCGCTTCCAGAGCTCGGCCGTGATGGCCCTGCAGGAGGCCAGCGAGGCGTACCTTGTCGGCCTGTTCGAGGACACCAACTTGTGCGCAATCCATGCGAAGCGCGTCACCATCATGCCGAAAGACATCCAGCTGGCTCGTCGCATCCGCGGAGAGCGTGCCTAAATCTTCGCCGCCTCCCCGCCTCCATCGTCCATCGAGGGGCATTTATTCACTCAAACGGTCCTTCTCAGGACCACCACAAATGTTAACCAAAAAGATATGTCGATATGCTCCCTTCCCTTCCCCTCTGTGTACCGCCCCTAACCCGTTGGTGGTGGTGTTGGAACAATTCTTATGCGTATGTGACAATGAGCGTATGTTGAGTGCAATGAGCCCGTGACCGTGTCAGGGTACAAAAGCTGCATGCGCCTACCAGGGCTCAGGGCTTACAAAGCTGCAGTGTACAAAGCTGGTGGAGAAATGGTGTTATTTTTAGGCTTTTGTTTTGTTTGTGGTTTCATTCTTCGGCTCGAATGGACATCAGAAATGAAGTCAGCCGTACGCACGGTCAGAAAGGCAAAAGAGGTTTCGCTTGGCCGTTTGGCATTCGATCGTCAGAAGATGCTTCCGATGCTTTAACGCTGTGGAACATTCATTTTCACTGCTCGCATAGAACCTCAGTTTGTGTTTTCGTACCCTGGCCATGTGTTCATGTGCACTCGGGTAATGTTCATTATGCCATGTTGCTACCATGTTGCGCAACACAGTCACGGGCGTGCTTTTATTTATTACATTATATTTACTCATTTTATTATATTTAACTTCTGCCACTGTGAGAGGGTTTTTAACAGGAATATGTCTTTTGTATGGATGCGTTTTGTGGTCCTGAAAAGGACCGGTTTGCGTTTGGGTAGATCGAACGAACTGCGGCGCTCCGAATTACTTCGAGCTGGTGTACTTGGTGACAGCCTTCGTGCCTTCGGACACGGCGTGCTTGGCCAGCTCACCAGGCAACAGCAGACGGACGGCCGTCTGGATTTCGCGGGACGTGATCGTCGAACGCTTGTTGTAGTGCGCCAAGCGGGATGCTTCGGCAGCGATGCGCTCGAAAATGTCGTTCACGAAGCTGTTCATGATGCTCATCGCCTTGGACGAAATGCCGGTGTCCGGGTGGACTTGCTTCAACACCTTGTAGATGTAGATAGCGTAGCTCTCCTTGCGGGTCTTCCTTTTCTTCTTCTTGTCCGACTTGGAGATGTTCTTCTGGGCTTTACCCGACTTCTTCGCGGCTTTTCCACTGGTTTTCGGGGCCATTTTACCTCAATTCACGCACTGATGCTCACTATCGGAGGGTCAAAAACTGTATGATGATGATCACTAACGGTTGGTTCGTTTATATTCCGGTTTTCGGATCACTCTCGGGTATTCGACACGAGTGCGTACAGGCAGCGTAGCTCGGAGTATTTAAACTCACGATTTTTGTTAATTTTGCTCAGAAAATAAGCACCCTCCAAGCAGTGAGCATCGTTGCGAACGTACTCTCATCTAAACCGAAGCTATCAACATGTCTGGCCGTGGCAAGGGAGGAAAAGTGAAGGGAAAGGCAAAGTCCCGCTCGAACCGTGCCGGTCTGCAGTTCCCGGTTGGCCGTATCCACCGTCTGCTCCGCAAAGGCAACTATGCCGAGCGCGTCGGTGCTGGTGCACCAGTGTATTTGGCCGCCGTCATGGAATACTTGGCCGCTGAAGTGTTGGAGTTGGCAGGAAACGCTGCCCGAGACAACAAGAAAACTCGCATCATCCCGCGTCATCTGCAGCTGGCCATCCGCAACGACGAGGAATTGAACAAGCTGTTGTCCGGCGTCACCATTGCCCAAGGTGGTGTGCTGCCCAACATTCAGGCCGTGCTGCTGCCAAAGAAGACTGAGAAGAAGGCCTAAAGCTATCGAGCTTCTCTCAATCTTGCAAACCAAAAAAAACCGTCCTTTTCAGGGCGACAAATCGATTTACGCAAAAGATTTTTGTTCGACCATCTCTTCTGAGCTAAAACCATACGCGCGCAGCAATTACCTAATCGAAGGGAAATTCAGTGAAGAAACACAAGCAATCGTATGCGGGAAACCCCCTGACGATCGTTTTCATTTTTCATGTTTTTTTTTAACCTTTGGTCGGAGGTAGACTCCTGCTCCTGCGTTTGTAGTACCGCAAGCCAAATGGGTGAAATGCCAAATGCAGTGCTGCTCCATAACTTACCTGGTTTCGTACCTGAAATTCGTACCGACCCTACGAGGGAAAAATAACTTCCACATTCCACCCAAAGGACATGGGCATGACTAGTGCAGGTACCTGTTAGAGGGTCTGAATCGCAAAATTGCTAAGAAACTTCCCAATACCAACGAAACACATTAATCCACGAACGGTTCCGGCAGTTCGGAATATGTAAGTTTAGTTTAAACCAACCTACACATAGCCTTAGTGGCAGATATTTTTTTATTTTCTAAAATAAACTACAACGGGCTCAACGCAGTTCGCTTCTCCATCGACCAACGAAAAGCAACGAATCCCCAAACCATGCGTAGAAATGAATCATGCAATACACTTACCTTCGTTGGTACGACCAGAGCCGCTTCACGCACCGCTGTCGCTGCTTCGACGATGAACCGCTGACGGCCGCAGATTGAAGTGTCGACCGTGCGCCCACGATGCGCAATTGCGGTTCACTTAGCACAGAGTCCCATCCATTTCACTACACGTTGTTCTTTAACGCACACATATGAACGCTTTACTTTTCCGAATATTACTTTTCTGACCTTTGCAACCGAGCGAAGCACCGAGCGCAGCACCGTCGCGATTAACGCAGTCCATTGTCCTTTCTTTCACACACGCACACGCATTTCACCCGTCCGAGCGACGTACCGCCGCAATCGGGTTAGTCCATAGTCCCACGAAGCTTTTCACACACACACGCATTGCACCAGCAGCAGCAGCAACAACAACAACAACAACTATGTTAATAAAAACAGTAATTTTAAGTGCGAATCCGCGGAGGATTTCGCTGTCCGACGCACCGAGCGAAGCACCGAGCGAAGCACCGAGCGCAGCACCGTCGCGATTAACGCAGTCCATTGTCCTTTCTTTCACACACGCACACGCATTTCACCCGTCCGAGCGACGTACCGCCGCAATCGGGTTAGTCCATAGTCCCACGAAGCTTTTCACACACACGCGCATTGCACCAGCAGCAGCAGCAACAACAACAACAACAACTATGTTTATAAAAAGAGTAGTTTTTAGTGCGAATCCGCGGAGGATTTCGCTGTCCGACGCACCGAGCGAAGCACCGAGCGAAGCACCGAGCGCAGCACCGTCGCGATTAACGCAGTCCATTGTCCTTTCTTTCACACACGCACACGCATTTCACCCGTCCGAGCGACGTACCGCCGCAATCGGGTTAGTCCATAGTCCCACGAAGCTTTTCACACACACGCGCATTGCACCAGCAGCAGCAGCAACAACAACAACAACAACAACTATGTTAATAAAAACAGTAATTTTAAGTGCGAATCCGCGGAGGATTTCGCTGTCCGACGCACCGAGCGAAGCACCGAGCGCAGCACCGTCGCGATTAACGCAGTCCATTGTCCTTTTTTTTCACACACACGCACACACTTTTCACCAGCAGAAAGCACAGTTGTTTTAAAGAAAAATATTTTTTTAGTACGAATCCGCGGAGGATTTCTCTACCCGATGTACTAAACCCAACGAATAACCCTGCGCAGGATTAACTGTCGCGTCGCACACTTTTGCTCGACATGAGCTCATGCTGCTTCTGGAAGGACGACGAAATGAGCTGGCGCCATTTTGAAAATGACCCCCCCTGCTCAACACCACTTGTATCACACCACTTTTACACACACTACTAAATTCACACTACCGTGACGCGCGGACCAACCGTTCCATCAGGCTGCTAGTCGAAGACTGTGCCGAGCGCGGGATATTCGGCTTCTAATATAATGTAGTATCCGAACGAATGTGGCGAGAGAATTTTCTCTCCGAACTACTACTACTACTACTACTACTATCCGAGCGAGCGTTGCCATCTCTGTTCTTCCTCGCTACGCGTACAATCGCATGATGCAAATTCACCGGTTGTCCCAAAGCCGAGCAATTGTATGACGTCAAATCTGATATTTATGCAATATTTTGCAACTAAACTACTAAAGGTTTAATCCTTTTGCGTGTGATGTACGGAACAGGGAAAGGAAGTTAGGTAGCAAATTTGCAAAAATTTAAGAATGTTCATGTACAGTGTACGAAAACGTAGGTTTTATGCTATATTCCCTGTGAGCCCTTGAAAAAAGGAACATATTTTGCAAGTTATTGAAAACCGTAGGTGCAAATATTTCATCACATTTTTGACGCTGCCTAAAACGAGCCGGCGACACACGGACGAAGCGTGTGCTCCTTTGTGTGTGCTGTCAGCGACCGACGTTGCTGCGAATTTCATCTCATGCTCCGTCTCGCTCGCGCTCGTTGGCCAAGCGCAAGCCATCCTCTTTTTTGGTGATTTTTCCAAATAACGGTACCGATCATCGGTTGCGATCGCATTTCCTGATAAGTTCTGGCTCGAGTTGGATATAAAACGCGCACACTACTACGTGCGAGAAAGAAAAGAAAAACACGACGTACGATTTGAATACGCGTGGCAAAATGTTGGTGGAATTATACACGTACCAGGGCAGTAAGAGGCGAACTTGCCTTTTGAAAAACATATTTAATCCACTTCGTATCTATTAATTTGCGCACTGGTTTTGTAACATTTTCCGATAATTTTTGGCTGGAGCTGAGTATGCACAAACGCACCCAATATTAGGTGTAAGAAAAAAACGCCGCATTCTATTTCAATACTCGTGGCATCTAGTAGCCATTCCGACCTTTCGATATCGAGTGTTTGTGGAATTATGTGTTTCATGTTTTTGATTATAAAATGTGCCAACTTTAGCAAGTTAGCAAAAATGTAATTGAAAGAATTTCATCACATTTTTGGCGCTGCTTAAAACGAGCCGGCGACACACGGCGCTAGACACCGTGCGCTCCTTTTTGTGTGTCCCTGTCAGTATCCGAAATTAGTGCGAATTTCATCCCATGCTCCGTCTCGCTCGCACTTGCGCCCTCGTTCGGTGGCACCAAGCCATCCTCTTTTTTGGTGATTTTTCCAAATAACGGTACCGATCATCGTTTGCGATCGCATTTGCTGATAATTTCTGACTCTAGGTGGGTAAAAAACGCGCACACTACTACGTGCGATAAAGAAAAGAAAAACACGACGTTCGATTTGAATACGCGTGGCAAAATGTTGGTGGAATAATATGTTTCATGTTTTTGATCATAAATTGTGCCAATTTTAGCAAGTTAGCAAGCAATTTTAGCAAGCAAAAATTTCAGCACATTTTTGAAGCTGCTTTGCGTGTCCTATCAATGACCGAAATTAGTGCGAATTTCATCCCTTGCTCCGTCTCGTTCGGTGGCATGAGGGCATCCTCTTTCTCACGAGGGCACGAGGGCATATTTAATCCACTTTATTTCAATATTTACGCCAAAATTTCTGCCAAAATTTATTTCTGCATTTCAGTAACGTTTTCTGCTATTTTTCGGATGCAGTAAGTTAAGCTAGACGCCCAAGTACGTGAAATATGTAGTGTTAGTCTTAAAAAAGACTGGTAGCAGTGTGAAATGCTTCACAATTGGCTTTGAAAACGGTCGATGTTTCTTAGCTTTGTATTAAAATGGCGGCATAGTTGACTTTCGTTTTCTAATACCATCACACAAACACGATCGAGCACACAACGTCGCAACATTGTGGATCTGTAGCGCGTTCAACATACTATGGACACCCATTACCTGTACACCGTTCACGAGGATCGACACGAAGCTCATTGCTTCTTCTTCTATCTGGCTTCTGCGTGGCTTCTGCGTGACGCGTTTTCGACATTTTTACACCGTGACATGTTTACCCCGTAGACCGACGAAGCGAAGGATTCGACTCACAACCACAGGTAGAATTCCATTACGGCGGGTACAAACGATAGTGCGAAGCTCCGATGAACCTAAGCTGGCAGAGCAAAAAACGCTCGACTTCTTAGCGATTGGAATCATTGGAAAGAGAATTTTGACGCAAAGAATGTGTGGTCCTGATAAGGACCGTTTTGTTGAGATGAGGGCAAAATGTGCGTTGGCTGGCGAGTTTAACCTCCGAAACCGTACAGGGTGCGACCCTGACGCTTCAGCGCGTACACTACATCCATCGCGGTGACGGTTTTGCGCTTGGCGTGTTCGGTATAGGTGACCGCATCGCGGATAACATTCTCCAGGAACACTTTCAGCACGCCACGCGTTTCTTCGTAGATGAGACCGGAGATACGCTTCACTCCTCCACGGCGGGCCAGACGACGGATGGCCGGCTTGGTGATGCCCTGGATGTTGTCGCGCAGCACTTTGCGATGACGCTTGGCTCCTCCTTTACCCAGACCTTTGCCTCCTTTGCCTCGTCCAGTCATTTCGATGTCGATGCGTACTGTTCAAGAGTTCACGATTAACAATAGGGCAACGCACCATGTTTCGGCCTTTTATACACTCACCCGAGCACACGTACACATTCTCACGCTTACCCCACTATCGGTACACGATCGGAGCGGAGTGTATGTGTGCGTGGAGCGAGGTTATAAAAGTGGCGATCCGGCTTCGGATACCCACATTCCGAACCTATTGTCGACGCAACACAGACGTCTTTACGTTCCACTACCCAAACCGCCAGTGAACCAGTGAAATGGCCCGTACGAAGCAAACTGCCCGTAAGTCCACCGGAGGTAAGGCTCCGCGCAAGCAGCTGGCCACCAAGGCTGCTCGCAAGAGTGCCCCGGCCACCGGAGGAGTGAAGAAGCCGCATCGTTATCGTCCGGGAACCGTAGCCCTGCGTGAGATCCGTCGCTACCAGAAATCGACCGAGCTGCTGATCCGCAAGCTGCCCTTCCAGCGTCTGGTACGTGAAATTGCCCAGGACTTCAAGACCGATCTGCGCTTCCAGAGCTCGGCCGTGATGGCCCTGCAGGAGGCCAGCGAGGCGTACCTTGTCGGCCTGTTCGAGGACACCAACTTGTGCGCAATCCATGCGAAGCGCGTCACCATCATGCCGAAAGACATCCAGCTGGCTCGTCGCATCCGCGGAGAGCGTGCCTAAATCTTCGCCGCCTCCCCGCCTCCATCGTCCATCGAGGGGCATTTATTCACTCAAACGGTCCTTCTCAGGACCACCACAAATGTTAACCAAAAAGATATGTCGATATGCTCCCTTCCCTTCCCCTCTGTGTACCGCCCCTAACCCGTTGGTGGTGGTGTTGGAACAATTCTTATGCGTATGTGACAATGAGCGTATGTTGAGTGCAATGAGCCCGTGACCGTGTCAGGGTACAAAAGCTGCATGCGCCTACCAGGGCTCAGGGCTTACAAAGCTGCAGTGTACAAAGCTGGTGGAGAAATGGTGTTATTTTTAGGCTTTTGTTTTGTTTGTGGTTTCATTCTTCGGCTCGAATGGACATCAGAAATGAAGTCAGCCGTACGCACGGTCAGAAAGGCAAAAGAGGTTTCGCTTGGCCGTTTGGCATTCGATCGTCAGAAGATGCTTCCGATGCTTTAACGCTGTGGAACATTCATTTTCACTGCTCGCATAGAACCTCAGTTTGTGTTTTCGTACCCTGGCCATGTGTTCATGTGCACTCGGGTAATGTTCATTATGCCATGTTGCTACCATGTTGCGCAACACAGTCACGGGCGTGCTTTTATTTATTACATTATATTTACTCATTTTATTATATTTAACTTCTGCCACTGTGAGAGGGTTTTTAACAGGAATATGTCTTTTGTATGGATGCGTTTTGTGGTCCTGAAAAGGACCGGTTTGCGTTTGGGTAGATCGAACGAACTGCGGCGCTCCGAATTACTTCGAGCTGGTGTACTTGGTGACAGCCTTCGTGCCTTCGGACACGGCGTGCTTGGCCAGCTCACCAGGCAACAGCAGACGGACGGCCGTCTGGATTTCGCGGGACGTGATCGTCGAACGCTTGTTGTAGTGCGCCAAGCGGGATGCTTCGGCAGCGATGCGCTCGAAAATGTCGTTCACGAAGCTGTTCATGATGCTCATCGCCTTGGACGAAATGCCGGTGTCCGGGTGGACTTGCTTCAACACCTTGTAGATGTAGATAGCGTAGCTCTCCTTGCGGGTCTTCCTTTTCTTCTTCTTGTCCGACTTGGAGATGTTCTTCTGGGCTTTACCCGACTTCTTCGCGGCTTTTCCACTGGTTTTCGGGGCCATTTTACCTCAATTCACGCACTGATGCTCACTATCGGAGGGTCAAAAACTGTATGATGATGATCACTAACGGTTGGTTCGTTTATATTCCGGTTTTCGGATCACTCTCGGGTATTCGACACGAGTGCGTACAGGCAGCGTAGCTCGGAGTATTTAAACTCACGATTTTTGTTAATTTTGCTCAGAAAATAAGCACCCTCCAAGCAGTGAGCATCGTTGCGAACGTACTCTCATCTAAACCGAAGCTATCAACATGTCTGGCCGTGGCAAGGGAGGAAAAGTGAAGGGAAAGGCAAAGTCCCGCTCGAACCGTGCCGGTCTGCAGTTCCCGGTTGGCCGTATCCACCGTCTGCTCCGCAAAGGCAACTATGCCGAGCGCGTCGGTGCTGGTGCACCAGTGTATTTGGCCGCCGTCATGGAATACTTGGCCGCTGAAGTGTTGGAGTTGGCAGGAAACGCTGCCCGAGACAACAAGAAAACTCGCATCATCCCGCGTCATCTGCAGCTGGCCATCCGCAACGACGAGGAATTGAACAAGCTGTTGTCCGGCGTCACCATTGCCCAAGGTGGTGTGCTGCCCAACATTCAGGCCGTGCTGCTGCCAAAGAAGACTGAGAAGAAGGCCTAAAGCTATCGAGCTTCTCTCAATCTTGCAAACCAAAAAAAACCGTCCTTTTCAGGGCGACAAATCGATTTACGCAAAAGATTTTTGTTCGACCATCTCTTCTGAGCTAAAACCATACGCGCGCAGCAATTACCTAATCGAAGGGAAATTCAGTGAAGAAACACAAGCAATCGTATGCGGGAAACCCCCTGACGATCGTTTTCATTTTTCATGTTTTTTTTTAACCTTTGGTCGGAGGTAGACTCCTGCTCCTGCGTTTGTAGTACCGCAAGCCAAATGGGTGAAATGCCAAATGCAGTGCTGCTCCATAACTTACCTGGTTTCGTACCTGAAATTCGTACCGACCCTACGAGGGAAAAATAACTTCCACATTCCACCCAAAGGACATGGGCATGACTAGTGCAGGTACCTGTTAGAGGGTCTGAATCGCAAAATTGCTAAGAAACTTCCCAATACCAACGAAACACATTAATCCACGAACGGTTCCGGCAGTTCGGAATATGTAAGTTTAGTTTAAACCAACCTACACATAGCCTTAGTGGCAGATATTTTTTTATTTTCTAAAATAAACTACAACGGGCTCAACGCAGTTCGCTTCTCCATCGACCAACGAAAAGCAACGAATCCCCAAACCATGCGTAGAAATGAATCATGCAATACACTTACCTTCGTTGGTACGACCAGAGCCGCTTCACGCACCGCTGTCGCTGCTTCGACGATGAACCGCTGACGGCCGCAGATTGAAGTGTCGACCGTGCGCCCACGATGCGCAATTGCGGTTCACTTAGCACAGAGTCCCATCCATTTCACTACACGTTGTTCTTTAACGCACACATATGAACGCTTTACTTTTCCGAATATTACTTTTCTGACCTTTGCAACCGAGCGAAGCACCGAGCGCAGCACCGTCGCGATTAACGCAGTCCATTGTCCTTTTTCTTCACACACGCACACGCATTTCACCCGTCCGAGCGACGTACCGCCGCAATCGGGTTAGTCCATAGTCCCACGAAGCTTTTCACACACACGCGCATTGCACCAGCAGCAGCAGCAACAACAACAACAACAACAACTATGTTAATAAAAACAGTAATTTTAAGTGCGAATCCGCGGAGGATTTCGCTGTCCGACGCACCGAGCGAAGCACCGAGCGCAGCACCGTCGCGATTAACGCAGTCCATTGTCCTTTTTTTTCACACACACGCACACACTTTTCACCAGCAGAAAGCACAGTTGTTTTAAAGAAAAATATTTTTTTAGTACGAATCCGCGGAGGATTTCTCTACCCGATGTACTAAACCCAACGAATAACCCTGCGCAGGATTAACTGTCGCGTCGCACACTTTTGCTCGACATGAGCTCATGCTGCTTCTGGAAGGACGACGAAATGAGCTGGCGCCATTTTGAAAATGACCCCCCCTGCTCAACACCACTTGTATCACACCACTTTTACACACACTACTAAATTCACACTACCGTGACGCGCGGACCAACCGTTCCATCAGGCTGCTAGTCGAAGACTGTGCCGAGCGCGGGATATTCGGCTTCTAATATAATGTAGTATCCGAACGAATGTGGCGAGAGAATTTTCTCTCCGAACTACTACTACTACTACTACTACTATCCGAGCGAGCGTTGCCATCTCTGTTCTTCCTCGCTACGCGTACAATCGCATGATGCAAATTCACCGGTTGTCCCAAAGCCGAGCAATTGTATGACGTCAAATCTGATATTTATGCAATATTTTGCAACTAAACTACTAAAGGTTTAATCCTTTTGCGTGTGATGTACGGAACAGGGAAAGGAAGTTAGGTAGCAAATTTGCAAAAATTTAAGAATGTTCATGTACAGTGTACGAAAACGTAGGTTTTATGCTATATTCCCTGTGAGCCCTTGAAAAAAGGAACATATTTTGCAAGTTATTGAAAACCGTAGGTGCAAATATTTCATCACATTTTTGACGCTGCCTAAAACGAGCCGGCGACACACGGACGAAGCGTGTGCTCCTTTGTGTGTGCTGTCAGCGACCGACGTTGCTGCGAATTTCATCTCATGCTCCGTCTCGCTCGCGCTCGTTGGCCAAGCGCAAGCCATCCTCTTTTTTGGTGATTTTTCCAAATAACGGTACCGATCATCGGTTGCGATCGCATTTCCTGATAAGTTCTGGCTCGAGTTGGATATAAAACGCGCACACTACTACGTGCGAGAAAGAAAAGAAAAACACGACGTACGATTTGAATACGCGTGGCAAAATGTTGGTGGAATTATACACGTACCAGGGCAGTAAGAGGCGAACTTGCCTTTTGAAAAACATATTTAATCCACTTCGTATCTATTAATTTGCGCACTGGTTTTGTAACATTTTCCGATAATTTTTGGCTGGAGCTGAGTATGCACAAACGCACCCAATATTAGGTGTAAGAAAAAAACGCCGCATTCTATTTCAATACTCGTGGCATCTAGTAGCCATTCCGACCTTTCGATATCGAGTGTTTGTGGAATTATGTGTTTCATGTTTTTGATTATAAAATGTGCCAACTTTAGCAAGTTAGCAAAAATGTAATTGAAAGAATTTCATCACATTTTTGGCGCTGCTTAAAACGAGCCGGCGACACACGGCGCTAGACACCGTGCGCTCCTTTTTGTGTGTCCCTGTCAGTATCCGAAATTAGTGCGAATTTCATCCCATGCTCCGTCTCGCTCGCACTTGCGCCCTCGTTCGGTGGCACCAAGCCATCCTCTTTTTTGGTGATTTTTCCAAATAACGGTACCGATCATCGTTTGCGATCGCATTTGCTGATAATTTCTGACTCTAGGTGGGTAAAAAACGCGCACACTACTACGTGCGATAAAGAAAAGAAAAACACGACGTTCGATTTGAATACGCGTGGCAAAATGTTGGTGGAATAATATGTTTCATGTTTTTGATCATAAATTGTGCCAATTTTAGCAAGTTAGCAAGCAATTTTAGCAAGCAAAAATTTCAGCACATTTTTGAAGCTGCTTTGCGTGTCCTATCAATGACCGAAATTAGTGCGAATTTCATCCCTTGCTCCGTCTCGTTCGGTGGCATGAGGGCATCCTCTTTCTCACGAGGGCACGAGGGCATATTTAATCCACTTTATTTCAATATTTACGCCAAAATTTCTGCCAAAATTTATTTCTGCATTTCAGTAACGTTTTCTGCTATTTTTCGGATGCAGTAAGTTAAGCTAGACGCCCAAGTACGTGAAATATGTAGTGTTAGTCTTAAAAAAGACTGGTAGCAGTGTGAAATGCTTCACAATTGGCTTTGAAAACGGTCGATGTTTCTTAGCTTTGTATTAAAATGGCGGCATAGTTGACTTTCGTTTTCTAATACCATCACACAAACACGATCGAGCACACAACGTCGCAACATTGTGGATCTGTAGCGCGTTCAACATACTATGGACACCCATTACCTGTACACCGTTCACGAGGATCGACACGAAGCTCATTGCTTCTTCTTCTATCTGGCTTCTGCGTGGCTTCTGCGTGACGCGTTTTCGACATTTTTACACCGTGACATGTTTACCCCGTAGACCGACGAAGCGAAGGATTCGACTCACAACCACAGGTAGAATTCCATTACGGCGGGTACAAACGATAGTGCGAAGCTCCGATGAACCTAAGCTGGCAGAGCAAAAAACGCTCGACTTCTTAGCGATTGGAATCATTGGAAAGAGAATTTTGACGCAAAGAATGTGTGGTCCTGATAAGGACCGTTTTGTTGAGATGAGGGCAAAATGTGCGTTGGCTGGCGAGTTTAACCTCCGAAACCGTACAGGGTGCGACCCTGACGCTTCAGCGCGTACACTACATCCATCGCGGTGACGGTTTTGCGCTTGGCGTGTTCGGTATAGGTGACCGCATCGCGGATAACATTCTCCAGGAACACTTTCAGCACGCCACGCGTTTCTTCGTAGATGAGACCGGAGATACGCTTCACTCCTCCACGGCGGGCCAGACGACGGATGGCCGGCTTGGTGATGCCCTGGATGTTGTCGCGCAGCACTTTGCGATGACGCTTGGCTCCTCCTTTACCCAGACCTTTGCCTCCTTTGCCTCGTCCAGTCATTTCGATGTCGATGCGTACTGTTCAAGAGTTCACGATTAACATTTTTTTTTTTTTATTGTTTTTATAGAGACTTTGAGCTGGGCAGCTTCATTCGCCTCTTTACTGTAGGTGATGGTGGTCTAGATGGCTATGGATGATTATATTTCTTTATACAGGTTACTGATGCGGAGAAATTTGATGAGTTTGCGTTGATTATCGGGGTTCGGTGATAAGATGTTAGTGATGTTAGTGTCAAGTTGGCAGGATAGTCGATGGTTGGCGAAGCCGTGGCAGTCGGTTAGGATGTGCAGTACGGTGATGTCGACACCACAGAAGCTGCAGAGTGGTGGTGTGGATTTGTCGCAGATGTAGGAGTGGGTAAGGCGGGTGTGTCCAATGCGGAGTCGGGAAAGTATTCTTTGGTTACGGCTGGATTCTGGGTCGCTCCATGCTGCTGTGGTGTGTTTGATGAGGCGAAGTTTTGAGGTGTTGGTATTTATCCAGGTGGTGTTCCATTTCTGCGCTATGGTATTTGTTGTCCAATGGATGAGGTCTCGGCGTGCTATGGGGTTGTCGGTTTCTGGGGATCGGGATCTACCCTGGTTGGCTAGTCGGTCGGCTTTTTCGTTTCCGCGAATTCCTGAATGACCAGGAATCCAGCAGAAGGCTATTTCCGGTGTTGTGGGGAGTTGGTCTAGTTGTTGGATGTGTGGGTCACGGACAACACCATGTTCTAGGGCTGCTAGTACGCTGGCGCTGTCGGTGAAGATGACGTTGGGCTTATCACTGCGAAGACTTTCGTCGGCGGCGATGAGCATGGCTATTGCTTCTGCAGAAAAAATGGAAGTGTTATTTGGTAATTTAATGGCACTATTGTCGAAAGAGGAATGTATTCCGCATCCGGCGGACTCGTGTAAAACAGAGCCGTCGGTGAAGATGTGGTGGTGGTGTTGATACTTGTTCCGGATGTGGCGTGTGAAGATTTGGTTGGCTATATGGCTGCTTTTTCCTGCTTTTAGTTGGAGTTTAAGGTCCCAGTCTATTGTAGGTGTTTGTTGATACCAGGGGCGCTGACCGCGCCTAGTGAGGTGGAGAACTTGTGGTAATTGTTGGTTGGTGAGGGTTTGGAATGCAGTGCTGGCTCTATTGGAGAGAGAGGTGGCTTGGATCCCTTTTTCCTGTAGTCTAGTTGCTGCTGCTACTATTTTGTTGGTGATGATGTGGTGTAGAGGAAGGAGGCCGCTTTCGCAGAGGAGTGAATCGGTGGGACTGGTGATGAATGCTCCGGTGGAATATTGTATTGCGGTGTGGTAGAGCGGTGCTATTGTCTTCTCGAACGTTTCTCTCTTTCGGGAGACAATCTCGATGCCGTAGAGTAGTTTTGGGAGTAACCAGCTATTGATGATTCGGATGAGTGTGTTGCGGGATGCTCGGTGCTTTCCAGTTCCGAGCATTTTGAAGAGGTTCAGCCGGCTTTTTGCTTCTTTCTTAATGCGTGTGGAATGGGGAATGAAGGAAAGTCTTGTGTCGAATGTAACTCCTAAAATGTCTGCGCGTCGTGTGTTTGGTATGGGTGTGTTGTTGAAAGTGATATCTTTTTTGGAGTGTGGGAAAAAGTTGTTGCAAATGTGTAGGATTTTGGATTTGGTGTGTGATATTTCATAACCTGTCCACCTAGCCCATTGCCTAACCTTGTCAACCCCTGCTTGCAGGAGTTTACGAGATTCTGCACAAGAGCTGGATGAAGAGGCTAGGATGATATCATCTGCATATACGAATGATTTAATTTGTGTAGGAATAGAGCAAAATAAGGATTCAATGCTGATAAGGAAAAGGGTTGGTGAGAGAATGGCACCTTGTGGGACGCCATTTTCGAGCGTGTATGGATTGGAGAGGTCGGTACCAATGAGGACTCGAAAGGTGCGGTCAGTAAGGAAGCTCTCGATGAAGTTTGTGAGACGTCCACCGAGGTTCCATCTGGATAGTTGTTCTAGTATGGAGTGTCGCCAGGTACGGTCAAAAGCTTTGGAAAGGTCTATTATAGCGAGGTCTAAGTGGTAGTTATGAGTGTGGGCTGTTTCCAACACGTCATCTAGTTTGGCGAAGTACGTTTCCGTACCCATGCCGCACCGAAAGCCGTGTTGATCAGAACTAAGGAGTTTTCTATCTTCTATTTCTTGAGTTAGTCTACGGTTAACCATGCGTTCTAGGACTTTCATTATACAGTTGAGAAGAGAAATGGGGCGGTAGCTATCTACATCAGTGCTAGGTTTGTTAGGCTTAGGGATGGGAATGGTGAGGCTGGATTTCCATTCCTTAGGAATGTTACCAGTGGACCAGATGTCGTTATAAATATTGAGGAGTTTTAGTTTGGCTTGTAGGGGTAGGTTTTTGAGGAGAGGATAACCAATATTATCGGGGCCGGACGAGGAACCTTTACATTTTCTAAGAGCCCAGTTTAGTTCTTCTATTGAGAATAGTCTATTGTATCTATGGTGGGTAGCGTTTGTCTTAGGGATGGGTATGGATTCTGCGTTTGTTTTGTGTTTTTGGAAAGTGGGCGGAAAGTTTTCAGTTGCAGAGGTGTTGGCAAAGTGTTTGGCGAAGGTCTCAGGGATTTCGGAGGGAGGTACAGTTGTGCCGGAGAAGTGCAGGGAAATCGGAGAAGCTTGCGGTTTTCTACCCGAAAGGACACTCACTCTCCTCCAAATTTCTTTAGAGGTAGAGTTAGGATTGATATCGCTAACGAATCTATTCCATGTGTCCTCTTTGGAGAGACGCACAGCTTCCTTGGCAAGACGGTTAGCTTCACGATATTGTTCAGCCAACACGGGTGTAAAAAAATTATCGGGGGTGTTGCTGGCTCGACGGAATTTCCGTAAGGCAGTACGCCTGGCTTTAATAGCCTGGGCGACTGTCTCGTTCCACCAGGGGACATTTCTTTTGGAAGGAGTGCCTTTGGTACGGGGGATGCTAAGGGAAGCTGCATTTTCTATGGCGTGAAGGAAACGTGGGATGGTGGGAAGTTCTTCTAAGGGAAGGTTGAAAATTATTTCTGTTTGGTATTTTTCCCAATCGGCCTCTTCATATTTCCACTTGGGACGTTGAAGTGGTCGATAAGTGGGAAAACTGCTGGAGATGAACATGGGATAATGGTCACTATTGTGGGTATCGTTGCTGATTTGGATTTGGAATTGGGGTGCAATGGAGGATGAGATGGTACAGTGGTCAATGATTGACCCTGAGCCATTTGTGGGAGATATGCGGGTGGGAGTTTGGTTGAAAAGGACTTGAAGGTCGAAGGATTCAAAAATGTTGCCAATATTATTCCCACGATTGTTCGTTATGGAACAACCCCAGGAGCAATGTTGTGCGTTTAGGTCGCCAAGGATAATGAGAGGTTTGGGTAATTGGTGTATTAGTTGGGTAAGTTCGCTATTTATTATCGGAATTGTTAGAGAAGGTGGTAGATAGAGACAAAGAACAGTGGCTGGAAGAGGTGATTCAATTTTAACGGCTATTGCAGGTAGTGTGGTTGTGAGATTGATTCTTTTAGAAGATATGTTTTTAAGAGTTCCAATGCACACGCTATGGTGAGGATTGGATGGACATGGATTAAAAAACCAGTTGTATTTATTAAATGGGGTGCTGTTGAGAGAAGGTATTGTGATAGTTTCCTGTAGGGTTATAATACTGGGGTTATGGCGGGTTAATAATAATCTAAGTTCTTCTACGTTAGTTCTCATGCTTCTGATATTCCAGGAAAGTGCGAAAATGGGATTTTGATTATTGCTTATTGTTTGTGTGTTGAAAAGGATATTAGGGAAAATGGTAACGAAGGTAGGGGATTAATTGGAAGCTGATGTTGGGTGTGTTGTGTGTGTATTAACTTGGTTTTTTCTTTTTCTTGCTGCGGATTGGAGGGGGATTTTGGTCGGGGATGGAAGGGGGGATATTTGAGGGGGTGGGAGAAGGAATAATGGGTTGGGGGGTGTCCTCTTCGGAGGACGGGGTGCCCTTGTTGCGGGCACGTTTGCGGGAGAGGGAGGAGGCTGAGGAGGTGATTGATTCATCTGAATCGGTTAGTGTGTTCGAGTCTGAGTCGGATTCAAGTGAGCTATTTGAGTGTTTTTTGTTGCTAGATTTTAAGAAACTTTGGATAAGTTTTTGTTGTTCAAGTAGTTGTTTGTTCATGTTGTTCATAGTTTCGGTTAGTTTAGCGATAGTGTTTTCTTGTTGTTTAAGTGTGAGTTGTAGTGTGGCAATCATTGTGTCTTTTTCGTCTTGTGTGGTTTGTTGAGCGTATGTTAGTCTTTGTTGTACAGGGGAGGGAATTGCGGGAGAGGAGATCATTCTACGGGCTTCACCGTAGGAACAATTTTTATCTACTTTGTAGTGGATTATGGCTTCTTCTTCTTTGTAACGGGGACAGGAACGAGACAGGGAGTTGTGTTTAGATTTGCAATTTACGCATACTGGTTCTGCAGTGCATTCACCATGCGCAGGGGTACTACAGTTGGAACAAATTGGGGATAGTTTGCAATGGAGCTTAGTGTGACCAAATTGTCCACAGTTAAAACATTGCATTGGTTTAGGATAGTAGGGACGGGTGCTAACTTGAAGGGCGCCAAGACGGATGAATTGAGGGATTTTGGTGGCATTAATGCGGAGGAGGAAGATGCTGGTGGGTAGTATTTCGCCGTTCACTTTTCGGGTAAACCGACGCACATGGATAACGTTCTGGGACTTGAGTTCAGCTAGGATGTCTTCGTCACTAATGTCTTTAAGGTCGGGGGCAAACACTACACACTGAACACTGTTAAGGGTATTATGAGGGGTTACTTTTACGGGGGTCGAATCGATGAGTTGGCTGATTTTCTGTAGCTGGTTGTATTGTTGCTGGCTTCTGGTCTTCAAGAGGAGTTTGTTGCCGTTGTCAATTACGCGTCCAGGTTCAGCAAGATCACCGACAGCACTTTGGATGGTTTTACCGATAATGAAAGGGTTTTTCGGTAAAGCCGACCCATCCAACTTCTCCATCACTAGAAACTTTAAATCACCACACACATTGTTTTTGTCCATCCACGCGGGGATGGGCCTCTCTCGGTTGGTGCCGAGAGAGGGAAAGTCCCTCTCCAGGCTGGGTGGGCCCGACATGGTGTCGGCCCAAGAATTGTGGGAATGAAGTGTTACTGGCCACTGAGTTTGTGAAGCAAACTCTGTAAAATCAGCTCCACTTCACCACCAAAACACGGAAAATGCACACACTGCACAGGTTAAATATCACTCGACGAATATCACCACAGCACAAATCCGCACCATAAGTGTACCCACAAAACAGGTGCACCGGCAAAAATCTGCACTTTGGCGAATACGTACGGGCAAAACGAAAACTGTCACAGGTACGCTGAATAACACAGGCAATAACGATCGGTCGAGAGCACAAGGTAAAAGTACGTCTGTACACTTCGGCTGTCACGTTAAGAATGTTCACGATTAACAATAGGGCAACGCACCATGTTTCGGCCTTTTATACACTCACCCGAGCACACGTACACATTCTCACGCTTACCCCACTATCGGTACACGATCGGAGCGGAGTGTATGTGTGCGTGGAGCGAGGTTATAAAAGTGGCGATCCGGCTTCGGATACCCACATTCCGAACCTATTGTCGACGCAACACAGACGTCTTTACGTTCCACTACCCAAACCGCCAGTGAACCAGTGAAATGGCCCGTACGAAGCAAACTGCCCGTAAGTCCACCGGAGGTAAGGCTCCGCGCAAGCAGCTGGCCACCAAGGCTGCTCGCAAGAGTGCCCCGGCCACCGGAGGAGTGAAGAAGCCGCATCGTTATCGTCCGGGAACCGTAGCCCTGCGTGAGATCCGTCGCTACCAGAAATCGACCGAGCTGCTGATCCGCAAGCTGCCCTTCCAGCGTCTGGTACGTGAAATTGCCCAGGACTTCAAGACCGATCTGCGCTTCCAGAGCTCGGCCGTGATGGCCCTGCAGGAGGCCAGCGAGGCGTACCTTGTCGGCCTGTTCGAGGACACCAACTTGTGCGCAATCCATGCGAAGCGCGTCACCATCATGCCGAAAGACATCCAGCTGGCTCGTCGCATCCGCGGAGAGCGTGCCTAAATCTTCGCCGCCTCCCCGCCTCCATCGTCCATCGAGGGGCATTTATTCACTCAAACGGTCCTTCTCAGGACCACCACAAATGTTAACCAAAAAGATATGTCGATATGCTCCCTTCCCTTCCCCTCTGTGTACCGCCCCTAACCCGTTGGTGGTGGTGTTGGAACAATTCTTATGCGTATGTGACAATGAGCGTATGTTGAGTGCAATGAGCCCGTGACCGTGTCAGGGTACAAAAGCTGCATGCGCCTACCAGGGCTCAGGGCTTACAAAGCTGCAGTGTACAAAGCTGGTGGAGAAATGGTGTTATTTTTAGGCTTTTGTTTTGTTTGTGGTTTCATTCTTCGGCTCGAATGGACATCAGAAATGAAGTCAGCCGTACGCACGGTCAGAAAGGCAAAAGAGGTTTCGCTTGGCCGTTTGGCATTCGATCGTCAGAAGATGCTTCCGATGCTTTAACGCTGTGGAACATTCATTTTCACTGCTCGCATAGAACCTCAGTTTGTGTTTTCGTACCCTGGCCATGTGTTCATGTGCACTCGGGTAATGTTCATTATGCCATGTTGCTACCATGTTGCGCAACACAGTCACGGGCGTGCTTTTATTTATTACATTATATTTACTCATTTTATTATATTTAACTTCTGCCACTGTGAGAGGGTTTTTAACAGGAATATGTCTTTTGTATGGATGCGTTTTGTGGTCCTGAAAAGGACCGGTTTGCGTTTGGGTAGATCGAACGAACTGCGGCGCTCCGAATTACTTCGAGCTGGTGTACTTGGTGACAGCCTTCGTGCCTTCGGACACGGCGTGCTTGGCCAGCTCACCAGGCAACAGCAGACGGACGGCCGTCTGGATTTCGCGGGACGTGATCGTCGAATGCTTGTTGTAGTGCGCCAAGCGGGATGCTTCGGCAGCGATGCGCTCGAAAATGTCGTTCACGAAGCTGTTCATGATGCTCATCGCCTTGGACGAAATGCCGGTGTCCGGGTGGACTTGCTTCAACACCTTGTAGATGTAGATAGCGTAGCTCTCCTTGCGGGTCTTCCTTTTCTTCTTCTTGTCCGACTTGGAGATGTTCTTCTGGGCTTTACCCGACTTCTTCGCGGCTTTTCCACTGGTTTTCGGGGCCATTTTACCTCAATTCACGCACTGATGCTCACTATCGGAGGGTCAAAAACTGTATGATGATGATCACTAACGGTTGGTTCGTTTATATTCCGGTTTTCGGATTCACTCTCGGGTATTCGACACGAGTGCGTACAGGCAGCGTAGCTCGGAGTATTTAAACTCACGATTTTTGTTAATTTTGCTCAGAAAATAAGCACCCTCCAAGCAGTGAGCATCGTTGCGAACGTACTCTCATCTAAACCGAAGCTATCAACATGTCTGGCCGTGGCAAGGGAGGAAAAGTGAAGGGAAAGGCAAAGTCCCGCTCGAACCGTGCCGGTCTGCAGTTCCCGGTTGGCCGTATCCACCGTCTGCTCCGCAAAGGCAACTATGCCGAGCGCGTCGGTGCTGGTGCACCAGTGTATTTGGCCGCCGTCATGGAATACTTGGCCGCTGAAGTGTTGGAGTTGGCAGGAAACGCTGCCCGAGACAACAAGAAAACTCGCATCATCCCGCGTCATCTGCAGCTGGCCATCCGCAACGACGAGGAATTGAACAAGCTGTTGTCCGGCGTCACCATTGCCCAAGGTGGTGTGCTGCCCAACATTCAGGCCGTGCTGCTGCCAAAGAAGACTGAGAAGAAGGCCTAAAGCTATCGAGCTTCTCTCAATCTTGCAAACCAAAAAAAACCGTCCTTTTCAGGGCGACAAATCGATTTACGCAAAAGATTTTTGTTCGACCATCTCTTCTGAGCTAAAACCATACGCGCGCAGCAATTACCTAATCGAAGGGAAATTCAGTGAAGAAACACAAGCAATCGTATGCGGGAAACCCCCTGACGATCGTTTTCATTTTTCATGTTTTTTTTTAACCTTTGGTCGGAGGTAGACTCCTGCTCCTGCGTTTGTAGTACCGCAAGCCAAATGGGTGAAATGCCAAATGCAGTGCTGCTCCATAACTTACCTGGTTTCGTACCTGAAATTCGTACCGACCCTACGAGGGAAAAATAACTTCCACATTCCACCCAAAGGACATGGGCATGACTAGTGCAGGTACCTGTTAGAGGGTCTGAATCGCAAAATTGCTAAGAAACTTCCCAATACCAACGAAACACATTAATCCACGAACGGTTCCGGCAGTTCGGAATATGTAAGTTTAGTTTAAACCAACCTACACATAGCCTTAGTGGCAGATATTTTTTTATTTTCTAAAATAAACTACAACGGGCTCAACGCAGTTCGCTTCTCCATCGACCAACGAAAAGCAACGAATCCCCAAACCATGCGTAGAAATGAATCATGCAATACACTTACCTTCGTTGGTACGACCAGAGCCGCTTCACGCACCGCTGTCGCTGCTTCGACGATGAACCGCTGACGGCCGCAGATTGAAGTGTCGACCGTGCGCCCACGATGCGCAATTGCGGTTCACTTAGCACAGAGTCCCATCCATTTCACTACACGTTGTTCTTTAACGCACACATATGAACGCTTTACTTTTCCGAATATTACTTTTCTGACCTTTGCAACCGAGCGAAGCACCGAGCGCAGCACCGTCGCGATTAACGCAGTCCATTGTCCTTTCTTTCACACACGCACACGCATTTCACCCGTCCGAGCGACGTACCGCCGCAATCGGGTTAGTCCATAGTCCCACGAAGCTTTTCACACACACACGCATTGCACCAGCAGCAGCAGCAACAACAACAACAACAACTATGTTAATAAAAACAGTAATTTTAAGTGCGAATCCGCGGAGGATTTCGCTGTCCGACGCACCGAGCGAAGCACCGAGCGCAGCACCGTCGCGATTAACGCAGTCCATTGTCCTTTTTTTTCACACACACGCACACACTTTTCACCAGCAGAAAGCACAGTTGTTTTAAAGAAAAATATTTTTTTAGTACGAATCCGCGGAGGATTTCTCTACCCGATGTACTAAACCCAACGAATAACCCTGCGCAGGATTAACTGTCGCGTCGCACACTTTTGCTCGACATGAGCTCATGCTGCTTCTGGAAGGACGACGAAATGAGCTGGCGCCATTTTGAAAATGACCCCCCCTGCTCAACACCACTTGTATCACACCACTTTTACACACACTACTAAATTCACACTACCGTGACGCGCGGACCAACCGTTCCATCAGGCTGCTAGTCGAAGACTGTGCCGAGCGCGGGATATTCGGCTTCTAATATAATGTAGTATCCGAACGAATGTGGCGAGAGAATTTTCTCTCCGAACTACTACTACTACTACTACTACTATCCGAGCGAGCGTTGCCATCTCTGTTCTTCCTCGCTACGCGTACAATCGCATGATGCAAATTCACCGGTTGTCCCAAAGCCGAGCAATTGTATGACGTCAAATCTGATATTTATGCAATATTTTGCAACTAAACTACTAAAGGTTTAATCCTTTTGCGTGTGATGTACGGAACAGGGAAAGGAAGTTAGGTAGCAAATTTGCAAAAATTTAAGAATGTTCATGTACAGTGTACGAAAACGTAGGTTTTATGCTATATTCCCTGTGAGCCCTTGAAAAAAGGAACATATTTTGCAAGTTATTGAAAACCGTAGGTGCAAATATTTCATCACATTTTTGACGCTGCCTAAAACGAGCCGGCGACACACGGACGAAGCGTGTGCTCCTTTGTGTGTGCTGTCAGCGACCGACGTTGCTGCGAATTTCATCTCATGCTCCGTCTCGCTCGCGCTCGTTGGCCAAGCGCAAGCCATCCTCTTTTTTGGTGATTTTTCCAAATAACGGTACCGATCATCGGTTGCGATCGCATTTCCTGATAAGTTCTGGCTCGAGTTGGATATAAAACGCGCACACTACTACGTGCGAGAAAGAAAAGAAAAACACGACGTACGATTTGAATACGCGTGGCAAAATGTTGGTGGAATTATACACGTACCAGGGCAGTAAGAGGCGAACTTGCCTTTTGAAAAACATATTTAATCCACTTCGTATCTATTAATTTGCGCACTGGTTTTGTAACATTTTCCGATAATTTTTGGCTGGAGCTGAGTATGCACAAACGCACCCAATATTAGGTGTAAGAAAAAAACGCCGCATTCTATTTCAATACTCGTGGCATCTAGTAGCCATTCCGACCTTTCGATATCGAGTGTTTGTGGAATTATGTGTTTCATGTTTTTGATTATAAAATGTGCCAACTTTAGCAAGTTAGCAAAAATGTAATTGAAAGAATTTCATCACATTTTTGGCGCTGCTTAAAACGAGCCGGCGACACACGGCGCTAGACACCGTGCGCTCCTTTTTGTGTGTCCCTGTCAGTATCCGAAATTAGTGCGAATTTCATCCCATGCTCCGTCTCGCTCGCACTTGCGCCCTCGTTCGGTGGCACCAAGCCATCCTCTTTTTTGGTGATTTTTCCAAATAACGGTACCGATCATCGTTTGCGATCGCATTTGCTGATAATTTCTGACTCTAGGTGGGTAAAAAACGCGCACACTACTACGTGCGATAAAGAAAAGAAAAACACGACGTTCGATTTGAATACGCGTGGCAAAATGTTGGTGGAATAATATGTTTCATGTTTTTGATCATAAATTGTGCCAATTTTAGCAAGTTAGCAAGCAATTTTAGCAAGCAAAAATTTCAGCACATTTTTGAAGCTGCTTTGCGTGTCCTATCAATGACCGAAATTAGTGCGAATTTCATCCCTTGCTCCGTCTCGTTCGGTGGCATGAGGGCATCCTCTTTCTCACGAGGGCACGAGGGCATATTTAATCCACTTTATTTCAATATTTACGCCAAAATTTCTGCCAAAATTTATTTCTGCATTTCAGTAACGTTTTCTGCTATTTTTCGGATGCAGTAAGTTAAGCTAGACGCCCAAGTACGTGAAATATGTAGTGTTAGTCTTAAAAAAGACTGGTAGCAGTGTGAAATGCTTCACAATTGGCTTTGAAAACGGTCGATGTTTCTTAGCTTTGTATTAAAATGGCGGCATAGTTGACTTTCGTTTTCTAATACCATCACACAAACACGATCGAGCACACAACGTCGCAACATTGTGGATCTGTAGCGCGTTCAACATACTATGGACACCCATTACCTGTACACCGTTCACGAGGATCGACACGAAGCTCATTGCTTCTTCTTCTATCTGGCTTCTGCGTGGCTTCTGCGTGACGCGTTTTCGACATTTTTACACCGTGACATGTTTACCCCGTAGACCGACGAAGCGAAGGATTCGACTCACAACCACAGGTAGAATTCCATTACGGCGGGTACAAACGATAGTGCGAAGCTCCGATGAACCTAAGCTGGCAGAGCAAAAAACGCTCGACTTCTTAGCGATTGGAATCATTGGAAAGAGAATTTTGACGCAAAGAATGTGTGGTCCTGATAAGGACCGTTTTGTTGAGATGAGGGCAAAATGTGCGTTGGCTGGCGAGTTTAACCTCCGAAACCGTACAGGGTGCGACCCTGACGCTTCAGCGCGTACACTACATCCATCGCGGTGACGGTTTTGCGCTTGGCGTGTTCGGTATAGGTGACCGCATCGCGGATAACATTCTCCAGGAACACTTTCAGCACGCCACGCGTTTCTTCGTAGATGAGACCGGAGATACGCTTCACTCCTCCACGGCGGGCCAGACGACGGATGGCCGGCTTGGTGATGCCCTGGATGTTGTCGCGCAGCACTTTGCGATGACGCTTGGCTCCTCCTTTACCCAGACCTTTGCCTCCTTTGCCTCGTCCAGTCATTTCGATGTCGATGCGTACTGTTCAAGAGTTCACGATTAACAATAGGGCAACGCACCATGTTTCGGCCTTTTATACACTCACCCGAGCACACGTACACATTCTCACGCTTACCCCACTATCGGTACACGATCGGAGCGGAGTGTATGTGTGCGTGGAGCGAGGTTATAAAAGTGGCGATCCGGCTTCGGATACCCACATTCCGAACCTATTGTCGACGCAACACAGACGTCTTTACGTTCCACTACCCAAACCGCCAGTGAACCAGTGAAATGGCCCGTACGAAGCAAACTGCCCGTAAGTCCACCGGAGGTAAGGCTCCGCGCAAGCAGCTGGCCACCAAGGCTGCTCGCAAGAGTGCCCCGGCCACCGGAGGAGTGAAGAAGCCGCATCGTTATCGTCCGGGAACCGTAGCCCTGCGTGAGATCCGTCGCTACCAGAAATCGACCGAGCTGCTGATCCGCAAGCTGCCCTTCCAGCGTCTGGTACGTGAAATTGCCCAGGACTTCAAGACCGATCTGCGCTTCCAGAGCTCGGCCGTGATGGCCCTGCAGGAGGCCAGCGAGGCGTACCTTGTCGGCCTGTTCGAGGACACCAACTTGTGCGCAATCCATGCGAAGCGCGTCACCATCATGCCGAAAGACATCCAGCTGGCTCGTCGCATCCGCGGAGAGCGTGCCTAAATCTTCGCCGCCTCCCCGCCTCCATCGTCCATCGAGGGGCATTTATTCACTCAAACGGTCCTTCTCAGGACCACCACAAATGTTAACCAAAAAGATATGTCGATATGCTCCCTTCCCTTCCCCTCTGTGTACCGCCCCTAACCCGTTGGTGGTGGTGTTGGAACAATTCTTATGCGTATGTGACAATGAGCGTATGTTGAGTGCAATGAGCCCGTGACCGTGTCAGGGTACAAAAGCTGCATGCGCCTACCAGGGCTCAGGGCTTACAAAGCTGCAGTGTACAAAGCTGGTGGAGAAATGGTGTTATTTTTAGGCTTTTGTTTTGTTTGTGGTTTCATTCTTCGGCTCGAATGGACATCAGAAATGAAGTCAGCCGTACGCACGGTCAGAAAGGCAAAAGAGGTTTCGCTTGGCCGTTTGGCATTCGATCGTCAGAAGATGCTTCCGATGCTTTAACGCTGTGGAACATTCATTTTCACTGCTCGCATAGAACCTCAGTTTGTGTTTTCGTACCCTGGCCATGTGTTCATGTGCACTCGGGTAATGTTCATTATGCCATGTTGCTACCATGTTGCGCAACACAGTCACGGGCGTGCTTTTATTTATTACATTATATTTACTCATTTTATTATATTTAACTTCTGCCACTGTGAGAGGGTTTTTAACAGGAATATGTCTTTTGTATGGATGCGTTTTGTGGTCCTGAAAAGGACCGGTTTGCGTTTGGGTAGATCGAACGAACTGCGGCGCTCCGAATTACTTCGAGCTGGTGTACTTGGTGACAGCCTTCGTGCCTTCGGACACGGCGTGCTTGGCCAGCTCACCAGGCAACAGCAGACGGACGGCCGTCTGGATTTCGCGGGACGTGATCGTCGAACGCTTGTTGTAGTGCGCCAAGCGGGATGCTTCGGCAGCGATGCGCTCGAAAATGTCGTTCACGAAGCTGTTCATGATGCTCATCGCCTTGGACGAAATGCCGGTGTCCGGGTGGACTTGCTTCAACACCTTGTAGATGTAGATAGCGTAGCTCTCCTTGCGGGTCTTCCTTTTCTTCTTCTTGTCCGACTTGGAGATGTTCTTCTGGGCTTTACCCGACTTCTTCGCGGCTTTTCCACTGGTTTTCGGGGCCATTTTACCTCAATTCACGCACTGATGCTCACTATCGGAGGGTCAAAAACTGTATGATGATGATCACTAACGGTTGGTTCGTTTATATTCCGGTTTTCGGATCACTCTCGGGTATTCGACACGAGTGCGTACAGGCAGCGTAGCTCGGAGTATTTAAACTCACGATTTTTGTTAATTTTGCTCAGAAAATAAGCACCCTCCAAGCAGTGAGCATCGTTGCGAACGTACTCTCATCTAAACCGAAGCTATCAACATGTCTGGCCGTGGCAAGGGAGGAAAAGTGAAGGGAAAGGCAAAGTCCCGCTCGAACCGTGCCGGTCTGCAGTTCCCGGTTGGCCGTATCCACCGTCTGCTCCGCAAAGGCAACTATGCCGAGCGCGTCGGTGCTGGTGCACCAGTGTATTTGGCCGCCGTCATGGAATACTTGGCCGCTGAAGTGTTGGAGTTGGCAGGAAACGCTGCCCGAGACAACAAGAAAACTCGCATCATCCCGCGTCATCTGCAGCTGGCCATCCGCAACGACGAGGAATTGAACAAGCTGTTGTCCGGCGTCACCATTGCCCAAGGTGGTGTGCTGCCCAACATTCAGGCCGTGCTGCTGCCAAAGAAGACTGAGAAGAAGGCCTAAAGCTATCGAGCTTCTCTCAATCTTGCAAACCAAAAAAAACCGTCCTTTTCAGGGCGACAAATCGATTTACGCAAAAGATTTTTGTTCGACCATCTCTTCTGAGCTAAAACCATACGCGCGCAGCAATTACCTAATCGAAGGGAAATTCAGTGAAGAAACACAAGCAATCGTATGCGGGAAACCCCCTGACGATCGTTTTCATTTTTCATGTTTTTTTTTAACCTTTGGTCGGAGGTAGACTCCTGCTCCTGCGTTTGTAGTACCGCAAGCCAAATGGGTGAAATGCCAAATGCAGTGCTGCTCCATAACTTACCTGGTTTCGTACCTGAAATTCGTACCGACCCTACGAGGGAAAAATAACTTCCACATTCCACCCAAAGGACATGGGCATGACTAGTGCAGGTACCTGTTAGAGGGTCTGAATCGCAAAATTGCTAAGAAACTTCCCAATACCAACGAAACACATTAATCCACGAACGGTTCCGGCAGTTCGGAATATGTAAGTTTAGTTTAAACCAACCTACACATAGCCTTAGTGGCAGATATTTTTTTATTTTCTAAAATAAACTACAACGGGCTCAACGCAGTTCGCTTCTCCATCGACCAACGAAAAGCAACGAATCCCCAAACCATGCGTAGAAATGAATCATGCAATACACTTACCTTCGTTGGTACGACCAGAGCCGCTTCACGCACCGCTGTCGCTGCTTCGACGATGAACCGCTGACGGCCGCAGATTGAAGTGTCGACCGTGCGCCCACGATGCGCAATTGCGGTTCACTTAGCACAGAGTCCCATCCATTTCACTACACGTTGTTCTTTAACGCACACATATGAACGCTTTACTTTTCCGAATATTACTTTTCTGACCTTTGCAACCGAGCGAAGCACCGAGCGCAGCACCGTCGCGATTAACGCAGTCCATTGTCCTTTCTTTCACACACGCACACGCATTTCACCCGTCCGAGCGACGTACCGCCGCAATCGGGTTAGTCCATAGTCCCACGAAGCTTTTCACACACACGCGCATTGCACCAGCAGCAGCAGCAACAACAACAACAACAACTATGTTTATAAAAAGAGTAGTTTTTAGTGCGAATCCGCGGAGGATTTCGCTGTCCGACGCACCGAGCGAAGCACCGAGCGAAGCACCGAGCGCAGCACCGTCGCGATTAACGCAGTCCATTGTCCTTTCTTTCACACACGCACACGCATTTCACCCGTCCGAGCGACGTACCGCCGCAATCGGGTTAGTCCATAGTCCCACGAAGCTTTTCACACACACGCGCATTGCACCAGCAGCAGCAGCAACAACAACAACAACAACTATGTTTATAAAAAGAGTAGTTTTTAGTGCGAATCCGCGGAGGATTTCGCTGTCCGTCGCACCGAGCGAAGCACCGAGCGAAGCACCGAGCGCAGCACCGTCGCGATTAACGCAGTCCATTGTCCTTTCTTTCACACACGCACACGCATTTCACCCGTCCGAGCGACGTACCGCCGCAATCGGGTTAGTCCATAGTCCCACGAAGCTTTTCACACACACGCGCATTGCACCAGCAGCAGCAGCAACAACAACAACAACAACAACTATGTTAATAAAAACAGTAATTTTAAGTGCGAATCCGCGGAGGATTTCGCTGTCCGACGCACCGAGCGAAGCACCGAGCGCAGCACCGTCGCGATTAACGCAGTCCATTGTCCTTTTTTTTCACACACACGCACACACTTTTCACCAGCAGAAAGCACAGTTGTTTTAAAGAAAAATATTTTTTTAGTACGAATCCGCGGAGGATTTCTCTACCCGATGTACTAAACCCAACGAATAACCCTGCGCAGGATTAACTGTCGCGTCGCACACTTTTGCTCGACATGAGCTCATGCTGCTTCTGGAAGGACGACGAAATGAGCTGGCGCCATTTTGAAAATGACCCCCCCTGCTCAACACCACTTGTATCACACCACTTTTACACACACTACTAAATTCACACTACCGTGACGCGCGGACCAACCGTTCCATCAGGCTGCTAGTCGAAGACTGTGCCGAGCGCGGGATATTCGGCTTCTAATATAATGTAGTATCCGAACGAATGTGGCGAGAGAATTTTCTCTCCGAACTACTACTACTACTACTACTACTATCCGAGCGAGCGTTGCCATCTCTGTTCTTCCTCGCTACGCGTACAATCGCATGATGCAAATTCACCGGTTGTCCCAAAGCCGAGCAATTGTATGACGTCAAATCTGATATTTATGCAATATTTTGCAACTAAACTACTAAAGGTTTAATCCTTTTGCGTGTGATGTACGGAACAGGGAAAGGAAGTTAGGTAGCAAATTTGCAAAAATTTAAGAATGTTCATGTACAGTGTACGAAAACGTAGGTTTTATGCTATATTCCCTGTGAGCCCTTGAAAAAAGGAACATATTTTGCAAGTTATTGAAAACCGTAGGTGCAAATATTTCATCACATTTTTGACGCTGCCTAAAACGAGCCGGCGACACACGGACGAAGCGTGTGCTCCTTTGTGTGTTTTTTTTTTTTTTTTTTTTTTTTTTATTGTTTTTATAGAGACTTTGAGCTGGGCAGCTTCATTCGCCTCTTTACTGTAGGTGATGGTGGTCTAGATGGCTATGGATGATTATATTTCTTTATACAGGTTACTGATGCGGAGAAATTTGATGAGTTTGCGTTGATTATCGGGGTTCGGTGATAAGATGTTAGTGATGTTAGTGTCAAGTTGGCAGGATAGTCGATGGTTGGCGAAGCCGTGGCAGTCGGTTAGGATGTGCAGTACGGTGATGTCGACACCACAGAAGCTGCAGAGTGGTGGTGTGGATTTGTCGCAGATGTAGGAGTGGGTAAGGCGGGTGTGTCCAATGCGGAGTCGGGAAAGTATTCTTTGGTTACGGCTGGATTCTGGGTCGCTCCATGCTGCTGTGGTGTGTTTGATGAGGCGAAGTTTTGAGGTGTTGGTATTTATCCAGGTGGTGTTCCATTTCTGCGCTATGGTATTTGTTGTCCAATGGATGAGGTCTCGGCGTGCTATGGGGTTGTCGGTTTCTGGGGATCGGGATCTACCCTGGTTGGCTAGTCGGTCGGCTTTTTCGTTTCCGCGAATTCCTGAATGACCAGGAATCCAGCAGAAGGCTATTTCCGGTGTTGTGGGGAGTTGGTCTAGTTGTTGGATGTGTGGGTCACGGACAACACCATGTTCTAGGGCTGCTAGTACGCTGGCGCTGTCGGTGAAGATGACGTTGGGCTTATCACTGCGAAGACTTTCGTCGGCGGCGATGAGCATGGCTATTGCTTCTGCAGAAAAAATGGAAGTGTTATTTGGTAATTTAATGGCACTATTGTCGAAAGAGGAATGTATTCCGCATCCGGCGGACTCGTGTAAAACAGAGCCGTCGGTGAAGATGTGGTGGTGGTGTTGATACTTGTTCCGGATGTGGCGTGTGAAGATTTGGTTGGCTATATGGCTGCTTTTTCCTGCTTTTAGTTGGAGTTTAAGGTCCCAGTCTATTGTAGGTGTTTGTTGATACCAGGGGCGCTGACCGCGCCTAGTGAGGTGGAGAACTTGTGGTAATTGTTGGTTGGTGAGGGTTTGGAATGCAGTGCTGGCTCTATTGGAGAGAGAGGTGGCTTGGATCCCTTTTTCCTGTAGTCTAGTTGCTGCTGCTACTATTTTGTTGGTGATGATGTGGTGTAGAGGAAGGAGGCCGCTTTCGCAGAGGAGTGACTCGGTGGGACTGGTGATGAATGCACCGGTGGAATATTGTATTGCGGTGTGGTAGAGCGGTGCTATTGTCTTCTCGAACGTTTCTCTCTTTCGGGAGACAATCTCGATGCCGTAGAGTAGTTTTGGGAGTAACCAGCTATTGATGATTCGGATGAGTGTGTTGCGGGATGCTCGGTGCTTTCCAGTTCCGAGCATTTTGAAGAGGTTCAGCCGGCTTTTTGCTTCTTTCTTAATGCGTGTGGAATGGGGAATGAAGGAAAGTCTTGTGTCGAATGTAACTCCTAAAATGTCTGCGCGTCGTGTGTTTGGTATGGGTGTGTTGTTGAAAGTGATATCTTTTTTGTAGTGTGGGAAAAAGTTATTGCAAATGTGTAGGATTTTGGATTTGGTGTGTGATATTTCATAACCTGTCCACCTAGCCCATTGCCTAACCTTGTCAACCCCTGCTTGCAGGAGTTTACGAGATTCTGCACAAGAGCTGGATGAAGAGGCTAGGATGATATCATCTGCATATACGAATGATTTAATTTGTGTAGGAATAGAGCAAAATAAGGATTCAATGCTGATAAGGAAAAGGGTTGGTGAGAGAATGGCACCTTGTGGGACGCCATTTTCGAGCGTGTATGGATTGGAGAGGTCGGTACCAATGAGGACTCGAAAGGTGCGGTCAGTAAGGAAGCTCTCGATGAAGTTTGTGAGACGTCCACCGAGGTTCCATCTGGATAGTTGTTCTAGTATGGAGTGTCGCCAGGTACGGTCAAAAGCTTTGGAAAGGTCTATTATAGCGAGGTCTATGTGGTAGTTATGAGTGTGGGCTGTTTCCAACACGTCATCTAGTTTGGCGAAGTACGTTTCCGTACCCATGCCGCACCGAAAGCCGTGTTGATCAGAACTAAGGAGTTTTCTATCTTCTATTTCTTGAGTTAGTCTACGGTTAACCATGCGTTCTAGGACTTTCATTATACAGTTGAGAAGAGAAATGGGGCGGTAGCTATCTACATCAGTGCTAGGTTTGTTAGGCTTAGGGATGGGAATGGTGAGGCTGGATTTCCATTCCTTAGGAATGTTACCAGTGGACCAGATGTCGTTATAAATATTGAGGAGTTTTAGTTTGGCTTGTAGGGGTAGGTTTTTGAGGAGAGGATAACCAATATTATCGGGGCCGGACGAGGAACCTTTACATTTTCTAAGAGCCCAGTTTAGTTCTTCTATTGAGAATAGTCTATTGTATCTATGGTGGGTAGCGTTTGTCTTAGGGATGGGTATGGATTCTGCGTTTGTTTTGTGTTTTTGGAAAGTGGGCGGAAAGTTTTCAGTTGCAGAGGTGTTGGCAAAGTGTTTGGCGAAGGTCTCAGGGATTTCGGAGGGAGGTACAGTTGTGCCGGAGAAGTGCAGGGAAATCGGAGAAGCTTGCGGTTTTCTACCCGAAAGGACACTCACTCTCCTCCAAATTTCTTTAGAGGTAGAGTTAGGATTGATATCGCTAACGAATCTATTCCATGTGTCCTCTTTGGAGAGACGCACAGCTTCCTTGGCAAGACGGTTAGCTTCACGATATTGTTCAGCCAACACGGGTGTAAAAAAATTATCGGGGGTGTTGCTGGCTCGACGGAATTTCCGTAAGGCAGTACGCCTGGCTTTAATAGCCTGGGCGACTGTCTCGTTCCACCAGGGGACATTTCTTTTGGAAGGAGTGCCTTTGGTACGGGGGATGCTAAGGGAAGCTGCATTTTCTATGGCGTGAAGGAAACGTGGGATGGTGGGAAGTTCTTCTAAGGGAAGGTTGAAAATTATTTCTGTTTGGTATTTTTCCCAATCGGCCTCTTCATATTTCCACTTGGGACGTTGAAGTGGTCGATAAGTGGGAAAACTGCTGGAGATGAACATGGGATAATGGTCACTATTGTGGGTATCGTTGCTGATTTGGATTTGGAATTGGGGTGCAATGGAGGATGAGATGGTACAGTGGTCAATGATTGACCCTGAGCCATTTGTGGGAGATATGCGGGTGGGAGTTTGGTTGAAAAGGACTTGAAGGTCGAAGGATTCAAAAATGTTGCCAATATTATTCCCACGATTGTTCGTTATGGAACAACCCCAGGAGCAATGTTGTGCGTTTAGGTCGCCAAGGATAATGAGAGGTTTGGGTAATTGGTGTATTAGTTGGGTAAGTTCGCTATTTATTATCGGAATTGTTAGAGAAGGTGGTAGATAGAGACAAAGAACAGTGGCTGGAAGAGGTGATTCAATTTTAACGGCTATTGCAGGTAGTGTGGTTGTGAGATTGATTCTTTTAGAAGATATGTTTTTAAGAGTTCCAATGCACACGCTATGGTGAGGATTGGATGGACATGGATTAAAAAACCAGTTGTATTTATTAAATGGGGTGCTGTTGAGAGAAGGTATTGTGATAGTTTCCTGTAGGGTTATAATACTGGGGTTATGGCGGGTTAATAATAATCTAAGTTCTTCTACGTTAGTTCTCATGCTTCTGATATTCCAGGAAAGTGCGAAAATGGGATTTTGATTATTGCTTATTGTTTGTGTGTTGAAAAGGATATTAGGGAAAATGGTAACGAAGGTAGGGGATTAATTGGAAGCTGATGTTGGGTGTGTTGTGTGTGTATTAACTTGGTTTTTTCTTTTTCTTGCTGCGGATTGGAGGGGGATTTTGGTCGGGGATGGAAGGGGGGATATTTGAGGGGGTGGGAGAAGGAATAATGGGTTGGGGGGTGTCCTCTTCGGAGGACGGGGTGCCCTTGTTGCGGGCACGTTTGCGGGAGAGGGAGGAGGCTGAGGAGGTGATTGATTCATCTGAATCGGTTAGTGTGTTCGAGTCTGAGTCGGATTCAAGTGAGCTATTTGAGTGTTTTTTGTTGCTAGATTTTAAGAAACTTTGGATAAGTTTTTGTTGTTCAAGTAGTTGTTTGTTCATGTTGTTCATAGTTTCGGTTAGTTTAGCGATAGTGTTTTCTTGTTGTTTAAGTGTGAGTTGTAGTGTGGCAATCATTGTGTCTTTTTCGTCTTGTGTGGTTTGTTGAGCGTATGTTAGTCTTTGTTGTACAGGGGAGGGAATTGCGGGAGAGGAGATCATTCTACGGGCTTCACCGTAGGAACAATTTTTATCTACTTTGTAGTGGATTATGGCTTCTTCTTCTTTGTAACGGGGACAGGAACGAGACAGGGAGTTGTGTTTAGATTTGCAATTTACGCATACTGGTTCTGCAGTGCATTCACCATGCGCAGGGGTACTACAGTTGGAACAAATTGGGGATAGTTTGCAATGGAGCTTAGTGTGACCAAATTGTCCACAGTTAAAACATTGCATTGGTTTAGGATAGTAGGGACGGGTGCTAACTTGAAGGGCGCCAAGACGGATGAATTGAGGGATTTTGGTGGCATTAATGCGGAGGAGGAAGATGCTGGTGGGTAGTATTTCGCCGTTCACTTTTCGGGTAAACCGACGCACATGGATAACGTTCTGGGACTTGAGTTCAGCTAGGATGTCTTCGTCACTAATGTCTTTAAGGTCGGGGGCAAACACTACACACTGAACACTGTTAAGGGTATTATGAGGGGTTACTTTTACGGGGGTCGAATCGATGAGTTGGCTGATTTTCTGTAGCTGGTTGTATTGTTGCTGGCTTCTGGTCTTCAAGAGGAGTTTGTTGCCGTTGTCAATTACGCGTCCAGGTTCAGCAAGATCACCGACAGCACTTTGGATGGTTTTACCGATAATGAAAGGGTTTTTCGGTAAAGCCGACCCATCCAACTTCTCCATCACTAGAAACTTTAAATCACCACACACATTGTTTTTGTCCATCCACGCGGGGATGGGCCTCTCTCGGTTGGTGCCGAGAGAGGGAAAGTCCCTCTCCAGGCTGGGTGGGCCCGACATGGTGTCGGCCCAAGAATTGTGGGAATGAAGTGTTACTGGCCACTGAGTTTGTGAAGCAAACTCTGTAAAATCAGCTCCACTTCACCACCAAAACACGGAAAATACACACACTGCACAGGTTAAATATCACTCGACGAATATCACCACAGCACAAATCCGCACCATAAGTGTACCCACAAAACAGGTGCACCGGCAAAAATCTGCACTTTGGCGAATACGTACGGGCAAAACGAAAACTGTCACAGGTACGCTGAATAACACAGGCAATAACGATCGGTCGAGAGCACAAGGTAAAAGTACGTCTGTACACTTCGGCTGTCACGTTAAGAATGTCACGATTAACAATGAAAACTGTATGATGATGAGTTCACGATTAACAAATGCTCCTTTGTGTGTGCTGTCAGCGACCGACGTTGCTGCGAATTTCATCTCATGCTCCGTCTCGCTCGCGCTCGTTGGCCAAGCGCAAGCCATCCTCTTTTTTGGTGATTTTTCCAAATAACGGTACCGATCATCGGTTGCGATCGCATTTCCTGATAAGTTCTGGCTCGAGTTGGATATAAAACGCGCACACTACTACGTGCGAGAAAGAAAAGAAAAACACGACGTACGATTTGAATACGCGTGGCAAAATGTTGGTGGAATTATACACGTACCAGGGCAGTAAGAGGCGAACTTGCCTTTTGAAAAACATATTTAATCCACTTCGTATCTATTAATTTGCGCACTGGTTTTGTAACATTTTCCGATAATTTTTGGCTGGAGCTGAGTATGCACAAACGCACCCAATATTAGGTGTAAGAAAAAAACGCCGCATTCTATTTCAATACTCGTGGCATCTAGTAGCCATTCCGACCTTTCGATATCGAGTGTTTGTGGAATTATGTGTTTCATGTTTTTGATTATAAAATGTGCCAACTTTAGCAAGTTAGCAAAAATGTAATTGAAAGAATTTCATCACATTTTTGGCGCTGCTTAAAACGAGCCGGCGACACACGGCGCTAGACACCGTGCGCTCCTTTTTGTGTGTCCCTGTCAGTATCCGAAATTAGTGCGAATTTCATCCCATGCTCCGTCTCGCTCGCACTTGCGCCCTCGTTCGGTGGCACCAAGCCATCCTCTTTTTTGGTGATTTTTCCAAATAACGGTACCGATCATCGTTTGCGATCGCATTTGCTGATAATTTCTGACTCTAGGTGGGTAAAAAACGCGCACACTACTACGTGCGATAAAGAAAAGAAAAACACGACGTTCGATTTGAATACGCGTGGCAAAATGTTGGTGGAATAATATGTTTCATGTTTTTGATCATAAATTGTGCCAATTTTAGCAAGTTAGCAAGCAATTTTAGCAAGCAAAAATTTCAGCACATTTTTGAAGCTGCTTTGCGTGTCCTATCAATGACCGAAATTAGTGCGAATTTCATCCCTTGCTCCGTCTCGTTCGGTGGCATGAGGGCATCCTCTTTCTCACGAGGGCACGAGGGCATATTTAATCCACTTTATTTCAATATTTACGCCAAAATTTCTGCCAAAATTTATTTCTGCATTTCAGTAACGTTTTCTGCTATTTTTCGGATGCAGTAAGTTAAGCTAGACGCCCAAGTACGTGAAATATGTAGTGTTAGTCTTAAAAAAGACTGGTAGCAGTGTGAAATGCTTCACAATTGGCTTTGAAAACGGTCGATGTTTCTTAGCTTTGTATTAAAATGGCGGCATAGTTGACTTTCGTTTTCTAATACCATCACACAAACACGATCGAGCACACAACGTCGCAACATTGTGGATCTGTAGCGCGTTCAACATACTATGGACACCCATTACCTGTACACCGTTCACGAGGATCGACACGAAGCTCATTGCTTCTTCTTCTATCTGGCTTCTGCGTGGCTTCTGCGTGACGCGTTTTCGACATTTTTACACCGTGACATGTTTACCCCGTAGACCGACGAAGCGAAGGATTCGACTCACAACCACAGGTAGAATTCCATTACGGCGGGTACAAACGATAGTGCGAAGCTCCGATGAACCTAAGCTGGCAGAGCAAAAAACGCTCGACTTCTTAGCGATTGGAATCATTGGAAAGAGAATTTTGACGCAAAGAATGTGTGGTCCTGATAAGGACCGTTTTGTTGAGATGAGGGCAAAATGTGCGTTGGCTGGCGAGTTTAACCTCCGAAACCGTACAGGGTGCGACCCTGACGCTTCAGCGCGTACACTACATCCATCGCGGTGACGGTTTTGCGCTTGGCGTGTTCGGTATAGGTGACCGCATCGCGGATAACATTCTCCAGGAACACTTTCAGCACGCCACGCGTTTCTTCGTAGATGAGACCGGAGATACGCTTCACTCCTCCACGGCGGGCCAGACGACGGATGGCCGGCTTGGTGATGCCCTGGATGTTGTCGCGCAGCACTTTGCGATGACGCTTGGCTCCTCCTTTACCCAGACCTTTGCCTCCTTTGCCTCGTCCAGTCATTTCGATGTCGATGCGTACTGTTCAAGAGTTCACGATTAACAATAGGGCAACGCACCATGTTTCGGCCTTTTATACACTCACCCGAGCACACGTACACATTCTCACGCTTACCCCACTATCGGTACACGATCGGAGCGGAGTGTATGTGTGCGTGGAGCGAGGTTATAAAAGTGGCGATCCGGCTTCGGATACCCACATTCCGAACCTATTGTCGACGCAACACAGACGTCTTTACGTTCCACTACCCAAACCGCCAGTGAACCAGTGAAATGGCCCGTACGAAGCAAACTGCCCGTAAGTCCACCGGAGGTAAGGCTCCGCGCAAGCAGCTGGCCACCAAGGCTGCTCGCAAGAGTGCCCCGGCCACCGGAGGAGTGAAGAAGCCGCATCGTTATCGTCCGGGAACCGTAGCCCTGCGTGAGATCCGTCGCTACCAGAAATCGACCGAGCTGCTGATCCGCAAGCTGCCCTTCCAGCGTCTGGTACGTGAAATTGCCCAGGACTTCAAGACCGATCTGCGCTTCCAGAGCTCGGCCGTGATGGCCCTGCAGGAGGCCAGCGAGGCGTACCTTGTCGGCCTGTTCGAGGACACCAACTTGTGCGCAATCCATGCGAAGCGCGTCACCATCATGCCGAAAGACATCCAGCTGGCTCGTCGCATCCGCGGAGAGCGTGCCTAAATCTTCGCCGCCTCCCCGCCTCCATCGTCCATCGAGGGGCATTTATTCACTCAAACGGTCCTTCTCAGGACCACCACAAATGTTAACCAAAAAGATATGTCGATATGCTCCCTTCCCTTCCCCTCTGTGTACCGCCCCTAACCCGTTGGTGGTGGTGTTGGAACAATTCTTATGCGTATGTGACAATGAGCGTATGTTGAGTGCAATGAGCCCGTGACCGTGTCAGGGTACAAAAGCTGCATGCGCCTACCAGGGCTCAGGGCTTACAAAGCTGCAGTGTACAAAGCTGGTGGAGAAATGGTGTTATTTTTAGGCTTTTGTTTTGTTTGTGGTTTCATTCTTCGGCTCGAATGGACATCAGAAATGAAGTCAGCCGTACGCACGGTCAGAAAGGCAAAAGAGGTTTCGCTTGGCCGTTTGGCATTCGATCGTCAGAAGATGCTTCCGATGCTTTAACGCTGTGGAACATTCATTTTCACTGCTCGCATAGAACCTCAGTTTGTGTTTTCGTACCCTGGCCATGTGTTCATGTGCACTCGGGTAATGTTCATTATGCCATGTTGCTACCATGTTGCGCAACACAGTCACGGGCGTGCTTTTATTTATTACATTATATTTACTCATTTTATTATATTTAACTTCTGCCACTGTGAGAGGGTTTTTAACAGGAATATGTCTTTTGTATGGATGCGTTTTGTGGTCCTGAAAAGGACCGGTTTGCGTTTGGGTAGATCGAACGAACTGCGGCGCTCCGAATTACTTCGAGCTGGTGTACTTGGTGACAGCCTTCGTGCCTTCGGACACGGCGTGCTTGGCCAGCTCACCAGGCAACAGCAGACGGACGGCCGTCTGGATTTCGCGGGACGTGATCGTCGAACGCTTGTTGTAGTGCGCCAAGCGGGATGCTTCGGCAGCGATGCGCTCGAAAATGTCGTTCACGAAGCTGTTCATGATGCTCATCGCCTTGGACGAAATGCCGGTGTCCGGGTGGACTTGCTTCAACACCTTGTAGATGTAGATAGCGTAGCTCTCCTTGCGGGTCTTCCTTTTCTTCTTCTTGTCCGACTTGGAGATGTTCTTCTGGGCTTTACCCGACTTCTTCGCGGCTTTTCCACTGGTTTTCGGGGCCATTTTACCTCAATTCACGCACTGATGCTCACTATCGGAGGGTCAAAAACTGTATGATGATGATCACTAACGGTTGGTTCGTTTATATTCCGGTTTTCGGATCACTCTCGGGTATTCGACACGAGTGCGTACAGGCAGCGTAGCTCGGAGTATTTAAACTCACGATTTTTGTTAATTTTGCTCAGAAAATAAGCACCCTCCAAGCAGTGAGCATCGTTGCGAACGTACTCTCATCTAAACCGAAGCTATCAACATGTCTGGCCGTGGCAAGGGAGGAAAAGTGAAGGGAAAGGCAAAGTCCCGCTCGAACCGTGCCGGTCTGCAGTTCCCGGTTGGCCGTATCCACCGTCTGCTCCGCAAAGGCAACTATGCCGAGCGCGTCGGTGCTGGTGCACCAGTGTATTTGGCCGCCGTCATGGAATACTTGGCCGCTGAAGTGTTGGAGTTGGCAGGAAACGCTGCCCGAGACAACAAGAAAACTCGCATCATCCCGCGTCATCTGCAGCTGGCCATCCGCAACGACGAGGAATTGAACAAGCTGTTGTCCGGCGTCACCATTGCCCAAGGTGGTGTGCTGCCCAACATTCAGGCCGTGCTGCTGCCAAAGAAGACTGAGAAGAAGGCCTAAAGCTATCGAGCTTCTCTCAATCTTGCAAACCAAAAAAAACCGTCCTTTTCAGGGCGACAAATCGATTTACGCAAAAGATTTTTGTTCGACCATCTCTTCTGAGCTAAAACCATACGCGCGCAGCAATTACCTAATCGAAGGGAAATTCAGTGAAGAAACACAAGCAATCGTATGCGGGAAACCCCCTGACGATCGTTTTCATTTTTCATGTTTTTTTTTAACCTTTGGTCGGAGGTAGACTCCTGCTCCTGCGTTTGTAGTACCGCAAGCCAAATGGGTGAAATGCCAAATGCAGTGCTGCTCCATAACTTACCTGGTTTCGTACCTGAAATTCGTACCGACCCTACGAGGGAAAAATAACTTCCACATTCCACCCAAAGGACATGGGCATGACTAGTGCAGGTACCTGTTAGAGGGTCTGAATCGCAAAATTGCTAAGAAACTTCCCAATACCAACGAAACACATTAATCCACGAACGGTTCCGGCAGTTCGGAATATGTAAGTTTAGTTTAAACCAACCTACACATAGCCTTAGTGGCAGATATTTTTTTATTTTCTAAAATAAACTACAACGGGCTCAACGCAGTTCGCTTCTCCATCGACCAACGAAAAGCAACGAATCCCCAAACCATGCGTAGAAATGAATCATGCAATACACTTACCTTCGTTGGTACGACCAGAGCCGCTTCACGCACCGCTGTCGCTGCTTCGACGATGAACCGCTGACGGCCGCAGATTGAAGTGTCGACCGTGCGCCCACGATGCGCAATTGCGGTTCACTTAGCACAGAGTCCCATCCATTTCACTACACGTTGTTCTTTAACGCACACATATGAACGCTTTACTTTTCCGAATATTACTTTTCTGACCTTTGCAACCGAGCGAAGCACCGAGCGCAGCACCGTCGCGATTAACGCAGTCCATTGTCCTTTCTTTCACACACGCACACGCATTTCACCCGTCCGAGCGACGTACCGCCGCAATCGGGTTAGTCCATAGTCCCACGAAGCTTTTCACACACACGCGCATTGCACCAGCAGCAGCAGCAACAACAACAACAACAACTATGTTTATAAAAAGAGTAGTTTTTAGTGCGAATCCGCGGAGGATTTCGCTGTCCGACGCACCGAGCGAAGCACCGAGCGAAGCACCGAGCGCAGCACCGTCGCGATTAACGCAGTCCATTGTCCTTTCTTTCACACACGCACACGCATTTCACCCGTCCGAGCGACGTACCGCCGCAATCGGGTTAGTCCATAGTCCCACGAAGCTTTTCACACACACACGCATTGCACCAGCAGCAGCAGCAACAACAACAACAACAACTATGTTAATAAAAACAGTAATTTTAAGTGCGAATCCGCGGAGGATTTCGCTGTCCGACGCACCGAGCGAAGCACCGAGCGCAGCACCGTCGCGATTAACGCAGTCCATTGTCCTTTTTTTTCACACACACGCACACACTTTTCACCAGCAGAAAGCACAGTTGTTTTAAAGAAAAATATTTTTTTAGTACGAATCCGCGGAGGATTTCTCTACCCGATGTACTAAACCCAACGAATAACCCTGCGCAGGATTAACTGTCGCGTCGCACACTTTTGCTCGACATGAGCTCATGCTGCTTCTGGAAGGACGACGAAATGAGCTGGCGCCATTTTGAAAATGACCCCCCCTGCTCAACACCACTTGTATCACACCACTTTTACACACACTACTAAATTCACACTACCGTGACGCGCGGACCAACCGTTCCATCAGGCTGCTAGTCGAAGACTGTGCCGAGCGCGGGATATTCGGCTTCTAATATAATGTAGTATCCGAACGAATGTGGCGAGAGAATTTTCTCTCCGAACTACTACTACTACTACTACTACTATCCGAGCGAGCGTTGCCATCTCTGTTCTTCCTCGCTACGCGTACAATCGCATGATGCAAATTCACCGGTTGTCCCAAAGCCGAGCAATTGTATGACGTCAAATCTGATATTTATGCAATATTTTGCAACTAAACTACTAAAGGTTTAATCCTTTTGCGTGTGATGTACGGAACAGGGAAAGGAAGTTAGGTAGCAAATTTGCAAAAATTTAAGAATGTTCATGTACAGTGTACGAAAACGTAGGTTTTATGCTATATTCCCTGTGAGCCCTTGAAAAAAGGAACATATTTTGCAAGTTATTGAAAACCGTAGGTGCAAATATTTCATCACATTTTTGACGCTGCCTAAAACGAGCCGGCGACACACGGACGAAGCGTGTGCTCCTTTGTGTGTGCTGTCAGCGACCGACGTTGCTGCGAATTTCATCTCATGCTCCGTCTCGCTCGCGCTCGTTGGCCAAGCGCAAGCCATCCTCTTTTTTGGTGATTTTTCCAAATAACGGTACCGATCATCGGTTGCGATCGCATTTCCTGATAAGTTCTGGCTCGAGTTGGATATAAAACGCGCACACTACTACGTGCGAGAAAGAAAAGAAAAACACGACGTACGATTTGAATACGCGTGGCAAAATGTTGGTGGAATTATACACGTACCAGGGCAGTAAGAGGCGAACTTGCCTTTTGAAAAACATATTTAATCCACTTCGTATCTATTAATTTGCGCACTGGTTTTGTAACATTTTCCGATAATTTTTGGCTGGAGCTGAGTATGCACAAACGCACCCAATATTAGGTGTAAGAAAAAAACGCCGCATTCTATTTCAATACTCGTGGCATCTAGTAGCCATTCCGACCTTTCGATATCGAGTGTTTGTGGAATTATGTGTTTCATGTTTTTGATTATAAAATGTGCCAACTTTAGCAAGTTAGCAAAAATGTAATTGAAAGAATTTCATCACATTTTTGGCGCTGCTTAAAACGAGCCGGCGACACACGGCGCTAGACACCGTGCGCTCCTTTTTGTGTGTCCCTGTCAGTATCCGAAATTAGTGCGAATTTCATCCCATGCTCCGTCTCGCTCGCACTTGCGCCCTCGTTCGGTGGCACCAAGCCATCCTCTTTTTTGGTGATTTTTCCAAATAACGGTACCGATCATCGTTTGCGATCGCATTTGCTGATAATTTCTGACTCTAGGTGGGTAAAAAACGCGCACACTACTACGTGCGATAAAGAAAAGAAAAACACGACGTTCGATTTGAATACGCGTGGCAAAATGTTGGTGGAATAATATGTTTCATGTTTTTGATCATAAATTGTGCCAATTTTAGCAAGTTAGCAAGCAATTTTAGCAAGCAAAAATTTCAGCACATTTTTGAAGCTGCTTTGCGTGTCCTATCAATGACCGAAATTAGTGCGAATTTCATCCCTTGCTCCGTCTCGTTCGGTGGCATGAGGGCATCCTCTTTCTCACGAGGGCACGAGGGCATATTTAATCCACTTTATTTCAATATTTACGCCAAAATTTCTGCCAAAATTTATTTCTGCATTTCAGTAACGTTTTCTGCTATTTTTCGGATGCAGTAAGTTAAGCTAGACGCCCAAGTACGTGAAATATGTAGTGTTAGTCTTAAAAAAGACTGGTAGCAGTGTGAAATGCTTCACAATTGGCTTTGAAAACGGTCGATGTTTCTTAGCTTTGTATTAAAATGGCGGCATAGTTGACTTTCGTTTTCTAATACCATCACACAAACACGATCGAGCACACAACGTCGCAACATTGTGGATCTGTAGCGCGTTCAACATACTATGGACACCCATTACCTGTACACCGTTCACGAGGATCGACACGAAGCTCATTGCTTCTTCTTCTATCTGGCTTCTGCGTGGCTTCTGCGTGACGCGTTTTCGACATTTTTACACCGTGACATGTTTACCCCGTAGACCGACGAAGCGAAGGATTCGACTCACAACCACAGGTAGAATTCCATTACGGCGGGTACAAACGATAGTGCGAAGCTCCGATGAACCTAAGCTGGCAGAGCAAAAAACGCTCGACTTCTTAGCGATTGGAATCATTGGAAAGAGAATTTTGACGCAAAGAATGTGTGGTCCTGATAAGGACCGTTTTGTTGAGATGAGGGCAAAATGTGCGTTGGCTGGCGAGTTTAACCTCCGAAACCGTACAGGGTGCGACCCTGACGCTTCAGCGCGTACACTACATCCATCGCGGTGACGGTTTTGCGCTTGGCGTGTTCGGTATAGGTGACCGCATCGCGGATAACATTCTCCAGGAACACTTTCAGCACGCCACGCGTTTCTTCGTAGATGAGACCGGAGATACGCTTCACTCCTCCACGGCGGGCCAGACGACGGATGGCCGGCTTGGTGATGCCCTGGATGTTGTCGCGCAGCACTTTGCGATGACGCTTGGCTCCTCCTTTACCCAGACCTTTGCCTCCTTTGCCTCGTCCAGTCATTTCGATGTCGATGCGTACTGTTCAAGAGTTCACGATTAACAATAGGGCAACGCACCATGTTTCGGCCTTTTATACACTCACCCGAGCACACGTACACATTCTCACGCTTACCCCACTATCGGTACACGATCGGAGCGGAGTGTATGTGTGCGTGGAGCGAGGTTATAAAAGTGGCGATCCGGCTTCGGATACCCACATTCCGAACCTATTGTCGACGCAACACAGACGTCTTTACGTTCCACTACCCAAACCGCCAGTGAACCAGTGAAATGGCCCGTACGAAGCAAACTGCCCGTAAGTCCACCGGAGGTAAGGCTCCGCGCAAGCAGCTGGCCACCAAGGCTGCTCGCAAGAGTGCCCCGGCCACCGGAGGAGTGAAGAAGCCGCATCGTTATCGTCCGGGAACCGTAGCCCTGCGTGAGATCCGTCGCTACCAGAAATCGACCGAGCTGCTGATCCGCAAGCTGCCCTTCCAGCGTCTGGTACGTGAAATTGCCCAGGACTTCAAGACCGATCTGCGCTTCCAGAGCTCGGCCGTGATGGCCCTGCAGGAGGCCAGCGAGGCGTACCTTGTCGGCCTGTTCGAGGACACCAACTTGTGCGCAATCCATGCGAAGCGCGTCACCATCATGCCGAAAGACATCCAGCTGGCTCGTCGCATCCGCGGAGAGCGTGCCTAAATCTTCGCCGCCTCCCCGCCTCCATCGTTCATCGAGGGGCATTTATTCACTCAAACGGTCCTTCTCAGGACCACCACAAATGTTAACCAAAAAGATATGTCGATATGCTCCCTTCCCTTCCCCTCTGTGTACCGCCCCTAACCCGTTGGTGGTGGTGTTGGAACAATTCTTATGCGTATGTGACAATGAATCTGTTGAGTGCAATGAGCCCGTGACCGTGTCAGGGTACAAAAGCTGCATGCGCCTACCAGGGTTCAGGGCTTGCAAAGCTGCAGTGTACAAAGCTGGCGGAGAAATGGTGTTATTTTTAGGCTTTTGTTTTGTTTGTGGTTCCATTCTTCGGCTCGAATGGACATCAGAAATGAAGCCAGCCGTACGCACGGTCAGAAAGGCAAAAGAGGTTTCGCTTGGCCGTTTGGCATTCGATCGTCAGAAGATGCTTCCGATGCTTTAACGCTGTGGAACATTCATTTTCACTGCTCGCATAGAACCTCAGTTTGTGTTTTCGTACCCTGGCCATGTGTTCATGTGCACTCGGGTAATGTTCATTATGCCATGTTGCTACCATGTTGCGCAACACAGTCACGGGCGTGCTTTTATTTATTACATTATATTTACTCATTTTATTATATTTAACTTCTGCCACTGTGAGAGGGTTTTTAACAGGAATATGTCTTTTGTATGGATGCGTTTTGTGGTCCTGAAAAGGACCGGTTTGCGTTTGGGTAGATCGAACGAACTGCGGCGCTCCGAATTACTTCGAGCTGGTGTACTTGGTGACAGCCTTCGTGCCTTCGGACACGGCGTGCTTGGCCAGCTCACCAGGCAACAGCAGACGGACGGCCGTCTGGATTTCGCGGGACGTGATCGTCGAACGCTTGTTGTAGTGCGCCAAGCGGGATGCTTCGGCAGCGATGCGCTCGAAAATGTCGTTCACGAAGCTGTTCATGATGCTCATCGCCTTGGACGAAATGCCGGTGTCCGGGTGGACTTGCTTCAACACCTTGTAGATGTAGATAGCGTAGCTCTCCTTGCGGGTCTTCCTTTTCTTCTTCTTGTCCGACTTGGAGATGTTCTTCTGGGCTTTACCCGACTTCTTCGCGGCTTTTCCACTGGTTTTCGGGGCCATTTTACCTCAATTCACGCACTGATGCTCACTATCGGAGGGTCAAAAACTGTATGATGATGATCACTAACGGTTGGTTCGTTTATATTCCGGTTTTCGGATCACTCTCGGGTATTCGACACGAGTGCGTACAGGCAGCGTAGCTCGGAGTATTTAAACTCACGATTTTTGTTAATTTTGCTCAGAAAATAAGCACCCTCCAAGCAGTGAGCATCGTTGCGAACGTACTCTCATCTAAACCGAAGCTATCAACATGTCTGGCCGTGGCAAGGGAGGAAAAGTGAAGGGAAAGGCAAAGTCCCGCTCGAACCGTGCCGGTCTGCAGTTCCCGGTTGGCCGTATCCACCGTCTGCTCCGCAAAGGCAACTATGCCGAGCGCGTCGGTGCTGGTGCACCAGTGTATTTGGCCGCCGTCATGGAATACTTGGCCGCTGAAGTGTTGGAGTTGGCAGGAAACGCTGCCCGAGACAACAAGAAAACTCGCATCATCCCGCGTCATCTGCAGCTGGCCATCCGCAACGACGAGGAATTGAACAAGCTGTTGTCCGGCGTCACCATTGCCCAAGGTGGTGTGCTGCCCAACATTCAGGCCGTGCTGCTGCCAAAGAAGACTGAGAAGAAGGCCTAAAGCTATCGAGCTTCTCTCAATCTTGCAAACCAAAAAAAACCGTCCTTTTCAGGGCGACAAATCGATTTACGCAAAAGATTTTTGTTCGACCATCTCTTCTCAGCTAAAACCATACGCGCGCAGCAATTACCTAATCGAAGGTAAATTCAGTGAAGAAACACAAGCAATCGTATGCGGGAAACCCCCTGACGATCGTTTTCATTTTTCATGTTTTTTTTAACCTTTGGTCGGAGGTAGACTCCTGCTCCTGCGTTTGTAGTACCGCTAGCCAAATGGGTGAAATGCCAAATGCAGTGCTGCTCCATAACTTACCTGGTTTCGTACCTGAAATTCGTACCGACCCTACGAGGGAAAAATAACTTCCACATTCCACCCAAAGGACATGGGCATGACTAGCGCAGGTACCTGTTAGAGGGTCTGAATCACAAAATTGCTAAGAAACTTCCCAATACGAACGAAACACATTAATCCACGAACGGTTCCGGCAGTTCGGAATATGTAAGTTTAGTTTAAACCAACCTACACATAGCCTTAGTGGCAGATATTTTTTTATTTTCTAAAATAAACTACAACGGGCTCAACGCAGTTCGCTTCTCCATCGACCAACGAAAAGCAACGAATCCCCAAACCATGCGTAGAAATGAATCATGCAATACACTTACCTTCGTTGGTACGACCAGAGCCGCTTCACGCACTGCTGTCGCTGCTTCGACGATGAACCGCTGACGGCCGCAGATTGAAGTGTCGACCGTGCGCCCACGATGCGCAATTGCGGTTCACTTAGCACAGAGTCCCATCCATTTCACTACACGTTGTTCTTTAACGCACACATATGAACGCTTTACTTTTCCGAACTTTACTTTTCTGACCTTTGCAACCGAGCCAAGCACCGAGCGCAGCACCGTCGCGATTAAGGCAGTCCATTGTCCTTACACACAGGCACACGCACATTTCACCCGTCCGAGCGACGTACCGCCGCAATCGGGCCAGTCCGTGGTCCTACGAAGCTTTTCACACACACACGCATTGCACCAGCAGCAGCAGCAACAACAACAACAACAACTATGTTTATAAAAACAGTAGTTTTTAGTGCGAATCCGCGGAGGATTTCGCTGTCCGTCGCACCGAGCGAAGCACCGTCGCGATTAACGCAGTCCATTGTCCTTACACACAGGCACACGCACATTTCACCCGTCCGAGCGACGTACCGCCGCAATCGGGTCAGTCCATGGTCCTACGAAGCTTTTCACACACACACGCATTGCACCAGCAGCAGCAGCAACAACAACAACAACAACTATGTTTATAAAAACAGTAGTTTTTAGTGCGAATCCGCGGAGGATTTCGCTGTCCGTCGCACCGAGCGAAGCACCGAGCGCAGCACCGTCGCGATTAACGCAGTCCATTGTCCTTTTTTTTCACACACACGCACACACTTTTCACCAGCAGAAAGCACAGTTGTTTTAAAGAAAAATATTTTTTTAGTACGAATCCGCGGAGGATTTCTCTACCCGATGTACTAAACCCAACGAATAACCCTGCGCAGGATTAACTGTCGCGTCGCACACTTTTGCTCGACATGAGCTCATGCTGCTTCTGGAAGGACGACGAAATGAGCTGGCGCCATTTTGAAAATGACCCCCCCTGCTCAACACCACTTGTATCACACCACTTTTACACACACTACTAAATTCACACTACCGTGACGCGCGGACCAACCGTTCCATCAGGCTGCTAGTCGAAGACTGTGCCGAGCGCGGGATATTCGGCTTCTAATATAATGTAGTATCCGAACGAATGTGGCGAGAGAATTTTCTCTCCGAACTACTACTACTACTACTACTACTATCCGAGCGAGCGTTGCCATCTCTGTTCTTCCTCGCTACGCGTACAATCGCATGATGCAAATTCACCGGTTGTCCCAAAGCCGAGCAATTGTATGACGTCAAATCTGATATTTATGCAATATTTTGCAACTAAACTACTAAAGGTTTAATCCTTTTGCGTGTGATGTACGGAACAGGGAAAGGAAGTTAGGTAGCAAATTTGCAAAAATTTAAGAATGTTCATGTACAGTGTACGAAAACGTAGGTTTTATGCTATATTCCCTGTGAGCCCTTGAAAAAAGGAACATATTTTGCAAGTTATTGAAAACCGTAGGTGCAAATATTTCATCACATTTTTGACGCTGCCTAAAACGAGCCGGCGACACACGGACGAAGCGTGTGCTCCTTTGTGTGTGCTGTCAGCGACCGACGTTGCTGCGAATTTCATCTCATGCTCCGTCTCGCTCGCGCTCGTTGGCCAAGCGCAAGCCATCCTCTTTTTTGGTGATTTTTCCAAATAACGGTACCGATCATCGGTTGCGATCGCATTTCCTGATAAGTTCTGGCTCGAGTTGGATATAAAACGCGCACACTACTACGTGCGAGAAAGAAAAGAAAAACACGACGTACGATTTGAATACGCGTGGCAAAATGTTGGTGGAATTATACACGTACCAGGGCAGTAAGAGGCGAACTTGCCTTTTGAAAAACATATTTAATCCACTTCGTATCTATTAATTTGCGCACTGGTTTTGTAACATTTTCCGATAATTTTTGGCTGGAGCTGAGTATGCACAAACGCACCCAATATTAGGTGTAAGAAAAAAACGCCGCATTCTATTTCAATACTCGTGGCATCTAGTAGCCATTCCGACCTTTCGATATCGAGTGTTTGTGGAATTATGTGTTTCATGTTTTTGATTATAAAATGTGCCAACTTTAGCAAGTTAGCAAAAATGTAATTGAAAGAATTTCATCACATTTTTGGCGCTGCTTAAAACGAGCCGGCGACACACGGCGCTAGACACCGTGCGCTCCTTTTTGTGTGTCCCTGTCAGTATCCGAAATTAGTGCGAATTTCATCCCATGCTCCGTCTCGCTCGCACTTGCGCCCTCGTTCGGTGGCACCAAGCCATCCTCTTTTTTGGTGATTTTTCCAAATAACGGTACCGATCATCGTTTGCGATCGCATTTGCTGATAATTTCTGACTCTAGGTGGGTAAAAAACGCGCACACTACTACGTGCGATAAAGAAAAGAAAAACACGACGTTCGATTTGAATACGCGTGGCAAAATGTTGGTGGAATAATATGTTTCATGTTTTTGATCATAAATTGTGCCAATTTTAGCAAGTTAGCAAGCAATTTTAGCAAGCAAAAATTTCAGCACATTTTTGAAGCTGCTTTGCGTGTCCTATCAATGACCGAAATTAGTGCGAATTTCATCCCTTGCTCCGTCTCGTTCGGTGGCATGAGGGCATCCTCTTTCTCACGAGGGCACGAGGGCATATTTAATCCACTTTATTTTAATATTTACGCCAAAATTTCTGCCAAAATTTATTTCTGCATTTCAGTAACGTTTTCTGCTATTTTTCGGATGCAGTAAGTTAAGCTAGACGCCCAAGTACGTGAAATATGTAGTGTTAGTCTTAAAAAAGACTGGTAGCAGTGTGAAATGCTTCACAATTGGCTTTGAAAACGGTCGATGTTTCTTAGCTTTGTATTAAAATGGCGGCATAGTTGACTTTCGTTTTCTAATACCATCACACAAACACGATCGAACACACAACGTCGCAACATTGTGGATCCGTAGCGCGTTCAACATACTATGGACACCCATTACCTGTACACCGTTCACGAGGATCGACACGAAGCTCATTGCTTCTTCTTCTATCTGGCTTCTGCGTGGCTTCTGCGTGACGCGTTTTCGACATTTTTACACCGTGACATGTTTACCCCGTAGACCGACGAAGCGAAGGATTCGACTCACAACCACAGGTAGAATTCCATTACGGCGGGTACAAACGATAGTGCGAAGCTCCGAAGAACCTAAGCTGGCAGAGCAAAAAACGCTCGACTTCTTAGCGATTGGAATCATTGGAAAGAGAATTTTGACGCAAAGAATGTGTGGTCCTGATAAGGACCGTTTTGTTGAGATGAGGGCAAAATGTGCGTTGGCTGGCGAGTTTAACCTCCGAAACCGTACAGGGTGCGACCCTGACGCTTCAGCGCGTACACTACATCCATCGCGGTGACGGTTTTGCGCTTGGCGTGTTCGGTATAGGTGACCGCATCGCGGATAACATTCTCCAGGAACACTTTCAGCACGCCACGCGTTTCTTCGTAGATGAGACCGGAGATACGCTTCACTCCTCCACGGCGGGCCAGACGACGGATGGCCGGCTTGGTGATGCCCTGGATGTTGTCGCGCAGCACTTTGCGATGACGCTTGGCTCCTCCTTTACCCAGACCTTTGCCTCCTTTGCCTCGTCCAGTCATTTCGATGTCGATGCGTACTGTTCAAGAGTTCACGATTAACAATAGGGCAACGCACCATGTTTCGGCCTTTTATACACTCACCCGAGCACACGTACACATTCTCACGCTTACCCCACTATCGGTACACGATCGGAGCGGAGTGTATGTGTGCGTGGAGCGAGGTTATAAAAGTGGCGATCCGGCTTCGGATACCCACATTCCGAACCTATTGTCGACGCAACACAGACGTCTTTACGTTCCACTACCCAAACCGCCAGTGAACCAGTGAAATGGCCCGTACGAAGCAAACTGCCCGTAAGTCCACCGGAGGTAAGGCTCCGCGCAAGCAGCTGGCCACCAAGGCTGCTCGCAAGAGTGCCCCGGCCACCGGAGGAGTGAAGAAGCCGCATCGTTATCGTCCGGGAACCGTAGCCCTGCGTGAGATCCGTCGCTACCAGAAATCGACCGAGCTGCTGATCCGCAAGCTGCCCTTCCAGCGTCTGGTACGTGAAATTGCCCAGGACTTCAAGACCGATCTGCGCTTCCAGAGCTCGGCCGTGATGGCCCTGCAGGAGGCCAGCGAGGCGTACCTTGTCGGCCTGTTCGAGGACACCAACTTGTGCGCAATCCATGCGAAGCGCGTCACCATCATGCCGAAAGACATCCAGCTGGCTCGTCGCATCCGCGGAGAGCGTGCCTAAATCTTCGCCGCCTCCCCGCCTCCATCGTTCATCGAGGGGCATTTATTCACTCAAACGGTCCTTCTCAGGACCACCACAAATGTTAACCAAAAAGATATGTCGATATGCTCCCTTCCCTTCCCCTCTGTGTACCGCCCCTAACCCGTTGGTGGTGGTGTTGGAACAATTCTTATGCGTATGTGACAATGAATCTGTTGAGTGCAATGAGCCCGTGACCGTGTCAGGGTACAAAAGCTGCATGCGCCTACCAGGGTTCAGGGCTTGCAAAGCTGCAGTGTACAAAGCTGGCGGAGAAATGGTGTTATTTTTAGGCTTTTGTTTTGTTTGTGGTTCCATTCTTCGGCTCGAATGGACATCAGAAATGAAGCCAGCCGTACGCACGGTCAGAAAGGCAAAAGAGGTTTCGCTTGGCCGTTTGGCATTCGATCGTCAGAAGATGCTTCCGATGCTTTAACGCTGTGGAACATTCATTTTCACTGCTCGCATAGAACCTCAGTTTGTGTTTTCGTACCCTGGCCATGTGTTCATGTGCACTCGGGTAATGTTCATTATGCCATGTTGCTACCATGTTGCGCAACACAGTCACGGGCGTGCTTTTATTTATTACATTATATTTACTCATTTTATTATATTTAACTTCTGCCACTCTGAGAGGGTTTTTAACAGGAATATGTCTTTTGTATGGATGCGTTTTGTGGTCCTGAAAAGGACCGGTTTGCGTTTGGGTAGATCGAACGAACTGCGGCGCTCCGAATTACTTCGAGCTGGTGTACTTGGTGACAGCCTTCGTGCCTTCGGACACGGCGTGCTTGGCCAGCTCACCAGGCAACAGCAGACGGACGGCCGTCTGGATTTCGCGGGACGTGATCGTCGAACGCTTGTTGTAGTGCGCCAAGCGGGATGCTTCGGCAGCGATGCGCTCGAAAATGTCGTTCACGAAGCTGTTCATGATGCTCATCGCCTTGGACGAAATGCCGGTGTCCGGGTGGACTTGCTTCAACACCTTGTAGATGTAGATAGCGTAGCTCTCCTTGCGGGTCTTCCTTTTCTTCTTCTTGTCCGACTTGGAGATGTTCTTCTGGGCTTTACCCGACTTCTTCGCGGCTTTTCCACTGGTTTTCGGGGCCATTTTACCTCAATTCACGCACTGATGCTCACTATCGGAGGGTCAAAAACTGTATGATGATGATCACTAACGGTTGGTTCGTTTATATTCCGGTTTTCGGATCACTCTCGGGTATTCGACACGAGTGCGTACAGGCAGCGTAGCTCGGAGTATTTAAACTCACGATTTTTGTTAATTTTGCTCAGAAAATAAGCACCCTCCAAGCAGTGAGCATCGTTGCGAACGTACTCTCATCTAAACCGAAGCTATCAACATGTCTGGCCGTGGCAAGGGAGGAAAAGTGAAGGGAAAGGCAAAGTCCCGCTCGAACCGTGCCGGTCTGCAGTTCCCGGTTGGCCGTATCCACCGTCTGCTCCGCAAAGGCAACTATGCCGAGCGCGTCGGTGCTGGTGCACCAGTGTATTTGGCCGCCGTCATGGAATACTTGGCCGCTGAAGTGTTGGAGTTGGCAGGAAACGCTGCCCGAGACAACAAGAAAACTCGCATCATCCCGCGTCATCTGCAGCTGGCCATCCGCAACGACGAGGAATTGAACAAGCTGTTGTCCGGCGTCACCATTGCCCAAGGTGGTGTGCTGCCCAACATTCAGGCCGTGCTGCTGCCAAAGAAGACTGAGAAGAAGGCCTAAAGCTATCGAGCTTCTCTCAATCTTGCAAACCAAAAAAAACCGTCCTTTTCAGGGCGACAAATCGATTTACGCAAAAGATTTTTGTTCGACCATCTCTTCTCAGCTAAAACCATACGCGCGCAGCAATTACCTAATCGAAGGTAAATTCAGTGAAGAAACACAAGCAATCGTATGCGGGAAACCCCCTGACGATCGTTTTCATTTTTCATGTTTTTTTTAACCTTTGGTCGGAGGTAGACTCCTGCTCCTGCGTTTGTAGTACCGCTAGCCAAATGGGTGAAATGCCAAATGCAGTGCTGCTCCATAACTTACCTGGTTTCGTACCTGAAATTCGTACCGACCCTACGAGGGAAAAATAACTTCCACATTCCACCCAAAGGACATGGGCATGACTAGCGCAGGTACCTGTTAGAGGGTCTGAATCACAAAATTGCTAAGAAACTTCCCAATACGAACGAAACACATTAATCCACGAACGGTTCCGGCAGTTCGGAATATGTAAGTTTAGTTTAAACCAACCTACACATAGCCTTAGTGGCAGATATTTTTTTATTTTCTAAAATAAACTACAACGGGCTCAACGCAGTTCGCTTCTCCATCGACCAACGAAAAGCAACGAATCCCCAAACCATGCGTAGAAATGAATCATGCAATACACTTACCTTCGTTGGTACGACCAGAGCCGCTTCACGCACCGCTGTCGCTGCTTCGACGATGAACCGCTGACGGCCGCAGATTGAAGTGTCGACCGTGCGCCCACGATGCGCAATTGCGGTTCACTTAGCACAGAGTCCCATCCATTTCACTACACGTTGTTCTTTAACGCACACATATGAACGCTTTACTTTTCCGAACTTTACTTTTCTGACCTTTGCAACCGAGCCAAGCACCGAGCGCAGCACCGTCGCGATTAAGGCAGTCCATTGTCCTTACACACAGGCACACGCACATTTCACCCGTCCGAGCGACGTACCGCCGCAATCGGGCCAGTCCGTGGTCCTACGAAGCTTTTCACACACACACGCATTGCACCAGCAGCAGCAGCAACAACAACAACAACAACTATGTTTATAAAAACAGTAGTTTTTAGTGCGAATCCGCGGAGGATTTCGCTGTCCGTCGCACCGAGCGAAGCACCGTCGCGATTAACGCAGTCCATTGTCCTTACACACAGGCACACGCACATTTCACCCGTCCGAGCGACGTACCGCCGCAATCGGGTCAGTCCATGGTCCTACGAAGCTTTTCACACACACACGCATTGCACCAGCAGCAGCAGCAACAACAACAACAACAACTATGTTTATAAAAACAGTAGTTTTTAGTGCGAATCCGCGGAGGATTTCGCTGTCCGTCGCACCGAGCGAAGCACCGTCGCGATTAAGGCAGTCCATTGTCCTTACACACAGGCACACGCACATTTCACCCGTCCGAGCGACGTACCGCCGCAATCGGGTCAGTCCATGGTCCTACGAAGCTTTTCACACACACACGCATTGCACCAGCAGCAGCAGCAACAACAACAACAACAACTATGTTTATAAAAACAGTAGTTTTTAGTGCGAATCCGCGGAGGATTTCGCTGTCCGTCGCACCGAGCGAAGCACCGAGCGCAGCACCGTCGCGATTAACGCAGTCCATTGTCCTTTTTTTTCACACACACGCACACACTTTTCACCAGCAGAAAGCACAGTTGTTTTAAAGAAAAATATTTTTTTAGTACGAATCCGCGGAGGATTTCTCTACCCGATGTACTAAACCCAACGAATAACCCTGCGCAGGATTAACTGTCGCGTCGCACACTTTTGCTCGACATGAGCTCATGCTGCTTCTGGAAGGACGACGAAATGAGCTGGCGCCATTTTGAAAATGACCCCCCCTGCTCAACACCACTTGTATCACACCACTTTTACACACACTACTAAATTCACACTACCGTGACGCGCGGACCAACCGTTCCATCAGGCTGCTAGTCGAAGACTGTGCCGAGCGCGGGATATTCGGCTTCTAATATAATGTAGTATCCGAACGAATGTGGCGAGAGAATTTTCTCTCCGAACTACTACTACTACTACTACTACTATCCGAGCGAGCGTTGCCATCTCTGTTCTTCCTCGCTACGCGTACAATCGCATGATGCAAATTCACCGGTTGTCCCAAAGCCGAGCAATTGTATGACGTCAAATCTGATATTTATGCAATATTTTGCAACTAAACTACTAAAGGTTTAATCCTTTTGCGTGTGATGTACGGAACAGGGAAAGGAAGTTAGGTAGCAAATTTGCAAAAATTTAAGAATGTTCATGTACAGTGTACGAAAACGTAGGTTTTATGCTATATTCCCTGTGAGCCCTTGAAAAAAGGAACATATTTTGCAAGTTATTGAAAACCGTAGGTGCAAATATTTCATCACATTTTTGACGCTGCCTAAAACGAGCCGGCGACACACGGACGAAGCGTGTGCTCCTTTGTGTGTGCTGTCAGCGACCGACGTTGCTGCGAATTTCATCTCATGCTCCGTCTCGCTCGCGCTCGTTGGCCAAGCGCAAGCCATCCTCTTTTTTGGTGATTTTTCCAAATAACGGTACCGATCATCGGTTGCGATCGCATTTCCTGATAAGTTCTGGCTCGAGTTGGATATAAAACGCGCACACTACTACGTGCGAGAAAGAAAAGAAAAACACGACGTACGATTTGAATACGCGTGGCAAAATGTTGGTGGAATTATACACGTACCAGGGCAGTAAGAGGCGAACTTGCCTTTTGAAAAACATATTTAATCCACTTCGTATCTATTAATTTGCGCACTGGTTTTGTAACATTTTCCGATAATTTTTGGCTGGAGCTGAGTATGCACAAACGCACCCAATATTAGGTGTAAGAAAAAAACGCCGCATTCTATTTCAATACTCGTGGCATCTAGTAGCCATTCCGACCTTTCGATATCGAGTGTTTGTGGAATTATGTGTTTCATGTTTTTGATTATAAAATGTGCCAACTTTAGCAAGTTAGCAAAAATGTAATTGAAAGAATTTCATCACATTTTTGGCGCTGCTTAAAACGAGCCGGCGACACACGGCGCTAGACACCGTGCGCTCCTTTTTGTGTGTCCCTGTCAGTATCCGAAATTAGTGCGAATTTCATCCCATGCTCCGTCTCGCTCGCACTTGCGCCCTCGTTCGGTGGCACCAAGCCATCCTCTTTTTTGGTGATTTTTCCAAATAACGGTACCGATCATCGTTTGCGATCGCATTTGCTGATAATTTCTGACTCTAGGTGGGTAAAAAACGCGCACACTACTACGTGCGATAAAGAAAAGAAAAACACGACGTTCGATTTGAATACGCGTGGCAAAATGTTGGTGGAATAATATGTTTCATGTTTTTGATCATAAATTGTGCCAATTTTAGCAAGTTAGCAAGCAATTTTAGCAAGCAAAAATTTCAGCACATTTTTGAAGCTGCTTTGCGTGTCCTATCAATGACCGAAATTAGTGCGAATTTCATCCCTTGCTCCGTCTCGTTCGGTGGCATGAGGGCATCCTCTTTCTCACGAGGGCACGAGGGCATATTTAATCCACTTTATTTCAATATTTACGCCAAAATTTCTGCCAAAATTTATTTCTGCATTTCAGTAACGTTTTCTGCTATTTTTCGGATGCAGTAAGTTAAGCTAGACGCCCAAGTACGTGAAATATGTAGTGTTAGTCTTAAAAAAGACTGGTAGCAGTGTGAAATGCTTCACAATTGGCTTTGAAAACGGTCGATGTTTCTTAGCTTTGTATTAAAATGGCGGCATAGTTGACTTTCGTTTTCTAATACCATCACACAAACACGATCGAGCACACAACGTCGCAACATTGTGGATCTGTAGCGCGTTCAACATACTATGGACACCCATTACCTGTACACCGTTCACGAGGATCGACACGAAGCTCATTGCTTCTTCTTCTATCTGGCTTCTGCGTGGCTTCTGCGTGACGCGTTTTCGACATTTTTACACCGTGACATGTTTACCCCGTAGACCGACGAAGCGAAGGATTCGACTCACAACCACAGGTAGAATTCCATTACGGCGGGTACAAACGATAGTGCGAAGCTCCGAAGAACCTAAGCTGGCAGAGCAAAAAACGCTCGACTTCTTAGCGATTGGAATCATTGGAAAGAGAATTTTGACGCAAAGAATGTGTGGTCCTGATAAGGACCGTTTTGTTGAGATGAGGGCAAAATGTGCGTTGGCTGGCGAGTTTAACCTCCGAAACCGTACAGGGTGCGACCCTGACGCTTCAGCGCGTACACTACATCCATCGCGGTGACGGTTTTGCGCTTGGCGTGTTCGGTATAGGTGACCGCATCGCGGATAACATTCTCCAGGAACACTTTCAGCACGCCACGCGTTTCTTCGTAGATGAGACCGGAGATACGCTTCACTCCTCCACGGCGGGCCAGACGACGGATGGCCGGCTTGGTGATGCCCTGGATGTTGTCGCGCAGCACTTTGCGATGACGCTTGGCTCCTCCTTTACCCAGACCTTTGCCTCCTTTGCCTCGTCCAGTCATTTCGATGTCGATGCGTACTGTTCAAGAGTTCACGATTAACAATAGGGCAACGCACCATGTTTCGGCCTTTTATACACTCACCCGAGCACACGTACACATTCTCACGCTTACCCCACTATCGGTACACGATCGGAGCGGAGTGTATGTGTGCGTGGAGCGAGGTTATAAAAGTGGCGATCCGGCTTCGGATACCCACATTCCGAACCTATTGTCGACGCAACACAGACGTCTTTACGTTCCACTACCCAAACCGCCAGTGAACCAGTGAAATGGCCCGTACGAAGCAAACTGCCCGTAAGTCCACCGGAGGTAAGGCTCCGCGCAAGCAGCTGGCCACCAAGGCTGCTCGCAAGAGTGCCCCGGCCACCGGAGGAGTGAAGAAGCCGCATCGTTATCGTCCGGGAACCGTAGCCCTGCGTGAGATCCGTCGCTACCAGAAATCGACCGAGCTGCTGATCCGCAAGCTGCCCTTCCAGCGTCTGGTACGTGAAATTGCCCAGGACTTCAAGACCGATCTGCGCTTCCAGAGCTCGGCCGTGATGGCCCTGCAGGAGGCCAGCGAGGCGTACCTTGTCGGCCTGTTCGAGGACACCAACTTGTGCGCAATCCATGCGAAGCGCGTCACCATCATGCCGAAAGACATCCAGCTGGCTCGTCGCATCCGCGGAGAGCGTGCCTAAATCTTCGCCGCCTCCCCGCCTCCATCGTTCATCGAGGGGCATTTATTCACTCAAACGGTCCTTCTCAGGACCACCACAAATGTTAACCAAAAAGATATGTCGATATGCTCCCTTCCCTTCCCCTCTGTGTACCGCCCCTAACCCGTTGGTGGTGGTGTTGGAACAATTCTTATGCGTATGTGACAATGAATCTGTTGAGTGCAATGAGCCCGTGACCGTGTCAGGGTACAAAAGCTGCATGCGCCTACCAGGGTTCAGGGCTTGCAAAGCTGCAGTGTACAAAGCTGGCGGAGAAATGGTGTTATTTTTAGGCTTTTGTTTTGTTTGTGGTTCCATTCTTCGGCTCGAATGGACATCAGAAATGAAGCCAGCCGTACGCACGGTCAGAAAGGCAAAAGAGGTTTCGCTTGGCCGTTTGGCATTCGATCGTCAGAAGATGCTTCCGATGCTTTAACGCTGTGGAACATTCATTTTCACTGCTCGCATAGAACCTCAGTTTGTGTTTTCGTACCCTGGCCATGTGTTCATGTGCACTCGGGTAATGTTCATTATGCCATGTTGCTACCATGTTGCGCAACACAGTCACGGGCGTGCTTTTATTTATTACATTATATTTACTCATTTTATTATATTTAACTTCTGCCACTCTGAGAGGGTTTTTAACAGGAATATGTCTTTTGTATGGATGCGTTTTGTGGTCCTGAAAAGGACCGGTTTGCGTTTGGGTAGATCGAACGAACTGCGGCGCTCCGAATTACTTCGAGCTGGTGTACTTGGTGACAGCCTTCGTGCCTTCGGACACGGCGTGCTTGGCCAGCTCACCAGGCAACAGCAGACGGACGGCCGTCTGGATTTCGCGGGACGTGATCGTCGAACGCTTGTTGTAGTGCGCCAAGCGGGATGCTTCGGCAGCGATGCGCTCGAAAATGTCGTTCACGAAGCTGTTCATGATGCTCATCGCCTTGGACGAAATGCCGGTGTCCGGGTGGACTTGCTTCAACACCTTGTAGATGTAGATAGCGTAGCTCTCCTTGCGGGTCTTCCTTTTCTTCTTCTTGTCCGACTTGGAGATGTTCTTCTGGGCTTTACCCGACTTCTTCGCGGCTTTTCCACTGGTTTTCGGGGCCATTTTACCTCAATTCACGCACTGATGCTCACTATCGGAGGGTCAAAAACTGTATGATGATGATCACTAACGGTTGGTTCGTTTATATTCCGGTTTTCGGATCACTCTCGGGTATTCGACACGAGTGCGTACAGGCAGCGTAGCTCGGAGTATTTAAACTCACGATTTTTGTTAATTTTGCTCAGAAAATAAGCACCCTCCAAGCAGTGAGCATCGTTGCGAACGTACTCTCATCTAAACCGAAGCTATCAACATGTCTGGCCGTGGCAAGGGAGGAAAAGTGAAGGGAAAGGCAAAGTCCCGCTCGAACCGTGCCGGTCTGCAGTTCCCGGTTGGCCGTATCCACCGTCTGCTCCGCAAAGGCAACTATGCCGAGCGCGTCGGTGCTGGTGCACCAGTGTATTTGGCCGCCGTCATGGAATACTTGGCCGCTGAAGTGTTGGAGTTGGCAGGAAACGCTGCCCGAGACAACAAGAAAACTCGCATCATCCCGCGTCATCTGCAGCTGGCCATCCGCAACGACGAGGAATTGAACAAGCTGTTGTCCGGCGTCACCATTGCCCAAGGTGGTGTGCTGCCCAACATTCAGGCCGTGCTGCTGCCAAAGAAGACTGAGAAGAAGGCCTAAAGCTATCGAGCTTCTCTCAATCTTGCAAACCAAAAAAAACCGTCCTTTTCAGGGCGACAAATCGATTTACGCAAAAGATTTTTGTTCGACCATCTCTTCTCAGCTAAAACCATACGCGCGCAGCAATTACCTAATCGAAGGTAAATTCAGTGAAGAAACACAAGCAATCGTATGCGGGAAACCCCCTGACGATCGTTTTCATTTTTCATGTTTTTTTTAACCTTTGGTCGGAGGTAGACTCCTGCTCCTGCGTTTGTAGTACCGCTAGCCAAATGGGTGAAATGCCAAATGCAGTGCTGCTCCATAACTTACCTGGTTTCGTACCTGAAATTCGTACCGACCCTACGAGGGAAAAATAACTTCCACATTCCACCCAAAGGACATGGGCATGACTAGCGCAGGTACCTGTTAGAGGGTCTGAATCACAAAATTGCTAAGAAACTTCCCAATACGAACGAAACACATTAATCCACGAACGGTTCCGGCAGTTCGGAATATGTAAGTTTAGTTTAAACCAACCTACACATAGCCTTAGTGGCAGATATTTTTTTATTTTCTAAAATAAACTACAACGGGCTCAACGCAGTTCGCTTCTCCATCGACCAACGAAAAGCAACGAATCCCCAAACCATGCGTAGAAATGAATCATGCAATACACTTACCTTCGTTGGTACGACCAGAGCCGCTTCACGCACCGCTGTCGCTGCTTCGACGATGAACCGCTGACGGCCGCAGATTGAAGTGTCGACCGTGCGCCCACGATGCGCAATTGCGGTTCACTTAGCACAGAGTCCCATCCATTTCACTACACGTTGTTCTTTAACGCACACATATGAACGCTTTACTTTTCCGAACTTTACTTTTCTGACCTTTGCAACCGAGCCAAGCACCGAGCGCAGCACCGTCGCGATTAAGGCAGTCCATTGTCCTTACACACAGGCACACGCACATTTCACCCGTCCGAGCGACGTACCGCCGCAATCGGGCCAGTCCGTGGTCCTACGAAGCTTTTCACACACACACGCATTGCACCAGCAGCAGCAGCAACAACAACAACAACAACTATGTTAATAAAAACAGTAGTTTTTAGTGCGAATCCGCGGAGGATTTCGCTGTCCGTCGCACCGAGCGAAGCACCGTCGCGATTAACGCAGTCCATTGTCCTTACACACAGGCACACGCACATTTCACCCGTCCGAGCGACGTACCGCCGCAATCGGGTCAGTCCATGGTCCTACGAAGCTTTTCACACACACACGCATTGCACCAGCAGCAGCAGCAACAACAACAACAACAACTATGTTTATAAAAACAGTAGTTTTTAGTGCGAATCCGCGGAGGATTTCGCTGTCCGTCGCACCGAGCGAAGCACCGAGCGCAGCACCGTCGCGATTAACGCAGTCCATTGTCCTTTTTTTTCACACACACGCACACACTTTTCACCAGCAGAAAGCACAGTTGTTTTAAAGAAAAATATTTTTTTAGTACGAATCCGCGGAGGATTTCTCTACCCGATGTACTAAACCCAACGAATAACCCTGCGCAGGATTAACTGTCGCGTCGCACACTTTTGCTCGACATGAGCTCATGCTGCTTCTGGAAGGACGACGAAATGAGCTGGCGCCATTTTGAAAATGACCCCCCCTGCTCAACACCACTTGTATCACACCACTTTTACACACACTACTAAATTCACACTACCGTGACGCGCGGACCAACCGTTCCATCAGGCTGCTAGTCGAAGACTGTGCCGAGCGCGGGATATTCGGCTTCTAATATAATGTAGTATCCGAACGAATGTGGCGAGAGAATTTTCTCTCCGAACTACTACTACTACTACTACTACTATCCGAGCGAGCGTTGCCATCTCTGTTCTTCCTCGCTACGCGTACAATCGCATGATGCAAATTCACCGGTTGTCCCAAAGCCGAGCAATTGTATGACGTCAAATCTGATATTTATGCAATATTTTGCAACTAAACTACTAAAGGTTTAATCCTTTTGCGTGTGATGTACGGAACAGGGAAAGGAAGTTAGGTAGCAAATTTGCAAAAATTTAAGAATGTTCATGTACAGTGTACGAAAACGTAGGTTTTATGCTATATTCCCTGTGAGCCCTTGAAAAAAGGAACATATTTTGCAAGTTATTGAAAACCGTAGGTGCAAATATTTCATCACATTTTTGACGCTGCCTAAAACGAGCCGGCGACACACGGACGAAGCGTGTGCTCCTTTGTGTGTGCTGTCAGCGACCGACGTTGCTGCGAATTTCATCTCATGCTCCGTCTCGCTCGCGCTCGTTGGCCAAGCGCAAGCCATCCTCTTTTTTGGTGATTTTTCCAAATAACGGTACCGATCATCGGTTGCGATCGCATTTCCTGATAAGTTCTGGCTCGAGTTGGATATAAAACGCGCACACTACTACGTGCGAGAAAGAAAAGAAAAACACGACGTACGATTTGAATACGCGTGGCAAAATGTTGGTGGAATTATACACGTACCAGGGCAGTAAGAGGCGAACTTGCCTTTTGAAAAACATATTTAATCCACTTCGTATCTATTAATTTGCGCACTGGTTTTGTAACATTTTCCGATAATTTTTGGCTGGAGCTGAGTATGCACAAACGCACCCAATATTAGGTGTAAGAAAAAAACGCCGCATTCTATTTCAATACTCGTGGCATCTAGTAGCCATTCCGACCTTTCGATATCGAGTGTTTGTGGAATTATGTGTTTCATGTTTTTGATTATAAAATGTGCCAACTTTAGCAAGTTAGCAAAAATGTAATTGAAAGAATTTCATCACATTTTTGGCGCTGCTTAAAACGAGCCGGCGACACACGGCGCTAGACACCGTGCGCTCCTTTTTGTGTGTCCCTGTCAGTATCCGAAATTAGTGCGAATTTCATCCCATGCTCCGTCTCGCTCGCACTTGCGCCCTCGTTCGGTGGCACCAAGCCATCCTCTTTTTTGGTGATTTTTCCAAATAACGGTACCGATCATCGTTTGCGATCGCATTTGCTGATAATTTCTGACTCTAGGTGGGTAAAAAACGCGCACACTACTACGTGCGATAAAGAAAAGAAAAACACGACGTTCGATTTGAATACGCGTGGCAAAATGTTGGTGGAATAATATGTTTCATGTTTTTGATCATAAATTGTGCCAATTTTAGCAAGTTAGCAAGCAATTTTAGCAAGCAAAAATTTCAGCACATTTTTGAAGCTGCTTTGCGTGTCCTATCAATGACCGAAATTAGTGCGAATTTCATCCCTTGCTCCGTCTCGTTCGGTGGCATGAGGGCATCCTCTTTCTCACGAGGGCACGAGGGCATATTTAATCCACTTTATTTCAATATTTACGCCAAAATTTCTGCCAAAATTTATTTCTGCATTTCAGTAACGTTTTCTGCTATTTTTCGGATGCAGTAAGTTCAGCTAGACGCTCAAGTACGTGAAATATGTAGTGTTAGTCTTAAAAAAGACTGGTAGCTGTGTGAAATGCTTCACAATTGGCTTTGAAAACGGTCGATGTTTCTTAGCTTTGTATTAAAATGGCGGCATAGTTGACTTTCGTTTTCTAATACCATCACACAAACACGATCGAGCACACAACGTCGCAACATTGTGGATCTGTAGCGCGTTCAACATACTATGGACACCCATTACCTGTACACCGTTCACGAGGATCGACACGAAGCTCATTGCTTCTTCTTCTATCTGGCTTCTGCGTGGCTTCTGCGTGACGCGTTTTCGACATTTTTACACCGTGACATGTTTACCCCGTAGACCGACGAAGCGAAGGATTCGACTCACAACCACAGGTAGAATTCCATTACGGCGGGTACAAACGATAGTGCGAAGCTCCGAAGAACCTAAGCTGGCAGAGCAAAAAACGCTCGACTTCTTAGCGATTGGAATCATTGGAAAGAGAATTTTGACGCAAAGAATGTGTGGTCCTGATAAGGACCGTTTTGTTGAGATGAGGGCAAAATGTGCGTTGGCTGGCGAGTTTAACCTCCGAAACCGTACAGGGTGCGACCCTGACGCTTCAGCGCGTACACTACATCCATCGCGGTGACGGTTTTGCGCTTGGCGTGTTCGGTATAGGTGACCGCATCGCGGATAACATTCTCCAGGAACACTTTCAGCACGCCACGCGTTTCTTCGTAGATGAGACCGGAGATACGCTTCACTCCTCCACGGCGGGCCAGACGACGGATGGCCGGCTTGGTGATGCCCTGGATGTTGTCGCGCAGCACTTTGCGATGACGCTTGGCTCCTCCTTTACCCAGACCTTTGCCTCCTTTGCCTCGTCCAGTCATTTCGATGTCGATGCGTACTGTTCAAGAGTTCACGATTAACAATAGGGCAACGCACCATGTTTCGGCCTTTTATACACTCACCCGAGCACACGTACACATTCTCACGCTTACCCCACTATCGGTACACGATCGGAGCGGAGTGTATGTGTGCGTGGAGCGAGGTTATAAAAGTGGCGATCCGGCTTCGGATACCCACATTCCGAACCTATTGTCGACGCAACACAGACGTCTTTACGTTCCACTACCCAAACCGCCAGTGAACCAGTGAAATGGCCCGTACGAAGCAAACTGCCCGTAAGTCCACCGGAGGTAAGGCTCCGCGCAAGCAGCTGGCCACCAAGGCTGCTCGCAAGAGTGCCCCGGCCACCGGAGGAGTGAAGAAGCCGCATCGTTATCGTCCGGGAACCGTAGCCCTGCGTGAGATCCGTCGCTACCAGAAATCGACCGAGCTGCTGATCCGCAAGCTGCCCTTCCAGCGTCTGGTACGTGAAATTGCCCAGGACTTCAAGACCGATCTGCGCTTCCAGAGCTCGGCCGTGATGGCCCTGCAGGAGGCCAGCGAGGCGTACCTTGTCGGCCTGTTCGAGGACACCAACTTGTGCGCAATCCATGCGAAGCGCGTCACCATCATGCCGAAAGACATCCAGCTGGCTCGTCGCATCCGCGGAGAGCGTGCCTAAATCTTCGCCGCCTCCCCGCCTCCATCGTTCATCGAGGGGCATTTATTCACTCAAACGGTCCTTCTCAGGACCACCACAAATGTTAACCAAAAAGATATGTCGATATGCTCCCTTCCCTTCCCCTCTGTGTACCGCCCCTAACCCGTTGGTGGTGGTGTTGGAACAATTCTTATGCGTATGTGACAATGAATCTGTTGAGTGCAATGAGCCCGTGACCGTGTCAGGGTACAAAAGCTGCATGCGCCTACCAGGGTTCAGGGCTTGCAAAGCTGCAGTGTACAAAGCTGGCGGAGAAATGGTGTTATTTTTAGGCTTTTGTTTTGTTTGTGGTTCCATTCTTCGGCTCGAATGGACATCAGAAATGAAGCCAGCCGTACGCACGGTCAGAAAGGCAAAAGAGGTTTCGCTTGGCCGTTTGGCATTCGATCGTCAGAAGATGCTTCCGATGCTTTAACGCTGTGGAACATTCATTTTCACTGCTCGCATAGAACCTCAGTTTGTGTTTTCGTACCCTGGCCATGTGTTCATGTGCACTCGGGTAATGTTCATTATGCCATGTTGCTACCATGTTGCGCAACACAGTCACGGGCGTGCTTTTATTTATTACATTATATTTACTCATTTTATTATATTTAACTTCTGCCACTCTGAGAGGGTTTTTAACAGGAATATGTCTTTTGTATGGATGCGTTTTGTGGTCCTGAAAAGGACCGGTTTGCGTTTGGGTAGATCGAACGAACTGCGGCGCTCCGAATTACTTCGAGCTGGTGTACTTGGTGACAGCCTTCGTGCCTTCGGACACGGCGTGCTTGGCCAGCTCACCAGGCAACAGCAGACGGACGGCCGTCTGGATTTCGCGGGACGTGATCGTCGAACGCTTGTTGTAGTGCGCCAAGCGGGATGCTTCGGCAGCGATGCGCTCGAAAATGTCGTTCACGAAGCTGTTCATGATGCTCATCGCCTTGGACGAAATGCCGGTGTCCGGGTGGACTTGCTTCAACACCTTGTAGATGTAGATAGCGTAGCTCTCCTTGCGGGTCTTCCTTTTCTTCTTCTTGTCCGACTTGGAGATGTTCTTCTGGGCTTTACCCGACTTCTTCGCGGCTTTTCCACTGGTTTTCGGGGCCATTTTACCTCAATTCACGCACTGATGCTCACTATCGGAGGGTCAAAAACTGTATGATGATGATCACTAACGGTTGGTTCGTTTATATTCCGGTTTTCGGATCACTCTCGGGTATTCGACACGAGTGCGTACAGGCAGCGTAGCTCGGAGTATTTAAACTCACGATTTTTGTTAATTTTGCTCAGAAAATAAGCACCCTCCAAGCAGTGAGCATCGTTGCGAACGTACTCTCATCTAAACCGAAGCTATCAACATGTCTGGCCGTGGCAAGGGAGGAAAAGTGAAGGGAAAGGCAAAGTCCCGCTCGAACCGTGCCGGTCTGCAGTTCCCGGTTGGCCGTATCCACCGTCTGCTCCGCAAAGGCAACTATGCCGAGCGCGTCGGTGCTGGTGCACCAGTGTATTTGGCCGCCGTCATGGAATACTTGGCCGCTGAAGTGTTGGAGTTGGCAGGAAACGCTGCCCGAGACAACAAGAAAACTCGCATCATCCCGCGTCATCTGCAGCTGGCCATCCGCAACGACGAGGAATTGAACAAGCTGTTGTCCGGCGTCACCATTGCCCAAGGTGGTGTGCTGCCCAACATTCAGGCCGTGCTGCTGCCAAAGAAGACTGAGAAGAAGGCCTAAAGCTATCGAGCTTCTCTCAATCTTGCAAACCAAAAAAAACCGTCCTTTTCAGGGCGACAAATCGATTTACGCAAAAGATTTTTGTTCGACCATCTCTTCTCAGCTAAAACCATACGCGCGCAGCAATTACCTAATCGAAGGTAAATTCAGTGAAGAAACACAAGCAATCGTATGCGGGAAACCCCCTGACGATCGTTTTCATTTTTCATGTTTTTTTTAACCTTTGGTCGGAGGTAGACTCCTGCTCCTGCGTTTGTAGTACCGCTAGCCAAATGGGTGAAATGCCAAATGCAGTGCTGCTCCATAACTTACCTGGTTTCGTACCTGAAATTCGTACCGACCCTACGAGGGAAAAATAACTTCCACATTCCACCCAAAGGACATGGGCATGACTAGCGCAGGTACCTGTTAGAGGGTCTGAATCACAAAATTGCTAAGAAACTTCCCAATACGAACGAAACACATTAATCCACGAACGGTTCCGGCAGTTCGGAATATGTAAGTTTAGTTTAAACCAACCTACACATAGCCTTAGTGGCAGATATTTTTTTATTTTCTAAAATAAACTACAACGGGCTCAACGCAGTTCGCTTCTCCATCGACCAACGAAAAGCAACGAATCCCCAAACCATGCGTAGAAATGAATCATGCAATACACTTACCTTCGTTGGTACGACCAGAGCCGCTTCACGCACCGCTGTCGCTGCTTCGACGATGAACCGCTGACGGCCGCAGATTGAAGTGTCGACCGTGCGCCCACGATGCGCAATTGCGGTTCACTTAGCACAGAGTCCCATCCATTTCACTACACGTTGTTCTTTAACGCACACATATGAACGCTTTACTTTTCCGAACTTTACTTTTCTGACCTTTGCAACCGAGCCAAGCACCGAGCGCAGCACCGTCGCGATTAAGGCAGTCCATTGTCCTTACACACAGGCACACGCACATTTCACCCGTCCGAGCGACGTACCGCCGCAATCGGGCCAGTCCGTGGTCCTACGAAGCTTTTCACACACACACGCATTGCACCAGCAGCAGCAGCAACAACAACAACAACAACTATGTTTATAAAAACAGTAGTTTTTAGTGCGAATCCGCGGAGGATTTCGCTGTCCGTCGCACCGAGCGAAGCACCGTCGCGATTAACGCAGTCCATTGTCCTTACACACAGGCACACGCACATTTCACCCGTCCGAGCGACGTACCGCCGCAATCGGGTCAGTCCATGGTCCTACGAAGCTTTTCACACACACACGCATTGCACCAGCAGCAGCAGCAACAACAACAACAACAACTATGTTTATAAAAACAGTAGTTTTTAGTGCGAATCCGCGGAGGATTTCGCTGTCCGTCGCACCGAGCGAAGCACCGTCGCGATTAACGCAGTCCATTGTCCTTACACACAGGCACACGCACATTTCACCCGTCCGAGCGACGTACCGCCGCAATCGGGTCAGTCCATGGTCCTACGAAGCTTTTCACACACACACGCATTGCACCAGCAGCAGCAGCAACAACAACAACAACAACTATGTTTATAAAAACAGTAGTTTTTAGTGCGAATCCGCGGAGGATTTCGCTGTCCGTCGCACCGAGCGAAGCACCGAGCGCAGCACCGTCGCGATTAACGCAGTCCATTGTCCTTTTTTTTCACACACACGCACACACTTTTCACCAGCAGAAAGCACAGTTGTTTTAAAGAAAAATATTTTTTTAGTACGAATCCGCGGAGGATTTCTCTACCCGATGTACTAAACCCAACGAATAACCCTGCGCAGGATTAACTGTCGCGTCGCACACTTTTGCTCGACATGAGCTCATGCTGCTTCTGGAAGGACGACGAAATGAGCTGGCGCCATTTTGAAAATGACCCCCCCTGCTCAACACCACTTGTATCACACCACTTTTACACACACTACTAAATTCACACTACCGTGACGCGCGGACCAACCGTTCCATCAGGCTGCTAGTCGAAGACTGTGCCGAGCGCGGGATATTCGGCTTCTAATATAATGTAGTATCCGAACGAATGTGGCGAGAGAATTTTCTCTCCGAACTACTACTACTACTACTACTACTATCCGAGCGAGCGTTGCCATCTCTGTTCTTCCTCGCTACGCGTACAATCGCATGATGCAAATTCACCGGTTGTCCCAAAGCCGAGCAATTGTATGACGTCAAATCTGATATTTATGCAATATTTTGCAACTAAACTACTAAAGGTTTAATCCTTTTGCGTGTGATGTACGGAACAGGGAAAGGAAGTTAGGTAGCAAATTTGCAAAAATTTAAGAATGTTCATGTACAGTGTACGAAAACGTAGGTTTTATGCTATATTCCCTGTGAGCCCTTGAAAAAAGGAACATATTTTGCAAGTTATTGAAAACCGTAGGTGCAAATATTTCATCACATTTTTGACGCTGCCTAAAACGAGCCGGCGACACACGGACGAAGCGTGTGCTCCTTTGTGTGTGCTGTCAGCGACCGACGTTGCTGCGAATTTCATCTCATGCTCCGTCTCGCTCGCGCTCGTTGGCCAAGCGCAAGCCATCCTCTTTTTTGGTGATTTTTCCAAATAACGGTACCGATCATCGGTTGCGATCGCATTTCCTGATAAGTTCTGGCTCGAGTTGGATATAAAACGCGCACACTACTACGTGCGAGAAAGAAAAGAAAAACACGACGTACGATTTGAATACGCGTGGCAAAATGTTGGTGGAATTATACACGTACCAGGGCAGTAAGAGGCGAACTTGCCTTTTGAAAAACATATTTAATCCACTTCGTATCTATTAATTTGCGCACTGGTTTTGTAACATTTTCCGATAATTTTTGGCTGGAGCTGAGTATGCACAAACGCACCCAATATTAGGTGTAAGAAAAAAACGCCGCATTCTATTTCAATACTCGTGGCATCTAGTAGCCATTCCGACCTTTCGATATCGAGTGTTTGTGGAATTATGTGTTTCATGTTTTTGATTATAAAATGTGCCAACTTTAGCAAGTTAGCAAAAATGTAATTGAAAGAATTTCATCACATTTTTGGCGCTGCTTAAAACGAGCCGGCGACACACGGCGCTAGACACCGTGCGCTCCTTTTTGTGTGTCCCTGTCAGTATCCGAAATTAGTGCGAATTTCATCCCATGCTCCGTCTCGCTCGCACTTGCGCCCTCGTTCGGTGGCACCAAGCCATCCTCTTTTTTGGTGATTTTTCCAAATAACGGTACCGATCATCGTTTGCGATCGCATTTGCTGATAATTTCTGACTCTAGGTGGGTAAAAAACGCGCACACTACTACGTGCGATAAAGAAAAGAAAAACACGACGTTCGATTTGAATACGCGTGGCAAAATGTTGGTGGAATAATATGTTTCATGTTTTTGATCATAAATTGTGCCAATTTTAGCAAGTTAGCAAGCAATTTTAGCAAGCAAAAATTTCAGCACATTTTTGAAGCTGCTTTGCGTGTCCTATCAATGACCGAAATTAGTGCGAATTTCATCCCTTGCTCCGTCTCGTTCGGTGGCATGAGGGCATCCTCTTTCTCACGAGGGCACGAGGGCATATTTAATCCACTTTATTTCAATATTTACGCCAAAATTTCTGCCAAAATTTATTTCTGCATTTCAGTAACGTTTTCTGCTATTTTTCGGATGCAGTAAGTTACGCTAGACGCCCAAGTACGTGAAATATGTAGTGTTAGTCTTAAAAAAGACTGGTAGCAGTGTGAAATGCTTCACAATTGGCTTTGAAAACGGTCGATGTTTCTTAGCTTTGTATTAAAATGGCGGCATAGTTGACTTTCGTTTTCTAATACCATCACACAAACACGATCGAGCACACAACGTCGCAACATTGTGGATCTGTAGCGCGTTCAACATACTATGGACACCCATTACCTGTACACCGTTCACGAGGATCGACACGAAGCTCATTGCTTCTTCTTCTATCTGGCTTCTGCGTGGCTTCTGCGTGACGCGTTTTCGACATTTTTACACCGTGACATGTTTACCCCGTAGACCGACGAAGCGAAGGATTCGACTCACAACCACAGGTAGAATTCCATTACGGCGGGTACAAACGATAGTGCGAAGCTCCGATGAACCTAAGCTGGCAGAGCAAAAAACGCTCGACTTCTTAGCGATTGGAATCATTGGAAAGAGAATTTTGACGCAAAGAATGTGTGGTCCTGATAAGGACCGTTTTGTTGAGATGAGGGCAAAATGTGCGTTGGCTGGCGAGTTTAACCTCCGAAACCGTACAGGGTGCGACCCTGACGCTTCAGCGCGTACACTACATCCATCGCGGTGACGGTTTTGCGCTTGGCGTGTTCGGTATAGGTGACCGCATCGCGGATAACATTCTCCAGGAACACTTTCAGCACGCCACGCGTTTCTTCGTAGATGAGACCGGAGATACGCTTCACTCCTCCACGGCGGGCCAGACGACGGATGGCCGGCTTGGTGATGCCCTGGATGTTGTCGCGCAGCACTTTGCGATGACGCTTGGCTCCTCCTTTACCCAGACCTTTGCCTCCTTTGCCTCGTCCAGTCATTTCGATGTCGATGCGTACTGTTCAAGAGTTCACGATTAACAATAGGGCAACGCACCATGTTTCGGCCTTTTATACACTCACCCGAGCACACGTACACATTCTCACGCTTACCCCACTATCGGTACACGATCGGAGCGGAGTGTATGTGTGCGTGGAGCGAGGTTATAAAAGTGGCGATCCGGCTTCGGATACCCACATTCCGAACCTATTGTCGACGCAACACAGACGTCTTTACGTTCCACTACCCAAACCGCCAGTGAACCAGTGAAATGGCCCGTACGAAGCAAACTGCCCGTAAGTCCACCGGAGGTAAGGCTCCGCGCAAGCAGCTGGCCACCAAGGCTGCTCGCAAGAGTGCCCCGGCCACCGGAGGAGTGAAGAAGCCGCATCGTTATCGTCCGGGAACCGTAGCCCTGCGTGAGATCCGTCGCTACCAGAAATCGACCGAGCTGCTGATCCGCAAGCTGCCCTTCCAGCGTCTGGTACGTGAAATTGCCCAGGACTTCAAGACCGATCTGCGCTTCCAGAGCTCGGCCGTGATGGCCCTGCAGGAGGCCAGCGAGGCGTACCTTGTCGGCCTGTTCGAGGACACCAACTTGTGCGCAATCCATGCGAAGCGCGTCACCATCATGCCGAAAGACATCCAGCTGGCTCGTCGCATCCGCGGAGAGCGTGCCTAAATCTTCGCCGCCTCCCCGCCTCCATCGTTCATCGAGGGGCATTTATTCACTCAAACGGTCCTTCTCAGGACCACCACAAATGTTAACCAAAAAGATATGTCGATATGCTCCCTTCCCTTCCCCTCTGTGTACCGCCCCTAACCCGTTGGTGGTGGTGTTGGAACAATTCTTATGCGTATGTGACAATGAATCTGTTGAGTGCAATGAGCCCGTGACCGTGTCAGGGTACAAAAGCTGCATGCGCCTACCAGGGTTCAGGGCTTGCAAAGCTGCAGTGTACAAAGCTGGCGGAGAAATGGTGTTATTTTTAGGCTTTTGTTTTGTTTGTGGTTTCATTCTTCGGCTCGAATGGACATCAGAAATGAAGTCAGCCGTACGCACGGTCAGAAAGGCAAAAGAGGTTTCGCTTGGCCGTTTGGCATTCGATCGTCAGAAGATGCTTCCGATGCTTTAACGCTGTGGAACATTCATTTTCACTGCTCGCATAGAACCTCAGTTTGTGTTTTCGTACCCTGGCCATGTGTTCATGTGCACTCGGGTAATGTTCATTATGCCATGTTGCTACCATGTTGCGCAACACAGTCACGGGCGTGCTTTTATTTATTACATTATATTTACTCATTTTATTATATTTAACTTCTGCCACTCTGAGAGGGTTTTTAACAGGAATATGTCTTTTGTATGGATGCGTTTTGTGGTCCTGAAAAGGACCGGTTTGCGTTTGGGTAGATCGAACGAACTGCGGCGCTCCGAATTACTTCGAGCTGGTGTACTTGGTGACAGCCTTCGTGCCTTCGGACACGGCGTGCTTGGCCAGCTCACCAGGCAACAGCAGACGGACGGCCGTCTGGATTTCGCGGGACGTGATCGTCGAACGCTTGTTGTAGTGCGCCAAGCGGGATGCTTCGGCAGCGATGCGCTCGAAAATGTCGTTCACGAAGCTGTTCATGATGCTCATCGCCTTGGACGAAATGCCGGTGTCCGGGTGGACTTGCTTCAACACCTTGTAGATGTAGATAGCGTAGCTCTCCTTGCGGGTCTTCCTTTTCTTCTTCTTGTCCGACTTGGAGATGTTCTTCTGGGCTTTACCCGACTTCTTCGCGGCTTTTCCACTGGTTTTCGGGGCCATTTTACCTCAATTCACGCACTGATGCTCACTATCGGAGGGTCAAAAACTGTATGATGATGATCACTAACGGTTGGTTCGTTTATATTCCGGTTTTCGGATCACTCTCGGGTATTCGACACGAGTGCGTACAGGCAGCGTAGCTCGGAGTATTTAAACTCACGATTTTTGTTAATTTTGCTCAGAAAATAAGCACCCTCCAAGCAGTGAGCATCGTTGCGAACGTACTCTCATCTAAACCGAAGCTATCAACATGTCTGGCCGTGGCAAGGGAGGAAAAGTGAAGGGAAAGGCAAAGTCCCGCTCGAACCGTGCCGGTCTGCAGTTCCCGGTTGGCCGTATCCACCGTCTGCTCCGCAAAGGCAACTATGCCGAGCGCGTCGGTGCTGGTGCACCAGTGTATTTGGCCGCCGTCATGGAATACTTGGCCGCTGAAGTGTTGGAGTTGGCAGGAAACGCTGCCCGAGACAACAAGAAAACTCGCATCATCCCGCGTCATCTGCAGCTGGCCATCCGCAACGACGAGGAATTGAACAAGCTGTTGTCCGGCGTCACCATTGCCCAAGGTGGTGTGCTGCCCAACATTCAGGCCGTGCTGCTGCCAAAGAAGACTGAGAAGAAGGCCTAAAGCTATCGAGCTTCTCTCAATCTTGCAAACCAAAAAAAACCGTCCTTTTCAGGGCGACAAATCGATTTACGCAAAAGATTTTTGTTCGACCATCTCTTCTCAGCTAAAACCATACGCGCGCAGCAATTACCTAATCGAAGGTAAATTCAGTGAAGAAACACAAGCAATCGTATGCGGGAAACCCCCTGACGATCGTTTTAATTTTTCATGTTTTTTTTAACCTTTGGTCGGAGGTAGACTCCTGCTCCTGCGTTTGTAGTACCGCAAGCCAAATGGGTGAAATGCCAAATGCAGTGCTGCTCCATAACTTACCTGGTTTCGTACCTGAAATTCGTACCGACCCTACGAGGGAAAAATAACTTCCACATTCCACCCAAAGGACATGGGCATGACTAGCGCAGGTACCTGTTAGAGGGTCTGAATCACAAAATTGCTAAGAAACTTCCCAATACGAACGAAACACATTAATCCACGAACGGTTCCGGCAGTTCGGAATATGTAAGTTTAGTTTAAACCAACCTACACATAGCCTTAGTGGCAGATATTTTTTTATTTTCTAAAATAAACTACAACGGGCTCAACGCAGTTCGCTTCTCCATCGACCAACGAAAAGCAACGAATCCCCAAACCATGCATAGAAATGAATCATGCAATACACTTACCTTCGTTGGTACGACCAGAGCCGCTTCACGCACCGCTGTCGCTGCTTCGACGATGAACCGCTGACGGCCGCAGATTGAAGTGTCGACCGTGCGCCCACGATGCGCAATTGCGGTTCACTTAGCACAGAGTCCCATCCATTTCACTACACGTTGTTCTTTAACGCACACATATGAACGCTTTACTTTTCCGAACTTTACTTTTCTGACCTTTGCAACCGAGCCAAGCACCGAGCGCAGCACCGTCGCGATTAAGGCAGTCCATTGTCCTTACACACAGGCACACGCACATTTCACCCGTCCGAGCGACGTACCGCCGCAATCGGGCCAGTCCGTGGTCCTACGAAGCTTTTCACACACACACGCATTGCACCAGCAGCAGCAGCAACAACAACAACAACAACTATGTTTATAAAAACAGTAGTTTTTAGTGCGAATCCGCGGAGGATTTCGCTGTCCGTCGCACCGAGCGAAGCACCGTCGCGATTAACGCAGTCCATTGTCCTTACACACAGGCACACGCACATTTCACCCGTCCGAGCGACGTACCGCCGCAATCGGGTCAGTCCATGGTCCTACGAAGCTTTTCACACACACACGCATTGCACCAGCAGCAGCAGCAACAACAACAACAACAACTATGTTTATAAAAACAGTAGTTTTTAGTGCGAATCCGCGGAGGATTTCGCTGTCCGTCGCACCGAGCGAAGCACCGAGCGCAGCACCGTCGCGATTAACGCAGTCCATTGTCCTTTTTTTTCACACACACGCACACACTTTTCACCAGCAGAAAGCACAGTTGTTTTAAAGAAAAATATTTTTTTAGTACGAATCCGCGGAGGATTTCTCTACCCGATGTACTAAACCCAACGAATAACCCTGCGCAGGATTAACTGTCGCGTCGCACACTTTTGCTCGACATGAGCTCATGCTGCTTCTGGAAGGACGACGAAATGAGCTGGCGCCATTTTGAAAATGACCCCCCCTGCTCAACACCACTTGTATCACACCACTTTTACACACACTACTAAATTCACACTACCGTGACGCGCGGACCAACCGTTCCATCAGGCTGCTAGTCGAAGACTGTGCCGAGCGCGGGATATTCGGCTTCTAATATAATGTAGTATCCGAACGAATGTGGCGAGAGAATTTTCTCTCCGAACTACTACTACTACTACTACTACTATCCGAGCGAGCGTTGCCATCTCTGTTCTTCCTCGCTACGCGTACAATCGCATGATGCAAATTCACCGGTTGTCCCAAAGCCGAGCAATTGTATGACGTCAAATCTGATATTTATGCAATATTTTGCAACTAAACTACTAAAGGTTTAATCCTTTTGCGTGTGATGTACGGAACAGGGAAAGGAAGTTAGGTAGCAAATTTGCAAAAATTTAAGAATGTTCATGTACAGTGTACGAAAACGTAGGTTTTATGCTATATTCCCTGTGAGCCCTTGAAAAAAGGAACATATTTTGCAAGTTATTGAAAACCGTAGGTGCAAATATTTCATCACATTTTTGACGCTGCCTAAAACGAGCCGGCGACACACGGACGAAGCGTGTGCTCCTTTGTGTGTGCTGTCAGCGACCGACGTTGCTGCGAATTTCATCTCATGCTCCGTCTCGCTCGCGCTCGTTGGCCAAGCGCAAGCCATCCTCTTTTTTGGTGATTTTTCCAAATAACGGTACCGATCATCGGTTGCGATCGCATTTCCTGATAAGTTCTGGCTCGAGTTGGATATAAAACGCGCACACTACTACGTGCGAGAAAGAAAAGAAAAACACGACGTACGATTTGAATACGCGTGGCAAAATGTTGGTGGAATTATACACGTACCAGGGCAGTAAGAGGCGAACTTGCCTTTTGAAAAACATATTTAATCCACTTCGTATCTATTAATTTGCGCACTGGTTTTGTAACATTTTCCGATAATTTTTGGCTGGAGCTGAGTATGCACAAACGCACCCAATATTAGGTGTAAGAAAAAAACGCCGCATTCTATTTCAATACTCGTGGCATCTAGTAGCCATTCCGACCTTTCGATATCGAGTGTTTGTGGAATTATGTGTTTCATGTTTTTGATTATAAAATGTGCCAACTTTAGCAAGTTAGCAAAAATGTAATTGAAAGAATTTCATCACATTTTTGGCGCTGCTTAAAACGAGCCGGCGACACACGGCGCTAGACACCGTGCGCTCCTTTTTGTGTGTCCCTGTCAGTATCCGAAATTAGTGCGAATTTCATCCCATGCTCCGTCTCGCTCGCACTTGCGCCCTCGTTCGGTGGCACCAAGCCATCCTCTTTTTTGGTGATTTTTCCAAATAACGGTACCGATCATCGTTTGCGATCGCATTTGCTGATAATTTCTGACTCTAGGTGGGTAAAAAACGCGCACACTACTACGTGCGATAAAGAAAAGAAAAACACGACGTTCGATTTGAATACGCGTGGCAAAATGTTGGTGGAATAATATGTTTCATGTTTTTGATCATAAATTGTGCCAATTTTAGCAAGTTAGCAAGCAATTTTAGCAAGCAAAAATTTCAGCACATTTTTGAAGCTGCTTTGCGTGTCCTATCAATGACCGAAATTAGTGCGAATTTCATCCCTTGCTCCGTCTCGTTCGGTGGCATGAGGGCATCCTCTTTCTCACGAGGGCACGAGGGCATATTTAATCCACTTTATTTCAATATTTACGCCAAAATTTCTGCCAAAATTTATTTCTGCATTTCAGTAACGTTTTCTGCTATTTTTCGGATGCAGTAAGTTAAGCTAGACGCTCAAGTACGTGAAATATGTAGTGTTAGTCTTAAAAAAGACTGGTAGCAGTGTGAAATGCTTCACAATTGGCTTTGAAAACGGTCGATGTTTCTTAGCTTTGTATTAAAATGGCGGCATAGTTGACTTTCGTTTTCTAATACCATCACACAAACACGATCGAGCACACAACGTCGCAACATTGTGGATCTGTAGCGCGTTCAACATACTATGGACACCCATTACCTGTACACCGTTCACGAGGATCGACACGAAGCTCATTGCTTCTTCTTCTATCTGGCTTCTGCGTGGCTTCTGCGTGACGCGTTTTCGACATTTTTACACCGTGACATGTTTACCCCGTAGACCGACGAAGCGAAGGATTCGACTCACAACCACAGGTAGAATTCCATTACGGCGGGTACAAACGATAGTGCGAAGCTCCGATGAACCTAAGCTGGCAGAGCAAAAAACGCTCGACTTCTTAGCGATTGGAATCATTGGAAAGAGAATTTTGACGCAAAGAATGTGTGGTCCTGATAAGGACCGTTTTGTTGAGATGAGGGCAAAATGTGCGTTGGCTGGCGAGTTTAACCTCCGAAACCGTACAGGGTGCGACCCTGACGCTTCAGCGCGTACACTACATCCATCGCGGTGACGGTTTTGCGCTTGGCGTGTTCGGTATAGGTGACCGCATCGCGGATAACATTCTCCAGGAACACTTTCAGCACGCCACGCGTTTCTTCGTAGATGAGACCGGAGATACGCTTCACTCCTCCACGGCGGGCCAGACGACGGATGGCCGGCTTGGTGATGCCCTGGATGTTGTCGCGCAGCACTTTGCGATGACGCTTGGCTCCTCCTTTACCCAGACCTTTGCCTCCTTTGCCTCGTCCAGTCATTTCGATGTCGATGCGTACTGTTCAAGAGTTCACGATTAACAATAGGGCAACGCACCATGTTTCGGCCTTTTATACACTCACCCGAGCACACGTACACATTCTCACGCTTACCCCACTATCGGTACACGATCGGAGCGGAGTGTATGTGTGCGTGGAGCGAGGTTATAAAAGTGGCGATCCGGCTTCGGATACCCACATTCCGAACCTATTGTCGACGCAACACAGACGTCTTTACGTTCCACTACCCAAACCGCCAGTGAACCAGTGAAATGGCCCGTACGAAGCAAACTGCCCGTAAGTCCACCGGAGGTAAGGCTCCGCGCAAGCAGCTGGCCACCAAGGCTGCTCGCAAGAGTGCCCCGGCCACCGGAGGAGTGAAGAAGCCGCATCGTTATCGTCCGGGAACCGTAGCCCTGCGTGAGATCCGTCGCTACCAGAAATCGACCGAGCTGCTGATCCGCAAGCTGCCCTTCCAGCGTCTGGTACGTGAAATTGCCCAGGACTTCAAGACCGATCTGCGCTTCCAGAGCTCGGCCGTGATGGCCCTGCAGGAGGCCAGCGAGGCGTACCTTGTCGGCCTGTTCGAGGACACCAACTTGTGCGCAATCCATGCGAAGCGCGTCACCATCATGCCGAAAGACATCCAGCTGGCTCGTCGCATCCGCGGAGAGCGTGCCTAAATCTTCGCCGCCTCCCCGCCTCCATCGTTCATCGAGGGGCATTTATTCACTCAAACGGTCCTTCTCAGGACCACCACAAATGTTAACCAAAAAGATATGTCGATATGCTCCCTTCCCTTCCCCTCTGTGTACCGCCCCTAACCCGTTGGTGGTGGTGTTGGAACAATTCTTATGCGTATGTGACAATGAATCTGTTGAGTGCAATGAGCCCGTGACCGTGTCAGGGTACAAAAGCTGCATGCGCCTACCAGGGTTCAGGGCTTGCAAAGCTGCAGTGTACAAAGCTGGTGGAGAAATGGTGTTATTTTTAGGCTTTTGTTTTGTTTGTGGTTCCATTCTTCGGCTCGAATGGACATCAGAAATGAAGCCAGCCGTACGCACGGTCAGAAAGGCAAAAGAGGTTTCGCTTGGCCGTTTGGCATTCGATCGTCAGAAGATGCTTCCGATGCTTTAACGCTGTGGAACATTCATTTTCACTGCTCGCATAGAACCTCAGTTTGTGTTTTCGTACCCTGGCCATGTGTTCATGTGCACTCGGGTAATGTTCATTATGCCATGTTGCTACCATGTTGCGCAACACAGTCACGGGCGTGCTTTTATTTATTACATTATATTTACTCATTTTATTATATTTAACTTCTGCCACTGTGAGAGGGTTTTTAACAGGAATATGTCTTTTGTATGGATGCGTTTTGTGGTCCTGAAAAGGACCGGTTTGCGTTTGGGTAGATCGAACGAACTGCGGCGCTCCGAATTACTTCGAGCTGGTGTACTTGGTGACAGCCTTCGTGCCTTCGGACACGGCGTGCTTGGCCAGCTCACCAGGCAACAGCAGACGGACGGCCGTCTGGATTTCGCGGGACGTGATCGTCGAACGCTTGTTGTAGTGCGCCAAGCGGGATGCTTCGGCAGCGATGCGCTCGAAAATGTCGTTCACGAAGCTGTTCATGATGCTCATCGCCTTGGACGAAATGCCGGTGTCCGGGTGGACTTGCTTCAACACCTTGTAGATGTAGATAGCGTAGCTCTCCTTGCGGGTCTTCCTTTTCTTCTTCTTGTCCGACTTGGAGATGTTCTTCTGGGCTTTACCCGACTTCTTCGCGGCTTTTCCACTGGTTTTCGGGGCCATTTTACCTCAATTCACGCACTGATGCTCACTATCGGAGGGTCAAAAACTGTATGATGATGATCACTAACGGTTGGTTCGTTTATATTCCGGTTTTCGGATCACTCTCGGGTATTCGACACGAGTGCGTACAGGCAGCGTAGCTCGGAGTATTTAAACTCACGATTTTTGTTAATTTTGCTCAGAAAATAAGCACCCTCCAAGCAGTGAGCATCGTTGCGAACGTACTCTCATCTAAACCGAAGCTATCAACATGTCTGGCCGTGGCAAGGGAGGAAAAGTGAAGGGAAAGGCAAAGTCCCGCTCGAACCGTGCCGGTCTGCAGTTCCCGGTTGGCCGTATCCACCGTCTGCTCCGCAAAGGCAACTATGCCGAGCGCGTCGGTGCTGGTGCACCAGTGTATTTGGCCGCCGTCATGGAATACTTGGCCGCTGAAGTGTTGGAGTTGGCAGGAAACGCTGCCCGAGACAACAAGAAAACTCGCATCATCCCGCGTCATCTGCAGCTGGCCATCCGCAACGACGAGGAATTGAACAAGCTGTTGTCCGGCGTCACCATTGCCCAAGGTGGTGTGCTGCCCAACATTCAGGCCGTGCTGCTGCCAAAGAAGACTGAGAAGAAGGCCTAAAGCTATCGAGCTTCTCTCAATCTTGCAAACCAAAAAAAACCGTCCTTTTCAGGGCGACAAATCGATTTACGCAAAAGATTTTTGTTCGACCATCTCTTCTCAGCTAAAACCATACGCGCGCAGCAATTACCTAATCGAAGGTAAATTCAGTGAAGAAACACAAGCAATCGTATGCGGGAAACCCCCTGACGATCGTTTTCATTTTTCATGTTTTTTTTAACCTTTGGTCGGAGGTAGACTCCTGCTCCTGCGTTTGTAGTACCGCTAGCCAAATGGGTGAAATGCCAAATGCAGTGCTGCTCCATAACTTACCTGGTTTCGTACCTGAAATTCGTACCGACCCTACGAGGGAAAAATAACTTCCACATTCCACCCAAAGGACATGGGCATGACTAGCGCAGGTACCTGTTAGAGGGTCTGAATCACAAAATTGCTAAGAAACTTCCCAATACGAACGAAACACATTAATCCACGAACGGTTCCGGCAGTTCGGAATATGTAAGTTTAGTTTAAACCAACCTACACATAGCCTTAGTGGCAGATATTTTTTTATTTTCTAAAATAAACTACAACGGGCTCAACGCAGTTCGCTTCTCCATCGACCAACGAAAAGCAACGAATCCCCAAACCATGCGTAGAAATGAATCATGCAATACACTTACCTTCGTTGGTACGACCAGAGCCGCTTCACGCACCGCTGTCGCTGCTTCGACGATGAACCGCTGACGGCCGCAGATTGAAGTGTCGACCGTGCGCCCACGATGCGCAATTGCGGTTCACTTAGCACAGAGTCCCATCCATTTCACTACACGTTGTTCTTTAACGCACACATATGAACGCTTTACTTTTCCGAACTTTACTTTTCTGACCTTTGCAACCGAGCCAAGCACCGAGCGCAGCACCGTCGCGATTAAGGCAGTCCATTGTCCTTACACACAGGCACACGCACATTTCACCCGTCCGAGCGACGTACCGCCGCAATCGGGCCAGTCCGTGGTCCTACGAAGCTTTTCACACACACACGCATTGCACCAGCAGCAGCAGCAACAACAACAACAACAACTATGTTTATAAAAACAGTAGTTTTTAGTGCGAATCCGCGGAGGATTTCGCTGTCCGTCGCACCGAGCGAAGCACCGTCGCGATTAACGCAGTCCATGGTCCTTTCTTTCACACACGCACACGCGCATTTCACCAGCAGAAAGCACAGTTGTTTTAAAGAAAAATATTTTTTTTTAGTACGAATCCGCGGAGGATTCCTCTACCCGATGTACTAAACCCAACGAATAACCCTGCGCAGGATTAACTGTCGCGTCGCACACTTTTGCTCGACATGAGCTCATGCTGCTTCTGGAAGGACGACGAAATGAGCTGGCGCCATTTTGAAAATGACCCCCCCCTGCTCAACACCACTTGTATCACACCACTTTTACACACACTACTAAATTCGCACTACCGTGACGCGCGGACCAACCGTTCCATCAGGCTGCTAGTCGAAGACTGTGCCGAGCGCGGGACATTCGGCTTCTAATATAATGTAGTATCCGAACGAATGTGGCGAGAGTATTTTCTCTCCGAACTACTACTACTACTACTACTATCCGAGCGAGCGTTGCTATCTCTGTTCTTCCTCGCTACGCATACAATCGCATGATGCAAATTCACCGGTTGTCCCAAAGCCGGGCAATTGTATGACGTCAAATCTGATAATTATGCAATATTTTGCAACTAAACTACTAAAGGTTTAATCCTTTTGCGTGTGATGTACGCACCATACGAACAGGGAAAGGAAGTTAGGTAGCAAATTTGCAAAAATTTAAGTATGTTCGTGTGCATGTACAGTGTACGAAAACGTAGGTTTTATGCTATATTCCCTGTGAGCCCTTGAAAAAAGGAACATATTTTGCAAGTTATTGAAAACCGTAGGTGCAAATATTTCATCACATTTTTGACGCTGCCTAAAACGAGCCGGCGACACACGGACGAAGCGTGTGCTCCTTTGTGTGTGCTGTCAGCGACCGACGTTGCTGCGAATTTCATCCCGTGCTCCGTCTCGCTCGCACTCGTTGGCACCAAGCCATCCTCTTTTTTGGTGATTTTTCCAAATAACGGTACCGATCATCGTTTGCGATCGCATTTCCTGATAAGTTCTGGCTCGAGTTGGGTAAAAAACGCGCACACTACTACGTGCGAGAAAGAAAAGAAAAACACGACGTTCGATTTGAATACGCGTGGCAAAATGTTGGTGGAATTTTACACGTACCAGGGCAGTAAGAGGCGAACTTGCCTTTTGAAAAACATATTTAATCCACTTCATATCTATTAATTTGCGCACTGGTTTTGTAACATTTTCCGATAATTTTTGGCTCGAGCTGAGTATGCACAAGCGCACCCAATATTAGGTGTAAGAAAAAAAACGCCGCATTCTATTTCAATACTCGTGGCATCTAGTAGCCATTCCGACCTTCCGATATCGAGTGTTGGTGGAATTGTGTGTTTCATGTTTTTGATTATAAATTGTACCAACTTTAGCAAATTAGCAAAAATGTAATTGAAAGAATTTCATACCATTTTTGGCGCTGCTTAAAACGAGCCGGCGACACACGGCGCTAGACACCGTGCGCTCCTTTTTGAGTGTCCCTGTCAGTGTCCGAAATTAGTGCGAATTTCATCCCATGCTCCGTCTCGCTCGCACTTGCGCCCTCGTTCGGTGGCACCAAGCCATCCTCTTTTTTGGTGATTTTTCCAAATAACGGTACCGATCATCGTTTGCGATCGCATTTCCTGATAATTTCTGACTCGAGGTGAGTAAAATACGCGCACACTACTACGTGCGAGAAAGAAAAGAAAAACACGACGTTCGATTTGAATACGCGTGGCAAAATGTTGGTGGAATAATATGTTTCATGTTTTTGATCATAAATTGTGCCAATTTTAGCAAGTTAGCAAAAATTTCAGCACATTTTTGACGCTGCTTTGCGTGTCCTATCAATGACCGAAATTAGTGCGAATTTCATCCCTTGCTCCGTCTCGTTCGGTGGCATGAGCGCATCCTCTTTCTCATGAGGGCACGAGCGCATATTTAATCCACTTTATTTCAATATTTACGTCAAAATTTCTGCCAAAATGTATTCCTGCATTTCAGTAACGTTTTCTGCTATTTTTCGGATGCAGTAAGTTAAGCTAGACGCCCAAGTACGTGAAATATGTAGTGTTAGTCTTAAAAAGGACTGGTAGCTGTGTGAAATGCTTCACAATTGGCTTTGAAAACGGTCGATGTTTCTTAGCTTTGTATTAAAATGGCGGCACAGTTGACTTTCGTTTTCTAATACCATCACACAAACACGATCGAGCACACAACGTCGCAACATTGTGGATCTGTAGCGCGTTCAACATACTATGGACACCCATTACCTGTACACCGTTCACGAGGATCGACACGATGCTCATTGCTTCTTCTTCTACCTGGCTTCTGCGTGGCTTCTGCGTGACGCGTTTTCGACATTTTTACACCGTGACATGTTTACCCCGTAGACCGACGAAGCGAAGGATTCGACTCGCAACCACAGGTAGAATTCCATTACGGCGGGTACAAACGATAGTGCGAAGCTCCGATGAACCTAAGCTGGCAGAGCAAAAAACGCTCGACTTCATAGCGATTGGAATCATTGGAAAGAGAATTTTGACGCAAAGAATGTGTGGTCCTGATAAGGACCGTTTTGTTGAGATGAGGGCAAAATGTGCGTTGGCTGGCGAGTTTAACCTCCGAAACCGTACAGGGTGCGACCCTGACGCTTCAGCGCGTACACTACATCCATCGCGGTGACGGTTTTGCGCTTGGCGTGTTCGGTATAGGTGACCGCATCGCGGATAACATTCTCCAGGAACACTTTCAGCACGCCACGCGTTTCTTCGTAGATGAGACCGGAGATACGCTTCACTCCTCCACGGCGGGCCAGACGACGGATGGCCGGCTTGGTGATGCCCTGGATGTTGTCGCGCAGCACTTTGCGATGACGCTTGGCTCCTCCTTTACCCAGACCTTTGCCTCCTTTGCCTCGTCCAGTCATTTCGATGTCGATGCGTACTGTTCAAGAGTTCACGATTAACAATAGGGCAACGCACCATGTTTCGGCCTTTTATACACTCACCCGAGCACACGTACACATTCTCACGCTTACCCCACTATCGGTACACGATCGGAGCGGAGTGTATGTGTGCGTGGAGCGAGGTTATAAAAGTGGCGATCCGGCTTCGGATACCCACATTCCGAACCTATTGTCGACGCAACACAGACGTCTTTACGTTCCACTACCCAAACCGCCAGTGAACCAGTGAAATGGCCCGTACGAAGCAAACTGCCCGTAAGTCCACCGGAGGTAAGGCTCCGCGCAAGCAGCTGGCCACCAAGGCTGCTCGCAAGAGTGCCCCGGCCACCGGAGGAGTGAAGAAGCCGCATCGTTATCGTCCGGGAACCGTAGCCCTGCGTGAGATCCGTCGCTACCAGAAATCGACCGAGCTGCTGATCCGCAAGCTGCCCTTCCAGCGTCTGGTACGTGAAATTGCCCAGGACTTCAAGACCGATCTGCGCTTCCAGAGCTCGGCCGTGATGGCCCTGCAGGAGGCCAGCGAGGCGTACCTTGTCGGCCTGTTCGAGGACACCAACTTGTGCGCAATCCATGCGAAGCGCGTCACCATCATGCCGAAAGACATCCAGCTGGCTCGTCGCATCCGCGGAGAGCGTGCCTAAATCTTCGCCGCCTCCCCGCCTCCATCGTTCATCGAGGGGCATTTATTCACTCAAACGGTCCTTCTCAGGACCACCACAAATGTTAACCAAAAAGATATGTCGATATGCTCCCTTCCCTTCCCCTCTGTGTACCGCCCCTAACCCGTTGGTGGTGGTGTTGGAACAATTCTTATGCGTATGTGACAATGAATCTGTTGAGTGCAATGAGCCCGTGACCGTGTCAGGGTACAAAAGCTGCATGCGCCTACCAGGGTTCAGGGCTTGCAAAGCTGCAGTGTACAAAGCTGGCGGAGAAATGGTGTTATTTTTAGGCTTTTGTTTTGTTTGTGGTTCCATTCTTCGGCTCGAATGGACATCAGAAATGAAGCCAGCCGTACGCACGGTCAGAAAGGCAAAAGAGGTTTCGCTTGGCCGTTTGGCATTCGATCGTCAGAAGATGCTTCCGATGCTTTAACGCTGTGGAACATTCATTTTCACTGCTCGCATAGAACCTCAGTTTGTGTTTTCGTACCCTGGCCATGTGTTCATGTGCACTCGGGTAATGTTCATTATGCCATGTTGCTACCATGTTGCGCAACACAGTCACGGGCGTGCTTTTATTTATTACATTATATTTACTCATTTTATTATATTTAACTTCTGCCACTCTGAGAGGGTTTTTAACAGGAATATGTCTTTTGTATGGATGCGTTTTGTGGTCCTGAAAAGGACCGGTTTGCGTTTGGGTAGATCGAACGAACTGCGGCGCTCCGAATTACTTCGAGCTGGTGTACTTGGTGACAGCCTTCGTGCCTTCGGACACGGCGTGCTTGGCCAGCTCACCAGGCAACAGCAGACGGACGGCCGTCTGGATTTCGCGGGACGTGATCGTCGAACGCTTGTTGTAGTGCGCCAAGCGGGATGCTTCGGCAGCGATGCGCTCGAAAATGTCGTTCACGAAGCTGTTCATGATGCTCATCGCCTTGGACGAAATGCCGGTGTCCGGGTGGACTTGCTTCAACACCTTGTAGATGTAGATAGCGTAGCTCTCCTTGCGGGTCTTCCTTTTCTTCTTCTTGTCCGACTTGGAGATGTTCTTCTGGGCTTTACCCGACTTCTTCGCGGCTTTTCCACTGGTTTTCGGGGCCATTTTACCTCAATTCACGCACTGATGCTCACTATCGGAGGGTCAAAAACTGTATTTTTTTTTTTTTTTATTGTTTTTATAGAGACTTTGAGCTGGGCAGCTTCATTCGCCTCTTTACTGTAGGTGATGGTGGTCTAGATGGCTATGGATGATTATATTTCTTTATACAGGTTACTGATGCGGAGAAATTTGATGAGTTTGCGTTGATTATCGGGGTTCGGTGATAAGATGTTAGTGATGTTGGCGTCGAGTTGGCAGGATAGTCGATGGTTGGCGAAGCCGTGGCAGTCGGTTAGGATGTGCAGTACGGTGATGTCGACACCACAGAAGCTGCAGAGTGGTGGTGTGGATTTGTCGCAGATGTAGGAGTGGGTAAGGCGGGTGTGTCCAATGCGGAGTCGGGAAAGTATTCTTTGGTTACGGCTGGATTCTGGGTCGCTCCATGCTGCTGTGGTGTGTTTGATGAGGCGAAGTTTTGAGGTGTTGGTATTTATCCAGGTGGTGTTCCATTTCTGCGCTATGGTATTTGTTGTCCAATGGATGAGGTCTCGGCGTGCTATGGGGTTGTCGGTTTCTGGGGATCGGGATCTACCCTGGTTGGCTAGTCGGTCGGCTTTTTCGTTTCCGCGAATTCCTGAATGACCAGGAATCCAGCAGAAGGCTATTTCCGGTGTTGTGGGGAGTTGGTCTAGTTGTTGGATGTGTGGGTCACGGACAACACCATGTTCTAGGGCTGCTAGTACGCTGGCGCTGTCGGTGAAGATGACGTTGGGCTTATCACTGCGAAGACTTTCGTCGGCGGCGATGAGCATGGCTATTGCTTCTGCAGAAAAAATGGAAGTGTTATTTGGTAATTTAATGGCACTATTGTCGAAAGAGGAATGTATTCCGCATCCGGCGGACTCGTGTAAAACAGAGCCGTCGGTGAAGATGTGGTGGTGGTGTTGATACTTGTTCCGGATGTGGCGTGTGAAGATTTGGTTGGCTATATGGCTGCTTTTTCCTGCTTTTAGTTGGAGTTTAAGGTCCCAGTCTATTGTAGGTGTTTGTTGATACCAGGGGCGCTGACCGCGCCTAGTGAGGTGGAGAACTTGTGGTAATTGTTGGTTGGTGAGGGTATGGAATGCAGTGCTGGCTCTATTGGAGAGAGAGGTGGCTTGGATCCCTTTTTCCTGTAGTCTAGTTGCTGCTGCTACTATTTTGTTGGTGATGATGTGGTGTAGAGGAAGGAGGCCGCTTTCGCAGAGGAGTGAATCGGTGGGACTGGTGATGAATGCTCCGGTGGAAGATTGTATTGCGGTGTGGTAGAGCGGTGCTATTGTCTTCTCGAACGTTTCTCTCTTTCGGGAGACAATCTCGATGCCGTAGAGTAGTTTTGGGAGTAACCAGCTATTGATGATTCGGATGAGTGTGTTGCGGGATGCTCGGTGCTTTCCAGTTCCGAGCATTTTGAAGAGGTTCAGCCGGCTTTTTGCTTCTTTCTTAATGCGTGTGGAATGGGGAATGAAGGAAAGTCTTGCGTCGAATGTAACTCCTAAAATGTCTGCGCGTCGTGTGTTTGGTATGGGTGTGTTGTTGAAAGTGATATCTTTTTTGTAGTGTGGGAAAAAGTTATTGCAAATGTGTAGGATTTTGGATTTGGTGTGTGATATTTCATAACCTGTCCACCTAGCCCATTGCCTAACCTTGTCAACCCCTGCTTGCAGGAGTTTACGAGATTCTGCACAAGAGCTGGATGAAGAGGCTAGGATGATATCATCTGCATATACGAATGATTTAATTTGTGTAGGAATAGAGCAAAATAAGGATTCAATGCTGATAAGGAAAAGTGTTGGTGAGAGAATGGCACCTTGTGGGACGCCATTTTCGAGCGTGTATGGATTGGAGAGGTCGGTACCGATGAGGACTCGGAAGGTGCGGTCAGTAAGGAAGCTCTCGATGAAGTTTGTGAGACGTCCACCGAGGTTCCATCTGGATAGTTGTTCTAGTATGGAGTGTCGCCAGGTACGGTCAAAAGCTTTGGAAAGGTCTATTATAGCGAGGTCTATGTGGTAGTTATGAGTGTGGGCTGTTTCCAACACGTCATCTAGTTTGGCAAAGTACGTTTCCGTACCCATGCCGCACCGAAAGCCGTGTTGATCAGAACTAAGGAGTTTTCTATCTTCTATTTCTTGAGTTAGTCTACGGTTAACCATGCGTTCTAGGACTTTCATTATACAGTTGAGAAGAGAAATGGGGCGGTAGCTATCTACATCAGTGCTAGGTTTGTTAGGCTTAGGGATGGGAATGGTGAGGCTGGATTTCCATTCCTTAGGAATGTTACCAGTGGACCAGATGTCGTTATAAATATTGAGGAGTTTTAGTTTGGCTTGTAGGGGTAGGTTTTTGAGGAGAGGATAACCAATATTATCGGGGCCGGACGAGGAACCTTTACATTTTCTAAGAGCCCAGTTTAGTTCTGCTATTGAGAATAGTCTATTGTATCTATGGTGGGTAGCGTTTGTCTTAGGGATGGGTATGGATTCTGCGTTTGTTTTGTGTTTTTGGAAAGTGGGCGGAAAGTTTTCAGTTGCAGAAGTGTTGGCAAAGTGTTTGGCGAAGGTTTCAGGGATTTCGGAGGGAGGTACAGTTGTGCCGGAGAAGTGCAGGGAAATCGGAGAAGCTTGCGGTTTTCTACCCGAAAGGACACTCACTCTCCTCCAAATTTCTTTAGAGGTAGAGTTAGGATTGATATCGCTAACGAATCTATTCCATGTGTCCTCTTTGGAGAGACGCACAGCTTCCTTGGCAAGACGGTTAGCTTCACGATATTGTTCAGCCAACACGGGTGTAAAAAAATTATCGGGGGTGTTGCTGGCTCGACGGAATTTCCGTAAGGCAGTACGCCTGGCTTTAATAGCCTGGGCGACTGTCTCGTTCCACCAGGGGACATTTCTTTTGGAAGGAGTGCCTTTGGTACGGGGGATGCTAAGGGAAGCTGCATTTTCTATGGCGTGAAGGAAACGTGGGATGGTGGGAAGTTCTTCTAAGGGAAGGTTGAAAATGATTTCTGTTTGGTATTTTTCCCAATCGGCCTCTTCATATTTCCACTTGGGACGTTGAAGTGGTCGATAAGTGGGAAAACTGCTGGAGATGAACATGGGATAATGGTCACTATTGTGGGTATCGTTGCTGATTTGGATTTGGAATTGAGGTGCAATGGAGGATGAGATGGTACAGTGGTCAATGATTCACCCTGAGCCATTTGTGGGAGATATGCGGGTGGGAGTTTGGTTAAAAAGGACTTGAAGGTCGAAGGATTCAAAAATGTTGCCAATATTATTCCCACGATTGTTCGTTATGGAACAACCCCAGGAGCAATGTTGTGCGTTTAGGTCGCCAAGGATAATGAGAGGTTTGGGTAATTGGTGTATTAGTTGGGTAAGTTCGCTATTTATTATCGGAATTGTTAGAGAAGGTGGTAGATAGAGACAAAGAACAGTGGCTGGAAGAGGTGATTCAATTTTAACGGCTATTGCAGGTAGTGTGGTTGTGAGATTGATTCTTTTAGAAGATATGTTTTTAAGAGTTCCAATGCACACGCTATGGTGAGGATTGGATGGACATGGATTAAAAAACCAGTTGTATTTATTAAATGGGGTGCTGTTGAGAGAAGGTATTGTGATAGTTTCCTGTAGGGTTATAATACTGGGGTTATGGCGGGTTAATAATAATCTAAGTTCTTCTACGTTAGTTCTCATGCTTCTGATATTCCAGGAAAGTGCGAAAATGGGATTTTGATTATTGCTTATTGTTTGTGTGTTGAAAAGGATATTAGGGAAAATGGTAACGAAGGTAGGGGATTAATTGGAAGCTGATGTTGGGTGTGTTGTGTGTGTATTAACTTGGTTTTTTCTTTTTCTTGCTGCGGATTGGAGGGGGATTTTGGTCGGGGATGGAAGGGGGGATATTTGAGGGGGTGGGAGAAGGAATAATGGGTTGGGGGGTGTCCTCTTCGGAGGACGGGGTGCCCTTGTTGCGGGCACGTTTGCGGGAGAGGGAGGAGGCTGAGGAGGTGATTGATTCATCTGAATCGGTTAGTGTGTTCGAGTCTGAGTCGGATTCAAGTGAGCTATTTGAGTGTTTTTTGTTGCTAGATTTTAAGAAACTTTGGATAAGTTTTTGTTGTTCAAGTAGTTGTTTGTTCATGTTGTTCATAGTTTCGGTTAGTTTAGCGATAGTGTTTTCTTGTTGTTTAAGTGTGAGTTGTAGTGTGGCAATCATTGTGTCTTTTTCGTCTTGTGTGGTTTGTTGAGCGTATGTTAGTCTTTGTTGTACAGGGGAGGGAATTGCGGGAGAGGAGATCATTCTACGGGCTTCACCGTAGGAACAATTTTTATCTACTTTGTAGTGGATTATGGCTTCTTCTTCTTTGTAACGGGGACAGGAACGAGACAGGGAGTTGTGTTTAGATTTGCAATTTACGCATACTGGTTCTGCAGTGCATTCACCATGCGCAGGGGTACTACAGTTGGAACAAATTGGGGATAGTTTGCAATGGAGCTTAGTGTGACCAAATTGTCCACAGTTAAAACATTGCATTGGTTTAGGATAGTAGGGACGGGTGCTAACTTGAAGGGCGCCAAGACGGATGAATTGAGGGATTTTGGTGGCATTAATGCGGAGGAGGAAGATGCTGGTGGGTAGTATTTCGCCGTTCACTTTACGGGTAAACCGACGCACATGGATAACGTTCTGGGACTTGAGTTCAGCTAGGATGTCTTCGTCACTAATGTCTTTAAGGTCGGGGGCAAACACTACACACTGAACACTGTTAAGGGTATTATGAGGGGTTACTTTTACGGGGGTCGAATCGATGAGTTGGCTGATTTTCTGTAGCTGGTTGTATTGTTGCTGGCTTCTGGTCTTCAAGAGGAGTTTGTTGCCGTTGTCGATTACGCGTCCAGGTTCAGCAAGATCACCGACAGCACTTTGGATGGTTTTACCGATAATGAATGGGTTTTTCGGTAAAGCCGACCCATCCAATTTCTCCATCACTAGAAACTTCAAATCACCACACACATTGTTTTTGTCCATCCACGCGGGGATGGGCCTCTCTCGGTTGGTGCCGAGAGAGGGAAAGTCCCTCTCCAGGCTGGGTGGGCCCGACATGGTGTCGGCCCAAGAATTGTGGGAATGAAGTGTTACTGGCCACTGAGTTTGTGAAGCAAACTCTGTAAAATCAGCTCCACTTCACCACCAAAATACGGAAAATGCACACACTGCACAGGTTAACTATCACTCGACGAATATCACCACAGCACAAATCCGCACCATAAGTGTACCCACAAAACAGGTGCACCGGCAAAAATCTGCACTTTGGCGAATACGTACGGGCAAAACGAAAACTGTCACAGGTACGCTGGATAACACAGGCAATAACGATCGGTCGAGAGCACAAGGTAAAAGTACGTCTGTACACTTCGGCTGTCACGTTAAGAAAATGTCAAAAACTGTATTTTTTTTTTTTTTTTTTTTTATTGTTTTTATAGAGACTTTGAGCTGGGCAGCTTCATTCGCCTCTTTACTGTAGGTGATGGTGGTCTAGATGGCTATTGATGATTATATTTCTTTATACAGGTTACTGATGCGGAGAAATTTGATGAGTTTGCGTTGATTATCGGGGTTCGGTGATAAGATGTTAGTGATGTTGGCGTCGAGTTGGCAGGATAGTCGATGGTTGGCGAAGCCGTGGCAGTCGGTTAGGATGTGCAGTACGGTGATGTCGACACCACAGAAGCTGCAGAGTGGTGGTGTGGATTTGTCGCAGATGTAGGAGTGGGTAAGGCGGGTGTGTCCAATGCGGAGTCGGGAAAGTATTCTTTGGTTACGGCTGGATTCTGGGTCGCTCCATGCTGCTGTGGTGTGTTTGATGAGGCGAAGTTTTGAGGTGTTGGTGTTTATCCAGGTGGTGTTCCATTTCTGCGCTATGGTATTTGTTGTCCAATGGATGAGGTCTCGGCGTGCTATGGGGTTGTCGGATTCTGGGGATCGGGATCTACCCTGGTTGGCTAGTCGGTCGGCTTTTTCGTTTCCGCGAATTCCTGAATGACCAGGAATCCAGCAGAAGGCTATTTCCGGTGTTGTGGGGAGTTGGTCTAGTTGTTGGATGTGTGGGTCACGGACAACACCATGTTCTAGGGCTGCTAGTACGCTGGCGCTGTCGGTGAAGATGACGTTGGGCTTATCACTGCGAAGACTTTCGTCGGCGGCGATGAGCATGGCTATTGCTTCTGCAGAAAAAATGGAAGTGTTATTTGGTAATTTAATGGCACTATTGTCGAAAGAGGAATGTATTCCGCATCCGGCGGACTCGTGTAAAACAGAGCCGTCGGTGAAGATGTGGTGGTGGTGTTGATACTTGTTCCGGATGTGGCGTGTGAAGATTTGGTTGGCTATATGGCTGCTTTTTCCTGCTTTTAGTTGGAGTTTAAGGTCCCAGTCTATTGTAGGTGTTTGTTGATACCAGGGGCGCTGACCGCGCCTAGTGAGGTGGAGAACTTGTGGTAATTGTTGGTTGGTGAGGGTTTGGAATGCAGTGCTGGCTCTATTGGAGAGAGAGGTGGCTTGGATCCCTTTTTCCTGTAGTCTAGTTGCTGCTGCTACTATTTTGTTGGTGATGATGTGGTGTAGAGGAAGGAGGCCGCTTTCGCAGAGGAGTGAATCGGTGGGACTGGTGATGAATGCTCCGGTGGAAGATTGTATTGCGGTGTGGTAGAGCGGTGCTATTGTCTTCTCGAACGTTTCTCTCTTTCGGGAGACAATCTCGATGCCGTAGAGTAGTTTTGGGAGTAACCAGCTATTGATGATTCGGATGAGTGTGTTGCGGGATGCTCGGTGTTTTCCAGTTCCGAGCATTTTGAAGAGGTTCAGCCGGCTTTTTGCTTCTTTCTTAATGCGTGTGGAATGGGGAATGAAGGAAAGTCTTGCGTCGAATGTAACTCCTAAAATGTCTGCGCGTCGTGTGTTTGGTATGGGTGTGTTGTTGAAAGTGATATCTTTTTTGGAGTGTGGGAAAAAGTTGTTGCAAATGTGTAGGATTTTGGATTTGGTGTGTGATATTTCATAACCTGTCCACCTAGCCCATTGCCTAACCTTGTCGACCCCTGCTTGCAGGAGTTTACGAGATTCTGCACAAGAGCTGGATGAAGAGGCTAGGATGATATCATCTGCATATACGAATGATTTAATTTGTGTAGGAATAGAGCAAAATAAGGATTCAATGCTGATAAGGAAAAGGGTTGGTGAGAGAATGGCACCTTGTGGGACGCCATTTTCGAGCGTGTATGGATTGGAGAGGTCGGTACCAATGAGGACTCGAAAGGTGCGGTCAGTAAGGAAGCTCTCGATGAAGTTTGTGAGACGTCCACCGAGGTTCCATCTGGATAGTTGTTCTAGTATGGAGTGTCGCCAGGTACGGTCAAAAGCTTTGGAAAGGTCTATTATAGCGAGGTCTAAGTGGTAGTTATGAGTGTGGGCTGTTTCCAACACGTCATCTAGTTTGGCGAAGTACGTTTCCGTACCCATGCCGCACCGAAAGCCGTGTTGATCAGAACTAAGGAGTTTTCTATCTTCTATTTCTTGAGTTAGTCTACGGTTAACCATGCGTTCTAGGACTTTCATTATACAGTTGAGAAGAGAAATGGGGCGGTAGCTATCTACATCAGTGCTAGGTTTGTTAGGCTTAGGGATGGGAATGGTGAGGCTGGATTTCCATTCCTTAGGAATGTTACCAGTGGACCAGATGTCGTTATAAATATTGAGGAGTTTTAGTTTGGCTTGTAGGGGTAGGTTTTTGAGGAGAGGATAACCAATATTATCGGGGCCGGACGAGGAACCTTTACATTTTCTAAGAGCCCAGTTTAGTTCTGCTATTGAGAAAAGTCTATTGTATCTATGGTGGGTAGCGTTTGTCTTAGGGATGGGTATGGATTCTGCGTTTGTTTTGTGTTTTTGGAAAGTGGGCGGAAAGTTTTCAGTTGCAGAAGTGTTGGCAAAGTGTTTGGCGAAGGTTTCAGGGATTTCGGAGGGAGGTACAGTTGTGCCGGAGAAGTGCAGGGAAATCGGAGAAGCTTGCGGTTTTCTACCCGAAAGGACACTCACTCTCCTCCAAATTTCTTTAGAGGTAGAGTTAGGATTGATATCGCTAACGAATCTATTCCATGTGTCCTCTTTGGAGAGACGCACAGCTTCCTTGGCAAGACGGTTAGCTTCACGATATTGTTCAGCCAACACGGGTGTAAAAAAATTATCGGGGGTGTTGCTGGCTCGACGGAATTTCCGTAAGGCAGTACGCCTGGCTTTAATAGCCTGGGCGACTGTCTCGTTCCACCAGGGGACATTTCTTTTGGAAGGAGTGCCTTTGGTACGGGGGATGCTAAGGGAAGCTGCATTTTCTATGGCGTGAAGGAAACGTGGGATGGTGGGAAGTTCTTCTAAGGGAAGGTTGAAAATGATTTCTGTTTGGTATTTTTCCCAATCGGCCTCTTCATATTTCCACTTGGGACGTTGAAGTGGTCGATAAGTGGGAAAACTGCTGGAGATGAACATGGGATAATGGTCACTATTGTGGGTATCGTTGCTGATTTGGATTTGGAATTGAGGTGCAATGGAGGATGAGATGGTACAGTGGTCAATGATTCACCCTGAGCCATTTGTGGGAGATATGCGGGTGGGAGTTTGGTTGAAAAGGACTTGAAGGTCGAAGGATTCAAAAATGTTGCCAATATTATTCCCACGATTGTTCGTTATGGAACAACCCCAGGAGCAATGTTGTGCGTTTAGGTCGCCAAGGATAATGAGAGGTTTGGGTAATTGGTGTATTAGTTGGGTAAGTTCGCTATTTATTATCGGAATTGTTAGAGAAGGTGGTAGATAGAGACAAAGAACAGTGGCTGGAAGAGGTGATTCAATTTTAACGGCTATTGCAGGTAGTGTGGTTGTGAGATTGATTCTTTTAGAAGGTATGTTTTTAAGAGTTCCAATGCACACGCTATGGTGAGGATTGGATGGACATGGATTAAAAAACCAGTTGTATTTATTAAATGGGGTGCTGTTGAGAGAAGGTATTGTGATAGTTTCCTGTAGGGTTATAATACTGGGGTTATGGCGGGTTAATAATAATCTAAGTTCATCTACGTTAGTTCTCATGCTTCTGATATTCCAGGAAAGTGCGAAAATGGGATTTTGATTATTGCTTATTGTTTGTGTGTTGAAAAGGATATTAGGGAAAATGGTAACGAAGGTAGGGGATTAATTGGAAGCTGATGTTGGGTGTGTTGTGTGTGTATTAACTTGGTTTTTTCTTTTTCTTGCTGCGGATTGGAGGGGGATTTTGGTCGGGGATGGAAGGGGGGATATTTGAGGGGGTGGGAGAAGGAATAATGGGTTGGGGGGTGTCCTCTTCGGAGGACGGGGTGCCCTTGTTGCGGGCACGTTTGCGGGAGAGGGAGGAGGCTGAGGAGGTGATTGATTCATCTGAATCGGTTAGTGTGTTCGAGTCTGAGTCGGATTCAAGTGAGCTATTTGAGTGTTTTTTGTTGCTAGATTTTAAGAAACTTTGGATAAGTTTTTGTTGTTCAAGTAGTTGTTTGTTCATGTTGTTCATAGTTTCGGTTAGTTTAGCGATAGTGTTTTCTTGTTGTTTAAGTGTGAGTTGTAGTGTGGCAATCATTGTGTCTTTTTCGTCTTGTGTGGTTTGTTGAGCGTATGTTAGTCTTTGTTGTACAGGGGAGGGAATTGCGGGAGAGGAGATCATTCTACGGGCTTCACCGTAGGAACAATTTTTATCTACTTTGTAGTGGATTATGGCTTCTTCTTCTTTGTAACGGGGACAGGAACGAGACAGGGAGTTGTGTTTAGATTTGCAATTTACGCATACTGGTTCTGCAGTGCATTCACCATGCGCAGGGGTACTACAGTTGGAACAAATTGGGGATAGTTTGCAATGGAGCTTAGTGTGACCAAATTGTCCACAGTTAAAACATTGCATTGGTTTAGGATAGTAGGGACGGGTGCTAACTTGAAGGGCGCCAAGACGGATGAATTGAGGGATTTTGGTGGCATTAATGCGGAGGAGGAAGATGCTGGTGGGTAGTATTTCGCCGTTCACTTTACGGGTAAACCGACGCACATGGATAACGTTCTGGGACTTTAGTTCAGCTAGGATGTCTTCGTCACTAATGTCTTTAAGGTCGGGGGCAAACACTACACACTGAACACTGTTAAGGGTATTATGAGGGGTTACTTTTACGGGGGTCGAATCGATGAGTTGGCTGATTTTCTGTAGCTGGTTGTATTGTTGCTGGCTTCTGGTCTTCAAGAGGAGTTTGTTGCCGTTGTCGATTACGCGTCCAGGTTCAGCAAGATCACCGACAGCACTTTGGATTGTTTTACCGATAATGAAAGGGTTTTTCGGTAAAGCCGACCCATCCAACTTCTCCATCACTAGAAACTTCAAATCACCACACACATTGTTTTTGTCCATCCACGCGGGGATGGGCCTCTCTCGGTTGGTGCCGAGAGAGGGAAAGTCCCTCTCCAGGCTGGGTGGGCCCGACATGGTGTCGGCCCAAGAATTGTGGGAATGAAGTGTTACTGGCCACTGAGTTTGTGAAGCAAACTCTGTAAAATCAGCTCCACTTCACTACCAAAACACGGAAAATACACACACTGCACAGGTTAAATATCACTCGACGAATATCACCACAGCACAAATCCGCACCATAAGTGTACCCACAAAACAGGTGCACCGGCAAAAATCTGCACTTTGGCGAATACGTACGGGCAAAACGAAAACTGTCACAGGTACGCTGAATAACACAGGCAATAACGATCGGTCGAGAGCACAAGGTAAAAGTACGTCTGTACACTTCGGCTGTCACGTTAAGAATGTCAAAAACTGTATGATGATCACTAACGGTTCGGTTCGTTTATATTCCGGTTTTCGGATCACTCTCGGGTATTCGACACGAGTGCGTACAGGCAGCGTAGCTCGGAGTATTTAAACTCACGATTTCGGAAAATTTTGCTCAGAAAATAAGCACCCTCCAAGTAGTGAGCATCGTTGCGAACGTACTCTCATCTAAACCGAAGCTATCAACATGTCTGGCCGTGGCAAGGGAGGAAAAGTGAAGGGAAAGGCAAAGTCCCGCTCGAACCGTGCCGGTCTGCAGTTCCCGGTTGGCCGTATCCACCGTCTGCTCCGCAAAGGCAACTATGCCGAGCGCGTCGGTGCTGGTGCACCAGTGTATTTGGCCGCCGTCATGGAATACTTGGCCGCTGAAGTGTTGGAGTTGGCAGGAAACGCTGCCCGAGACAACAAGAAAACTCGCATCATCCCGCGTCATCTGCAGCTGGCCATCCGCAACGACGAGGAATTGAACAAGCTGTTGTCCGGCGTCACCATTGCCCAAGGTGGTGTGCTGCCCAACATTCAGGCCGTGCTGCTGCCAAAGAAGACTGAGAAGAAGGCCTAAAGCTATCGAGCTTCTCTCAATCTTGCAAACCAAAAAAAACCGTCCTTTTCAGGGCGACAAATCGATTTACGCAAAAGATTTTTGTTCGACCATCTCTTCTCAGCTAAAACCATACGCGCGCAGCAATTACCTAATCGAAGGTAAATTCAGTGAAGAAACACAAGCAATCGTATGCGGGAAACCCCCTGACGATCGTTTTCATTTTTCATGTTTTTTTTAACCTTTGGTCGGAGGTAGACTCCTGCTCCTGCGTTTGTAGTACCGCTAGCCAAATGGGTGAAATGCCAAATGCAGTGCTGCTCCATAACTTACCTGGTTTCGTACCTGAAATTCGTACCGACCCTACGAGGGAAAAATAACTTCCACATTCCACCCAAAGGACATGGGCATGACTAGCGCAGGTACCTGTTAGAGGGTCTGAATCACAAAATTGCTAAGAAACTTCCCAATACGAACGAAACACATTAATCCACGAACGGTTCCGGCAGTTCGGAATATGTAAGTTTAGTTTAAACCAACCTACACATAGCCTTAGTGGCAGATATTTTTTTATTTTCTAAAATAAACTACAACGGGCTCAACGCAGTTCGCTTCTCCATCGACCAACGAAAAGCAACGAATCCCCAAACCATGCGTAGAAATGAATCATGCAATACACTTACCTTCGTTGGTACGACCAGAGCCGCTTCACGCACCGCTGTCGCTGCTTCGACGATGAACCGCTGACGGCCGCAGATTGAAGTGTCGACCGTGCGCCCACGATGCGCAATTGCGGTTCACTTAGCACAGAGTCCCATCCATTTCACTACACGTTGTTCTTTAACGCACACATATGAACGCTTTACTTTTCCGAACTTTACTTTTCTGACCTTTGCAACCGAGCCAAGCACCGAGCGCAGCACCGTCGCGATTAAGGCAGTCCATTGTCCTTACACACAGGCACACGCACATTTCACCCGTCCGAGCGACGTACCGCCGCAATCGGGTCAGTCCATGGTCCTACGAAGCTTTTCACACACACACGCATTGCACCAGCAGCAGCAGCAACAACAACAACAACAACTATGTTTATAAAAACAGTAGTTTTTAGTGCGAATCCGCGGAGGATTTCGCTGTCCGTCGCACCGAGCGAAGCACCGTCGCGATTAACGCAGTCCATTGTCCTTACACACAGGCACACGCACATTTCACCCGTCCGAGCGACGTACCGCCGCAATCGGGTCAGTCCATGGTCCTACGAAGCTTTTCACACACACACGCATTGCACCAGCAGCAGCAGCAACAACAACAACAACAACTATGTTTATAAAAACAGTAGTTTTTAGTGCGAATCCGCGGAGGATTTCGCTGTCCGTCGCACCGAGCGAAGCACCGTCGCGATTAACGCAGTCCATTGTCCTTACACACAGGCACACGCACATTTCACCCGTCCGAGCGACGTACCGCCGCAATCGGGTCAGTCCATGGTCCTACGAAGCTTTTCACACACACACGCATTGCACCAGCAGCAGCAGCAACAACAACAACAACAACTATGTTTATAAAAACAGTAGTTTTTAGTGCGAATCCGCGGAGGATTTCGCTGTCCGTCGCACCGAGCGAAGCACCGTCGCGATTAACGCAGTCCATGGTCCTTTCTTTCACACACGCACACGCGCATTTCACCAGCAGAAAGCACAGTTGTTTTAAAGAAAAATATTTTTTTTTAGTACGAATCCGCGGAGGATTCCTCTACCCGATGTACTAAACCCAACGAATAACCCTGCGCAGGATTAACTGTCGCGTCGCACACTTTTGCTCGACATGAGCTCATGCTGCTTCTGGAAGGACGACGAAATGAGCTGGCGCCATTTTGAAAATGACCCCCCCCTGCTCAACACCACTTGTATCACACCACTTTTACACACACTACTAAATTCGCACTACCGTGACGCGCGGACCAACCGTTCCATCAGGCTGCTAGTCGAAGACTGTGCCGAGCGCGGGACATTCGGCTTCTAATATAATGTAGTATCCGAACGAATGTGGCGAGAGTATTTTCTCTCCGAACTACTACTACTACTACTACTATCCGAGCGAGCGTTGCTATCTCTGTTCTTCCTCGCTACGCATACAATCGCATGATGCAAATTCACCGGTTGTCCCAAAGCCGGGCAATTGTATGACGTCAAATCTGATAATTATGCAATATTTTGCAACTAAACTACTAAAGGTTTAATCCTTTTGCGTGTGATGTACGCACCATACGAACAGGGAAAGGAAGTTAGGTAGCAAATTTGCAAAAATTTAAGTATGTTCGTGTGCATGTACAGTGTACGAAAACGTAGGTTTTATGCTATATTCCCTGTGAGCCCTTGAAAAAAGGAACATATTTTGCAAGTTATTGAAAACCGTAGGTGCAAATATTTCATCACATTTTTGACGCTGCCTAAAACGAGCCGGCGACACACGGACGAAGCGTGTGCTCCTTTGTGTGTGCTGTCAGCGACCGACGTTGCTGCGAATTTCATCCCGTGCTCCGTCTCGCTCGCACTCGTTGGCACCAAGCCATCCTCTTTTTTGGTGATTTTTCCAAATAACGGTACCGATCATCGTTTGCGATCGCATTTCCTGATAATTTCTGGCTCGAGTTGGGTAAAAAACGCGCACACTACTACGTGCGAGAAAGAAAAGAAAAACACGACGTTCGATTTGAATACGCGTGGCAAAATGTTGGTGGAATTTTACACGTACCAGGGCAGTAAGAGGCGAACTTGCCTTTTGAAAAACATATTTAATCCACTTCATATCTATTAATTTGCGCACTGGTTTTGTAACATTTTCCGATAATTTTTGGCTCGAGCTGAGTATGCACAAGCGCACCCAATATTAGGTGTAAGAAAAAAAACGCCGCATTCTATTTCAATACTCGTGGCATCTAGTAGCCATTCCGACCTTCCGATATCGAGTGTTGGTGGAATTGTGTGTTTCATGTTTTTGATTATAAATTGTACCAACTTTAGCAAATTAGCAAAAATGTAATTGAAAGAATTTCATACCATTTTTGGCGCTGCTTAAAACGAGCCGGCGACACACGGCGCTAGACACCGTGCGCTCCTTTTTGAGTGTCCCTGTCAGTGTCCGAAATTAGTGCGAATTTCATCCCATGCTCCGTCTCGCTCGCACTTGCGCCCTCGTTCGGTGGCACCAAGCCATCCTCTTTTTTGGTGATTTTTCCAAATAACGGTACCGATCATCGTTTGCGATCGCATTTCCTGATAATTTCTGACTCGAGGTGAGTAAAATACGCGCACACTACTACGTGCGAGAAAGAAAAGAAAAACACGACGTTCGATTTGAATACGCGTGGCAAAATGTTGGTGGAATAATATGTTTCATGTTTTTGATCATAAATTGTGCCAATTTTAGCAAGTTAGCAAAAATTTCAGCACATTTTTGACGCTGCTTTGCGTGTCCTATCAATGACCGAAATTAGTGCGAATTTCATCCCTTGCTCCGTCTCGTTCGGTGGCATGAGCGCATCCTCTTTCTCATGAGGGCACGAGCGCATATTTAATCCACTTTATTTCAATATTTACGTCAAAATTTCTGCCAAAATGTATTCCTGCATTTCAGTAACGTTTTCTGCTATTTTTCGGATGCAGTAAGTTAAGCTAGACGCCCAAGTACGTGAAATATGTAGTGTTAGTCTTAAAAAGGACTGGTAGCTGTGTGAAATGCTTCACAATTGGCTTTGAAAACGGTCGATGTTTCTTAGCTTTGTATTAAAATGGCGGCACAGTTGACTTTCGTTTTCTAATACCATCACACAAACACGATCGAGCACACAACGTCGCAACATTGTGGATCTGTAGCGCGTTCAACATACTATGGACACCCATTACCTGTACACCGTTCACGAGGATCGACACGAAGCTCATTGCTTCTTCTTCTATCTGGCTTCTGCGTGGCTTCTGCGTGACGCGTTTTCGACATTTTTACACCGTGACATGTTTACCCCGTAGACCGACGAAGCGAAGGATTCGACTCGCAACCACAGGTAGAATTCCATTACGGCGGGTACAAACGATAGTGCGAAGCTCCGATGAACCTAAGCTGGCAGAGCAAAAAACGCTCGACTTCATAGCGATTGGAATCATTGGAAAGAGAATTTTGACGCAAAGAATGTGTGGTCCTGATAAGGACCGTTTTGTTGAGATGAGGGCAAAATGTGCGTTGGCTGGCGAGTTTAACCTCCGAAACCGTACAGGGTGCGACCCTGACGCTTCAGCGCGTACACTACATCCATCGCGGTGACGGTTTTGCGCTTGGCGTGTTCGGTATAGGTGACCGCATCGCGGATAACATTCTCCAGGAACACTTTCAGCACGCCACGCGTTTCTTCGTAGATGAGACCGGAGATACGCTTCACTCCTCCACGGCGGGCCAGACGACGGATGGCCGGCTTGGTGATGCCCTGGATGTTGTCGCGCAGCACTTTGCGATGACGCTTGGCTCCTCCTTTACCCAGACCTTTGCCTCCTTTGCCTCGTCCAGTCATTTCGATGTCGATGCGTACTGTTCAAGAGTTCACGATTAACAATAGGGCAACGCACCATGTTTCGGCCTTTTATACACTCACCCGAGCACACGTACACATTCTCACGCTTACCCCACTATCGGTACACGATCGGAGCGGAGTGTATGTGTGCGTGGAGCGAGGTTATAAAAGTGGCGATCCGGCTTCGGATACCCACATTCCGAACCTATTGTCGACGCAACACAGACGTCTTTACGTTCCACTACCCAAACCGCCAGTGAACCAGTGAAATGGCCCGTACGAAGCAAACTGCCCGTAAGTCCACCGGAGGTAAGGCTCCGCGCAAGCAGCTGGCCACCAAGGCTGCTCGCAAGAGTGCCCCGGCCACCGGAGGAGTGAAGAAGCCGCATCGTTATCGTCCGGGAACCGTAGCCCTGCGTGAGATCCGTCGCTACCAGAAATCGACCGAGCTGCTGATCCGCAAGCTGCCCTTCCAGCGTCTGGTACGTGAAATTGCCCAGGACTTCAAGACCGATCTGCGCTTCCAGAGCTCGGCCGTGATGGCCCTGCAGGAGGCCAGCGAGGCGTACCTTGTCGGCCTGTTCGAGGACACCAACTTGTGCGCAATCCATGCGAAGCGCGTCACCATCATGCCGAAAGACATCCAGCTGGCTCGTCGCATCCGCGGAGAGCGTGCCTAAATCTTCGCCGCCTCCCCGCCTCCATCGTTCATCGAGGGGCATTTATTCACTCAAACGGTCCTTCTCAGGACCACCACAAATGTTAACCAAAAAGATATGTCGATATGCTCCCTTCCCTTCCCCTCTGTGTACCGCCCCTAACCCGTTGGTGGTGGTGTTGGAACAATTCTTATGCGTATGTGACAATGAATCTGTTGAGTGCAATGAGCCCGTGACCGTGTCAGGGTACAAAAGCTGCATGCGCCTACCAGGGTTCAGGGCTTGCAAAGCTGCACTGTACAAAGCTGGCGGAGAAATGGTGTTATTTTTAGGCTTTTGTTTTGTTTGTGGTTCCATTCTTCGGCTCGAATGGACATCAGAAATGAAGCCAGCCGTACGCACGGTCAGAAAGGCAAAAGAGGTTTCGCTTGGCCGTTTGGCATTCGATCGTCAGAAGATGCTTCCGATGCTTTAACGCTGTGGAACATTCATTTTCACTGCTCGCATAGAACCTCAGTTTGTGTTTTCGTACCCTGGCCATGTGTTCATGTGCACTCGGGTAATGTTCATTATGCCATGTTGCTACCATGTTGCGCAACACAGTCACGGGCGTGCTTTTATTTATTACATTATATTTACTCATTTTATTATATTTAACTTCTGCCACTCTGAGAGGGTTTTTAACAGGAATATGTCTTTTGTATGGATGCGTTTTGTGGTCCTGAAAAGGACCGGTTTGCGTTTGGGTAGATCGAACGAACTGCGGCGCTCCGAATTACTTCGAGCTGGTGTACTTGGTGACAGCCTTCGTGCCTTCGGACACGGCGTGCTTGGCCAGCTCACCAGGCAACAGCAGACGGACGGCCGTCTGGATTTCGCGGGACGTGATCGTCGAACGCTTGTTGTAGTGCGCCAAGCGGGATGCTTCGGCAGCGATGCGCTCGAAAATGTCGTTCACGAAGCTGTTCATGATGCTCATCGCCTTGGACGAAATGCCGGTGTCCGGGTGGACTTGCTTCAACACCTTGTAGATGTAGATAGCGTAGCTCTCCTTGCGGGTCTTCCTTTTCTTCTTCTTGTCCGACTTGGAGATGTTCTTCTGGGCTTTACCCGACTTCTTCGCGGCTTTTCCACTGGTTTTCGGGGCCATTTTACCTCAATTCACGCACTGATGCTCACTATCGGAGGGTCAAAAACTGTATGATGATCACTAACGGTTCGGTTCGTTTATATTCCGGTTTTCGGATCACTCTCGGGTATTCGACACGAGTGCGTACAGGCAGCGTAGCTCGGAGTATTTAAACTCACGATTTCGGAAAATTTTGCTCAGAAAATAAGCACCCTCCAAGTAGTGAGCATCGTTGCGAACGTACTCTCATCTAAACCGAAGCTATCAACATGTCTGGCCGTGGCAAGGGAGGAAAAGTGAAGGGAAAGGCAAAGTCCCGCTCGAACCGTGCCGGTCTGCAGTTCCCGGTTGGCCGTATCCACCGTCTGCTCCGCAAAGGCAACTATGCCGAGCGCGTCGGTGCTGGTGCACCAGTGTATTTGGCCGCCGTCATGGAATACTTGGCCGCTGAAGTGTTGGAGTTGGCAGGAAACGCTGCCCGAGACAACAAGAAAACTCGCATCATCCCGCGTCATCTGCAGCTGGCCATCCGCAACGACGAGGAATTGAACAAGCTGTTGTCCGGCGTCACCATTGCCCAAGGTGGTGTGCTGCCCAACATTCAGGCCGTGCTGCTGCCAAAGAAGACTGAGAAGAAGGCCTAAAGCTATCGAGCTTCTCTCAATCTTGCAAACCAAAAAAAACCGTCCTTTTCAGGGCGACAAATCGATTTACGCAAAAGATTTTTGTTCGACCATCTCTTCTCAGCTAAAACCATACGCGCGCAGCAATTACCTAATCGAAGGTAAATTCAGTGAAGAAACACAAGCAATCGTATGCGGGAAACCCCCTGACGATCGTTTTCATTTTTCATGTTTTTTTTAACCTTTGGTCGGAGGTAGACTCCTGCTCCTGCGTTTGTAGTACCGCTAGCCAAATGGGTGAAATGCCAAATGCAGTGCTGCTCCATAACTTACCTGGTTTCGTACCTGAAATTCGTACCGACCCTACGAGGGAAAAATAACTTCCACATTCCACCCAAAGGACATGGGCATGACTAGCGCAGGTACCTGTTAGAGGGTCTGAATCACAAAATTGCTAAGAAACTTCCCAATACGAACGAAACACATTAATCCACGAACGGTTCCGGCAGTTCGGAATATGTAAGTTTAGTTTAAACCAACCTACACATAGCCTTAGTGGCAGATATTTTTTTATTTTCTAAAATAAACTACAACGGGCTCAACGCAGTTCGCTTCTCCATCGACCAACGAAAAGCAACGAATCCCCAAACCATGCGTAGAAATGAATCATGCAATACACTTACCTTCGTTGGTACGACCAGAGCCGCTTCACGCACCGCTGTCGCTGCTTCGACGATGAACCGCTGACGGCCGCAGATTGAAGTGTCGACCGTGCGCCCACGATGCGCAATTGCGGTTCACTTAGCACAGAGTCCCATCCATTTCACTACACGTTGTTCTTTAACGCACACATATGAACGCTTTACTTTTCCGAACTTTACTTTTCTGACCTTTGCAACCGAGCCAAGCACCGAGCGCAGCACCGTCGCGATTAAGGCAGTCCATTGTCCTTACACACAGGCACACGCACATTTCACCCGTCCGAGCGACGTACCGCCGCAATCGGGCCAGTCCGTGGTCCTACGAAGCTTTTCACACACACACGCATTGCACCAGCAGCAGCAGCAACAACAACAACAACAACTATGTTTATAAAAACAGTAGTTTTTAGTGCGAATCCGCGGAGGATTTCGCTGTCCGTCGCACAGAGCGCAGCACCGTCGCGATTAACGCAGTCCATTGTCCTTTCTTTCACACACGCACACGCACATTTCACCCGTCCGAGCGACGTACCGCCGCAATCGGGTCAGTCCGTGGTCCTACGAAGCTTTTCACACACACGCATTGCACCAGCAGCAGCAGCAACAACAACAACAACAACTATGTTTATAAAAACAGTAGTTTTTAGTGCGAATCCGCGGAGGATTTCGCTGTCCGTCGCACCGAGCGAAGCACCGTCGCGATTAACGCAGTCCATGGTCCTTACACACAGGCACACGCACATTTCACCCGTCCGAGCGACGTACCGCCGCAATCGGGTCAGTCCATGGTCCTACGAAGCTTTTCACACACACACGCATTGCACCAGCAGCAGCAGCAACAACAACAACAACAACTATGTTTATAAAAACAGTAGTTTTTAGTGCGAATCCGCGGAGGATTTCGCTGTCCGTCGCACCGAGCGAAGCACCGTCGCGATTAACGCAGTCCATGGTCCTTACACACAGGCACACGCACATTTCACCCGTCCGAGCGACGTACCGCCGCAATCGGGTCAGTCCATGGTCCTACGAAGCTTTTCACACACACACGCATTGCACCAGCAGCAGCAGCAACAACAACAACAACAACTATGTTTATAAAAACAGTAGTTTTTAGTGCGAATCCGCGGAGGATTTCGCTGTCCGTCGCACCGAGCGAAGCACCGTCGCGATTAACGCAGTCCATTGTCCTTACACACAGGCACACGCACATTTCACCCGTCCGAGCGACGTACCGCCGCAATCGGGTCAGTCCATGGTCCTACGAAGCTTTTCACACACACACGCATTGCACCAGCAGCAGCAGCAACAACAACAACAACAACTATGTTTATAAAAACAGTAGTTTTTAGTGCGAATCCGCGGAGGATTTCGCTGTCCGTCGCACCGAGCGTAGCACCGAGCGAAGCACCGAGCGCAGCACCGTCGCGATTAAGGCAGTCCATTGTCCTTACACACAGGCACACGCGCATTTCACCCGTCCGACCGACGTACCGCCGCAATCGGGTCAGTCCATGGTCCTACGAAGCTTTTCACACACACGCATTGCACCAGCAGCAGCAGCAACAACAACAACAACAACTATGTTAATAAAAACAGTAATTTTAAGTGCGAATCCGCGGAGGATTTCGCTGTCCGTCGCACCGAGCGTAGCACCGAGCGAAGCACCGAGCGCAGCACCGTCGCGATTAAGGCAGTCCATTGTCCTTACACACAGGCACACGCACATTTCACCCGTCCGAGCGACGTACCGCCGCAATCGGGTCAGTCCGTGGTCCTACGAAGCTTTTCACACACACACGCATTGCACCAGCAGCAGCAGCAACAACAACAACAACAACTATGTTTATAAAAACAGTAGTTTTTAGTGCGAATCCGCGGAGGATTTCGCTGTCCGTCGCACCGAGCGCAGCACCGTCGCGATTAACGCAGTCCATTGTCCTTTCCTTCACACACGCACACGCGCATTTCACCAGCAGAAAGCACAGTTGTTTTAAAGAAAAATATTTTTTTTAGTCCAATCCGCGGAGGATTTCACTGCCCGACGAATAACCGTGCGCGCAGGCTAGCTGTCGCGTCGCACACTTTTGCTCGACATGAGCTCTTGCTGCTTCTGGTAGAACGACGAAATGAGCTGGCGCCATTTTGAAAATGACCCCCCCTGCTCAACACCACTTGTATCACACCACTTTTACACACACTACTAAATTCGCACTACCGTGACGCGCGGACCAACCGTTCCATCAGGCTGCTAGTCGAAGACTGTGCCGAGCGCGGGACATTCGGCTTCTAATATAATGTAGTATCCGAACGAATGTGGCGAGAGTATTTTCTCTCCGAACTACTACTACTACTATCCGAGCGAGCGTTGCTATCTCTGTTCTTCCTCGCTACGCATACAATCGCATGATGCAAATTCACCGGTTGTCCCAAAGCCGGGCAATTGTATGACGTCAAATCTGATAATTATGCAATATTTTGCAACTAAACTACTAAAGGTTTAATCCTTTTGCGTGTGATGTACGCACCATACGAACAGGGAAAGGAAGTTAGGTAGCAAATTTGCAAAAATTTAAGTATGTTCGTGTGCATGTACAGTGTACGAAAACGTAGGTTTTATGCTATATTCCCTGTGAGCCCTTGAAAAAAGGAACATATTTTGCAAGTTATTGAAAACCGTAGGTGCAAATATTTCATCACATTTTTGACGCTGCCTAAAACGAGCCGGCGACACACGGACGAAGCGTGTGCTCCTTTGTGTGTGCTGTCAGCGACCGACGTTGCTGCGAATTTCATCCCATGCTCCGTCTCGCTCGCACTCGTTGGCACCAAGCCATCCTCTTTTTTGGTGATTTTTCCAAATAACGGTACCGATCATCGTTTGCGATCGTATTTCCTGATAATTTCTGGCTCGATTTGGGTAAAAAACGCGCACACTACTACGTGCGAGAAAGAAAAGAAAAACACGACGTTCGATTTGAATACGCGTGGCAAAATGTTGGTGGAATTATACACGTACCAGGGCAGTAAGAGGCGAACTTGCCTTTTGAAAAACATATTTAATCCACTTCATATCTATTAATTTGCGCACTGGTTTTGTAACATTTTCCGATAATTTTTGGCTCGAGCTGAGTATGCACAAGCGCACCCAATATAAGGTGTAAGAAAAAAAAAAAACGCCGCATTCTATTTCAATACTCGTGGCATCTAGTAGCCATTCCGACCTTCCGATATCGAGTGTTGGTGGAATTGTGTGTTTCATGTTTTTGATTATAAAATGTGCCAATTTAGGCAAGTTAGCAAAAATGTAATTGAAAGAATTTCATCACATTTTTGGCGCTGCTTAAAACGAGCCGGCGACACACGGCGCTAGACACAGTGCGCTCCTTTTTGAGTGTCCCTGTCAGTGTTCGAAATTAGTGCGAATTTCATCCCATGCTCCGTCTCGCTCGCACTTGCGCCCTCGTTCGGTGGCACCAAGCCATCCTCTTTTTTGGTGATTTTTCCAAATAACGGTACCGATCATCGTTTGCGATCGCATTTGCTGATAATTTCTGACTCTAGGTGGGTAAAAAACGCGCACACTACTACGTGCGAGAAAGAAAAGAAAAACACGACGTTCGATTTGAATACGCGTGGCAAAATGTTGGTGGAATAATATGTTTCATGTTTTTGATCATAAATTGTGCCAATTTTAGCAAGTTAGCAAAAATTTCAGCACATTTTTGACGCTGCTTTGCGTGTCCTATCAATGACCGAAATTAGTGCGAATTTCATCCCTTGCTCCGTCTCGTCCGGTGGCATGAGCGCATCCTCTTTCTCATGAGGGCACGAGCGCATATTTAATCCACTTTATTTCAATATTTACGCCAAAATTTCTGCCAAAATTTATTTCTGCATTTCAGTAACGTTTTCTGCTATTTTTCGGATGCAGTAAGTTCAGCTAGACGCTCAAGTACGTGAAATATGTAGTGTTAGTCTTAAAAAAGACTGGTAGCTGTGTGAAATGCTTCACAATTGGCTTTGAAAACGGTCGATTTTTCTTAGCTTTGTATTAACATGGCGGCACAGTTGACTTTCGTTTTCTAATACCATCACACAAACACGATCGAGCACACAACGTCGCAACATTGTGGATCTGTAGCGCGTTCAACATACTATGGACACCCATTACCTGTACACCGTTCACGAGGATCGACACGATGCTCATTGCTTCTTCTTCTACCTGGCTTCTGCGTGGCTTCTGCGTGACGCGTTTTGGACATTTTTACACCGTAACTTTTTAACCCCGTAGACCGACGAAGCGAAGGATTCGACTCGCAACCACAGGTAGAATTCCATTACGGCGGGTACAAACGATAGTGCGAAGCTCCGATGAAACTAAGCTGGCAGAGCAAAAAACGCTCGACTTCATAGCGATTGGAATCATTGGAAAGAGAATTTTGACGCAAAGAATGTGTGGTCCTGATAAGGACCGTTTTGTTGAGATGAGGGCAAAATGTGCGTTGGCTGGCGAGTTTAACCTCCGAAACCGTACAGGGTGCGACCCTGACGCTTCAGCGCGTACACTACATCCATCGCGGTGACGGTTTTGCGCTTGGCGTGTTCGGTATAGGTGACCGCATCGCGGATAACATTCTCCAGGAACACTTTCAGCACGCCACGCGTTTCTTCGTAGATGAGACCGGAGATACGCTTCACTCCTCCACGGCGGGCCAGACGACGGATGGCCGGCTTGGTGATGCCCTGGATGTTGTCGCGCAGCACTTTGCGATGACGCTTGGCTCCTCCTTTACCCAGACCTTTGCCTCCTTTGCCTCGTCCAGTCATTTCGATGTCGATGCGTACTGTTCAAGAGTTCACGATTAACAATAGGGCAACGCACCATGTTTCGGCCTTTTATACACTCACCCGAGCACACGTACACATTCTCACGCTTACCCCACTATCGGTACACGATCGGAGCGGAGTGTATGTGTGCGTGGAGCGAGGTTATAAAAGTGGCGATCCGGCTTCGGATACCCACATTCCGAACCTATTGTCGACGCAACACAGACGTCTTTACGTTCCACTACCCAAACCGCCAGTGAACCAGTGAAATGGCCCGTACGAAGCAAACTGCCCGTAAGTCCACCGGAGGTAAGGCTCCGCGCAAGCAGCTGGCCACCAAGGCTGCTCGCAAGAGTGCCCCGGCCACCGGAGGAGTGAAGAAGCCGCATCGTTATCGTCCGGGAACCGTAGCCCTGCGTGAGATCCGTCGCTACCAGAAATCGACCGAGCTGCTGATCCGCAAGCTGCCCTTCCAGCGTCTGGTACGTGAAATTGCCCAGGACTTCAAGACCGATCTGCGCTTCCAGAGCTCGGCCGTGATGGCCCTGCAGGAGGCCAGCGAGGCGTACCTTGTCGGCCTGTTCGAGGACACCAACTTGTGCGCAATCCATGCGAAGCGCGTCACCATCATGCCGAAAGACATCCAGCTGGCTCGTCGCATCCGCGGAGAGCGTGCCTAAATCTTCGCCGCCTCCCCGCCTCCATCGTTCATCGAGGGGCATTTATTCACTCAAACGGTCCTTCTCAGGACCACCACAAATGTTAACCAAAAAGATATGTCGATATGCTCCCTTCCCTTCCCCTCTGTGTACCGCCCCTAACCCGTTGGTGGTGGTGTTGGAACAATTCTTATGCGTATGTGACAATGAGTCTGTTGAGTGCAATGAGCCCGTGACCGTGTCAGGGTACAAAAGCTGCATGCGCCTACCAGGGTACAGGGCTTGCAAAGCTGCAGTGTACAAAGCTGGTGGAGAAATGGTGTTATTTTTAGGCTTTTATTTTGTTTGTGGTTCCATTCTTCGGCTCGAATGGACATCAGAAATGAAGCCAGCCGTACGCACGGTCAGAAAGGCAAAAGAGGTTTCGCTTGGCCGTTTGGCATTCGATCGTCAGAAGATGCTTCCGATGCTTTAACGCTGTGGAACATTCATTTTCACTGCTCGCATAGAACCTCAGTTTGTGTTTTCGTACCCTGGCCATGTGTTCATGTGCACTCGGGTAATGTTCATTATGCCATGTTGCTACCATGTTGCGCAACACAGTCACGGGCGTGCTTTTATTTATTACATTATATTTACTCATTTTATTATATTTAACTTCTGCCACTGTGAGAGGGTTTTTAACAGGAATATGTCTTTTGTATGGATGCGTTTTGTGGTCCTGAAAAGGACCGGTTTGCGTTTGGGTAGATCGAACGAACTGCGGCGCTCCGAATTACTTCGAGCTGGTGTACTTGGTGACAGCCTTCGTGCCTTCGGACACGGCGTGCTTGGCCAGCTCACCAGGCAACAGCAGACGGACGGCCGTCTGGATTTCGCGGGACGTGATCGTCGAACGCTTGTTGTAGTGCGCCAAGCGGGATGCTTCGGCAGCGATGCGCTCGAAAATGTCGTTCACGAAGCTGTTCATGATGCTCATCGCCTTGGACGAAATGCCGGTGTCCGGGTGGACTTGCTTCAACACCTTGTAGATGTAGATAGCGTAGCTCTCCTTGCGGGTCTTCCTTTTCTTCTTCTTGTCCGACTTGGAGATGTTCTTCTGGGCTTTACCCGACTTCTTCGCGGCTTTTCCACTGGTTTTCGGGGCCATTTTACCTCAATTCACGCACTGATGCTCACTATCGGAGGGTCAAAAACTGTATGATGATCACTAACGGTTCGGTTCGTTTATATTCCGGTTTTCGGATCACTCTCGGGTATTCGACACGAGTGCGTACAGGCAGCGTAGCTCGGAGTATTTAAACTCACGATTTCGGAAAATTTTGCTCAGAAAATAAGCACCCTCCAAGCAGTGAGCATCGTTGCGAACGTACTCTCATCTAAACCGAAGTTATCAACATGTCTGGCCGTGGCAAGGGAGGAAAAGTGAAGGGAAAGGCAAAGTCCCGCTCGAACCGTGCCGGTCTGCAGTTCCCGGTTGGCCGTATCCACCGTCTGCTCCGCAAAGGCAACTATGCCGAGCGCGTCGGTGCTGGTGCACCAGTGTATTTGGCCGCCGTCATGGAATACTTGGCCGCTGAAGTGTTGGAGTTGGCAGGAAACGCTGCCCGAGACAACAAGAAAACTCGCATCATCCCGCGTCATCTGCAGCTGGCCATCCGCAACGACGAGGAATTGAACAAGCTGTTGTCCGGCGTCACCATTGCCCAAGGTGGTGTGCTGCCCAACATTCAGGCCGTGCTGCTGCCAAAGAAGACTGAGAAGAAGGCCTAAAGCTATCGAGCTTCTCTCAATCTTGCAAACCAAAAAAAACCGTCCTTTTCAGGGCGACAAATCGATTTACGCAAAAGATTTTTGTTCGACCATCTCTTCTGAGCTAAAACCATACGCGCGCAGCAATTACCTAATCGAAGGGAAATTCAGTGAAGAAACACAAGCAATCGTATGCGGGAAACCCCCTGACGATCGTTTTCATTTTTCATGTTTTTTTTTAACCTTTGGTCGGAGGTAGACTCCTGCTCCTGCGTTTGTAGTACCGCAAGCCAAATGGGTGAAATGCCAAATGCAGTGCTGCTCCATAACTTACCTGGTTTCGTACCTGAAATTCGTACCGACCCTACGAGGGAAAAATAACTTCCACATTCCACCCAAAGGACATGGGCATGACTAGCGCAGGTACCTGTTAGAGGGTCTGAATCACAAAATTGCTAAGAAACTTCCCAATACGAACGAAACACATTAATCCACGAACGGTTCCGGCAGTTCGGAATATGTAAGTTTAGTTTAAACCAACCTACACATAGCCTTAGTGGCAGATATTTTTTTATTTTCTAAAATAAACTACAACGGGCTCAACGCAGTTCGCTTCTCCATCGACCAAAGCAACGAATCCCCAAACCATGCGTAGAAATGAATCATGCAATAAACTTACCTTCGTTGGTACGACCAGAGCCGCTTCGCGCACTGCTGTCGCTGCTTCGACGATGAACCGCTGATGGCCGCAGATTGAAGTGTCGACCGTGCGCCCACGATGCGCAATTGCGGTTCACTTAGCACAGAGTCCCATCCATTTCACTACACGTTGTTCTTTAACGCACACATATGAACGCTTTACTTTTCCGAACTTTACTTTTCTAACCTTTGCAACCGAGCCAAGCACCGAGCGCAGCACCGTCGCGATTAAGGCAGTCCATTGTCCTTACACACAGGCACACGCGCATTTCACCCGTCCGAGCGACGTACCGCCGCAATCGGGTCAGTCCATGGTCCTACGAAGCTTTTCACACACACACGCATTGCACCAGCAGCAGCAGCAACAACAACAACAACAACTATGTTTATAAAAACAGTAGTTTTTAGTGCGAATCCGCGGAGGATTTCGCTGTCCGACGCACCGAGCGTAGCACCGAGCGAAGCACCGAGCGCAGCACCGTCGCGATTAAGGCAGTCCATTGTCCTTACACACAGGCACACGCACATTTCACCCGTCCGAGCGACGTACCGCCGCAATCGGGTCAGTCCATGGTCCTACGAAGCTTTTCACACACACACGCATTGCACCAGCAGCAGCAGCAACAACAACAACAACAACTATGTTTATAAAAACAGTAGTTTTTAGTGCGAATCCGCGGAGGATTTCGCTGTCCGACGCACCGAGCGTAGCACCGAGCGAAGCACCGAGCGCAGCACCGTCGCGATTAAGGCAGTCCATTGTCCTTACACACAGGCACACGCGCATTTCACCCGTCCGACCGACGTACCGCCGCAATCGGGTCAGTCCATGGTCCTACGAAGCTTTTCACACACACGCATTGCACCAGCAGCAGCAGCAACAACAACAACAACAACTATGTTAATAAAAACAGTAATTTTAAGTGCGAATCCGCGGAGGATTTCGCTGTCCGTCGCACCGAGCGTAGCACCGAGCGAAGCACCGAGCGCAGCACCGTCGCGATTAAGGCAGTCCATTGTCCTTACACACAGGCACACGCACATTTCACCCGTCCGAGCGACGTACCGCCGCAATCGGGTCAGTCCATGGTCCTACGAAGCTTTTCACACACACGCATTGCACCAGCAGCAGCAGCAACAACAACAACAACAACTATGTTTATAAAAACAGTAGTTTTTAGTGCGAATCCGCGGAGGATTTCGCTGTCCGTCGCACCGAGCGCAGCACCGTCGCGATTAACGCAGTCCATTGTCCTTTCCTTCACACACGCACACGCGCATTTCACCAGCAGAAAGCACAGTTGTTTTAAAGAAAAATATTTTTTTTAGTCCAATCCGCGGAGGATTTCACTGCCCGACGAATAACCGTGCGCGCAGGCTAGCTGTCGCGTCGCACACTTTTGCTCGACATGAGCTCTTGCTGCTTCTGGTAGAACGACGAAATGAGCTGGCGCCATTTTGAAAATGACCCCCCCTGCTCAACACCACTTGTATCACACCACTTTTACACACACTACTAAATTCGCACTACCGTGACGCGCGGACCAACCGTTCCATCAGGCTGCTAGTCGAAGACTGTGCCGAGCGCGGGACATTCGGCTTCTAATATAATGTAGTATCCGAACGAATGTGGCGAGAGTATTTTCTCTCCGAACTACTACTACTACTATCCGAGCGAGCGTTGCTATCTCTGTTCTTCCTCGCTACGCATACAATCGCATGATGCAAATTCACCGGTTGTCCCAAAGCCGGGCAATTGTATGACGTCAAATCTGATAATTATGCAATATTTTGCAACTAAACTACTAAAGGTTTAATCCTTTTGCGTGTGATGTACGCACCATACGAACAGGGAAAGGAAGTTAGGTAGCAAATTTGCAAAAATTTAAGTATGTTCGTGTGCATGTACAGTGTACGAAAACGTAGGTTTTATGCTATATTCCCTGTGAGCCCTTGAAAAAAGGAACATATTTTGCAAGTTATTGAAAACCGTAGGTGCAAATATTTCATCACATTTTTGACGCTGCCTAAAACGAGCCGGCGACACACGGACGAAGCGTGTGCTCCTTTGTGTGTGCTGTCAGCGACCGACGTTGCTGCGAATTTCATCCCATGCTCCGTCTCGCTCGCACTCGTTGGCACCAAGCCATCCTCTTTTTTGGTGATTTTTCCAAATAACGGTACCGATCATCGTTTGCGATCGTATTTCCTGATAATTTCTGGCTCGATTTGGGTAAAAAACGCGCACACTACTACGTGCGAGAAAGAAAAGAAAAACACGACGTTCGATTTGAATACGCGTGGCAAAATGTTGGTGGAATTATACACGTACCAGGGCAGTAAGAGGCGAACTTGCCTTTTGAAAAACATATTTAATCCACTTCATATCTATTAATTTGCGCACTGGTTTTGTAACATTTTCCGATAATTTTTGGCTCGAGCTGAGTATGCACAAGCGCACCCAATATAAGGTGTAAGAAAAAAAAAAAACGCCGCATTCTATTTCAATACTCGTGGCATCTAGTAGCCATTCCGACCTTCCGATATCGAGTGTTGGTGGAATTGTGTGTTTCATGTTTTTGATTATAAAATGTGCCAATTTAGGCAAGTTAGCAAAAATGTAATTGAAAGAATTTCATCACATTTTTGGCGCTGCTTAAAACGAGCCGGCGACACACGGCGCTAGACACAGTGCGCTCCTTTTTGAGTGTCCCTGTCAGTGTTCGAAATTAGTGCGAATTTCATCCCATGCTCCGTCTCGCTCGCACTTGCGCCCTCGTTCGGTGGCACCAAGCCATCCTCTTTTTTGGTGATTTTTCCAAATAACGGTACCGATCATCGTTTGCGATCGCATTTGCTGATAATTTCTGACTCTAGGTGGGTAAAAAACGCGCACACTACTACGTGCGAGAAAGAAAAGAAAAACACGACGTTCGATTTGAATACGCGTGGCAAAATGTTGGTGGAATAATATGTTTCATGTTTTTGATCATAAATTGTGCCAATTTTAGCAAGTTAGCAAAAATTTCAGCACATTTTTGACGCTGCTTTGCGTGTCCTATCAATGACCGAAATTAGTGCGAATTTCATCCCTTGCTCCGTCTCGTCCGGTGGCATGAGCGCATCCTCTTTCTCATGAGGGCACGAGCGCATATTTAATCCACTTTATTTCAATATTTACGCCAAAATTTCTGCCAAAATTTATTTCTGCATTTCAGTAACGTTTTCTGCTATTTTTCGGATGCAGTAAGTTCAGCTAGACGCTCAAGTACGTGAAATATGTAGTGTTAGTCTTAAAAAAGACTGGTAGCTGTGTGAAATGCTTCACAATTGGCTTTGAAAACGGTCGATTTTTCTTAGCTTTGTATTAACATGGCGGCACAGTTGACTTTCGTTTTCTAATACCATCACACAAACACGATCGAGCACACAACGTCGCAACATTGTGGATCTGTAGCGCGTTCAACATACTATGGACACCCATTACCTGTACACCGTTCACGAGGATCGACACGATGCTCATTGCTTCTTCTTCTACCTGGCTTCTGCGTGGCTTCTGCGTGACGCGTTTTGGACATTTTTACACCGTAACTTTTTAACCCCGTAGACCGACGAAGCGAAGGATTCGACTCGCAACCACAGGTAGAATTCCATTACGGCGGGTACAAACGATAGTGCGAAGCTCCGATGAAACTAAGCTGGCAGAGCAAAAAACGCTCGACTTCATAGCGATTGGAATCATTGGAAAGAGAATTTTGACGCAAAGAATGTGTGGTCCTGATAAGGACCGTTTTGTTGAGATGAGGGCAAAATGTGCGTTGGCTGGCGAGTTTAACCTCCGAAACCGTACAGGGTGCGACCCTGACGCTTCAGCGCGTACACTACATCCATCGCGGTGACGGTTTTGCGCTTGGCGTGTTCGGTATAGGTGACCGCATCGCGGATAACATTCTCCAGGAACACTTTCAGCACGCCACGCGTTTCTTCGTAGATGAGACCGGAGATACGCTTCACTCCTCCACGGCGGGCCAGACGACGGATGGCCGGCTTGGTGATGCCCTGGATGTTGTCGCGCAGCACTTTGCGATGACGCTTGGCTCCTCCTTTACCCAGACCTTTGCCTCCTTTGCCTCGTCCAGTCATTTCGATGTCGATGCGTACTGTTCAAGAGTTCACGATTAACAATAGGGCAACGCACCATGTTTCGGCCTTTTATACACTCACCCGAGCACACGTACACATTCTCACGCTTACCCCACTATCGGTACACGATCGGAGCGGAGTGTATGTGTGCGTGGAGCGAGGTTATAAAAGTGGCGATCCGGCTTCGGATACCCACATTCCGAACCTATTGTCGACGCAACACAGACGTCTTTACGTTCCACTACCCAAACCGCCAGTGAACCAGTGAAATGGCCCGTACGAAGCAAACTGCCCGTAAGTCCACCGGAGGTAAGGCTCCGCGCAAGCAGCTGGCCACCAAGGCTGCTCGCAAGAGTGCCCCGGCCACCGGAGGAGTGAAGAAGCCGCATCGTTATCGTCCGGGAACCGTAGCCCTGCGTGAGATCCGTCGCTACCAGAAATCGACCGAGCTGCTGATCCGCAAGCTGCCCTTCCAGCGTCTGGTACGTGAAATTGCCCAGGACTTCAAGACCGATCTGCGCTTCCAGAGCTCGGCCGTGATGGCCCTGCAGGAGGCCAGCGAGGCGTACCTTGTCGGCCTGTTCGAGGACACCAACTTGTGCGCAATCCATGCGAAGCGCGTCACCATCATGCCGAAAGACATCCAGCTGGCTCGTCGCATCCGCGGAGAGCGTGCCTAAATCTTCGCCGCCTCCCCGCCTCCATCGTTCATCGAGGGGCATTTATTCACTCAAACGGTCCTTCTCAGGACCACCACAAATGTTAACCAAAAAGATATGTCGATATGCTCCCTTCCCTTCCCCTCTGTGTACCGCCCCTAACCCGTTGGTGGTGGTGTTGGAACAATTCTTATGCGTATGTGACAATGAGTCTGTTGAGTGCAATGAGCCCGTGACCGTGTCAGGGTACAAAAGCTGCATGCGCCTACCAGGGTACAGGGCTTGCAAAGCTGCAGTGTACAAAGCTGGTGGAGAAATGGTGTTATTTTTAGGCTTTTATTTTGTTTGTGGTTCCATTCTTCGGCTCGAATGGACATCAGAAATGAAGCCAGCCGTACGCACGGTCAGAAAGGCAAAAGAGGTTTCGCTTGGCCGTTTGGCATTCGATCGTCAGAAGATGCTTCCGATGCTTTAACGCTGTGGAACATTCATTTTCACTGCTCGCATAGAACCTCAGTTTGTGTTTTCGTACCCTGGCCATGTGTTCATGTGCACTCGGGTAATGTTCATTATGCCATGTTGCTACCATGTTGCGCAACACAGTCACGGGCGTGCTTTTATTTATTACATTATATTTACTCATTTTATTATATTTAACTTCTGCCACTGTGAGAGGGTTTTTAACAGGAATATGTCTTTTGTATGGATGCGTTTTGTGGTCCTGAAAAGGACCGGTTTGCGTTTGGGTAGATCGAACGAACTGCGGCGCTCCGAATTACTTCGAGCTGGTGTACTTGGTGACAGCCTTCGTGCCTTCGGACACGGCGTGCTTGGCCAGCTCACCAGGCAACAGCAGACGGACGGCCGTCTGGATTTCGCGGGACGTGATCGTCGAACGCTTGTTGTAGTGCGCCAAGCGGGATGCTTCGGCAGCGATGCGCTCGAAAATGTCGTTCACGAAGCTGTTCATGATGCTCATCGCCTTGGACGAAATGCCGGTGTCCGGGTGGACTTGCTTCAACACCTTGTAGATGTAGATAGCGTAGCTCTCCTTGCGGGTCTTCCTTTTCTTCTTCTTGTCCGACTTGGAGATGTTCTTCTGGGCTTTACCCGACTTCTTCGCGGCTTTTCCACTGGTTTTCGGGGCCATTTTACCTCAATTCACGCACTGATGCTCACTATCGGAGGGTCAAAAACTGTATTTTTTTTTTTTTTTTATTGTTTTTATAGAGACTTTGAGCTGGGCAGCTTCATTCGCCTCTTTACTGTAGGTGATGGTGGTCTAGATGGCTATGGATGATTATATTTCTTTATACAGGTTACTGATGCGGAGAAATTTGATGAGTTTGCGTTGATTATCGGGGTTCGGTGATAAGATGTTAGTGATGTTAGTGTCAAGTTGGCAGGATAGTCGATGGTTGGCGAAGCCGTGGCAGTCGGTTAGGATGTGCAGTACGGTGATGTCGACACCACAGAAGCTGCAGAGTGGTGGTGTGGATTTGTCGCAGATGTAGGAGTGGGTAAGGCGGGTGTGTCCAATGCGGAGTCGGGAAAGTATTCTTTGGTTACGGCTGGATTCTGGGTCGCTCCATGCTGCTGTGGTGTGTTTGATGAGGCGAAGTTTTGAGGTGTTGGTATTTATCCAGGTGGTGTTCCATTTCTGCGCTATGGTATTTGTTGTCCAATGGATGAGGTCTCGGCGTGCTATGGGGTTGTCGGTTTCTGGGGATCGGGATCTACCCTGGTTGGCTAGTCGGTCGGCTTTTTCGTTTCCGCGAATTCCTGAATGACCAGGAATCCAGCAGAAGGCTATTTCCGGTGTTGTGGGGAGTTGGTCTAGTTGTTGGATGTGTGGGTCACGGACAACACCATGTTCTAGGGCTGCTAGTACGCTGGCGCTGTCGGTGAAGATGACGTTGGGCTTATCACTGCGAAGACTTTCGTCGGCGGCGATGAGCATGGCTATTGCTTCTGCAGAAAAAATGGAAGTGTTATTTGGTAATTTAATGGCACTATTGTCGAAAGAGGAATGTATTCCGCATCCGGCGGACTCGTGTAAAACAGAGCCGTCGGTGAAGATGTGGTGGTGGTGTTGATACTTGTTCCGGATGTGGCGTGTGAAGATTTGGTTGGCTATATGGCTGCTTTTTCCTGCTTTTAGTTGGAGTTTAAGGTCCCAGTCTATTGTAGGTGTTTGTTGATACCAGGGGCGCTGACCGCGCCTAGTGAGGTGGAGAACTTGTGGTAATTGTTGGTTGGTGAGGGTTTGGAATGCAGTGCTGGCTCTATTGGAGAGAGAGGTGGCTTGGATCCCTTTTTCCTGTAGTCTAGTTGCTGCTGCTACTATTTTGTTGGTGATGATGTGGTGTAGAGGAAGGAGGCCGCTTTCGCAGAGGAGTGAATCGGTGGGACTGGTGATGAATGCTCCGGTGGAATATTGTATTGCGGTGTGGTAGAGCGGTGCTATTGTCTTCTCGAACGTTTCTCTCTTTCGGGAGACAATCTCGATGCCGTAGAGTAGTTTTGGGAGTAACCAGCTATTGATGATTCGGATGAGTGTGTTGCGGGATGCTCGGTGCTTTCCAGTTCCGAGCATTTTGAAGAGGTTCAGCCGGCTTTTTGCTTCTTTCTTAATGCGTGTGGAATGGGGAATGAAGGAAAGTCTTGTGTCGAATGTAACTCCTAAAATGTCTGCGCGTCGTGTGTTTGGTATGGGTGTGTTGTTGAAAGTGATATCTTTTTTGTAGTGTGGGAAAAAGTTATTGCAAATGTGTAGGATTTTGGATTTGGTGTGTGATATTTCATAACCTGTCCACCTAGCCCATTGCCTAACCTTGTCAACCCCTGCTTGCAGGAGTTTACGAGATTCTGCACAAGAGCTGGATGAAGAGGCTAGGATGATATCATCTGCATATACGAATGATTTAATTTGTGTAGGAATAGAGCAAAATAAGGATTCAATGCTGATAAGGAAAAGGGTTGGTGAGAGAATGGCACCTTGTGGGACGCCATTTTCGAGCGTGTATGGATTGGAGAGGTCGGTACCAATGAGGACTCGAAAGGTGCGGTCAGTAAGGAAGCTCTCGATGAAGTTTGTGAGACGTCCACCGAGGTTCCATCTGGATAGTTGTTCTAGTATGGAGTGTCGCCAGGTACGGTCAAAAGCTTTGGAAAGGTCTATTATAGCGAGGTCTAAGTGGTAGTTATGAGTGTGGGCTGTTTCCAACACGTCATCTAGTTTGGCGAAGTACGTTTCCGTACCCATGCCGCACCGAAAGCCGTGTTGATCAGAACTAAGGAGTTTTCTATCTTCTATTTCTTGAGTTAGTCTACGGTTAACCATGCGTTCTAGGACTTTCATTATACAGTTGAGAAGAGAAATGGGGCGGTAGCTATCTACATCAGTGCTAGGTTTGTTAGGCTTAGGGATGGGAATGGTGAGGCTGGATTTCCATTCCTTAGGAATGTTACCAGTGGACCAGATGTCGTTATAAATATTGAGGAGTTTTAGTTTGGCTTGTAGGGGTAGGTTTTTGAGGAGAGGATAACCAATATTATCGGGGCCGGACGAGGAACCTTTACATTTTCTAAGAGCCCAGTTTAGTTCTTCTATTGAGAATAGTCTATTGTATCTATGGTGGGTAGCGTTTGTCTTAGGGATGGGTATGGATTCTGCGTTTGTTTTGTGTTTTTGGAAAGTGGGCGGAAAGTTTTCAGTTGCAGAGGTGTTGGCAAAGTGTTTGGCGAAGGTCTCAGGGATTTCGGAGGGAGGTACAGTTGTGCCGGAGAAGTGCAGGGAAATCGGAGAAGCTTGCGGTTTTCTACCCGAAAGGACACTCACTCTCCTCCAAATTTCTTTAGAGGTAGAGTTAGGATTGATATCGCTAACGAATCTATTCCATGTGTCCTCTTTGGAGAGACGCACAGCTTCCTTGGCAAGACGGTTAGCTTCACGATATTGTTCAGCCAACACGGGTGTAAAAAAATTATCGGGGGTGTTGCTGGCTCGACGGAATTTCCGTAAGGCAGTACGCCTGGCTTTAATAGCCTGGGCGACTGTCTCGTTCCACCAGGGGACATTTCTTTTGGAAGGAGTGCCTTTGGTACGGGGGATGCTAAGGGAAGCTGCATTTTCTATGGCGTGAAGGAAACGTGGGATGGTGGGAAGTTCTTCTAAGGGAAGGTTGAAAATTATTTCTGTTTGGTATTTTTCCCAATCGGCCTCTTCATATTTCCACTTGGGACGTTGAAGTGGTCGATAAGTGGGAAAACTGCTGGAGATGAACATGGGATAATGGTCACTATTGTGGGTATCGTTGCTGATTTGGATTTGGAATTGGGGTGCAATGGAGGATGAGATGGTACAGTGGTCAATGATTGACCCTGAGCCATTTGTGGGAGATATGCGGGTGGGAGTTTGGTTGAAAAGGACTTGAAGGTCGAAGGATTCAAAAATGTTGCCAATATTATTCCCACGATTGTTCGTTATGGAACAACCCCAGGAGCAATGTTGTGCGTTTAGGTCGCCAAGGATAATGAGAGGTTTGGGTAATTGGTGTATTAGTTGGGTAAGTTCGCTATTTATTATCGGAATTGTTAGAGAAGGTGGTAGATAGAGACAAAGAACAGTGGCTGGAAGAGGTGATTCAATTTTAACGGCTATTGCAGGTAGTGTGGTTGTGAGATTGATTCTTTTAGAAGATATGTTTTTAAGAGTTCCAATGCACACGCTATGGTGAGGATTGGATGGACATGGATTAAAAAACCAGTTGTATTTATTAAATGGGGTGCTGTTGAGAGAAGGTATTGTGATAGTTTCCTGTAGGGTTATAATACTGGGGTTATGGCGGGTTAATAATAATCTAAGTTCTTCTACGTTAGTTCTCATGCTTCTGATATTCCAGGAAAGTGCGAAAATGGGATTTTGATTATTGCTTATTGTTTGTGTGTTGAAAAGGATATTAGGGAAAATGGTAACGAAGGTAGGGGATTAATTGGAAGCTGATGTTGGGTGTGTTGTGTGTGTATTAACTTGGTTTTTTCTTTTTCTTGCTGCGGATTGGAGGGGGATTTTGGTCGGGGATGGAAGGGGGGATATTTGAGGGGGTGGGAGAAGGAATAATGGGTTGGGGGGTGTCCTCTTCGGAGGACGGGGTGCCCTTGTTGCGGGCACGTTTGCGGGAGAGGGAGGAGGCTGAGGAGGTGATTGATTCATCTGAATCGGTTAGTGTGTTCGAGTCTGAGTCGGATTCAAGTGAGCTATTTGAGTGTTTTTTGTTGCTAGATTTTAAGAAACTTTGGATAAGTTTTTGTTGTTCAAGTAGTTGTTTGTTCATGTTGTTCATAGTTTCGGTTAGTTTAGCGATAGTGTTTTCTTGTTGTTTAAGTGTGAGTTGTAGTGTGGCAATCATTGTGTCTTTTTCGTCTTGTGTGGTTTGTTGAGCGTATGTTAGTCTTTGTTGTACAGGGGAGGGAATTGCGGGAGAGGAGATCATTCTACGGGCTTCACCGTAGGAACAATTTTTATCTACTTTGTAGTGGATTATGGCTTCTTCTTCTTTGTAACGGGGACAGGAACGAGACAGGGAGTTGTGTTTAGATTTGCAATTTACGCATACTGGTTCTGCAGTGCATTCACCATGCGCAGGGGTACTACAGTTGGAACAAATTGGGGATAGTTTGCAATGGAGCTTAGTGTGACCAAATTGTCCACAGTTAAAACATTGCATTGGTTTAGGATAGTAGGGACGGGTGCTAACTTGAAGGGCGCCAAGACGGATGAATTGAGGGATTTTGGTGGCATTAATGCGGAGGAGGAAGATGCTGGTGGGTAGTATTTCGCCGTTCACTTTTCGGGTAAACCGACGCACATGGATAACGTTCTGGGACTTGAGTTCAGCTAGGATGTCTTCGTCACTAATGTCTTTAAGGTCGGGGGCAAACACTACACACTGAACACTGTTAAGGGTATTATGAGGGGTTACTTTTACGGGGGTCGAATCGATGAGTTGGCTGATTTTCTGTAGCTGGTTGTATTGTTGCTGGCTTCTGGTCTTCAAGAGGAGTTTGTTGCCGTTGTCAATTACGCGTCCAGGTTCAGCAAGATCACCGACAGCACTTTGGATGGTTTTACCGATAATGAAAGGGTTTTTCGGTAAAGCCGACCCATCCAACTTCTCCATCACTAGAAACTTTAAATCACCACACACATTGTTTTTGTCCATCCACGCGGGGATGGGCCTCTCTCGGTTGGTGCCGAGAGAGGGAAAGTCCCTCTCCAGGCTGGGTGGGCCCGACATGGTGTCGGCCCAAGAATTGTGGGAATGAAGTGTTACTGGCCACTGAGTTTGTGAAGCAAACTCTGTAAAATCAGCTCCACTTCACCACCAAAACACGGAAAATGCACACACTGCACAGGTTAAATATCACTCGACGAATATCACCACAGCACAAATCCGCACCATAAGTGTACCCACAAAACAGGTGCACCGGCAAAAATCTGCACTTTGGCGAATACGTACGGGCAAAACGAAAACTGTCACAGGTACGCTGAATAACACAGGCAATAACGATCGGTCGAGAGCACAAGGTAAAAGTACGTCTGTACACTTCGGCTGTCACGTTAAGAATGTCAAAAACTGTATGATGATCACTAACGGTTCGGTTCGTTTATATTCCGGTTTTCGGATCACTCTCGGGTATTCGACACGAGTGCGTACAGGCAGCGTAGCTCGGAGTATTTAAACTCACGATTTCGGAAAATTTTGCTCAGAAAATAAGCACCCTCCAAGCAGTGAGCATCGTTGCGAACGTACTCTCATCTAAACCGAAGTTATCAACATGTCTGGCCGTGGCAAGGGAGGAAAAGTGAAGGGAAAGGCAAAGTCCCGCTCGAACCGTGCCGGTCTGCAGTTCCCGGTTGGCCGTATCCACCGTCTGCTCCGCAAAGGCAACTATGCCGAGCGCGTCGGTGCTGGTGCACCAGTGTATTTGGCCGCCGTCATGGAATACTTGGCCGCTGAAGTGTTGGAGTTGGCAGGAAACGCTGCCCGAGACAACAAGAAAACTCGCATCATCCCGCGTCATCTGCAGCTGGCCATCCGCAACGACGAGGAATTGAACAAGCTGTTGTCCGGCGTCACCATTGCCCAAGGTGGTGTGCTGCCCAACATTCAGGCCGTGCTGCTGCCAAAGAAGACTGAGAAGAAGGCCTAAAGCTATCGAGCTTCTCTCAATCTTGCAAACCAAAAAAAACCGTCCTTTTCAGGGCGACAAATCGATTTACGCAAAAGATTTTTGTTCGACCATCTCTTCTGAGCTAAAACCATACGCGCGCAGCAATTACCTAATCGAAGGGAAATTCAGTGAAGAAACACAAGCAATCGTATGCGGGAAACCCCCTGACGATCGTTTTCATTTTTCATGTTTTTTTTTAACCTTTGGTCGGAGGTAGACTCCTGCTCCTGCGTTTGTAGTACCGCAAGCCAAATGGGTGAAATGCCAAATGCAGTGCTGCTCCATAACTTACCTGGTTTCGTACCTGAAATTCGTACCGACCCTACGAGGGAAAAATAACTTCCACATTCCACCCAAAGGACATGGGCATGACTAGCGCAGGTACCTGTTAGAGGGTCTGAATCACAAAATTGCTAAGAAACTTCCCAATACGAACGAAACACATTAATCCACGAACGGTTCCGGCAGTTCGGAATATGTAAGTTTAGTTTAAACCAACCTACACATAGCCTTAGTGGCAGATATTTTTTTATTTTCTAAAATAAACTACAACGGGCTCAACGCAGTTCGCTTCTCCATCGACCAAAGCAACGAATCCCCAAACCATGCGTAGAAATGAATCATGCAATAAACTTACCTTCGTTGGTACGACCAGAGCCGCTTCGCGCACTGCTGTCGCTGCTTCGACGATGAACCGCTGATGGCCGCAGATTGAAGTGTCGACCGTGCGCCCACGATGCGCAATTGCGGTTCACTTAGCACAGAGTCCCATCCATTTCACTACACGTTGTTCTTTAACGCACACATATGAACGCTTTACTTTTCCGAACTTTACTTTTCTGACCTTTGCAACCGAGCCAAGCACCGAGCGCAGCACCGTCGCGATTAAGGCAGTCCATTGTCCTTACACACAGGCACACGCACATTTCACCCGTCCGAGCGACGTACCGCCGCAATCGGGTCAGTCCATGGTCCTACGAAGCTTTTCACACACACACGCATTGCACCAGCAGCAGCAGCAACAACAACAACAACAACTATGTTTATAAAAACAGTAGTTTTTAGTGCGAATCCGCGGAGGATTTCGCTGTCCGACGCACCGAGCGTAGCACCGAGCGAAGCACCGAGCGCAGCACCGTCGCGATTAAGGCAGTCCATTGTCCTTACACACAGGCACACGCACATTTCACCCGTCCGAGCGACGTACCGCCGCAATCGGGTCAGTCCATGGTCCTACGAAGCTTTTCACACACACACGCATTGCACCAGCAGCAGCAGCAACAACAACAACAACAACTATGTTAATAAAAACAGTAATTTTAAGTGCGAATCCGCGGAGGATTTCGCTGTCCGTCGCACCGAGCGTAGCACCGAGCGAAGCACCGAGCGCAGCACCGTCGCGATTAAGGCAGTCCATTGTCCTTACACACAGGCACACGCACATTTCACCCGTCCGAGCGACGTACCGCCGCAATCGGGTCAGTCCATGGTCCTACGAAGCTTTTCACACACACACGCATTGCACCAGCAGCAGCAGCAACAACAACAACAACAACTATGTTTATAAAAACAGTAGTTTTTAGTGCGAATCCGCGGAGGATTTCGCTGTCCGTCGCACCGAGCGCAGCACCGTCGCGATTAAGGCAGTCCATTGTCCTTACACACAGGCACACGCGCATTTCACCCGTCCGACCGACGTACCATCGCAATCGGGCCAGTCCGTGGTCCTACGAAGCTTTTCACACACACACGCATTGCACCAGCAGCAGCAGCAACAACAACAACAACAACTATGTTTATAAAAACAGTAGTTTTTAGTGCGAATCCGCGGAGGATTTCGCTGTCCGTCGCACCGAGCGAAGCACCGTCGCGATTAACGCAGTCCATTGTCCTTACACACAGGCACACGCACATTTCACCCGTCCGAGCGACGTACCGCCGCAATCGGGCCAGTCCATAGTCCTACGAAGCACTTTCACACACACGCATTGCACCAGCAGCAGCAGCAACAACAACAACAACAACTATGTTTATAAAAACAGTAGTTTTTAGTGCGAATCCGCGGAGGATTTCGCTGTCCGACGCACCGAGCGTAGCACCGAGCGAAGCACCGAGCGCAGCACCGTCGCGATTAAGGCAGTCCATTGTCCTTACACACAGGCACACGCGCATTTCACCCGTCCGACCGACGTACCGCCGCAATCGGGTCAGTCCATGGTCCTACGAAGCTTTTCACACACACGCATTGCACCAGCAGCAGCAGCAACAACAACAACAACAACTATGTTAATAAAAACAGTAATTTTAAGTGCGAATCCGCGGAGGATTTCGCTGTCCGTCGCACCGAGCGAAGCACCGTCGCGATTAACGCAGTCCATTGTCCTTACACACAGGCACACGCACATTTCACCCGTCCGAGCGACGTACCGCCGCAATCGGGCCAGTCCATAGTCCTACGAAGCACTTTCACACACACGCATTGCACCAGCAGCAGCAGCAACAACAACAACAACAACTATGTTTATAAAAACAGTAGTTTTTAGTGCGAATCCGCGGAGGATTTCGCTGTCCGTCGCACCGAGCGAAGCACCGTCGCGATTAAGGCAGTCCATTGTCCTTACACACAGGCACACGCACATTTCACCCGTCCGAGCGACGTACCGCCGCAATCGGGTCAGTCCATGGTCCTACGAAGCTTTTCACACACACGCATTGCACCAGCAGCAGCAGCAACAACAACAACAACAACTATGTTTATAAAAACAGTAGTTTTTAGTGCGAATCCGCGGAGGATTTCGCTGTCCGTCGCACCGAGCGAAGCACCGTCGCGATTAACGCAGTCCATTGTCCTTACACACAGGCACACGCACATTTCACCCGTCCGAGCGACGTACCGCCGCAATCGGGCCAGTCCATAGTCCTACGAAGCACTTTCACACACACGCATTGCACCAGCAGCAGCAGCAACAACAACAACAACAACTATGTTTATAAAAACAGTAGTTTTTAGTGCGAATCCGCGGAGGATTTCGCTGTCCGACGCACCGAGCGTAGCACCGAGCGAAGCACCGAGCGCAGCACCGTCGCGATTAAGGCAGTCCATTGTCCTTACACACAGGCACACGCGCATTTCACCCGTCCGACCGACGTACCGCCGCAATCGGGTCAGTCCATGGTCCTACGAAGCTTTTCACACACACGCATTGCACCAGCAGCAGCAGCAACAACAACAACAACAACTATGTTTATAAAAACAGTAGTTTTTAGTGCGAATCCGCGGAGGATTTCGCTGTCCGACGCACCGAGCGTAGCACCGAGCGAAGCACCGAGCGCAGCACCGTCGCGATTAAGGCAGTCCATTGTCCTTACACACAGGCACACGCGCATTTCACCCGTCCGACCGACGTACCGCCGCAATCGGGTCAGTCCATGGTCCTACGAAGCTTTTCACACACACGCATTGCACCAGCAGCAGCAGCAACAACAACAACAACAACTATGTTTATAAAAACAGTAGTTTTTAGTGCGAATCCGCGGAGGATTTCGCTGTCCGTCGCACCGAGCGCAGCACCGTCGCGATTAACGCAGTCCATTGTCCTTTCCTTCACACACGCACACGCGCATTTCACCAGCAGAAAGCACAGTTGTTTTAAAGAAAAATATTTTTTTTAGTCCAATCCGCGGAGGATTTCACTGCCCGACGAATAACCGTGCGCGCAGGCTAGCTGTCGCGTCGCACACTTTTGCTCGACATGAGCTCTTGCTGCTTCTGGTAGAACGACGAAATGAGCTGGCGCCATTTTGAAAATGACCCCCCCTGCTCAACACCACTTGTATCACACCACTTTTACACACACTACTAAATTCGCACTACCGTGACGCGCGGACCAACCGTTCCATCAGGCTGCTAGTCGAAGACTGTGCCGAGCGCGGGACATTCGGCTTCTAATATAATGTAGTATCCGAACGAATGTGGCGAGAGTATTTTCTCTCCGAACTACTACTACTACTACTACTATCCGAGCGAGCGTTGCTATCTCTGTTCTTCCTCGCTACGCATACAATCGCATGATGCAAATTCACCGGTTGTCCCAAAGCCGGGCAATTGTATGACGTCAAATCTGATAATTATGCAATATTTTGCAACTAAACTACTAAAGGTTTAATCCTTTTGCGTGTGATGTACGCACCATACGAACAGGGAAAGGAAGTTAGGTAGCAAATTTGCAAAAATTTAAGTATGTTCGTGTGCATGTACAGTGTACGAAAACGTAGGTTTTATGCTATATTCCCTGTGAGCCCTTGAAAAAAGGAACATATTTTGCAAGTTATTGAAAACCGTAGGTGCAAATATTTCATCACATTTTTGACGCTGCCTAAAACGAGCCGGCGACACACGGACGAAGCGTGTGCTCCTTTGTGTGTGCTGTCAGCGACCGACGTTGCTGCGAATTTCATCCCATGCTCCGTCTCGCTCGCACTCGTTGGCACCAAGCCATCCTCTTTTTTGGTGATTTTTCCAAATAACGGTACCGATCATCGTTTGCGATCGTATTTCCTGATAATTTCTGGCTCGATTTGGGTAAAAAACGCGCACACTACTACGTGCGAGAAAGAAAAGAAAAACACGACGTTCGATTTGAATACGCGTGGCAAAATGTTGGTGGAATTATACACGTACCAGGGCAATAAGAGGCGAACTTGCCTTTTGAAAAACATATTTAATCCACTTCATATCTATTAATTTGCGCACTGGTTTTGTAACATTTTCCGATAATTTTTGGCTCGAGCTGAGTATGCACAAGCGCACCCAATATAAGGTGTAAGAAAAAAAAAAAAACGCCGCATTCTATTTCAATACTCGTGGCATCTAGTAGCCATTCCGACCTTCCGATATCGAGTGTTGGTGGAATTGTGTGTTTCATGTTTTTGATTATAAAATGTGCCAATTTAGGCAAGTTAGCAAAAATGTAATTGAAAGAATTTCATCACATTTTTGGCGCTGCTTAAAACGAGCCGGCGACACACGGCGCTAGACACAGTGCGCTCCTTTTTGAGTGTCCCTGTCAGTGTTCGAAATTAGTGCGAATTTCATCCCATGCTCCGTCTCGCTCGCACTTGCGCCCTCGTTCGGTGGCACCAAGCCATCCTCTTTTTTGGTGATTTTTCCAAATAACGGTACCGATCATCGTTTGCGATCGCATTTGCTGATAATTTCTGACTCTAGGTGGGTAAAAAACGCGCACACTACTACGTGCGAGAAAGAAAAGAAAAACACGACGTTCGATTTGAATACGCGTGGCAAAATGTTGGTGGAATAATATGTTTCATGTTTTTGATCATAAATTGTGCCAATTTTAGCAAGTTAGCAAAAATTTCAGCACATTTTTGACGCTGCTTTGCGTGTCCTATCAATGACCGAAATTAGTGCGAATTTCATCCCTTGCTCCGTCTCGTCCGGTGGCATGAGCGCATCCTCTTTCTCATGAGGGCACGAGCGCATATTTAATCCACTTTATTTCAATATTTACGCCAAAATTTCTGCCAAAATTTATTTCTGCATTTCAGTAACGTTTTCTGCTATTTTTCGGATGCAGTAAGTTCAGCTAGACGCTCAAGTACGTGAAATATGTAGTGTTAGTCTTAAAAAAGACTGGTAGCTGTGTGAAATGCTTCACAATTGGCTTTGAAAACGGTCGATTTTTCTTAGCTTTGTATTAACATGGCGGCACAGTTGACTTTCGTTTTCTAATACCATCACACAAACACGATCGAGCACACAACGTCGCAACATTGTGGATCTGTAGCGCGTTCAACATACTATGGACACCCATTACCTGTACACCGTTCACGAGGATCGACACGAAGCTCATTGCTTCTTCTTCTACCTGGCTTCTGCGTGGCTTCTGCGTGACGCGTTTTCGACATTTTTACACCGTGACATGTTTACCCCGTAGACCGACGAAGCGAAGGATTCGACTCGCAACCACAGGTAGAATTCCATTACGGCGGGTACAAACGATAGTGCGAAGCTCCGATGAAACTAAGCTGGCAGAGCAAAAAACGCTCGACTTCATAGCGATTGGAATCATTGGAAAGAGAATTTTGACGCAAAGAATGTGTGGTCCTGATAAGGACCGTTTTGTTGAGATGAGGGCAAAATGTGCGTTGGCTGGCGAGTTTAACCTCCGAAACCGTACAGGGTGCGACCCTGACGCTTCAGCGCGTACACTACATCCATCGCGGTGACGGTTTTGCGCTTGGCGTGTTCGGTATAGGTGACCGCATCGCGGATAACATTCTCCAGGAACACTTTCAGCACGCCACGCGTTTCTTCGTAGATGAGACCGGAGATACGCTTCACTCCTCCACGGCGGGCCAGACGACGGATGGCCGGCTTGGTGATGCCCTGGATGTTGTCGCGCAGCACTTTGCGATGACGCTTGGCTCCTCCTTTACCCAGACCTTTGCCTCCTTTGCCTCGTCCAGTCATTTCGATGTCGATGCGTACTGTTCAAGAGTTCACGATTAACAATAGGGCAACGCACCATGTTTCGGCCTTTTATACACTCACCCGAGCACACGTACACATTCTCACGCTTACCCCACTATCGGTACACGATCGGAGCGGAGTGTATGTGTGCGTGGAGCGAGGTTATAAAAGTGGCGATCCGGCTTCGGATACCCACATTCCGAACCTATTGTCGACGCAACACAGACGTCTTTACGTTCCACTACCCAAACCGCCAGTGAACCAGTGAAATGGCCCGTACGAAGCAAACTGCCCGTAAGTCCACCGGAGGTAAGGCTCCGCGCAAGCAGCTGGCCACCAAGGCTGCTCGCAAGAGTGCCCCGGCCACCGGAGGAGTGAAGAAGCCGCATCGTTATCGTCCGGGAACCGTAGCCCTGCGTGAGATCCGTCGCTACCAGAAATCGACCGAGCTGCTGATCCGCAAGCTGCCCTTCCAGCGTCTGGTACGTGAAATTGCCCAGGACTTCAAGACCGATCTGCGCTTCCAGAGCTCGGCCGTGATGGCCCTGCAGGAGGCCAGCGAGGCGTACCTTGTCGGCCTGTTCGAGGACACCAACTTGTGCGCAATCCATGCGAAGCGCGTCACCATCATGCCGAAAGACATCCAGCTGGCTCGTCGCATCCGCGGAGAGCGTGCCTAAATCTTCGCCGCCTCCCCGCCTCCATCGTTCATCGAGGGGCATTTATTCACTCAAACGGTCCTTCTCAGGACCACCACAAATGTTAACCAAAAAGATATGTCGATATGCTCCCTTCCCTTCCCCTCTGTGTACCGCCCCTAACCCGTTGGTGGTGGTGTTGGAACAATTCTTATGCGTATGTGACAATGAGTCTGTTGAGTGCAATGAGCCCGTGACCGTGTCAGGGTACAAAAGCTGCATGCGCCTACCAGGGTACAGGGCTTGCAAAGCTGCAGTGTACAAAGCTGGTGGAGAAATGGTGTTATTTTTAGGCTTTTATTTTGTTTGTGGTTCCATTCTTCGGCTCGAATGGACATCAGAAATGAAGCCAGCCGTACGCACGGTCAGAAAGGCAAAAGAGGTTTCGCTTGGCCGTTTGGCATTCGATCGTCAGAAGATGCTTCCGATGCTTTAACGCTGTGGAACATTCATTTTCACTGCTCGCATAGAACCTCAGTTTGTGTTTTCGTACCCTGGCCATGTGTTCATGTGCACTCGGGTAATGTTCATTATGCCATGTTGCTACCATGTTGCGCAACACAGTCACGGGCGTGCTTTTATTTATTACATTATATTTACTCATTTTATTATATTTAACTTCTGCCACTGTGAGAGGGTTTTTAACAGGAATATGTCTTTTGTATGGATGCGTTTTGTGGTCCTGAAAAGGACCGGTTTGCGTTTGGGTAGATCGAACGAACTGCGGCGCTCCGAATTACTTCGAGCTGGTGTACTTGGTGACAGCCTTCGTGCCTTCGGACACGGCGTGCTTGGCCAGCTCACCAGGCAACAGCAGACGGACGGCCGTCTGGATTTCGCGGGACGTGATCGTCGAACGCTTGTTGTAGTGCGCCAAGCGGGATGCTTCGGCAGCGATGCGCTCGAAAATGTCGTTCACGAAGCTGTTCATGATGCTCATCGCCTTGGACGAAATGCCGGTGTCCGGGTGGACTTGCTTCAACACCTTGTAGATGTAGATAGCGTAGCTCTCCTTGCGGGTCTTCCTTTTCTTCTTCTTGTCCGACTTGGAGATGTTCTTCTGGGCTTTACCCGACTTCTTCGCGGCTTTTCCACTGGTTTTCGGGGCCATTTTACCTCAATTCACGCACTGATGCTCACTATCGGAGGGTCAAAAACTGTATGATGATGATCACTAACGGTTGGTTCGTTTATATTCCGGTTTTCGGATCACTCTCGGGTATTCGACACGAGTGCGTACAGGCAGCGTAGCTCGGAGTATTTAAACTCACGATTTTTGTTAATTTTGCTCAGAAAATAAGCACCCTCCAAGCAGTGAGCATCGTTGCGAACGTACTCTCATCTAAACCGAAGCTATCAACATGTCTGGCCGTGGCAAGGGAGGAAAAGTGAAGGGAAAGGCAAAGTCCCGCTCGAACCGTGCCGGTCTGCAGTTCCCGGTTGGCCGTATCCACCGTCTGCTCCGCAAAGGCAACTATGCCGAGCGCGTCGGTGCTGGTGCACCAGTGTATTTGGCCGCCGTCATGGAATACTTGGCCGCTGAAGTGTTGGAGTTGGCAGGAAACGCTGCCCGAGACAACAAGAAAACTCGCATCATCCCGCGTCATCTGCAGCTGGCCATCCGCAACGACGAGGAATTGAACAAGCTGTTGTCCGGCGTCACCATTGCCCAAGGTGGTGTGCTGCCCAACATTCAGGCCGTGCTGCTGCCAAAGAAGACTGAGAAGAAGGCCTAAAGCTATCGAGCTTCTCTCAATCTTGCAAACCAAAAAAAACCGTCCTTTTCAGGGCGACAAATCGATTTACGCAAAAGATTTTTGTTCGACCATCTCTTCTGAGCTAAAACCATACGCGCGCAGCAATTACCTAATCGAAGGGAAATTCAGTGAAGAAACACAAGCAATCGTATGCGGGAAACCCCCTGACGATCGTTTTCATTTTTCATGTTTTTTTTTAACCTTTGGTCGGAGGTAGACTCCTGCTCCTGCGTTTGTAGTACCGCAAGCCAAATGGGTGAAATGCCAAATGCAGTGCTGCTCCATAACTTACCTGGTTTCGTACCTGAAATTCGTACCGACCCTACGAGGGAAAAATAACTTCCACATTCCACCCAAAGGACATGGGCATGACTAGCGCAGGTACCTGTTAGAGGGTCTGAATCACAAAATTGCTAAGAAACTTCCCAATACGAACGAAACACATTAATCCACGAACGGTTCCGGCAGTTCGGAATATGTAAGTTTAGTTTAAACCAACCTACACATAGCCTTAGTGGCAGATATTTTTTTATTTTCTAAAATAAACTACAACGGGCTCAACGCAGTTCGCTTCTCCATCGACCAAAGCAACGAATCCCCAAACCATGCGTAGAAATGAATCATGCAATAAACTTACCTTCGTTGGTACGACCAGAGCCGCTTCGCGCACTGCTGTCGCTGCTTCGACGATGAACCGCTGATGGCCGCAGATTGAAGTGTCGACCGTGCGCCCACGATGCGCAATTGCGGTTCACTTAGCACAGAGTCCCATCCATTTCACTACACGTTGTTCTTTAACGCACACATATGAACGCTTTACTTTTCCGAACTTTACTTTTCTGACCTTTGCAACCGAGCCAAGCACCGAGCGCAGCACCGTCGCGATTAACGCAGTCCATTGTCCTTACACACAGGCACACGCACATTTCACCCGTCCGAGCGACGTACCGCCGCAATCGGGTCAGTCCATGGTCCTACGAAGCTTTTCACACACACACGCATTGCACCAGCAGCAGCAGCAACAACAACAACAACAACTATGTTTATAAAAACAGTAGTTTTTAGTGCGAATCCGCGGAGGATTTCGCTGTCCGACGCACCGAGCGTAGCACCGAGCGAAGCACCGAGCGCAGCACCGTCGCGATTAAGGCAGTCCATTGTCCTTACACACAGGCACACGCACATTTCACCCGTCCGAGCGACGTACCGCCGCAATCGGGTCAGTCCATGGTCCTACGAAGCTTTTCACACACACACGCATTGCACCAGCAGCAGCAGCAACAACAACAACAACAACTATGTTAATAAAAACAGTAGTTTTTAGTGCGAATCCGCGGAGGATTTCGCTGTCCGTCGCACCGAGCGCTGCACCGAGCGAAGCACCGAGCGCAGCACCGTCGCGATTAAGGCAGTCCATTGTCCTTACACACAGGCACACGCGCATTTCACCCGTCCGACCGACGTACCGCCGCAATCGGGTCAGTCCATGGTCCTACGAAGCTTTTCACACACACACGCATTGCACCAGCAGCAGCAGCAACAACAACAACAACAACTATGTTTATAAAAACAGTAGTTTTTAGTGCGAATCCGCGGAGGATTTCGCTGTCCGACGCACCGAGCGTAGCACCGAGCGAAGCACCGAGCGCAGCACCGTCGCGATTAAGGCAGTCCATTGTCCTTACACACAGGCACACGCACATTTCACCCGTCCGAGCGACGTACCGCCGCAATCGGGTCAGTCCATGGTCCTACGAAGCTTTTCACACACACACGCATTGCACCAGCAGCAGCAGCAACAACAACAACAACAACTATGTTAATAAAAACAGTAGTTTTTAGTGCGAATCCGCGGAGGATTTCGCTGTCCGTCGCACCGAGCGCTGCACCGAGCGAAGCACCGAGCGAAGCACCGTCGCGATGAACGCAGTCCATTGTCCTTACACACAGGCACACGCGCATTTCACCCGTCCGACCGACGTACCGCCGCAATCGGGTCAGTCCATGGTCCTACGAAGCTTTTCACACACACGCATTGCACCAGCAGCAGCAGCAACAACAACAACAACAACTATGTTAATAAAAACAGTAATTTTAAGTGCGAATCCGCGGAGGATTTCGCTGTCCGTCGCACCGAGCGTAGCACCGAGCGAAGCACCGAGCGCAGCACCGTCGCGATTAAGGCAGTCCATTGTCCTTACACACAGGCACACGCACATTTCACCCGTCCGAGCGACGTACCGCCGCAATCGGGTCAGTCCATGGTCCTACGAAGCTTTTCACACACACACGCATTGCACCAGCAGCAGCAGCAACAACAACAACAACAACTATGTTTATAAAAACAGTAGTTTTTAGTGCGAATCCGCGGAGGATTTCGCTGTCCGACGCACCGAGCGTAGCACCGAGCGAAGCACCGAGCGCAGCACCGTCGCGATTAAGGCAGTCCATTGTCCTTACACACAGGCACACGCACATTTCACCCGTCCGAGCGACGTACCGCCGCAATCGGGCCAGTCCATAGTCCTACGAAGCTTTTCACACACACGCATTGCACCAGCAGCAGCAGCAACAACAACAACAACAACTATGTTTATAAAAACAGTAGTTTTTAGTGCGAATCCGCGGAGGATTTCGCTGTCCGACGCACCGAGCGAAGCACCGAGCGAAGCACCGTTGCGATGAACGCAGTCCATTGTCCTTTTTTTTCACACACACGCACACGCACATTTCACCATTAGGAAGCACAGTTGTTTTAAAGAAAAGTATTTTTTTTAGTCCAATCCGCGGAGGATTTCACTGCCCGACGAATAATCCTGCGCGCAGGCTAGCTGTCGCGTCGCACACTTTTGCTCGACATGAGCTCTTGCTGCTTCTGGTTGAACGACGAAATGAGCCGGCGCCATTTTGAAAATGACCCCCCCTGCTCAACACAACTTGTATCACACCACTTTTACGCACACTAATAAATTCGCACTACCGTGACGCGCGGACCAACCGTTCCATCAGGCTGCTAGTCGAAGACTGTGCCGAGCGCGGGACATTCGGCTTCTAATATAATCTTGTATCCGAACGAATGTGGCGAGAGTATTTTCTCTCCGAACTACTACTTCTACTATCCGAGCGAGCGTTGCCATCTCTGTTCTTCCTCGCTACGCATACAATCGCGTGATGGAAATTTCCCAAAGCTGGCCAATTGTATGACGCCAAATATTTATGCATATTTTGCAACTAAACTACCAGAGGTTTAATGCTTTTGCGTGTGATGTACGCACCATACGAACAGGGAAAGGAAGCTAGGTAGCAATTTTGCAAAAAAAAATTTAAGTAGGCTCGTGTGCATGTACAGTGCACGAAAACGTAGGTTTTATGCTAAATTTGCTGTTAGCCCTTGAAAAAAGGAACATATTTCGCAAGTTTTTGAAAACCGTAGGTGCAAAAATTTCATCACATTTTTGACGGTGCCTAAAACGAGCCGGCGACACACGGACGAAGCGTGTGCTCCTTTGTGTGTGCTGTCAGCGACCGACGTTGCTGCGAATTTCATCCCGTGCTCCGTCTCGCTCGCACTCGTTGCCACGAAGCCATCCTCTTTTTCGGTGGTTTTTTCCAAATAACGGTACCGATCCCGTTAGCCATTGCATTTGCCGATAAGTTCTGGCTCGAGTGGGATAGCAAACGCGCACACTACTACGTGCGAGAAAGAGAAGACAAACACGACGCTCGATTTGGAAGCGCGTGGCAAAATTGTTGGTGGCATCATGCACGTACCAGGGGACAGTAAGAGGCGAACCCCCCCTCCCTTTCGAAAAAGTGTTGGTGGTGGAATTATATGGTGCAAGCAGGCAAAAAGGTGTGTGCAAAAATTTCCGCACATTTTTGACGCTGCCTAAAACGAGCCGGCGACACACGGACGAAGCGTGTGCTTCTTTGTGTGTGCTGTCAGCGACCGACGTTGCTGCGAATTTCATCCCGTGCTCCGTCTCGCTCGCACTCGTTGCCACGAAGCCATCCTCGTTTTCGGTGGTTTTTTCCAAATAACGGTACCGATCCCGGTAGCCATTGCATTTGCCGATAAGTTCTGGCTCGAGTGGGATAGCAAACGCGCACACTACTACGTGCGAGAAAGAGAAGAAAAACACGACGCTCGATTTGGAAACGCGTGGCAAAATTGTTGGTGGCATCATGCACGTACCAGGGGACAGTAAGAGGCGAACCCCCCCTCCCTTTCGAAAAAGTGTTGGTGGTGGAATTATATGTAGCAAGTAGGCAAAAAGGTGTGTGCAAAAATTTCCGCACATTTTTGACGCTGCCTAAAACGAGCCGGCGACACACGGACGAAGCGTGTGCTTCTTTGTGTGTGCTGTCAGCGACCGACGTTGCTGCGAATTTCATCCCGTGCCTCGTCTCGCTCGCACTCGTTGCCACGAAGCCATCCTCGTTTTCGGTGGTTTTTTCCAAATAACGGTACCGATCCCGGTAGCCATTGCATTTGCCGATAAGTTCTGGCTCGAGTGGGATAGCAAACGCGCACACTACTACGTGCGAGAAAGAGAAGACAAACACGAAGCTCGATTTGGAAACGCGTGGCAAAATTGTTGGTGGCATCATGCACGTACCAGGGGACAGTAAGAGGCGAACCCCCCTCCCTTTCGAAAAAGTGTTGGTGGTGGAATTATATGGTGCAAGCAGGCAAAAAGGTGTGTGCAAAAATTTCCGCACATTTTTGACGCTGCCTAAAACGAGCCGGCGACACACGGACGAAGCGTGTGCTTCTTTGTGTGTGCTGTCAGCGACCGACGTTGCTGCGAATTTCATCCCGTGCCTCGTCTCGCTCGCACTCGTTGCCACGAAGCCATCCTCGTTTTCGGTGGTTTTTTCCAAATAACGGTACCGATCCCGTTAGCCATTGCATTTGCCGATAAGTTCTGGCTCGAGTGGGATAGCAAACGCGCACACTACTACGTGCGAGAAAGAGAAGACAAACACGACGCTCGATTTGGAAACGCGTGGCAAAATTGTTGGTGGCATCATGCACGTACCAGGGGACAGTAAGAGGCGAACCCCCCCTCCCCCTTTCGCAAAAGTGTTGGTGGTGGAATTATATGGTGCAAGCAGGCAAAAAGGTGTGTGCAAAAATTTCCGCACATTTTTGTCGCTGCTTTGCGTCCTCCTATCGATGTCCGAAATTGGTACGAATTTCATCCCACGCTCCGTCTCGTTCGGTGGCATGAGGGCATCCTCTTTCTCACGAGGGCACGAGGGCATATTTAATCCACTTTATATTTTACGCCAAAATTTATTCCTGCACTTCAGTAACGTATGCTGCTATTTTTCGGATGCAGTAAGTTCAGCCAGACGCCCAAGCGCGTCAAATATGTAATGTTAGTCTTCAAAAAGACTGGTACTATGGAATGAATCATTGGAATCATTAGAAAAGAATTGTGATGGAAAGAATTTTCACGCAAATGTGTGGTCCTGATAAGGACCGTTTTGTTGAGATGAGTGCAAAATGTGCGTTGGCTGGCGAGTTGAACCTCCGAACCCGTACAAGGAGCGACCCTGACGCTTCAGCGCGTACACTGCATCCATCGCGCGGTGACGGTTTTCGCTTGGCCTGTTCGGTATAGGTGATGGCGGGCATCGCGGATAACATTCTCCAGGAACACTTTCAGCACGCCACGCGTTTCTTCGTAGAGCGATGCATCGGGCTCAACGCAGTTCGCTTCTCCATCGACCAACGTAAAGCAACGAATCCCCAAACCATGCGTAGAAATGAATCATGCAATACACTTACCTTCGTTGGTACGACCAGAGCCGCTTCACGCACTGCTGTCGCTGCTTCGACGATGAACCGCTGGCGGCCGCAGATTGAAGTGTCGACCGTGCGCCCACGATGCGCAATTGCGGTTCACTTAGCACAGAGTCCCATCCATTTCACTACACGTTGTTTTTTAACGCACACATATGAACGCTTTACTTTTCCGACCTTTACACCGAGCGAAGCACCGAGCGAAGCACCGAGCGAAGCAACGCGCGCAGCACCGAGCGCAGCACCGTCGGGATGAACGCAGTCCATTTCATTTCACACACACGCACACGCATTTCACCCGTCCGAGCGACGTACCGCCGCAATCGGGCCAGTCCATAGTCCTACGAAGCACTTTCACACACACGCTTTGCACCAGCAGCAGCAGCAACAACAACAACAACAACTATGTTAATAAAAACAGTAGTTTTTAGTGCGAATCCGCGGAGGATTTCGCTGTCCGTCGCACCGAGTGAAGCACCGAGCGAAGCACCGAGCGCAGCAACGCGCGCAGCACCGAGCGAAGCACCGTCGCGATGAACGCAGTCCATTTCATTTCACACACACGCACACGCATTTCACCCGTCCGAGCGACGTACCGCCGCAATCGGGCCAGTCCATAGTCCTACGAAGCACTTTCACACACACGCTTTGCACCAGCAGCAGCAGCAGCAACAACAACAACAACTATGTTAATAAAAACAGTAGTTTTTAGTGCGAATCCGCGGAGGATTTCGCTGTCCGTCGCACCGAGTGAAGCACCGAGCGAAGCACCGAGCGCAGCAACGCGCGCAGCACCGAGCGAAGCACCGTCGCGATGAACGCAGTCCATTTCATTTCACACACACGCACACGCATTTCACCCGTCCGAGCGACGTACCGCCGCAATCGGGCCAGTCCATAGTCCTACGAAGCACTTTCACACACACGCTTTGCACCAGCAGCAGCAGCAACAACAACAACAACAACTATGTTAATAAAAACAGTAGTTTTTAGTGCGAATCCGCGGAGGATTTCGCTGTCCGTCGCACCGAGCGAAGCACCGAGCGAAGCACCGAGCGAAGCAACGCGCGCAGCACCGAGCGCAGCACCGAGCGCAGCACCGTCGGGATGAACGCAGTCCATTTCATTTCACACACACGCACACGCATTTCACCCGTCCGAGCGACGTACCGCCGCAATCGGGCCAGTCCATAGTCCTACGAAGCTTTTCACACACACACGCATTGCACCAGCAGCAGCAGCAACAACAACAACAACAACTATGTTAATAAAAACAGTAGTTTTTAGTGCGAATCCGCGGAGGATTTCGCTGTCCGTCGCACCGAGCGATGCACCGAGCGAAGCACCGTCGCGATGAACGCAGTCCATTTCCTTTCACACACACGCACACGCATTTCACCCGTCCGAGCGACGTACCGCCGCAATCGGGCCAGTCCATAGTCCTACGAAGCTTTTCACACACACGCTTTGCACCAGCAGCAGCAGCAACAACAACAACAACAACTATGTTAATAAAAACAGTAGTTTTTAGTGCGAATCCGCGGAGGATTTCGCTGTCCGTCGCACCGAGTGAAGCACCGAGCGAAGCACCGAGCGAAGCACCGTCGGGATGAACGCAGTACATTTCTTTTCACACACACGCACACGCATTTCACCCGTCCGAGCGACGTACCGCCGCAATCGGGCCAGTCCGTGGTCCTACGAAGCTTTTCACACACACGCTTTGCACCAGCAGCAGCAGCAACAACAACAACAACAACTATGTTAATAAAAACAGTAGTTTTTAGTGCGAATCCGCGGAGGATTTCGCTGTCCGTCGCACCGAGTGAAGCACCGAGCGAAGCACCGAGCGAAGCACCGTCGGGATGAACGCAGTACATTTCTTTTCACACACACGCACACGCACATTTCACCCGTCCGAGCGACGTACCGCCGCAATCGGGTCAGTCCGTGGTCCTACGAAGCTTTTCACACACACGCTTTGCACCAGCAGCAGCAGCAACAACAACAACAACAACTATGTTAATAAAAACAGTAGTTTTTAGTGCGAATCCGCGGAGGATTTCGCTGTCCGACGCACCGAGCGCAGCACCGAGCGAAGCACCGTCGCGATGAACGCAGTCCATTGTCCTTTTTTTTCACACACACGCACACGCACATTCCACCATTAGGAAGCACAGTTGTTTTAAAGAAAAGTATTTTTTTTAGTCCAATCCGCGGAGGATTTCACTGCCCGACGAATAAGCCTGCGCGCAGGCTAGCTGTCGCGTCGCACACTTTTGCTCGACATGAGCTCTTGCTGCTTCTGGTAGAACGACGAAATGAGCCGGCGCCATTTTGAAAATGACCCCCCCTGCTCAACACAACTTGTATCACACCACTTTTACGCACACTAATAAATTCGCACTACCGTGACGCGCGGACCAACCGTTCCATCAGGCTGCTAGTCGAAGACTGTGCCGAGCGCGGGACATTCGGCTTCTAATATAATCTTGTATCCGAACGAATGTGGCGAGAGTATTTTCTCTCCGAACTACTACTACTACTATCCGAGCGAGCGTTGCCATCTCTGTTCTTCCTCGCTACGCATACAATCGCGTGATGGAAATTTCCCAAAGCTGGCCAATTGTATGACGCCAAATATTTATGCATATTTTGCAACTAAACTACCAGAGGTTTAATGCTTTTGCGTGTGATGTACGCACCATACGAACAGGGAAAGGAAGCTAGGTAGCAATTTTGCAAAAAAAAATTTAAGTAGGCTCGTGTGCATGTACAGTGCACGAAAACGTAGGTTTTATGCTAAATTTGCTGTTAGCCCTTGAAAAAAGGAACATATTTCGCAAGTTTTTGAAAACCGTAGGTGCAAAAATTTCATCACATTTTTGACGCTGCCTAAAACGAGCCGGCGACACACGGACGAAGTGTGTGCTCCTTTGTGTGTGCTGTCAGCGACCGACGTTGCTGCGAATTTCATCCCGTGCTCCGTCTCGCTCGCACTCGTTGCCACCAAGCCATCCTCTTTTTCGGTGGTTTTTTCCAAATAACGGTACCGATCCCGTTAGCCATTGCATTTGCCGATAAGTTCTGGCTCGAGTGGGATAGCAAACGCGCACACTACTACGTGCGAGAAAGAGAAGACAAACACGACGCTCGATTTGGAAACGCGTGGCAAAATTGTTGGTGGCATCATGCACGTACCAGGGGACAGTAAGAGGCGAACCCCCCCTCCCTTTCGAAAAAGTGTTGGTGGTGGAATTATATGGTGCAAGCAGGCAAAAAGGTGTGTGCAAAAATTTCCGCACATTTTTGTCGCTGCTTTGCGTCCTCCTATCGATGTTCGAAATTGGTACGAATTTCATCCCACGCTCCGTCTCGTTCGGTGGCATGAGAGCATCCTCTTTCTCACGAGGGCACGAGGGCATATTTAATCCACTTTATATTTTACGCCAAAATTTATTCCTGCACTGCAGTAACGTTTGCTGCTATTTTTCGGATGCAGTAAGTTCAGCCAGACGCCCAAGCGCGTCAAATATGTAATGTTAGTCTTCAAAAAGACTGGTACTATGGAATAAATCATTGGAATCATTAGAAAAGAATTGTGATGGAAAGAATTTTCACGCAAATGTGTGGTCCTGATAAGGACCGTTTTGTTGAGATGGGTGCAAAATGTGCGTTGGCTGGCGAGTTGAACCTCCGAACCCGTACAAGGAGCGACCCTGACGCTTCAGCGCGTACACTGCATCCATCGCGCGGTGACGGTTTTCGCTTGGCCTGTTCGGTATAGGTGATGGCGGGCATCGCGGATAACATTCTCCAGGAACACTTTCAGCACGCCACGCGTTTCTTCGTAGAGCGATGCATCGGGCTCAACGCAGTTCGCTTCTCCATCGACCAACGTAAAGCAACGAATCCCCAAACCATGCGTAGAAATGAATCATGCAATACACTTACCTTCGTTGGTACGACCAGAGCCGCTTCACGCACTGCTGTCGCTGCTTCGACGATGAACCGCTGGCGGCCGCAGATTGAAGTGTCGACCGTGCGCCCACGATGCGCAATTGCGGTTCACTTAGCACAGAGTCCCATCCATTTCACTACACGTTGTTTTTTAACGCACACATATGAACGCTTTACGTTTCCGACCTTTACACCGAGCGATGCACCGAGCGAAGCACCGAGCGAAGCACCGAGCGAAGCAACGCGCGCAGCACCGAGCGAAGCACCGAGCGCAGCACCGTCGGGATGAACGCAGTCCATTTCCTTTCACACACACGCACACGCATTTCACCCGTCCGAGCGACGTACCGCCGCAATCGGGCCAGTCCATAGTCCTACGAAGCTTTTCACACACACACGCATTGCACCAGCAGCAGCAGCAACAACAACAACAACAACTATGTTAATAAAAACAGTAGTTTTTAGTGCGAATCCGCGGAGGATTTCGCTGTCCGTCGCACCGAGCGATGCACCGAGCGAAGCACCGTCGCGATGAACGCAGTCCATTTCCTTTCACACACACGCACACGCATTTCACCCGTCCGAGCGACGTACCGCCGCAATCGGGCCAGTCCATAGTCCTACGAAGCTTTTCACACACACACGCATTGCACCAGCAGCAGCAGCAACAACAACAACAACAACTATGTTAATAAAAACAGTAGTTTTTAGTGCGAATCCGCGGAGGATTTCGCTGTCCGTCGCACCGAGCGAAGCACCGAGCGCAGCACCGAGCGCAGCAACGCGCGCAGCACCGAGCGAAGCACCGTCGGGATGAACGCAGTCCATTTCATTTCACACACACGCACACGCATTTCACCCGTCCGAGCGACGTACCGCCGCAATCGGGCCAGTCCATAGTCCTACGAAGCACTTTCACACACACGCTTTGCACCAGCAGCAGCAGCAACAACAACAACAACAACTATGTTAATAAAAACAGTAGTTTTTAGTGCGAATCCGCGGAGGATTTCGCTGTCCGTCGCACCGAGCGAAGCACCGAGCGCAGCACCGAGCGCAGCAACGCGCGCAGCACCGAGCGAAGCACCGTCGGGATGAACGCAGTCCATTTCATTTCACACACACGCACACGCATTTCACCCGTCCGAGCGACGTACCGCCGCAATCGGGCCAGTCCATAGTCCTACGAAGCACTTTCACACACACGCTTTGCACCAGCAGCAGCAGCAACAACAACAACAACAACTATGTTAATAAAAACAGTAGTTTTTATTGCGAATCCGCGGAGGATTTCGCTGTCCGTCGCACCGAGTGAAGCACCGAGCGAAGCACCGAGCGCAGCAACGCGCGCAGCACGGAGCGCAGCACCGTTGCGATTAACACAGTCCATTGTCCTTTTTTTTCACACACACGCACACGCACATTTCACCATTAGGAAGCACAGTTGTTTTAAAGAAAAGTATTTTTTTTAGTCCAATCCGCGGAGGATTTCACTGCCCGACGAATAAGCCTGCGCGCAGGCTAGCTGTCGCGTCGCACACTTTTGCTCGACATGAGCTCTTGCTGCTTCTGGTTGAACGACGAAATGAGCCGGCGCCATTTTGAAAATGACCCCCCCTGCTCAACACAACTTGTATCACACCACTTTTACGCACACTAATAAATTCGCACTACCGTGACGCGCGGACCAACCGTTCCATCAGGCTGCTAGTCGAAGACTGTGCCGAGCGCGGGACATTCGGCTTCTAATATAATCTTGTATCCGAACGAATGTGGCGAGAGTATTTTCTCTCCGAACTACTACTTCTACTATCCGAGCGAGCGTTGCCATCTCTGTTCTTCCTCGCTACGCATACAATCGCGTGATGGAAATTTCCCAAAGCTGGCCAATTGTATGACGCCAAATATTTATGCATATTTTGCAACTAAACTACCAGAGGTTTAAGGCTTTTGCGTGTGATGTACGCACCATACGAACAGGGAAAGGAAGCTAGGTAGCAATTTTGCAAAAAAAAATTTAAGTAGGCTCGTGTGCATGTACAGTGCACGAAAACGTAGGTTTTATGCTAAATTTGCTGTTAGCCCTTGAAAAAAGGAACATATTTCGCAAGTTTTTGAAAACCGTAGGTGCAAAAATTTCATCACATTTTTGACGGTGCCTAAAACGAGCCGGCGACACACGGACGAAGCGTGTGCTCCTTTGTGTGTGCTGTCAGCGACCGACGTTGCTGCGAATTTCATCCCGTGCTCCGTCTCGCTCGCACTCGTTGCCACGAAGCCATCCTCGTTTTCGGTGGTTTTTTCCAAATAACGGTACCGATCCCGGTAGCCATTGCATTTGCCGATAAGTTCTGGCTCGAGTGGGATAGCAAACGCGCACACTACTACGTGCGAGAAAGAGAAGAAAAACACGACGCTCGATTTGGAAACGCGTGGCAAAATTGTTGGTGGCATCATGCACGTACCAGGGGACAGTAAGAGGCGAACCCCCCCTCCCTTTCGAAAAAGTGTTGGTGGTGGAATTATATGTAGCAAGTAGGCAAAAAGGTGTGTGCAAAAATTTCCGCACATTTTTGACGCTGCCTAAAACGAGCCGGCGACACACGGACGAAGCGTGTGCTTCTTTGTGTGTGCTGTCAGCGACCGACGTTGCTGCGAATTTCATCCCGTGCCTCGTCTCGCTCGCACTCGTTGCCACGAAGCCATCCTCGTTTTCGGTGGTTTTTTCCAAATAACGGTACCGATCCCGTTAGCCATTGCATTTGCCGATAAGTTCTGGCTCGAGTGGGATAGCAAACGCGCACACTACTACGTGCGAGAAAGAGAAGACAAACACGACGCTCGATTTGGAAACGCGTGGCAAAATTGTTGGTGGCATCATGCACGTACCAGGGGACAGTAAGAGGCGAACCCCCCCTCCCTTTCGAAAAAGTGTTGGTGGTGGAATTATATGGTGCAAGCAGGCAAAAAGGTGTGTGCAAAAATTTCATCACATTTTTTACGCTGCCTAAAACGAGCCGGCGACACACGGACGAAGCGTGTGCTCCTTTGTGTGTGCTGTCAGCGACCGACGTTGCTGCGAATTTCATCCCGTGCCTCGTCTCGCTCGCACTCGTTGCCACGAAGCCATCCTCGTTTTCGGTGGTTTTTTCCAAATAACGGTACCGATCCCGGTAGCCATTGCATTTGCCGATAAGTTCTGGCTCGAGTGGGATAGCAAACGCGCACACTACTACGTGCGAGAAAGAGAAGAAAAACACGACGCTCGATTTGGAAACGCGTGGCAAAATTGTTGGTGGCATCATGCACGTACCAGGGGACAGTAAGAGGCGAACCCCCCCTCCCCCTTTCGAAAAAGTGTTGGTGGTGGAATTATATGGTGCAAGTAGGCAAAAAGGTGTGTGCAAAAATTTCCGCACATTTTTGTCGCTGCTTTGCGTCCTCCTATCGATGTTCGAAATTGGTACGAATTTCATCCCACGCTCCGTCTCGTTCGGTGGCATGAGAGCATCCTCTTTCTCACGAGGGCACGAGGGCATATTTAATCCACTTTATATTTTACGCCAAAATTTATTCCTGCACTGCAGTAACGTTTGCTGCTATTTTTCGGATGCAGTAAGTTCAGCCAGACGCCCAAGCGCGTCAAATATGTAATGTTAGTCTTCAAAAAGACTGGTACTATGGAATGAATCATTGGAATCATTAGAAAAGAATTGTGATGGAAAGAATTTTCACGCAAATGTGTGGTCCTGATAAGGACCGTTTTGTTGAGATGAGTGCAAAATGTGCGTTGGCTGGCGAGTTGAACCTCCGAACCCGTACAAGGAGCGACCCTGACGCTTCAGCGCGTACACTGCATCCATCGCGCGGTGACGGTTTTCGCTTGGCCTGTTCGGTATAGGTGATGGCGGGCATCGCGGATAACATTCTCCAGGAACACTTTCAGCACGCCACGCGTTTCTTCGTAGAGCGATGCATCGGGCTCAACGCAGTTCGCTTCTCCATCGACCAACGTAAAGCAACGAATCCCCAAACCATGCGTAGAAATGAATCATGCAATACACTTACCTTCGTTGGTACGACCAGAGCCGCTTCACGCACTGCTGTCGCTGCTTCGACGATGAACCGCTGGCGGCCGCAGATTGAAGTGTCGACCGTGCGCCCACGATGCGCAATTGCGGTTCACTTAGCACAGAGTCCCATCCATTTCACTACACGTTGTTTTTTAACGCACACATATGAACGCTTTACTTTTCCGACCTTTACACCGAGCGAAGCACCGAGCGAAGCACCGAGCGAAGCAACGCGCGCAGCACCGAGCGCAGCACCGTCGGGATGAACGCAGTCCATTTCATTTCACACACACGCACACGCATTTCACCCGTCCGAGCGACGTACCGCCGCAATCGGGCCAGTCCATAGTCCTACGAAGCACTTTCACACACACGCTTTGCACCAGCAGCAGCAGCAACAACAACAACAACAACTATGTTAATAAAAACAGTAGTTTTTAGTGCGAATCCGCGGAGGATTTCGCTGTCCGTCGCACCGAGCGAAGCACCGAGCGAAGCACCGAGCGCAGCAACGCGCGCAGCACCGAGCGAAGCACCGTCGCGATGAACGCAGTCCATTTCTTTTCACACACACGCACACGCATTTCACCCGTCCGAGCGACGTACCGCCGCAATCGGGCCAGTCCATAGTCCTACGAAGCACTTTCACACACACGCTTTGCACCAGCAGCAGCAGCAGCAACAACAACAACAACTATGTTAATAAAAACAGTAGTTTTTATTGCGAATCCGCGGAGGATTTCGCTGTCCGTCGCACCGAGTGAAGCACCGAGCGAAGCACCGAGCGCAGCAACGCGCGCAGCACGGAGCGCAGCACCGTTGCGATTAACACAGTCCATTGTCCTTTTTTTTCACACACACGCACACGCACATTTCACCATTAGGAAGCACAGTTGTTTTAAAGAAAAGTATTTTTTTTAGTCCAATCCGCGGAGGATTTCACTGCCCGACGAATAAGCCTGCGCGCAGGCTAGCTGTCGCGTCGCACACTTTTGCTCGACATGAGCTCTTGCTGCTTCTGGTTGAACGACGAAATGAGCCGGCGCCATTTTGAAAATGACCCCCCCTGCTCAACACAACTTGTATCACACCACTTTTACGCACACTAATAAATTCGCACTACCGTGACGCGCGGACCAACCGTTCCATCAGGCTGCTAGTCGAAGACTGTGCCGAGCGCGGGACATTCGGCTTCTAATATAATCTTGTATCCGAACGAATGTGGCGAGAGTATTTTCTCTCCGAACTACTACTTCTACTATCCGAGCGAGCGTTGCCATCTCTGTTCTTCCTCGCTACGCATACAATCGCGTGATGGAAATTTCCCAAAGCTGGCCAATTGTATGACGCCAAATATTTATGCATATTTTGCAACTAAACTACCAGAGGTTTAAGGCTTTTGCGTGTGATGTACGCACCATACGAACAGGGAAAGGAAGCTAGGTAGCAATTTTGCAAAAAAAAATTTAAGTAGGCTCGTGTGCATGTACAGTGCACGAAAACGTAGGTTTTATGCTAAATTTGCTGTTAGCCCTTGAAAAAAGGAACATATTTCGCAAGTTTTTGAAAACCGTAGGTGCAAAAATTTCATCACATTTTTGACGGTGCCTAAAACGAGCCGGCGACACACGGACGAAGCGTGTGCTCCTTTGTGTGTGCTGTCAGCGACCGACGTTGCTGCGAATTTCATCCCGTGCTCCGTCTCGCTCGCACTCGTTGCCACGAAGCCATCCTCGTTTTCGGTGGTTTTTTCCAAATAACGGTACCGATCCCGGTAGCCATTGCATTTGCCGATAAGTTCTGGCTCGAGTGGGATAGCAAACGCGCACACTACTACGTGCGAGAAAGAGAAGAAAAACACGACGCTCGATTTGGAAGCGCGTGGCAAAATTGTTGGTGGCATCATGCACGTACCAGGGGACAGTAAGAGGCGAACCCCCCCTCCCTTTCGAAAAAGTGTTGGTGGTGGAATTATATGTAGCAAGTAGGCAAAAAGGTGTGTGCAAAAATTTCCGCACATTTTTGACGCTGCCTAAAACGAGCCGGCGACACACGGACGAAGCGTGTGCTTCTTTGTGTGTGCTGTCAGCGACCGACGTTGCTGCGAATTTCATCCCGTGCCTCGTCTCGCTCGCACTCGTTGCCACGAAGCCATCCTCGTTTTCGGTGGTTTTTTCCAAATAACGGTACCGATCCCGTTAGCCATTGCATTTGCCGATAAGTTCTGGCTCGAGTGGGATAGCAAACGCGCACACTACTACGTGCGAGAAAGAGAAGACAAACACGACGCTCGATTTGGAAACGCGTGGCAAAATTGTTGGTGGCATCATGCACGTACCAGGGGACAGTAAGAGGCGAACCCCCCCTCCCTTTCGAAAAAGTGTTGGTGGTGGAATTATATGGTGCAAGCAGGCAAAAAGGTGTGTGCAAAAATTTCCGCACATTTTTGACGCTGCCTAAAACGAGCCGGCGACACACGGACGAAGCGTGTGCTTCTTTGTGTGTGCTGTCAGCGACCGACGTTGCTGCGAATTTCATCCCGTGCCTCGTCTCGCTCGCACTCGTTGCCACGAAGCCATCCTCGTTTTCGGTGGTTTTTTCCAAATAACGGTACCGATCCCGGTAGCCATTGCATTTGCCGATAAGTTCTGGCTCGAGTGGGATAGCAAACGCGCACACTACTACGTGCGAGAAAGAGAAGAAAAACACGACGCTCGATTTGGAAACGCGTGGCAAAATTGTTGGTGGCATCATGCACGTACCAGGGGACAGTAAGAGGCGAACCCCCCCTCCCTTTCGAAAAAGTGTTGGTGGTGGAATTATATGTAGCAAGTAGGCAAAAAGGTGTGTGCAAAAATTTCCGCACATTTTTGACGCTGCCTAAAACGAGCCGGCGACACACGGACGAAGCGTGTGCTTCTTTGTGTGTGCTGTCAGCGACCGACGTTGCTGCGAATTTCATCCCGTGCCTCGTCTCGCTCGCACTCGTTGCCACGAAGCCATCCTCGTTTTCGGTGGTTTTTTCCAAATAACGGTACCGATCCCGTTAGCCATTGCATTTGCCGATAAGTTCTGGCTCGAGTGGGATAGCAAACGCGCACACTACTACGTGCGAGAAAGAGAAGACAAACACGACGCTCGATTTGGAAACGCGTGGCAAAATTGTTGGTGGCATCATGCACGTACCAGGGGACAGTAAGAGGCGAACCCCCCCTCCCTTTCGAAAAAGTGTTGGTGGTGGAATTATATGGTGCAAGCAGGCAAAAAGGTGTGTGCAAAAATTTCCGCACATTTTTGACGCTGCCTAAAACGAGCCGGCGACACACGGACGAAGCGTGTGCTTCTTTGTGTGTGCTGTCAGCGACCGACGTTGCTGCGAATTTCATCCCGTGCCTCGTCTCGCTCGCACTCGTTGCCACGAAGCCATCCTCGTTTTCGGTGGTTTTTTCCAAATAACGGTACCGATCCCGTTAGCCATTGCATTTGCCGATAAGTTCTGGCTCGATTGGGATAGCAAACGCGCACACTACTACGTGCGAGAAAGAGAAGAAAAACACGACGCTCGATTTGGAAACGCGTGGCAAAATTGTTGGTGGCATCATGCACGTACCAGGGGACAGTAAGAGGCGAACCCCCCCTCCCCCTTTCGAAAAAGTGTTGGTGGTGGAATTATATGGTGCAAGTAGGCAAAAAGGTGTGTGCAAAAATTTCCGCACATTTTTGTCGCTGCTTTGCGTCCTCCTATCGATGTTCGAAATTGGTACGAATTTCATCCCACGCTCCGTCTCGTTCGGTGGCATGAGAGCATCCTCTTTCTCACGAGGGCACGAGGGCATATTTAATCCACTTTATATTTTACGCCAAAATTTATTCCTGCACTGCAGTAACGTTTGCTGCTATTTTTCGGATGCAGTAAGTTCAGCCAGACGCCCAAGCGCGTCAAATATGTAATGTTAGTCTTCAAAAAGACTGGTACTATGGAATGAATCATTGGAATCATTAGAAAAGAATTGTGATGGAAAGAATTTTCACGCAAATGTGTGGTCCTGATAAGGACCGTTTTGTTGAGATGAGTGCAAAATGTGCGTTGGCTGGCGAGTTGAACCTCCGAACCCGTACAAGGAGCGACCCTGACGCTTCAGCGCGTACACTGCATCCATCGCGCGGTGACGGTTTTCGCTTGGCCTGTTCGGTATAGGTGATGGCGGGCATCGCGGATAACATTCTCCAGGAACACTTTCAGCACGCCACGCGTTTCTTCGTAGAGCGATGCATCGGGCTCAACGCAGTTCGCTTCTCCATCGACCAACGTAAAGCAACGAATCCCCAAACCATGCGTAGAAATGAATCATGCAATACACTTACCTTCGTTGGTACGACCAGAGCCGCTTCACGCACTGCTGTCGCTGCTTCGACGATGAACCGCTGGCGGCCGCAGATTGAAGTGTCGACCGTGCGCCCACGATGCGCAATTGCGGTTCACTTAGCACAGAGTCCCATCCATTTCACTACACGTTGTTTTTTAACGCACACATATGAACGTTTAACTTTTCCGACCTTTACACCGAGCGAAGCACCGAGCGAAGCACCGAGCGCAGCACCGAGCGCAGCAACGCGCGCAGCACCGAGCGAAGCACCGTCGCGATGAACGCAGTCCATTTCTTTTCACACACACGCACACGCATTTCACCCGTCCGAGCGACGTACCGCCGCAATCGGGCCAGTCCATAGTCCTACGAAGCACTTTCACACACACGCATTGCACCAGCAGCAGCAGCAACAACAACAACAACAACTATGTTAATAAAAACAGTAATTTTAAGTGCGAATCCGCGGAGGATTTCGCTGTCCGTCGCACCGAGCGCTGCACCGAGCGAAGCACCGAGCGCAGCACCGTCGCGATTAAGGCAGTCCATTGTCCTTACACACAGGCACACGCGCATTTCACCCGTCCGACCGACGTACCGCCGCAATCGGGTCAGTCCATGGTCCTACGAAGCTTTTCACACACACGCATTGCACCAGCAGCAGCAGCAACAACAACAACAACAACTATGTTTATAAAAACAGTAGTTTTTAGTGCGAATCCGCGGAGGATTTCGCTGTCCGACGCACCGAGCGTAGCACCGAGCGAAGCACCGAGCGCAGCACCGTCGCGATTAAGGCAGTCCATTGTCCTTACACACAGGCACACGCACATTTCACCCGTCCGAGCGACGTACCGCCGCAATCGGGTCAGTCCATGGTCCTACGAAGCTTTTCACACACACACGCATTGCACCAGCAGCAGCAGCAACAACAACAACAACAACTATGTTAATAAAAACAGTAATTTTAAGTGCGAATCCGCGGAGGATTTCGCTGTCCGTCGCACCGAGCGCTGCACCGAGCGAAGCACCGAGCGAAGCACCGTCGCGATGAACGCAGTCCATTGTCCTTACACACAGGCACACGCGCATTTCACCCGTCCGACCGACGTACCGCCGCAATCGGGTCAGTCCATGGTCCTACGAAGCTTTTCACACACACGCATTGCACCAGCAGCAGCAGCAACAACAACAACAACAACTATGTTTATAAAAACAGTAGTTTTTAGTGCGAATCCGCGGAGGATTTCGCTGTCCGACGCACCGAGCGTAGCACCGAGCGAAGCACCGAGCGCAGCACCGTCGCGATTAAGGCAGTCCATTGTCCTTACACACAGGCACACGCACATTTCACCCGTCCGAGCGACGTACCGCCGCAATCGGGTCAGTCCATGGTCCTACGAAGCTTTTCACACACACACGCATTGCACCAGCAGCAGCAGCAACAACAACAACAACAACTATGTTAATAAAAACAGTAGTTTTTAGTGCGAATCCGCGGAGGATTTCGCTGTCCGTCGCACCGAGCGCTGCACCGAGCGAAGCACCGAGCGAAGCACCGTCGCGATGAACGCAGTCCATTGTCCTTACACACAGGCACACGCGCATTTCACCCGTCCGACCGACGTACCGCCGCAATCGGGTCAGTCCATGGTCCTACGAAGCTTTTCACACACACGCATTGCACCAGCAGCAGCAGCAACAACAACAACAACAACTATGTTAATAAAAACAGTAATTTTAAGTGCGAATCCGCGGAGGATTTCGCTGTCCGTCGCACCGAGCGTAGCACCGAGCGAAGCACCGAGCGCAGCACCGTCGCGATTAAGGCAGTCCATTGTCCTTACACACAGGCACACGCACATTTCACCCGTCCGAGCGACGTACCGCCGCAATCGGGTCAGTCCATGGTCCTACGAAGCTTTTCACACACACACGCATTGCACCAGCAGCAGCAGCAACAACAACAACAACAACTATGTTTATAAAAACAGTAGTTTTTAGTGCGAATCCGCGGAGGATTTCGCTGTCCGACGCACCGAGCGTAGCACCGAGCGAAGCACCGAGCGCAGCACCGTCGCGATTAAGGCAGTCCATTGTCCTTACACACAGGCACACGCACATTTCACCCGTCCGAGCGACGTACCGCCGCAATCGGGCCAGTCCATAGTCCTACGAAGCTTTTCACACACACGCATTGCACCAGCAGCAGCAGCAACAACAACAACAACAACTATGTTTATAAAAACAGTAGTTTTTAGTGCGAATCCGCGGAGGATTTCGCTGTCCGACGCACCGAGCGAAGCACCGAGCGAAGCACCGTTGCGATGAACGCAGTCCATTGTCCTTTTTTTTCACACACACGCACACGCACATTTCACCATTAGTAAGCACAGTTGTTTTAAAGAAAAGTATTTTTTTTAGTCCAATCCGCGGAGGATTTCACTGCCCGACGAATAATCCTGCGCGCAGGCTAGCTGTCGCGTCGCACACTTTTGCTCGACATGAGCTCTTGCTGCTTCTGGTAGAACGACGAAATGAGCCGGCGCCATTTTGAAAATGACCCCCCCTGCTCAACACAACTTGTATCACACCACTTTTACGCACACTAATAAATTCGCACTACCGTGACGCGCGGACCAACCGTTCCATCAGGCTGCTAGTCGAAGACTGTGCCGAGCGCGGGACATTCGGCTTCTAATATAATCTTGTATCCGAACGAATGTGGCGAGAGTATTTTCTCTCCGAACTACTACTTCTACTATCCGAGCGAGCGTTGCCATCTCTGTTCTTCCTCGCTACGCATACAATCGCGTGATGGAAATTTCCCAAAGCTGGCCAATTGTATGACGCCAAATATTTATGCATATTTTGCAACTAAACTACCAGAGGTTTAATGCTTTTGCGTGTGATGTACGCACCATACGAACAGGGAAAGGAAGCTAGGTAGCAATTTTGCAAAAAAAAATTTAAGTAGGCTCGTGTGCATGTACAGTGCACGAAAACGTAGGTTTTATGCTAAATTTGCTGTTAGCCCTTGAAAAAAGGAACATATTTCGCAAGTTTTTGAAAACCGTAGGTGCAAAAATTTCATCACATTTTTGACGGTGCCTAAAACGAGCCGGCGACACACGGACGAAGCGTGTGCTCCTTTGTGTGTGCTGTCAGCGACCGACGTTGCTGCGAATTTCATCCCGTGCTCCGTCTCGCTCGCACTCGTTGCCACGAAGCCATCCTCTTTTTCGGTGGTTTTTTCCAAATAACGGTACCGATCCCGTTAGCCATTGCATTTGCCGATAAGTTCTGGCTCGAGTGGGATAGCAAACGCGCACACTACTACGTGCGAGAAAGAGAAGACAAACACGACGCTCGATTTGGAAGCGCGTGGCAAAATTGTTGGTGGCATCATGCACGTACCAGGGGACAGTAAGAGGCGAACCCCCCCTCCCTTTCGAAAAAGTGTTGGTGGTGGAATTATATGGTGCAAGCAGGCAAAAAGGTGTGTGCAAAAATTTCCGCACATTTTTGACGCTGCCTAAAACGAGCCGGCGACACACGGACGAAGCGTGTGCTTCTTTGTGTGTGCTGTCAGCGACCGACGTTGCTGCGAATTTCATCCCGTGCCTCGTCTCGCTCGCACTCGTTGCCACCAAGCCATCCTCTTTTTCGGTGGTTTTTTCCAAATAACGGTACCGATCCCGTTAGCCATTGCATTTGCCGATAAGTTCTGGCTCGAGTGGGATAGCAAACGCGCACACTACTACGTGCGAGAAAGAGAAGAAAAACACGACGCTCGATTTGGAAACGCGTGGCAAAATTGTTGGTGGCATCATGCACGTACCAGGGGACAGTAAGAGGCGAACCCCCCTCCCTTTCGAAAAAGTGTTGGTGGTGGAATTATATGGTGCAAGCAGGCAAAAAGGTGTGTGCAAAAATTTCCACACATTTTTGTCGCTGCTTTGCGTCCTCCTATCGATGTTCGAAATTGGTACGAATTTCATCCCACGCTCCGTCTCGTTCGGTGGCATGAGAGCATCCTCTTTCTCACGAGGGCACGAGGGCATATTTAATCCACTTTATATTTTACGCCAAAATTTATTCCTGCACTGCAGTAACGTTTGCTGCTATTTTTCGGATGCAGTAAGTTCAGCCAGACGCCCAAGCACGTCAAATATGTAATGTTAGTCTTCAAAAAGACTGGTACTATGGAATGAATCATTGGAATCATTAGAAAAGAATTGTGATGGAAAGAATTTTCACGCAAATGTGTGGTCCTGATAAGGACCGTTTTGTTGAGATGAGTGCAAAATGTGCGTTGGCTGGCGAGTTGAACCTCCGAACCCGTACAAGGAGCGACCCTGACGCTTCAGCGCGTACACTGCATCCATCGCGCGGTGACGGTTTTCGCTTGGCCTGTTCGGTATGGGTGATGGCGGGCATCGCGGATAACATTCTCCAGGAACACTTTCAGCACGCCACGCGTTTCTTCGTAGAGCGATGCATCGGGCTCAACGCAGTTCGCTTCTCCATCGACCAACGTAAAGCAACGAATCCCCAAACCATGCGTAGAAATGAATCATGCAATACACTTACCTTCGTTGGTACGACCAGAGCCGCTTCACGCACTGCTGTCGCTGCTTCGACGATGAACCGCTGGCGGCCGCAGATTGAAGTGTCGACCGTGCGCCCACGATGCGCAATTGCGGTTCACTTAGCACAGAGTCCCATCCATTTCACTACACGTTGTTTTTTAACGCACACATATGAACGCTTTACTTTTCCGACCTTTACACCGAGCGAAGCACCGAGCGAAGCACCGAGCGAAGCAACGCGCGCAGCACCGAGCGCAGCACCGTCGGGATGAACGCAGTCCATTTCATTTCACACACACGCACACGCATTTCACCCGTCCGAGCGACGTACCGCCGCAATCGGGCCAGTCCATAGTCCTACGAAGCACTTTCACACACACGCTTTGCACCAGCAGCAGCAGCAACAACAACAACAACAACTATGTTAATAAAAACAGTAGTTTTTAGTGCGAATCCGCGGAGGATTTCGCTGTCCGTCGCACCGAGTGAAGCACCGAGCGAAGCACCGAGCGCAGCAACGCGCGCAGCACCGAGCGAAGCACCGTCGCGATGAACGCAGTCCATTTCTTTTCACACACACGCACACGCATTTCACCCGTCCGAGCGACGTACCGCCGCAATCGGGCCAGTCCATAGTCCTACGAAGCACTTTCACACACACGCTTTGCACCAGCAGCAGCAGCAACAACAACAACAACAACTATGTTAATAAAAACAGTAGTTTTTAGTGCGAATCCGCGGAGGATTTCGCTGTCCGTCGCACCGAGCGAAGCACCGAGCGAAGCACCGAGCGAAGCAACGCGCGCAGCACCGAGCGCAGCACCGAGCGCAGCACCGTCGGGATGAACGCAGTCCATTTCATTTCACACACACGCACACGCATTTCACCCGTCCGAGCGACGTACCGCCGCAATCGGGCCAGTCCATAGTCCTACGAAGCTTTTCACACACACACGCATTGCACCAGCAGCAGCAGCAACAACAACAACAACAACTATGTTAATAAAAACAGTAGTTTTTAGTGCGAATCCGCGGAGGATTTCGCTGTCCGTCGCACCGAGCGATGCACCGAGCGAAGCACCGTCGCGATGAACGCAGTCCATTTCCTTTCACACACACGCACACGCATTTCACCCGTCCGAGCGACGTACCGCCGCAATCGGGCCAGTCCATAGTCCTACGAAGCTTTTCACACACACGCTTTGCACCAGCAGCAGCAGCAACAACAACAACAACAACTATGTTAATAAAAACAGTAGTTTTTAGTGCGAATCCGCGGAGGATTTCGCTGTCCGTCGCACCGAGTGAAGCACCGAGCGAAGCACCGAGCGAAGCACCGTCGGGATGAACGCAGTACATTTCTTTTCACACACACGCACACGCATTTCACCCGTCCGAGCGACGTACCGCCGCAATCGGGCCAGTCCGTGGTCCTACGAAGCTTTTCACACACACGCTTTGCACCAGCAGCAGCAGCAACAACAACAACAACAACTATGTTAATAAAAACAGTAGTTTTTAGTGCGAATCCGCGGAGGATTTCGCTGTCCGTCGCACCGAGTGAAGCACCGAGCGAAGCACCGAGCGAAGCACCGTCGGGATGAACGCAGTACATTTCTTTTCACACACACGCACACGCACATTTCACCCGTCCGAGCGACGTACCGCCGCAATCGGGTCAGTCCGTGGTCCTACGAAGCTTTTCACACACACGCTTTGCACCAGCAGCAGCAGCAACAACAACAACAACAACTATGTTAATAAAAACAGTAGTTTTTAGTGCGAATCCGCGGAGGATTTCGCTGTCCGACGCACCGAGCGCAGCACCGAGCGAAGCACCGTCGCGATGAACGCAGTCCATTGTCCTTTTTTTTCACACACACGCACACGCACATTCCACCATTAGGAAGCACAGTTGTTTTAAAGAAAAGTATTTTTTTTAGTCCAATCCGCGGAGGATTTCACTGCCCGACGAATAAGCCTGCGCGCAGGCTAGCTGTCGCGTCGCACACTTTTGCTCGACATGAGCTCTTGCTGCTTCTGGTAGAACGACGAAATGAGCCGGCGCCATTTTGAAAATGACCCCCCCTGCTCAACACAACTTGTATCACACCACTTTTACGCACACTAATAAATTCGCACTACCGTGACGCGCGGACCAACCGTTCCATCAGGCTGCTAGTCGAAGACTGTGCCGAGCGCGGGACATTCGGCTTCTAATATAATCTTGTATCCGAACGAATGTGGCGAGAGTATTTTCTCTCCGAACTACTACTACTACTATCCGAGCGAGCGTTGCCATCTCTGTTCTTCCTCGCTACGCATACAATCGCGTGATGGAAATTTCCCAAAGCTGGCCAATTGTATGACGCCAAATATTTATGCATATTTTGCAACTAAACTACCAGAGGTTTAATGCTTTTGCGTGTGATGTACGCACCATACGAACAGGGAAAGGAAGCTAGGTAGCAATTTTGCAAAAAAAAATTTAAGTAGGCTCGTGTGCATGTACAGTGCACGAAAACGTAGGTTTTATGCTAAATTTGCTGTTAGCCCTTGAAAAAAGGAACATATTTCGCAAGTTTTTGAAAACCGTAGGTGCAAAAATTTCATCACATTTTTGACGCTGCCTAAAACGAGCCGGCGACACACGGACGAAGTGTGTGCTCCTTTGTGTGTGCTGTCAGCGACCGACGTTGCTGCGAATTTCATCCCGTGCTCCGTCTCGCTCGCACTCGTTGCCACCAAGCCATCCTCTTTTTCGGTGGTTTTTTCCAAATAACGGTACCGATCCCGTTAGCCATTGCATTTGCCGATAAGTTCTGGCTCGAGTGGGATAGCAAACGCGCACACTACTACGTGCGAGAAAGAGAAGACAAACACGACGCTCGATTTGGAAACGCGTGGCAAAATTGTTGGTGGCATCATGCACGTACCAGGGGACAGTAAGAGGCGAACCCCCCCTCCCTTTCGAAAAAGTGTTGGTGGTGGAATTATATGGTGCAAGCAGGCAAAAAGGTGTGTGCAAAAATTTCCGCACATTTTTGTCGCTGCTTTGCGTCCTCCTATCGATGTTCGAAATTGGTACGAATTTCATCCCACGCTCCGTCTCGTTCGGTGGCATGAGAGCATCCTCTTTCTCACGAGGGCACGAGGGCATATTTAATCCACTTTATATTTTACGCCAAAATTTATTCCTGCACTGCAGTAACGTTTGCTGCTATTTTTCGGATGCAGTAAGTTCAGCCAGACGCCCAAGCGCGTCAAATATGTAATGTTAGTCTTCAAAAAGACTGGTACTATGGAATAAATCATTGGAATCATTAGAAAAGAATTGTGATGGAAAGAATTTTCACGCAAATGTGTGGTCCTGATAAGGACCGTTTTGTTGAGATGGGTGCAAAATGTGCGTTGGCTGGCGAGTTGAACCTCCGAACCCGTACAAGGAGCGACCCTGACGCTTCAGCGCGTACACTGCATCCATCGCGCGGTGACGGTTTTCGCTTGGCCTGTTCGGTATAGGTGATGGCGGGCATCGCGGATAACATTCTCCAGGAACACTTTCAGCACGCCACGCGTTTCTTCGTAGAGCGATGCATCGGGCTCAACGCAGTTCGCTTCTCCATCGACCAACGTAAAGCAACGAATCCCCAAACCATGCGTAGAAATGAATCATGCAATACACTTACCTTCGTTGGTACGACCAGAGCCGCTTCACGCACTGCTGTCGCTGCTTCGACGATGAACCGCTGGCGGCCGCAGATTGAAGTGTCGACCGTGCGCCCACGATGCGCAATTGCGGTTCACTTAGCACAGAGTCCCATCCATTTCACTACACGTTGTTTTTTAACGCACACATATGAACGCTTTACGTTTCCGACCTTTACACCGAGCGATGCACCGAGCGAAGCACCGAGCGAAGCACCGAGCGAAGCAACGCGCGCAGCACCGAGCGAAGCACCGAGCGCAGCACCGTCGGGATGAACGCAGTCCATTTCCTTTCACACACACGCACACGCATTTCACCCGTCCGAGCGACGTACCGCCGCAATCGGGCCAGTCCATAGTCCTACGAAGCTTTTCACACACACACGCATTGCACCAGCAGCAGCAGCAACAACAACAACAACAACTATGTTAATAAAAACAGTAGTTTTTAGTGCGAATCCGCGGAGGATTTCGCTGTCCGTCGCACCGAGCGATGCACCGAGCGAAGCACCGTCGCGATGAACGCAGTCCATTTCCTTTCACACACACGCACACGCATTTCACCCGTCCGAGCGACGTACCGCCGCAATCGGGCCAGTCCATAGTCCTACGAAGCTTTTCACACACACACGCATTGCACCAGCAGCAGCAGCAACAACAACAACAACAACTATGTTAATAAAAACAGTAGTTTTTAGTGCGAATCCGCGGAGGATTTCGCTGTCCGTCGCACCGAGCGAAGCACCGAGCGCAGCACCGAGCGCAGCAACGCGCGCAGCACCGAGCGCAGCACCGTCGGGATGAACGCAGTCCATTTCATTTCACACACACGCACACGCATTTCACCCGTCCGAGCGACGTACCGCCGCAATCGGGCCAGTCCATAGTCCTACGAAGCACTTTCACACACACGCTTTGCACCAGCAGCAGCAGCAACAACAACAACAACAACTATGTTAATAAAAACAGTAGTTTTTAGTGCGAATCCGCGGAGGATTTCGCTGTCCGTCGCACCGAGCGAAGCACCGAGCGCAGCACCGAGCGCAGCAACGCGCGCAGCACCGAGCGCAGCACCGTCGGGATGAACGCAGTCCATTTCATTTCACACACACGCACACGCATTTCACCCGTCCGAGCGACGTACCGCCGCAATCGGGCCAGTCCATAGTCCTACGAAGCACTTTCACACACACGCTTTGCACCAGCAGCAGCAGCAACAACAACAACAACAACTATGTTAATAAAAACAGTAGTTTTTATTGCGAATCCGCGGAGGATTTCGCTGTCCGTCGCACCGAGTGAAGCACCGAGCGAAGCACCGAGCGCAGCAACGCGCGCAGCACGGAGCGCAGCACCGTTGCGATTAACACAGTCCATTGTCCTTTTTTTTCACACACACGCACACGCACATTTCACCATTAGGAAGCACAGTTGTTTTAAAGAAAAGTATTTTTTTTAGTCCAATCCGCGGAGGATTTCACTGCCCGACGAATAAGCCTGCGCGCAGGCTAGCTGTCGCGTCGCACACTTTTGCTCGACATGAGCTCTTGCTGCTTCTGGTTGAACGACGAAATGAGCCGGCGCCATTTTGAAAATGACCCCCCCTGCTCAACACAACTTGTATCACACCACTTTTACGCACACTAATAAATTCGCACTACCGTGACGCGCGGACCAACCGTTCCATCAGGCTGCTAGTCGAAGACTGTGCCGAGCGCGGGACATTCGGCTTCTAATATAATCTTGTATCCGAACGAATGTGGCGAGAGTATTTTCTCTCCGAACTACTACTTCTACTATCCGAGCGAGCGTTGCCATCTCTGTTCTTCCTCGCTACGCATACAATCGCGTGATGGAAATTTCCCAAAGCTGGCCAATTGTATGACGCCAAATATTTATGCATATTTTGCAACTAAACTACCAGAGGTTTAAGGCTTTTGCGTGTGATGTACGCACCATACGAACAGGGAAAGGAAGCTAGGTAGCAATTTTGCAAAAAAAAATTTAAGTAGGCTCGTGTGCATGTACAGTGCACGAAAACGTAGGTTTTATGCTAAATTTGCTGTTAGCCCTTGAAAAAAGGAACATATTTCGCAAGTTTTTGAAAACCGTAGGTGCAAAAATTTCATCACATTTTTGACGGTGCCTAAAACGAGCCGGCGACACACGGACGAAGCGTGTGCTCCTTTGTGTGTGCTGTCAGCGACCGACGTTGCTGCGAATTTCATCCCGTGCTCCGTCTCGCTCGCACTCGTTGCCACGAAGCCATCCTCGTTTTCGGTGGTTTTTTCCAAATAACGGTACCGATCCCGGTAGCCATTGCATTTGCCGATAAGTTCTGGCTCGAGTGGGATAGCAAACGCGCACACTACTACGTGCGAGAAAGAGAAGAAAAACACGACGCTCGATTTGGAAACGCGTGGCAAAATTGTTGGTGGCATCATGCACGTACCAGGGGACAGTAAGAGGCGAACCCCCCCTCCCTTTCGAAAAAGTGTTGGTGGTGGAATTATATGTAGCAAGTAGGCAAAAAGGTGTGTGCAAAAATTTCCGCACATTTTTGACGCTGCCTAAAACGAGCCGGCGACACACGGACGAAGCGTGTGCTTCTTTGTGTGTGCTGTCAGCGACCGACGTTGCTGCGAATTTCATCCCGTGCCTCGTCTCGCTCGCACTCGTTGCCACGAAGCCATCCTCGTTTTCGGTGGTTTTTTCCAAATAACGGTACCGATCCCGTTAGCCATTGCATTTGCCGATAAGTTCTGGCTCGAGTGGGATAGCAAACGCGCACACTACTACGTGCGAGAAAGAGAAGACAAACACGACGCTCGATTTGGAAACGCGTGGCAAAATTGTTGGTGGCATCATGCACGTACCAGGGGACAGTAAGAGGCGAACCCCCCCTCCCTTTCGAAAAAGTGTTGGTGGTGGAATTATATGGTGCAAGCAGGCAAAAAGGTGTGTGCAAAAATTTCCGCACATTTTTGACGCTGCCTAAAACGAGCCGGCGACACACGGACGAAGCGTGTGCTTCTTTGTGTGTGCTGTCAGCGACCGACGTTGCTGCGAATTTCATCCCGTGCCTCGTCTCGCTCGCACTCGTTGCCACGAAGCCATCCTCGTTTTCGGTGGTTTTTTCCAAATAACGGTACCGATCCCGGTAGCCATTGCATTTGCCGATAAGTTCTGGCTCGAGTGGGATAGCAAACGCGCACACTACTACGTGCGAGAAAGAGAAGAAAAACACGACGCTCGATTTGGAAACGCGTGGCAAAATTGTTGGTGGCATCATGCACGTACCAGGGGACAGTAAGAGGCGAACCCCCCCTCCCCCTTTCGAAAAAGTGTTGGTGGTGGAATTATATGGTGCAAGTAGGCAAAAAGGTGTGTGCAAAAATTTCCGCACATTTTTGTCGCTGCTTTGCGTCCTCCTATCGATGTTCGAAATTGGTACGAATTTCATCCCACGCTCCGTCTCGTTCGGTGGCATGAGAGCATCCTCTTTCTCACGAGGGCACGAGGGCATATTTAATCCACTTTATATTTTACGCCAAAATTTATTCCTGCACTGCAGTAACGTTTGCTGCTATTTTTCGGATGCAGTAAGTTCAGCCAGACGCCCAAGCGCGTCAAATATGTAATGTTAGTCTTCAAAAAGACTGGTACTATGGAATGAATCATTGGAATCATTAGAAAAGAATTGTGATGGAAAGAATTTTCACGCAAATGTGTGGTCCTGATAAGGACCGTTTTGTTGAGATGAGTGCAAAATGTGCGTTGGCTGGCGAGTTGAACCTCCGAACCCGTACAAGGAGCGACCCTGACGCTTCAGCGCGTACACTGCATCCATCGCGCGGTGACGGTTTTCGCTTGGCCTGTTCGGTATAGGTGATGGCGGGCATCGCGGATAACATTCTCCAGGAACACTTTCAGCACGCCACGCGTTTCTTCGTAGAGCGATGCATCGGGCTCAACGCAGTTCGCTTCTCCATCGACCAACGTAAAGCAACGAATCCCCAAACCATGCGTAGAAATGAATCATGCAATACACTTACCTTCGTTGGTACGACCAGAGCCGCTTCACGCACTGCTGTCGCTGCTTCGACGATGAACCGCTGGCGGCCGCAGATTGAAGTGTCGACCGTGCGCCCACGATGCGCAATTGCGGTTCACTTAGCACAGAGTCCCATCCATTTCACTACACGTTGTTTTTTAACGCACACATATGAACGCTTTACTTTTCCGACCTTTACACCGAGCGAAGCACCGAGCGAAGCACCGAGCGAAGCAACGCGCGCAGCACCGAGCGCAGCACCGTCGGGATGAACGCAGTCCATTTCATTTCACACACACGCACACGCATTTCACCCGTCCGAGCGACGTACCGCCGCAATCGGGCCAGTCCATAGTCCTACGAAGCACTTTCACACACACGCTTTGCACCAGCAGCAGCAGCAACAACAACAACAACAACTATGTTAATAAAAACAGTAGTTTTTAGTGCGAATCCGCGGAGGATTTCGCTGTCCGTCGCACCGAGTGAAGCACCGAGCGAAGCACCGAGCGCAGCAACGCGCGCAGCACCGAGCGAAGCACCGTCGCGATGAACGCAGTCCATTTCTTTTCACACACACGCACACGCATTTCACCCGTCCGAGCGACGTACCGCCGCAATCGGGCCAGTCCATAGTCCTACGAAGCACTTTCACACACACGCTTTGCACCAGCAGCAGCAGCAGCAACAACAACAACAACTATGTTAATAAAAACAGTAGTTTTTATTGCGAATCCGCGGAGGATTTCGCTGTCCGTCGCACCGAGTGAAGCACCGAGCGAAGCACCGAGCGCAGCAACGCGCGCAGCACGGAGCGCAGCACCGTTGCGATTAACACAGTCCATTGTCCTTTTTTTTCACACACACGCACACGCACATTTCACCATTAGGAAGCACAGTTGTTTTAAAGAAAAGTATTTTTTTTAGTCCAATCCGCGGAGGATTTCACTGCCCGACGAATAAGCCTGCGCGCAGGCTAGCTGTCGCGTCGCACACTTTTGCTCGACATGAGCTCTTGCTGCTTCTGGTTGAACGACGAAATGAGCCGGCGCCATTTTGAAAATGACCCCCCCTGCTCAACACAACTTGTATCACACCACTTTTACGCACACTAATAAATTCGCACTACCGTGACGCGCGGACCAACCGTTCCATCAGGCTGCTAGTCGAAGACTGTGCCGAGCGCGGGACATTCGGCTTCTAATATAATCTTGTATCCGAACGAATGTGGCGAGAGTATTTTCTCTCCGAACTACTACTTCTACTATCCGAGCGAGCGTTGCCATCTCTGTTCTTC